>NC_092015.1:25322617-26045117 GCF_042242105.1 Pempheris klunzingeri | reverse complement strand
GTCTGACTCACCCTCTGCAACACTCTTCCCTTTCATCCCTCTCCTCCCTGATCCAATCATCCCTTGCTCCCTCTCTCCTCCACCCTCTTCTTCTTCTGCTTTCTACTAATCACATTCAACCTCTGACTTTACCTCTCATCTTCTCCTCTCCCTCTCAGGCCTTATCTGCTGCCCTCCACTCCTCCTCTCCACACTTGTGTCTTCCTTTGCACCCTCGCCTCTCTCCCCCTTTCTCTCTATTCTTTTCACTCTAGCTTGCCCGCTTGCTCAACCTCTCCTCAGCAAGAGACATAATGCCCACATACCTGCTGAGACTAATTTAGGTTGCCTTGGATACACAGCGCATCTAGCTCCTTGGCCTGGCATTAAGAAACTCTGTGTGTGTGTGTGTGTGTTCTTAGTTAAAGCAACATGATTTTGAAGACAATTTTTGGACTGAGACAACTAAAATCTGATGTTTATTGCTGCTAAAAGTTTTAATTGGGCATTCCGGCAAATTTAGTAATGTATTGCGCTTATAAAGTTGAAATCTAATTGCATATTGAGAAACGGATTAAATATCTCCTATCATACTGCAGACAGAGTATTTTTTCTTCTAGACAGAGGAGTCCTTGACGATGTTGAAAATACCTTTAGAGCAGTGAGTGTTGCTGAACGACCTTCTAGGTTTCCAAAAATTACCGGGTTTTCTATTTTTTCGGAAAAACAATTGGATGCTTACCTCTTCAACTCAAACATAATGGTATTACATGACAGGCTCACAGATCAATCACTTTTTACTACAAATACATAACAGGCACAAACTGGAGCTAGCTTCATAGTGCCGTACAATATATGCTAACTGATATCAGCCATTATTACTGAAATGTCCGATGGAGCATTCCATCTGTACTGTGTAGACTAATTTAAGTGCACAAGTTAAAATCTAAATTCTCGTCCTAACACCTGCTGGGTTGTGTAGAAATGATGTTCCTTGGAAACTGGCCTCTCAAGAGGCAATATTGATCATTTGTTCATTAATGAATCAAACTGCACCACATCCATCATCTTAGAGGTAGACGAAACTAACCAAGTCATTTCTAACATGAGAGTCGGAAACCGAGATAACGGTTTAACTCTGGTGTGATTATGCTAAAAAGGAGGGCAGAAGGTAGGCAGAGTGAAAACACACACACTGAAGAAAAACCACTACGGGTGCAGATTCCCTGCTGCCGCTCCCACAGAAAACCCAATTATTCAAATCACCCTCTCATTTGTTATGCAAGGTGACAGCTATATGTGGGTGTAAAGGGTAAAAGAGCCTACCATTAATGCTTCGATTTTACACAGTCATGCCAATGAGGCCTATCCCCACTTTGTGTGGGTGTGCTCCCACATTCATTATGTAGCTTCATGCATAAGGGAGAGATTCAATTAGAAATGCCTGACTGTGTTTGAAACCACCGTCTTAATTAGATTAGAATTAATACAGATCTGACCATTCAGCTCCTCTACCAGGAACTTTGAATAGAGCGAGATAGAGGAAGTACGTGTAGCACAGGTATGTACTATATGTACAACACAGAACAAAGGGATCAGAAATTCAGCACTTCCAAGATGGTTTGAAAATGGTCAACCAAATAAATAAGTGTATTAAAGTTTATCTACACACACAAGCTCAACACGGTTTTATCTCCCCGAGTGACTCAACTGATAACTGTGATTCCACTGAAATGAAGTGATTTTGGAGATGAGTTGAATGTGCAGCTGCGAGAAAAGAAAAAGGTGGCACACGAGTGAAGTACAAGAAAGAAAAGGGCAAAAACTGACACAGCAAACTGGCCCCTGAAGACAGAAAAGAAACAATGTAGTAATAAAGCCAACAATGCAGCTGTAAATGTTTCCTTTGGTACTTAATATGGCCATCTCCATTCCCTCAGTACACTATCACTGTAGCATCTCCTTGTTCTCCTCTCCCTTCCTCCCCATTCATTAATCTATCCATGTATCCTTCCCTCCTTCGTGTTGATGTGTTCTCTATGCTAACAAGATGTAAAAGGAGGTGATGTTTATGTAAATGTGCTGGAAGAGCGTCGGTCCCGGCCGGCGAGCAGTCAACGCGCCTCGTCTCGCACTCAATCACTCAGTTTGCTTGTCGAGCAACGGCGCTTGTGACACCCGTCTTATGGCTGCAGTACAATGTCTGCTTAATGAGGTGTAATGGTGTATATACACACACACACACATACAGAGAGTCCTGCACAATCACCAAAGTTATTATACAGAAGCAGCCTCAGTGTCCCTCTTTAATCGCTTCCGGAGAGTGAGTCTTCTGGGAGCATCACTAAAACCCACACGCCGTCGCTGGACTGGAATATTTTTCTGCATCTGAAAGCAGTGCAGGCTAGAAAGAAGAGAAAAGTCATCAAATATCATCAAGCGGACTTGACGATATAAATGTTTCATAGCTCCTATTTCAACAAGAACTAAATGAGATTTCTGTTTCGGGGGTAGAATTCTTGGCGAGCAGGAACAGTAATGTGCTGAACATGTAAGACTACAATCTGAAGGGAACTGATGTTCCTAATGATTCTTTATTTCAGGTTAAGTGTTCCCCATGTTTGGTGCTTCATTGTGGTCCTTCATGTTTGTGCTTAGTTGGGCAGTTTCTGGTGATGGACCTCCTGCCTGCAGCAGGGATGAGCAGGGATGAGCAGCAGGCTACAGAGGTACAGTATATTCAGCTCCACAACTACACGTTTCTTTCATTTTCAAAGCCGTAGTCCTCAGCCCCAACTGACACTGACTCAAGTGACATCACTTGAGGACATTCATCAGACTTCACACAGATCCCTCTGGAGATTCTAAAGGCTTTATACAACTTTCATCATATATAGAGCACGGCTATAATAGTTAACTAACACAAAGCTAAAGGTAATACTGTGAAAAGACATTTGTGAACTGAAAAAAATTGAAAAAAGCTAAAAACTAGAGAAACCCCCAAAAACGGACACAATATTGTGTAACTAAACTGAAATAAAATTGTCTGTATATATATATATATATATATATATATATATATATAGTCTTTACCTACCTATCTAACTAACCCTAATAAAACACTAATACTGAAACTAATAAAAATTAAACTAAACATTTTCAAACAATTAAAAACTAACCTTAAACAAGCCCACTCTGGAAAGTACCTGAAACTACCAACTACTATAAACAGATCCTGCTCAACTGAAAACCAATGGATAAGCAGTGACTTTCATTTGCTGTTTCATTTCATGAGGGAGACAGAAGGGAAATATTTGGATTATATTTTAGTCTGAGAGTGCAGGGTGAAGTCACAAAGAAAGATTCTGTCATCATTTCACATTTCCCATGTCAGTGATGGATTTGGGCATCAGGCCAGAGGAAGGTGAAAGCTCTGACAATCAGAAAACAGCAAGTTCAAGGGCATACATTTGACACCATTTACTTTTGTATATTAATAAGACAAACAAATAAAAAAAAGTGAAAAGAATAAAGCCCCACCAGGACAGGATCTTTAAAGCCGGTACTAATATCAATATATTTCTCTCAGTAACTAAACTGAAGATATGTGTTGGCTCTGAGGGACGACATGTTTGAACTAATGATTCGTCTGTTTTCTAATGTATTAATTCAACAGTCAAACACTGCTGTTGATGACAGTGATGAACAAAATGAGCTCTGCATCAACACTGAAGATGGGATCATGTGATTTACCACTGGAGAAATCATGGCACTGCTTTATCACACACACACACACACACACACACACACACACACACAGAGATACAACATGGACACACTGACACACACCATAGACACACATGCACGGCACCGATAGTCAACTTTGGTGTGGGTGAGTCTATGTGCATGTCCAAAAGTGGTTCTCTCTGTGTGTGTGTGTGTGTGTGTGTGTGTGTGTGTGTGTGTACTCCGATCACACAGGGGACAGGTAAGTCGTTTCATTTCCTGGATGAAAGCCTGGTGAACCAAAAGCCAGGGGACCTGCTGCTAGCTCTATGCGCTGCTTCTCTCTTCCTCTCTCATCTGTCTCTCTCATTCTATCTCAATTGATTTTTATCCATCCAATCCCCAGACCTTTGCCATCAACTCCCCCTCTATCTTTCTTTTATTTCTTTCCTTCATCCTCTCTTTTCAGTTTTCCCTCTTCTGCACCTATGTTGGGTTTTAGGAGGTTTTCCACCTGCTTCTCCTTTAAATCATCCTTCCATTTCCGCTCTGCTTCCATTCATTTCTCTTATTCCCTCTCTCTCTCTCTCTCTCTCTCTCTTTATTTCGTTCACCCACAGCCACCCCCCTCTTCCCCGCTGTTGCAGAGTCAGCACTTCCGTTCTGCAGTCCTCTGCAGACACAAAAGTGCGCTGATTTACACATCTATGCCCTGGCGTAACCAGTTTCTGAGCATTTGCATTGCACATTCATTTGCGATTTTTTA
This sequence comes from Pempheris klunzingeri, assembly GCF_042242105.1. Lineage (NCBI taxonomy): Eukaryota > Metazoa > Chordata > Actinopteri > Acropomatiformes > Pempheridae > Pempheris > Pempheris klunzingeri. The sequence continues at coordinate 26,040,646 of NC_092015.1, read as the reverse complement.
CAACTGACAGGAGCATACACATACATACAGTATGTGCCGTATATATAATATATAATATAATAAATACGCTACTTGGAGTGTGTGTGTGTGTGTGTGTGTGTGTGTATCCATACATATAGAAGAGAAGAGAAGAAAACTTGTCATCAATCTTGGGAGAAACACAAAGCATTAAAATGTGGAGGCTAATAGGAAACAGGGAAACACACACACTGTACACAGTTAATGCAAAAACAACATTCATATGTGTGTGTGTGTGTGTGTGTGCGTTTGTGGCACATTTGTCGGTTTTCGAGCAGCAGAGAGAAAGGAGACATTGATCACCATGCTTGTCTGCAGCTTGCACTGCCTAATCAGAACCATTCATCTCCCCTATCACACACACACGCACACACACACACACACACACACAGACTAAACTAAGATGTTCAGGGCTCTTTATTACTTTCCATTAGGGCTCGAGGCTGGCTGTAATATGGCCAGGGTGGGTGAGTTAGTCTTTTGTGGCACAGAGACACACAGCACAATGGGAATTATATGCACACACACATTTCTCATATTGGCTGTTGGTTAATAAGAAGCTGATAGGTGAGTTTGTGCATGTGTGGGTGTCTGTGTGTGAGCAGGGCCACTTTGAAACCTGCAGGATCATCAGACTTGGACTTATGCCTTTTCCCCTTTTTTTTTTGCCCTCACACACACACACACACACACACACACACACACCCTCACGGTTGGAATCTGCACAGACCAACCTTGTGTTTTTTTTAAATTGACGGCGGCATTAATACGTCATTATCAAGCGCCTGAACACTTGCTGACCACTTATTACAGATTAATGATGTAGTAGCAATGCAGCAGTATTAGCTGTAGCAGTGTGGTGACTGAGGGGTAGTTTGTTGGTGAAGGGGCAGATACGGACGCTTTTTTTGCTTGCTTGTTTACCAGAGATAAAGTCCTGGGCTGGGGTTTCCAGAACATACGGGTACCCTGACCCTGCAGGACAAATAAACCACATAACATAGTTAAACACAAGCAGTGTTTCTTTCTGTGTGTGACACACAGAAAATCCATTCTACAATTTAAACAAGTTTCCTTTCCTCCGATGTAAAAAAGAAAAATCTGTCTTTATCCATTTTTCTACGTAACATTATTAGTTTGTGATTGATGTTGACCCTGTGCAAACTTAGCTGCAGGACAAATGAACAAGCAGCGAAGGGGAATGGGGGGAGGGTGGAGGGGCAGAGGAACGGAGGAGTGATGGAAGAAGGATGAGTGTAGAAAGAGTGGTGATAAGACGGGAGGGGGGTTTGGAGATAAAGATGGAGAAAATAATAGGTAATATTTATTTGGGAAATTGACCATCCACTGAACCACGCCCAAGAAGGCTGATTATCCACTCATCACTCATCTGATGTGTAAAGATTCTTGAGGAGCTGATCCAAAAAAAAGAAGGAAAAAAGCTCAACAGGCTCAATGTGGACATAAGTTGGTCAGTTACACATTTACATGCATATTACATATTTCACTTATTTTTTTCATAGTTAAAAATGTTCATTAATTTATCTATTTTTATTTATTTATTTATTTATTTTATCAGGACAAAGCCGTAAATATCTCCCGACACTCAATGTCTCAATGAAACAGTGATTTCTAATGAGTCATTTCAGGGCCGATGTTTCAACAGCCTGCCAGTGCAGTATTGATCAGTGCATTACATGTGATCAGTCAAACAGCATCACATCCATGATATCGGGTGACAAACACAACTGGACGATTTTTAATCTAAAGGGCCACTGAACACAAACTGATATGTGTTCATATGAAGCCCATTAATAAACTGTAAAACAAAAACTCAGAGGGATCATTTGGTTTTAAAAGTTGGTCCCACTTTTTTTCTCTCTCACAGAAATCAGTTTTTGTCTGGATACAAACCTGCAAAGTATGGAAAACGTGTGTGAGTGTGTTGTGGATTGGCTCTGGGCTCACCGATGATTAAAGACTAATAACTCAGAACACGGGGCTCAGATGGATGGAGAGAGAGAGGGATACACCAGCAAACACACACTGCAGATTGTACCCAGCGGAAAAGAGGGGGTGGAGGAGGAGGTGATGGATTGCAGACAAAGAGGGAAGTGAAGCCAGCTGAGTGGTAAGAAAGGATGGAGGGGGGGAAAAAGAATGCAACACAGGACATGGGAGTGGAGGAGGAAGGGGAGGAAAGTGGAAAGAAGGATAGGAAATTGGGTAGCAGATTGTGGGAGAGCAGGAAAAAAGACAGAACAGGGAAAAGGGGTGAGGGGTAGAGGAAAGGGAGAGGAGAGCGGATGAAAAAGAGGACACAGAAGACAAGGATACAGAATGAGTAGGATAACAGAAGGATATCAGAGTATGAAGAGGAAAGCAAAGGAGGACATATTAGAATGTAAGAGGAAGGCAGGACAGAGGATAAGGAAGAGGAAGGAGGGGAGGGAGGAAGAGGGAAAACTGGAAACCAGAGAGCAGAATAGATCGAGCAAGATTGGAAACCCAGAAAGAAAAAACCTGCAAAGTAACCAAGAACGTAGGACGCCGACTCCACCGTGGACTTTGGTGTTGATAACCATTACTTTTAACCTCTCAAGACCCGAGCTCTTGTTTGATATGCATTTTTTTATTTCTCCTTGCTATTTGGGCTTATTGGACCCTGATAAGTATAAAACCTAAGCATCATCTTTTTACATGGTGTAGTTTTAGAGAAACATTCTGTCCACATATGTGGACAATCAGTCTTAATTTCCAGAAAACACAATAAAGTCGCCTTTGTGCAAAACTCTTTATTTCCACCCTGAACATAGCAGTTTTTTTTCCTGACTGCTTTTGCATGTATTTATAACACATACAAAACATATTTTGAAAATCACGGTGCAAAAAACAATATGAAATATCAACAATTTTGCCCACATACATGTCCATACGGCCCCAGCTAAGCAGAATTAACTACTGTGGTAATATAACCCAGAATGTGATGTCCACGCATGTGTACGCCAGGTCTTTAGAGGTTAAAGCAGGAGGAGCCGGCTGTAAAAGCCACATGTTGATACTACAATCCAAACACATAAAAATGAATGACGGCGTGAATAAAACTTTGGCCAGCACAGTTACAGCTGCAGTAAAGACTGTCAACTACTCCAACACAGCTCACCTATTTATACATCTGCACTCGAATACTGTGGTACCTCTGGTGCACCAATTCACCTCAAACTGGAGTTAATTAGGAAATAAATCTCCTTTTACTGTACCTACTCACCGACTTAGTGTTATGCATAAAAAGGGGTTTGATCTCTAGACAGTGACCACAGCTACAGCATTATAAATGAGGATCTGTTTCAGGCGGGTGACTCAATCTTGTTTTAGCTTTTAAACTGCATATTTTAATACATTTGCATTATTTAAGCACCGTGGTACTCGGACAGGAAGATGACAATTATATTAACTGCGTTTTATTTCCCTTCCCAATCTTTACTAGTCTATTATATTGCTGGAAGTATTACTGCTCGGCTTCTTCCTCTCAACAACACAGCCAAACCCTGAATTACTCTGCTCTCCCCTATTTTTCAACCTTTACTGTCTTGCATTTTTCAAAACCTTCCAGCAGGCGGAGAGAAACTCAACCTGGGCACAGCATTACTCTTTAAAAGTGCTCCCTTTAGAAACGGGATGACTTGGGGGATGCTGCGAGTCCCTCAGCGACAGTAGAACTGTTGGAAAAGTCACTTCCGTGAGTATGTCCAGAGCAGAAGTCACGGGAACCTGTCATCATAGAAAGTGAATGATGCCCCCGGAGTAGGTTTCTTAAGTCGAACTCCACTCTGCCTTCCAGCGTTGTCATTGCGCCAAGTTTTAACTGTGGCTTATGCAGGATTTTGCCCTTTTTGGAAACGAATGCTTCATTAAAAACTAAACTACAAGCATAATAGCACCACGTGACAAATGCAGAATTTATTAAATTTTCCCAAATCTAACGATCCTCTGTTGTGATTTTAACCTTGTGTTGACCTTTGCTTGGCTAGACAACTACAACTAATCAGGGGACAAGTGTCCTAACCTGTTACTATAGCTGAAAGGGAACACTCAGTGTACCGACTGTCCAGCTTCTGTCTGTACAAACAGGAGCAGGAACAAACAGTGATTTTCAATCAGTTCATCTATTAGAAAGTAATTATTACAATATTTTTGATTAAACAATTAGTTGCTTAGTCTGTAAAACTACTGAAAAGTAGTTACTACAGTTTCCCAGGATCATAGGTGACATCTTCAATCCAACGGAACCCAAAGAAAAAAACAGCCAACATTTACATGTGAGAAGGAGAAACCAGCAAATATTTGTATATAAATTTTACTTGATAAATGACTGTGGAACTCATTCCCTCTGGGAATTAGAAAAGAAAGCTCTCTTTGTATTTTTAAAACCTTTTAATTTGGTGTTATGTTATAGTCTTAGTTTCTAAATTCTAATCATTGTTTTTCTATCTTATTGCCTCTTATTAATACGTTTTTAACATTTGATTGTTTTATTGTTGTAATTTTTGCTCTATGAAGCACGTTAGGGTGCATGTTTGTATAGAAGGTGCTATATAAATAAAGTTGAGTTGAGTTAATTCTCTGAGCTCTAATCTAAATTCCAATAAACATTACAATTTCCTTCTTGTCTTGTCTTCTCCATTGTCCTCTCACTAGAGGACAAATGGATTAAAAGGCACAAACACTTATTATTAACACTGTTGCTGGCAAAGAATTATTTGAATAATAGTAAATGAGACTATGAATGTAACCAGAGAACTTTCTGTACTGAAAGTACTGAGGTTTTTCTATCCAGTCATTATACTTTCCTTCTAATGAAAACGTGAGAAGAGCACAAAACCTACTTGACTAAAGAATGTTTAACCTCATGTGAAAATGTTTTTGATTCAAAATCCAACTTTTGGAGCTTTGCCTCAAATGAGCAATAATCATAATCATAACTAATAAGTTTTCTTCAAAACTGCAAAAAAGGACTTTCTGTAGAGTTTTGGCTCCCCAACAATGCATGCTGGGAAATATGAAATATGTTGATCATATTTCTTTAGGAACTTGAGTTGAGTTGAGTGCTCAGCAGTACATTCATTCAAAGAAAGTTGCATCAACTTAAATTAGTTTTATATTCACGTTGGGTGAATGATAACATTTTAGTTGACTCCTGTAAATATTTTACAATGAGAAACTCCATTGCTCATAGCATGAAGCACATTGGCTGATTGAGGGTTTTTTATTTAGTCAGTTAAAGAAGTAATCATCATTAAATATAAAATCTTACAACAACAATAAGTTTATGTCTGAATGCTGATGAGCAATAACAACAACAACATCCTTCAGTTGTCCTGAGTCCACCCCACACAGTGGACCTGCTCGTATCCCAACTGATGAAATTAAATGTCTCCGTTTGGCAGCCTTCCTGCTCTGGCTGTACGCTGGAATAACCAAAGGAAGCCTGATTTAGACATCCAGTACCACGGGACAGGTGCATGAATATTAAATCTGATGTCACCATCTTAAAGCTCCCAGATATTGTTGTTATGGGTGCCATCCTGGCCCAACCTGCTGTCGCGGAGACGACAAAATCAATGTAAGTGAACGCTGTGGCTTGTGACCATTGTCTCTGCTGACACACACAGTGGCACAGCGCCACAACCTCTATAGTAAAAGCAATGCACAAGAGAAGTCCAAGATCACCACACACACACACACACAATCTGCTCAAGTGGCAGTGAATCAAATATTGATCAGTGGGCCAAGTCTCCTTGGTTACTTAATATATTAAAGTGAAAGTTCCCTCACTCACACTGTGTGTGTGTGAGAGAGAGAGAGAGAGAGAGAGAGAGAGAGAGAGAGAGAGAGAGAGAGAGAGAGCTGTGTTACTTCCTGGACTTGGCTGGCAGTTGAATGTGAATGACGTCTGAACACCCCCATGGTGCGTCAGCATCATACACACACACACACACACACACACACACACAGGTCACATACTGTATGTGTATGTTCACATTAAGGGTCTCCATTATGGATCACTTGTATAAAATGCATGACTTCACTGTATTTGTTGTTAACCGAGTCCAATAAGCATTTAGTTAATAAATCAACTGCCAGAAAATTAACTGTTACCAATTTTGATAACCACTTAATATCATAATATAAGTCATTTAAGTAATTAACACGAAGGTACTTGACTGGGATACACTTTGAAATTGAAAATGAAAATGGCTTTTGGACATTTGATCCTGTTGAGAGAAACAAGCTATTCTAAGAATTCAGCATATTTTATATTTCAAAGTGTCATCCTTTAAATCAGTCTGGGAGAAAAAGAGAAAACATGGTTCACCTTCCATCTTTTTATTTTCCTCTTCATCTCTAATCACTTAATTCTCCCTTGATTTCTGATGGCTTATTGATTATTGGTTGGCTTATTATTCTTTGTTTACTCATGAGGTAAATGTATTTGCACATGTGTTTGGTAGTGTTGTTGGTTTTACTGTCCAATAAAGCCAATTTCAAATTTAAATTCAAAATGTGGTTTGCTAATCCTCATTAAAATGCTGTGACAACATGTCAGAAGGAATTAGAAGGCTGGAAGCACACACATGCATGCACACACACACACCTGCAGATGCACTCACAAGCTCACACACTCCTACACACAAGAACACACAGGGGCACATAAAAAACTGGTCAGTGGTTAATGAGAAGGTGCTGGTGCGTGTTTGTGGGAGCTTGCGTGCACGTGTGTGTGTCCCGTGACAAATGTGGCCATTCCCCACCTGGACCTAGCATCGGCCAATCAGGTGCTTTTCTGCTCTGCCACTTCAATCCAGCTCTTACACTAACAATGGCCGGGTGGGTGGAGAGATACAGACAGGAGGAAGATGGGAGAACAAAGTGAAGGAGAGGAGGAAAAGAGGAGACAAGGAAACCAGAGAATGTAGAGGAAAGCAAAGAAAAGAAAGAAAAGGAAAAGAAAGGAAAGAAGACAAGCACGCAGGCAACTGTTGGTCGCCAGGCGCCTGCCGGTCACCATGGCAACATGTGGCGCCATGCTGAGATCCTGCTGACATCACACCTGTTGAAGCAAAACGCTGTGTGTGTGTGTGTGTGTAGGTGTGTGTGTGTGTGTGTGTGTGTCTTTAAACCAATTAAATGGCAAGGTGGTGCAGGTGGACTGAGGGAGAGAAACAGAGAGAGACAGAGGGAAAGAAAAAGGGAAAAAGACAGCTGTGTATATTTCATCACCTTGTGGACACAGCTGCTTTCACCGTGTGTGTTTGTGTGTGTGTGTGTGTGTGTGTGTGTGTGTCCCCTGGGATGCTGGGAGCCCATGTGGGAGCCTGTGACATCAGCAATGAAAGTGAATGACAGCAGCCTGAAGCCTGACTGTTTACACACACACACACACACACACACAGGCATGGTTACAAAAGCTAGAGGTGACCCCCCCCTCCCCCACTCCCATCCCCGCGATAGCAACAGAGACAAAGAAAGACAGACGGAGACTTTTTATTATCTTTTTCTCCTTGTTTTACTTTTGTCACAAGACAAGAACACGATGTGTTACTTTATTCTTTCCAGACAAATTAATGCCAAAAACTGTTGAACTCAACTGAGATCGCAAAAACAGGGAGAGAGAAAGAAAAGGAGGAAAAACACAGAGGCAATGGGGTTGATGGAAATTTGCTTTGGCGACTCCCATCAGATCACTGGGTCACATCTTAACTGGGATTTGAATTCATGCATCACTCAGTTACCTTCTAACACTGCACTGTGTGTGTGTGTGTGTGTGTGTGTGTCAGGGCAAGTTCCTCTTGTCAGCTGAATATTTCATGTCCGTTCTCATGGCTGAGCCCTTTTACAGAATTCGTTACGGTGCACACATGCGCACACACACACACCACACTAATGTAATCACACCTCTTGTGTAATCCTTACCTTTTTAACCCCTTCTGGTTTCTATTGGATTCTATTTGAAATGGTCAGTCTCAAGTGAGATGCAGTATATCTTTATGCCATCACCCTTTAGATCACAGTATCATACACGGGAAATTCAATAGTTTCACTTGTGATGAAACAGAAGGAAACTACTTTGGTGGCTACAAAAATAAATATGCTGTTAAGATTAACGTCACACCAACATTGAATTAAATGTAAAATTGCAACAGAAAAAAAGCAATCAAGCAAAACTACATGGATTATAGGAGAATAGACAAACATTTGTGTTTCCAACTGATGCATCTTGACCAGGCAGGCTGACTTAGGCTGAGAAGATGCTCCCTGACGTCCAGAGATTACACACCTGAGCACAAGCGCGCACGCACACACACACACACACACACACACACAGGAACAGAGAAAGTAGAACTGCCAGGCTCACACTCCCTCTCTTCTGCCCACACTCCTCTGACTGTGCTGCTGTGAAGCTCGATGCTGCACCCTGCTGGCCACATGACACAACAACAAGATTTCCCAAAGGGCCATACTGGCTGGTTGAACAGCCAACAGTCAGTGAAAACACCGTCTGTTCATTGTTGCAGCACTTGTTTTCCAGTTTATGGTCTCCAAATGGAGGCGTTGTGGGTATGAAAACCCATCGGGCTTCGCTGCTTTAATTTGCCAGTTTCCCTTGTGAGGCCAGCATGTTTTACGCCCTGTGTTCATGTGCAGACATTCATTCATTCGCTAAAAAGGTTCTTATATAATCCAAATTCAAAACTGAGATATAAATTACCCAAGCTTGTGTTTATATTAATGGGATATAGAAGTACCAAAAAAAGCGCTGGACATACAAACCAGCACAGTGGGACATTTATGTCAGCACGATTTGAAGGTACTTATGCTTTACTTGAGTAGCAATTTTACGTTAATTTCTACTCAGCTACAATTCAGAGGGAAATACTGGACTTTTTATTATAGTTATTATGATTGTAGGTCTGGTAATTTTGAGTTGTGGCTCAACCAAAGAGACATTTTCCCTTTTAACTTCTCATAGGGCTTCATTCAAATTACAGTCTGACGCCTAAAGAAGTCAAAATTTTCAATATTTTTTTTAGAAAAGCCTAAATATCAATGGAAATTTGTGTTGTTTTTTTGTTTTTTTCTCTCTATTATCATCATCTGTGGCAGCCTTGTTCGGCACCTCTGGACTATAATATCTGACTGTATGTACACTAAAGCAGATAAACGTGCGTCACCTTGACCAGCTTCAACAGTAAAATGCTGCTTACACACAGATACATCAGCTGTAACAATTGAATAATGGCACACATGATAATGTGTCACTCAGCTCGGCTGTTGTTCACTTTTACTTTTGATACTAAACGTACCTTTAGCTCATAATACTTTCTGAAACTAGGTGGCCTAAGCTGGCAAGTGTAATCCATCTGACTGTTTGGGAACAAACTGCTCCAAGAAGAGTCAGCATATTTACTACTGAAAACAGCTGGCAAACCTTGTTAAATTTAGATATTTTTAGCTGCAGCACAGCCCTACAAATGCAATGTCAACTGGTCAGTCACGGTGTTCATCTGTTCAAACCACTCTGTTCTGGCTGACTGAAAGAGGCAACACTGTAGATGCCAAGACAAATGAAATGCTCTTTCACCAAGTCACAGTTGGGAGTCATAAACGCAATGAACTTCAGTAGGGCTGCATCTAACGATGACTTTTGTTAGTGATGAATGGTTTGGCCTACGAGACATTAGCAAACAGTGAAAAATGTACATCATTACCTACAGCACAATGTGACCTCATCGAACGTCTCTGTTTGCCTGACAAATAGTCCAAAACATACCATTTATCAAAATACAAAACCAAGAGCAGCAGCAAATGGCCATATCTGAAAACCTGGAACGGACAAATATTGGGGATTTTTGCATAAAAAAGGACTTACACAATTTGCAAACACACAAAATGTGTGCACAAAAATGAACAAAAGCTGGTTGCAATAACAATACTGTTATATGGATGAATTTTGCCTAATGAAACTCAGAATATACTAAAACAGTTATCAAATAGCAACTCAACATCAACTCTTTTCTACCTAACAATTTTGATAACCCATTAGATCCAGTACGATCATACTAATCAATCACTGAAGCATCATCAAGGTGCACCAGCTGATACATCTGCAGCAGACGGAAAGGTAAATGCAGCTTTATGAAACCACCTCACGGTTTACCAGACTTCCATGAATGTCTATTTTTTAACAGAACAAGCTACTGATTGTTTGATCTTGACCAAATGTACAGTTCCTTAGTAAAAGACCCACTCAGCGTTTTCACAGCCTTGGAAAGGGCAGAGGTGCCCTGGCTGATGATGCACGGCTGAGCTGTGCCTCATATTGGAGTGATAGATGTGGAGCATAGCTGCAGGGGCAGAGCCAGTCAAGCCTTAAAAGTCACCTGTTAAAAGCTAAAAAATGAAATGACTAAGTTCTAAAATTCACAGGTGTTATATTGGGCTCCAGGTTCAGGAGCAGCACTGCTGATATGTCAGAGAGACTGTTGAGTAGAAACTTTTATCTACCAAACACTTCTACTTTTTACTTGTGCGGTTTCTAAACAGGTGAAATGACTGTAGGCCTTTTGACTTCCGCATTTTGGCAGGAAACATTAAATAAATTGTAGAGTTTTGCTTTTCATTCTAATGTGTACTAAGCATGTGATTCATTATAAGATGTAAAATGCTTTTCTAACATGGGGCCCTGTCTTTACATACTTTGGTGTCTAAATGACAAATAGGTACAAAAAGTTTGGGAACTGGTCCAGTAGATCTCCTTGGGCTACAGTGGCTTTGGGGCAAGTGTGCCCAATCAAAGTACGTCCACTAAAAGTACTTGTTTTTGCCACTGGAAGGTTTTCATTTGTATTTCATGTCTGACAACAGTATGGAAAGGACCCCTATGGAGACAGACATGTAAGTTCCTTTCTGTTTAACCAGAGACAGCTCTTCAAAGCCACCGGACTCCATTGGCAAAAACAGGAGTTGGTCTATTGCTTCTTTGATTGGTTGGTTTACTTGTGTTATGGTGTAACTTTGGTGTTTTAAATGGTCAGGGTTATTTTTTGTCTTTTTATCTATAGAGTCTGGTGTCTTAAAAAGTCTTAAAAAGGGGAAACATAATGGCTGTTTCTAGCTAAATACTAAGGATCTTACTGGTCCATCTGTGTAAGGATCCTTTACATTTAGACATTTAAATAATAATCTGAGCCCGTCAGTGGGAAAACAAGCACTTTTAGCTGATGTACTTTACTATGTAATGTCATTACATTACATAAAAAACTCTGTGCAGAGTTAATGTTCACACCAAGTCCCAAAAACTTGGGAAATCATAAATCTAAAAAAGATAATCTTTTATACCCTAAAGCAGACACCACATACATACACTATTAATAGCCTCTACATAACAGTGGACTGCCAGCAGCTTCTTGGGACTAAAGGCGCTCTGCCTGCTGCTGCTGCACTGCTGGCCATAATTATGCTACCTGTTGTCCGAGCTGCTCTACTCTCATTAAATTTTGCCTTGAACAATGCCTGGAGCTGCAGGGACTGCCTGGCTGTTGGCAGAGTCGCACCGCCATATAAACACACACGCACACACACACACACACACAGTTAATGCGAAGTTAAAATGATGACAGCTCCTAGTGGGCCAGAGTGTGCAGATGATAGGCTGCAGATTCTGCTGCTGGCTGCAACATTCAGCATCATTAAACACCAGCAAATGCAAATGAAGATATGCGTGTGTTTATATGTATAAAATATACATATCAATACAGTATTTGAGAGCAAGAATAAGAGATTGTGCCGATCTAAGCAGGGGAGTACTGTGCATTTTGTTGACGTGTATGTTTAAGTGAGAGCGAGTGTACCGCCCTGTCTCCCACAGCAGCTGCAGTCATAACCCACAGCAGCAATGAAGAGGAACGAGTGTGTGTGTGTCATTTTCTATCTACATATATTTTCAGCCAGTCACCTCTTGTTTTATGCCTTTACCTCACTGTTTGTGTGTGTTTATGTCTGCCTTCTTCTCATGCAGAGAGAACAGTGTGTGAGGGGCTGCAGTGTGGTCCAGATCAAATCTCCTCTGTTTAAAGCTGCCTGCTGAGGGACGAATCAATTCGACTGCTGGCATTTTTGTGTCCTGCGGAGGGAGATGGATAGCTGACTCATCAGCCGCCAGTGAAACAAGAGCAAAATTCATCAAAGAGATGAGAGCAGAGCGCGCGCACACACACACACACACCTGCAGCATTGAGGACAAAAATATTTAATGTTCGGTGCATTGAGCACTTCTCAACAGCAGGGGGCGCTCCACTTACACAGAACAGGCAGCTGCACTGGGGAAAACATGCAACTGACATGCTGAACAGCATTTCAGCAGCGACTTAATTCAGTGAGTTTGATCTCTAATCATTCAGACATACAAGGAAATAGAAAATGCCAGGTTGGAAACTATGCAGCCAGGATCAGAGGACAAATGAGACAGAGGATAAACTAACTGGTCCCTGCTTCAGAGCTTCTGGGTGACATTTCTGAATTACTGAAGTGGTGGTCCCCTAATTGGCCATCAGATGAAGCCTGGTTGCAGGACACTAGGTTATTCTTTAAAGCATAGGTGTGTCTTAACTTAATAGCCAGGTGCTGGTATAATCAGTGAAACAGGTTTTACTTGGTGTAATCAGGCCTCCCATTCACATTGGCCTTGACAATATCTCATCCTAATGCACTTCTAATACAAAAGAGGAAGGACAAAACCCACAGTCCTCAGTCCCTGTGAAAATCCCTGTAATCATGTAGGCAACTGACTACTGTTTTAAGACACACTTGAAAAACAGTGAACCTGTCCTTAAGAAGATTAAATACACAATCAGGGGATCATTCAGTTCTTCTTAAAATGGGAACCCTATAAAAGAAGGCCATTATATATCTCCTACTTACTTGAATCTATCCCAAACCAAATTAAAACTTCTGATCATATTTCAGACAAAGTTATAATTAGGATCATATGAGGTTAAACAGAGGCTGGAGAATTATCCATGATAAATAGTGATTGAATTTATTGAAAGGTTTGGCCTGGGTGTATGTTCTTTTCCTGTATTATTCACACCATTATTAGTATTTATTGTCATTATGTGAATGTAAATGTATGTCAGATAGATGTGTAATCAAATGTCAACATAATATTTCAGTGACTTGTTTTTCATATGTAGACTTTACATATGAAAAACAAGTCACTCATAGTGAATGCAAAAAAAGGTAAACCAATAAAAACTGCTCTGTCACACTGGTGCCACCCCTGCCTCGACCGTCTCCTTTCTCTTTTAGTGACTGTAAACGTCTAGTAGATGTAAAGGAATGTAATTTATTGTGGTTCCTAATTTGTATATTATACAGTCATCTGCTTTGTATATCTATCTATCTATCTATCATCACACATCTGTAACATTCTCACAGTCAGAATCGAAATGAGTGCAGCAGAAACAAAGACTTTGTTTTTTTATTTTTTTATTCCACACATTTTTCGTCCTTTGCAAAACCTGCTGCCTACATTACCCACAGTGCAACTCGATTGCTGACAGTTCGGTCAAAGATTTGGGCTTGTTATGCTAGAAGCAGCTAGCGTAGCCTCGAACTGCTTCTCTCAGGTAGAGATGAGCAGTGGGCTGCTGCACGCACTTCTTTGGAACTCCACACATTTCTTAAATTCAGTTTCAGACTTGCCCCAACCAAGGCTGACTCAAGTGACATCACTTGAGGCAATTTATTCAACTAGCTCTCTCTGGAGACGCAAAAGTCTTCGTACAACTATTTTACCATATGCAGTAGAGCTCCCAAACATCTTGCAACATACTTTCAAGTGTAGACTAGGTTTTTAAATTTTCTTAAAAAGAAACAGGGACCTGTCAATAAAAAAACTCAAGATGCACACCTTATACATTTGTGAATGAGAAGTGTGTATGTTTGTGTGTACATGATACATAATGTTATTTCTAGGGTTTTTTAGCACAGCAAAATTTCATTGCACTACTTGGTGCAATGACACTAAAACTTTCAGATTCTGATTCTGCGCTGATCACTCAACAAAATGATCATTTAAAGCAGGGAAGAGAAAAGAAGAGATGGAGAGATGTTGGGACAAAAAAGAGAGAAGGACAGTGAGAGAGAGAGAGAGAGAGAGAGAGAGAGAGAGCAAGTGTGGTGATGTAAATCTCATTATCAAGATGGATCTTTGTATAAACAAAGCATGACCCCAAACACACAACATCACACACACACACACACACACACACACCACCATCAATTGCAGATAGTAAGTAAAACACCATCTCTCATCTTCCACATGCATCTGAATGACATTCCCTGCTTGTGTTTACAGCGTTTTTATCCTGTTACTGTATGCATCCCATACACAATCCTATCTAATCCCATTATCTTTTGACACACACACACACACACACACACACACTTAATTATTATTACTATCACCACCAGCAGCACAAAGACAAAGTGGGGGACTGTTTTCCAGCCGTGCACTAAATGCCATACACACATCCACAGCAAAGGATTTCTGTTGTGACGATTGTTCAGCGCTGCAGCATTTCCCCTCCTTTCTTTCCCACTGCTCAACATGATCAATGCTCCCAGAGCGAAAAGCAGCAAGGCACTACGTCTATTTTAGACCAGCCAAGTACTTTTCGTAGTACATTTCCAACACTAAAGGCAATGTTCAACTGATGTTCCCCCTTTGGGCAGTAATGCTTCAGCTGGCTCAGGAGTGTGTCCTGTTACTAGTTCTCCTAATGGGGATGATATAATGCACTTACTAATCCTAAAAGTTACCACTGTAGCTGTGATGTTCTCTGACTTTTCTGAACTGGAGTGATCAGCAAAGACCATTAGAGGGGTGATTCTGAACAAAAAAGAAAACTTCAGATAACTGGTCTCCAAAAGCCTCACAGATTAGAGTCAACTCTCTTAATGATGCCACAGGGACAGTCAGGTGTGGAGCTCCATCAGAAGGGCTCCTGAGACCCCGAGCAGCTGTCCAATCAGTAGACTGGTGCTCAGACTAACTGTAAAATCTGATGTTCAGTGACATTAAAATACATGTGAAAGGTTGAGTGAAGCACTGTCCCTGACCTTTTTAGTACCGCAGAGCACTGTGTTCCATGGCACACCTCGTTATCAAGAGCTTTAAAATATCCCAGACAAGCCCGGTATATCACATAAGAGGAGATGTAAAGAACTAGATAAAATGCTGCTGGCCGAGAAGCACACTGTATTAAAATTTTAAGGGGAAAAACTGCAGTTGTAGGATGACTTTATTTCACGGTAATGAAGATAGTGTGAAAAGCCGAAAGGCTTGTTAATGCAACGTTTTCTTTCAAACTGAAGCCAATTTCAGCTGCTCCACATGTGTTACTGCCACATATAAAGTGGTACGGATAGGACAGTCTCCACTGCTGCGGTGCTGAGCGGAGATGATGTGTGGGTGCTTGTTACGCAGCGTGGTATTTTATGAATCTGAACTATAATAGGAAAGTTTTTGGAATCAAGGGTTTTTGATTAGGCAGTGAAATTATGACCCACATTTCTGCACTTCTTAAAACACAAACTGGCTGGAAAAGGTTGAATCTTGCTGATTTAACGCGTATCAGGTTTTCTTACCTTCTTTTAACGGTTCATCCAGAACTATTAAGGGTTTAATGAGGAGCTATTTAAGCATATAAAATGATTATTTCTGTAATTGCAATGATGCGACTGACTTCTTCTGACATTGGTTTGCATCTTTGCATCCATATTAAATCCACCTAAAGCTGCCACACATATTCTGGGGAATTCTATCCAAAAATATAAAAACTTTGCGTAACTTAACATATGCTGACAGGATTAGTTTAAATTTCAAGTGGATCTGTTTGAACAGTTGTTGCTCATCCATCCCCCTCAGTGCTGACCATGTGGTATGAAACTTACTGCGACACTTGGCACAGCGTCCCTTGTCATACTCCAGCAGGTCCAGGGTCCGGCTCCGGTCGCTGACTGATCGCCTCTGCCCGCTCTCCCTCAGCCGAGCTGCCTCCTCTTTGGCGTACACCCCGAGCTCCTGGGTGTAGCGCCCATACATCTGGAAACAGACACAGTAAGGGCATTAGCTCATGTATATTCGATGCACACAAACATTCCCCACACGCTCTCAGCAAGCAGAGAATTTTTCCAGAGGTGCAATTAATTCATTTCACATTTAAACAACCGTACTGCATCTTCTCTGATAATGAAATATGAAGTGAGTTGGTGAAAGAAACAGGAGGATGTAGAGACTGGTGTGGTAGAGGGAGGAACAGTAGCAAAGACAGATACAGGCTAAATCCACACTTTCTTTTTAAAATGTGTTTTAGTGTGTAAAAAGTGTTTTAGCACGGTTTTAGAAATAATCTTTGTCCATACTAACATGCCTGAAAACACATATCACATGATCATTCACGTACACCGGGCATGCGTGTGGCGGTGTAAACAGGAAGCAGATTGCCTGCTCGGTGGTTGGTTGCTTAGCTGCAGAACATACTATGGAGGAAAAGCAATGGCGAAAAATGAGACCAGATATTTCTTTGCTCGGTCTGGCGAAAAGGTGGAACTGTTGCTGAAAGTCAGTAAAAGGGAAAGACGCATTGTGACTGATCAAATCCAATCAAGGAGCAAACATGAGTTATCGTTTAACGGTCTCCATTTCCACCAGTCGAGCGTAAAACACAATGGCTGAATTTTCAAACTAAAACGGGGTAAAGCCTTGGTTTTAACCCCTTAATAGCCACCATAGAACAAGCCAGAGCATATCTTTACATTTTTACATGCTGTAATGCCATTTTTTGGATCATTTTAATTTGCTATAAATCAATACAACCTTTATATCCCAAGTTTATAATAACATGCATAGAGACATAGAGTTTTTTTGGTTTTTTTTACACATATTTTTCTAAATAAGAAAACCACATGATAGTTCATGCTCACAACGTGATATCCGCGGTCTGGATTATAATGTTTTCGTTGTGTGTGCTTTATACTGGATTTCTGCAAACACATAAGTGGAAAGAAACAGCGCTCTGGGACACGTTGAAAGCGTGATATAAAAGTGTAACTCCTCTGGCAAAAAGAATTATTGCTCTATCTTATTTGGTTGCAATTCTACCAGCACTGAAAAATAGATATGCAATGGGGTTGGAAAACACCAACGTAATGTGGAGGCAAGGCATAAACATGGCAAAGTTATGTGTTTTAAAAGGAAAACGTATTAGCGTGGATGTGGCCACAGTGCAGTGCTGCCGACCCGCTGTGTTCCCTTTTCTTTTAACCTTATAATGACCTGGAAGACTTCTGAAGCATCGAGGCCATCACCCCCTCTAAAGGTCAGAGCTCAGCCAACAGGTCAGTGTGGGGCAATACTGAATAGCACAAAGTGCAGAAACATCTTTCTTTGTCTCTCAGCCTCTGTCTCTTATTCTGTAAAGTACCCCCAGTTGTAAAGTTGTAAAAGTTATCCTTTGACTTTAAGGAAACACACACACACACACACACACACCCTCACAGTATCAGCAATGAACCCAATAACTTCTTACTTGAGCCAAACTGGTCAAGTCTGAACCTTAACTGTGACCCCAGCATAACAACCCACACACACACACACACACACACACACGCTCATCCCGAAACTACATACACACTCTTTAACACACATAAATATATACACACACACACACACAAAAGAAGTCAAGTCAGCAGTACAAGACAGGAAGCACCGCCCATACACCAGCTCCCCCTCCCATCATGCTCCAGGATGGTGCGCAGGAACAAGGGCACTAATGATTTCCTCAGCAACACAGCAACATATTCAAAACACTCTACAGGTCAATCAAGGCCATCAACGCTGATTTCAGCAGCATGACTCAGGTTCTGATGGCAAACGTTGGATATTAGTAATAACAACCATCAAACATCACTATTTCCATATCGACACATGGAGCCTAAGGGTTTTCTTAGCACAGGATGTTCTGCACTTCAGCGAAAGAAGGTCAAAACCTGCCTCATTACAGGTTGGCCAGATGGAGGCCCTACAGGTAGCAACATTACTGCAACTTCTATACCTGAAAAACTTCTCAATCTGAATATCTAATGACCAGATACATTTATTTTCCTGGGATTATAAGAAACAAACATAAATATAAAAGAATATCATTTGTGCCAGATCATTAGCCAGCCACTTTGGATTCATGCAATAACTACTATTTAATCAGTCCTGCAAAACTGATCTGACTGTGACAAAATTTAGCTCACAGTACATTTGAACTTCCCAGATTACAGCCATTACTCTTCAAAGTCCAAATCCTGTGGCGCACAGTCGAAGCCCACAGTGAGCGGGGAAACAGGCAATTGAAAGTACAGCACTCTTTCCGAAACGCACAGCGCTAACCCATCTGACTTCATACGAGTCTGTCTGCTTGTGAGAGGACCCAAAGATGGTGTCAGACTACATGTGGTCATACTGAACAGAACCAACAATGGAACTAAATCTGCAGGGTTTTTTCCAACAGACTGCAGGCTGTCAGGTACATTTCAGCTGCGTTTGTAAGGCTTACAGTAGCTACAGTGTATTTTCATTTTGAAATGAAATGACGCACAAGCTTCAACCTGTTTTTCCTTTGTTGATGGTGTTTTAAGTGTTGGTGTCATCATCAGTATGACCTAAATAAGAAATATGATAATTACGGTTACAATTGAAAAAAAAACGATCGGCAACCTGTTTTCTTTGACGAAGACAAGACATTGTCAGGACAAAGCAGATGAAATATTCGTATATGCTGACAAAAAGTTGACTAAAATGGAATTTGAACACAAAACAAAATATCAATATTAATATTAATATTAATTAATGAATTAAGGAGACAAATTCCACACTCAAACAACCATGTTAATCAAAATTTATATTCCTGCACACCTGGATTATCTTCCCAGTGGCACATCTTCAGTGCAGTCCCAATAGTGCTGGAGCCTGGAACTAACCACTCCCCTTACAGCCTCAGAAGTTACACAAAGCAAAAGGGTGACCTAAAAACAAACAATAGCAACAATGGGGCTTTGGTGATCCTTTTCTAAGTCATGTTTTCTGCAAAGTTCAGCAAGACCATTAATATCTGCAACAGATGCATAGGGAACCATCCAACAGCTGTAAAAAAAATACAAATTAAATTGTCCCTAAACCAAAAATGTCACACCTGCTGGTGGTGTAAATTCAGCAGGACGCATCCTCCGGAGAACATGAATGTCTATGTCCATGGCAATCCACGTCATAGTTGTTGAGACTGCATGTCAGGTGTTTCTGATGGGACCAAAGCAGTTTACTGACGGACAAATCGAGCAGCCGACCTGCCATGCCATTGGCCACTGGTAGAGCCAATGTCGGTAACATGGCTAAAAATGAGGTAACATTTTGACCCATTCTGCCGTGGTGCTAAAACATAGCTTTTACAGTTTGTAAGGACACATAATGTGAGTGTCTTCAATAACCTCAAGGTGGAGCAAGTGAGCTCCTTTAAGTACCTAAGGACCGTCTTAGACTAATCCTGTACATTCACAGATCACGTGGAACCCAAAAAAGCCCAGCAAAGACTCTTCCTATTGCATAATACTGAGGAGGATTTTTGAAGTCAGCCAGTGCACTTAAAGCAGAGTTCACAAATTCATAATTGAAAATATACTAATTTTTTATATTGTGTCATGGTACGAGCACATAAATACAAGCAAGACAAAGCTTTCCAAAGAAGTCGAGCTGGGAAGCCCAATTACTGGCTGCAAACAAACCCAACTGTCCTATCACCATGGCAAAGCAGTCCAAAATCCACCATCTAAATTCTCATTTCAGCAACTGCATTCAGGTCAGAGGTACAGAGTCCCCTGTGCAACGAAAAACCTCTATAGAAAATTGTTTGTCCCTGTTGCCATAAAATATCTTAATCAGTAAGGACATCCACTCTTTAATCTCAGCACACCACACATCATATCTATTATCTAACCCCGACTCAAACCTCACCATCGAATGAATACCTGGTGCTTCTATTGTGTTTGTCTGGATGGATGTTTGGATGGATGTCATGCTATGTGTTTTTAACGCATCTTTTGAACATGTAAGGCAAAGATGAATGTCTTCCTCTTGTAAGGATGAAAAAAAAATGGGATTCATTCAATGTGTTGCACTTAGTTTACTGCAGTAAGGCTAAATACATTGTCTGAAAGTTTCATAAAGTTGTTATTGTTTGCCAACTGGGTTTTAGACAACTAGAAATTGACATGAAATGAGGATGAAGTCACCTAAATATGACTCAAACTCTGTCTTGTGATGTCAGAGCGCAGACGAAGGCTACATCTGAAATTAGCTAGGTCACATGGTATAAAGTTTCAACATTCACCATCAGTTTAAAATATAAATACTGGCGTGACCTTGACAAAATGCATACTCTTTCCATGTCACAACAAAGGCACTTCCGTTTTTTACTTTGAGACTTATATGGTTATATTTACAAAGCAAAAGGTACGTTGCTGTTTGTGTTCTAATAATCAAATGTCCAGATTCACTAAATTTCCTTGGGTGTCAGGATAAAGGAGAAGCTTGCATCAGGTCTACATTTCTTGGAACGTGACCCCTATGGCCTGAAGTGTTTAGATATCATACACACAGGCAGGTGCACCCACACACACACACACACACACACACACACACACACACACACACTCACAATGCTGAACTGTGAATGATGACAGATATTCACTTGGCACCTTATAAACACCGTCTGCCATGCATATAAACAGAAGGCCGGATATTTTTAGCCACACACAAACACACACACACACACACACACACACACACTAAATTTGTGTGAACTTTAATCCTCAGTAGTTCACCACTGTTTTACTGGGGTCAATGATCACACCCGTTTGGATGACAGCAACACATGATTTTAAATTGCATAGTCAGTCAATACACAATATCAAGGACATTAACCTAAATAAATTCACAGATAGAATGGGCTCAAGTCATATTTGAGATGGTCTCAGATCAAACAAAGAGTAGAGTTTGATCAAGAGTTTGACAGGCCCAGCACCATGCTGTGAACAGGCTTGCTACTGTTGTTCAAGACAGGGCTGCAGTTCTCAGGAACAAGTCCTATCCATATCAAACATGCTTGGTATTTGTAAAGCTTTGCCAATCGTATCGCAGGTCAATACAATTCCAGCAGTCTCTGTCACTGGCATCAGCGCTAGTATCAGCAACAGTTGTGATTTTATTGAATGGATCAGGCATGACCCAAACTGATTTACATTCAACAGTATTTCTCAAAATCAAATAGCTTATTGCACTTAAAAATTGCACAAGCCTGAAAGCAGTATTGCTGTCCCTATTTAAAGCTTGAGCATTCTTCAAACAAATTGCTTACTGGATGGTCAATGTCCAAGACCCCCTTTCATTGGAAAGGGAGAAGAAAATTGAAAAAGCATGTGTTCATGCCTAAGCCAGGTAGGTGACCATCTGTGTTTCAGAACTTGGCCATAAGTAGGCTGTCTGAGGCCAGCAACAGCTTGAAATGTGTCCCCTATAGATGCCTATCTGCATAATTTGAGCACTTCAAGTTGTTGGTGTAGGCTCGTGTTGATTTCTACATATGAGAAGCAAGCAGGATGCTTCCAAATTTCTTTATGGAAGTTCACTACTGGGAACTGTGTGCATTTGTGCTAAAGCCATGAACTTTAATGGACCACCTGCCACTCTAACATGACCTTATTTATCCATGTATAGTAAAGCTCTGAAGAACCGATGAAAAGGAGCCCCCCCACCACCACAGACTGCTCCTTCAGTGGAGAGCACCTAAAACTGCCTGACTCAGGCTTTTTGAGAGCTCTGTGCTTAAGGTGGCTTAACTGAACCGGGAAAGAGATGATGGACTTTTCTGGTGGGGCAAGAGAGCACAGCAAGGGAGAGTGTCCCTGTGTCTGTCAGCGAGTTATGAGTTGGCACAAAGCTCTGAGGTGAGATCCCAGACTCAGAAGTGGCCATGCTTCACCAGTGTTGGATATTATGGATTCTGATTGAAATTGTGCTCATCAGTTCCACTGCTTAATGAATCCTGTCTCCTGTTTGTGCCATTAATTAGGTAAGAACTAAAAGGTGAATATGTTGTAAGCCAAAACTTTATTTTACGGAACACATCCCCTTTCTTTCTATACATAAGTTGACTCTCCACCATGAACATGCTACCATCAGCTGATTCTTGTGCAATTAATACAAGTAAGACCAACAAAAATTCTGTAACAATTCTGCAGCAAATCATCTCATTATACAGACTTCTATGTGTAAATGACTTAAAACCTTATTTTCAAGCACTGATTACATAGTTTTGTACCATTAAAGCTTAAGAAGCCAATTTATTTTTGGTGTAATTGGGCAAAAATGACATAATAACCTATCAGCATGTTGTAATTTGTGTGCTCTGAAAGAAAACTTGACTTCTGCACCTTCTTTTGGCAAGGCTTTCAAGCTTTAAAAAAGCCAGCATGTGGCCAATCACGGGCCGCTCAGAAAGTGTGTTCCAAATGCAGATGTACGCGCATGTCCCTTCAGATATCAGTGAAAACCTGATTCAATGATAAAGTGTCTCCTGCTGAAAAAGTTGCTATTCCAGCATTGGCAGTATCTGTCCACACTGCAAAGCAACCCAACCAGAGGAAGACGGACTTATCAACCTGAGAGTCTAAAAGAAAGGAAGACAATAAACGCAATAAAACACAAGTCAACTTCATTGGGGGGGGGGGGGTATTAGGTTGTGTCAGGGCTATATTATAAGACCTTTCATAATACATCAATATGTGTGTATGTAGATTTACAATGAAAGCAGTGGTGAGTGGTTAAGTTGAATGTTGCTGATAAGACTGATAAGCTGATAGTTTAGCCTCTTCCTGACTGTAACATTAGCCAAAGCCTGCAGTTAATTCAGGTTCATGTTTCTGTAACATTACATAATGGCGCCTAGATTGGGATGATTGAAGCTTCCAACTTAATTTTCTGTTAATATCCAATTGTGTTGCAGTTGTCTGTAACGTCCTGCCCGTAGATGTATTGTGAAAGCCGGGGTTGAGTGACTATGTGAACATTGCTAATAGTAGCCGAGAGCTGCAGCTAATTCCAGTTAGCTTTTACAAGCAAATCATTTTCACTTTACTTATCCACGTTTGCAAAGAAAACAGGACAGTACAGTGTGCCAACATTGTGATCACAGTTACGGTTGGGATGTTTGAGATGGGCTTATGACAGAGGGAGAGAGGAGCCTTTTCCAGATTTCAGCCTACTGCAGCTTTAATGCCTTTTGACATACAGTACCAGTCAAAAGTTTGGACACACCTTCTAATTGTTTTTCTTTATTTTTACTATTCACGACATCATTCCCTAAGTGGTCCTTCAGAGTTTTGATGTCTTCATTATTAAAAACCATTGAATGAGGAGGTGTGTTTGAATGGTACTGTATTTAAGCATACTTCTGAGCATTAGCTCAACACTATGCACCTGCGTAAACACTTTTGTAACCCGTGATGTGGACCAAAACGCAATCAGACCAAACTTCACCTTACAGGCAGATCAAGTAGGATTTGTCAGTTGTGTTTGTTAAGGATAGAGTGCTCACCAGCATATGAAAGTCAGCCCCAAATGCACTCTTGTTTGGAAAAGAGTTTTATCAGCTACCATTTTTGCATTTTTTTCCAGCACTGTCCATTGCATTTACATAGCTTCTTCTTGGCTGTGCTTATGATCTAGCACCTGGATGGTATTGGTTGTGGGCTGTACACATCCTGAACACAACAACATAAGGTTATACAGGCAGAGGGCAGCAGTATACACCATGACACACTTGTAATGGGTCAGAAGTGATGATTGAGAGGGATTATTAATGTATGATGCTTTTTAGGAAAATCCTACTCATTCTACCTTTGAGAAATAGATAAAAAGGCCCGCTGAGAATAAAAGTTCCTTGATGATTTATTGATCTTAAAAATGTGGAGCTCATTTCAATTCAAAAATAATTTCCCAATGCCCAGCTGTACTCGGCAGAAAGGATTTATTTACTGACAAGTCTCAAAAAAACCGCCAGATCCATGTAAAAGTCCATTATGAGAATAGGGAAAGAATGAACACAAACAGTGGTAAACAGAGGAAAAATCAAGAAGGGAAACATTTGGGGAGCGATTTGGGGTTTCTGACATCAAATGCCAACCGCTGTTCTACCCAAGATGCCATTCTGCATGGCATTCTCGGCCACATTCATGATCGCCAACCCTAAGTTTTAATTAAGTAACAAGACTTCAAACGCAACGGAAACTCAAAAGACCCGAAAACAAGAGGGCAGAAATAGACCTTCTCAGATGCACCCCCTTGAAACTTGCATCTGACTAGAGGAAGAAAACAAACAGACCCATCCAGAACAAAGGCATTACTGGTTGAAAGCCTATCATTATGTTGAGCATAGTCAGAAACGGGCGCTCGGCTCAGCCCGCCTGCCTGGGTTAATTGATCCCAGATGAACGGGTTGTCCTGGACTCATTGTCCTGGCCATTGGGGCAAGGATAGGGCACTGGTGACGAATGATTCTAGCCTCGATATGAAGCATATCAGTCATTGGACCCATGAGAGACTATGAAGCAAGGAACCAAATAGTGTTACTTGTTGAGAGGCTATGAAAGATTTTCCAACATGGAATTCCACTCCACATTTAACATGGAAGAAACACAGTTCAAAGACTAACCTGCTATTAAAAAGTGACAGTTTTGCCAAGACCTCAGAGATCAATTGACCTTGTGTAATGACACTGAAATTAGGTGAGATAGCAGGTGAAACAGGGGTGAGAGATAAGTCCTGCCTCTGTCCTTGACCTGTTTTTGATGCAATAGAGTGCGATATTTGGCAAGGTAAATTAATCTACATCAGCTACTTTTCTCTTCAAGTCTTTTCTTTTGAAATTTTAATTAAAGCCCATACAGGGGAGAAGAGATCATAGGTGACTAAAATAAACCTCTCAGAAAAGTGACATTTTCAGGAACTTAGACAAATAACCTCATGTCCAACTTTACTACCATGTATTTGTAGCAGTTTCACAAAGTCATGGGTCATAGAATTTTCTCAAGACACTCAGATCATAAAACCTTTCTCTGCATATATGATTTATTGCTCTAACTTGGTGTACTGTGCACATTTTCTCTTTATGAATGTTTAATTTACTTATTTAATTCCACAGGAAAACTTCATTTGCTCAGCTCTAAAATGTGCCGTGGCAAACAACTACTTAAAATATGAGTTTTTCTTGTTTGAATAATACAAAAATAGCTGGTGTATCATTGTGATTTATATTATCTTACACAAAAGGAAGGAATTACATTTGAGTTCCATTTGAATACCATCATTGCATTTTTTATTTATTTATTTTTTTAAAGGGACAAATAACTCATTACAACATACACACACGGTGAAGTGAAGAAAAAACTAAAGTGACACTGTAGTACAAAGGTTGGCAAAGTCATTGTTTGTATAAAGGTAATATAAGGCCACTTGGCAAAGACAAGAGTTTGTGTGTGTGTGTGTGTGTGTGTGTGTGTGTGTGTGTGTGTGTGCACATGTGTGTGTGTTGCTATCTTGTGTGTAGTTGGCATCAAACCACACGCAATGCCACCCAAGTCAGGGAAAGACATATTGGGGACCCCAAATGAGAGAACAAGAGGCTATGATATACAAGAATGGAACTAGAGAGCTGATATCAAACACACACACACACACACACGCACACACACGCACGCGCCTGGCTACAGTCCAAGCGGTCAACCCCAAACAACCAGGAGCTTCACTGTTGGAGCCCAGCATGCCACCACTCACTTCAGCTAATGAGCTCCCTGACTGTGTGTGTGTGTGTGTGTGTGTGTGTGTTTGTGTGTGAAGAAAATGTAAAAAGATGATCACTCAATTATGAATCATGATCACGCAATGATTGGGAGCAGTGCAGTGCTGTGAGCCCGGAACAGATAAGATGGGGCTCTTTCTACCTTCCTCTTAAAAACAGCCATTCATACAACAACAGGTAGAGGAGGGAGCTCAGCACACACCTTTTCCTGCTGTTTTCTGTGTGCGAGTGTGGCAGCACAGTGGGAGTGAAGGAAGGAAGGAGTGTTTGAAAGAATCATTGTGCAATTAATCTAGTGGTTAGTGAAGGAAGACAGGGTTAAGAATGAGACTGTGGGACAGAGGAGGGAATTTGTTGGTGCGAGGACTTTCACCATAACAACGATAAAACTGTGGACAACAACACAGCATCCTTGGAGGTTTTTTAGGTTCACAGAATAAAACACAACGGCACCTTTATCTTCTTCGTCAAGAAGGTTGGACTTCATTTCAAATGTGGCATATTTTTGGGGAAGGCCAAGTTCAGTAATAATTGCATTGTCACCTCCAAGACACCTTTAAGATTGGGATAGTTTGGATTTGTTGTATGAGGATCTTCTCCATATTAAATCTACTACCTACAGTAGATGGCAGTCGGCATGCTCCCACTTTGAAGAGCCAGGCAGGAGTCCCGATACACTTTGTAATTTTACCACACGGAGCTGCCCCCATCCACAGCAGCACAGTATGTTGCTGTGCTTGTCAATGGAGTCAGGTGGCTGCCTGACAACAAGATACAGCAGTGAAAATAGTCTACATATAATTATAATAGTAATTTAGCCATTTTTTAGGTGGATAAAATACGCAACTGTACACTCATGTCTAAACTACAAGTATGAAGTCTTCACTCAGGACAGCAGGAACGTACTTGAAAAGAGATGTAAAAAAAAAAAAGAGAAAGTGTGAAGGGGTCAGATGTGGAAGGATGATAGAAGGTAAATAAAGATTTCCCAATCCTCCTGTGGGGCACCCCGGGGGGCGAAGAGGGAGTTTTGCATGCTTGTGCCAGGCTGCCATGCCAACCCTCTGGGCCTCTCTTACACTGACCCAGAGCTGGACAAACAGATGGAAGAAAAGAAGCATAGGATGGATGGATGGGTGACAGAAAAATAAGAGGCAGGAAAAACTACAGGAGGTGTTTGAGAAAAGCAGCGGGGGAATGGTTGACAGACTGCAAAGAGAGGTAAAGACAGAAGAAAGGAGGAAGAGAATGGGTAAATGAGTGTGTAAGAGGGGGGCGTTAGAAAGTCTGGCACTACATACAGAATCCATCCTACAATGTGCACTGAATTTAGATTTTAACTGTGCATTTGGGAGGAGAGAACACTGGGGGCAAGCAAAAAAGATGGAGGGGGGGGGCGGGGCAGAGGAAGAATCAAAGAGGGCAGCTGTAAAAGTTGAAGAAATGGCTGGTGATTAATGATAGAGCCTCCACACCTGTCCAATGTTGGGAGGGGGGGGGCAAAGAAATGCAGTGAATTACAGTACACACACACACACACACACACTCAACCCAGTTCAAAAAGATGTCTCCAGTTTTCATATTAATTATGTTCCACAATTACAGTTATATTATAATGATTATTTGGTCCACTAAGCTGCAACCTCCCAGAGGACAAATTAAGCACAGTCTAACTTCTTCCTCTCATTTTCATACCCGCTGTGTGCAGACAGAGGAGCACTGATGCTGCACAACAGTGACAACATCGCTCTCTCTCTCTCTCTCTCTCTCTCTCTCCCTCTCCCCGTCTGTCTGTCCACTGCGCTCTTGTTCTCTCACTTCAGTAATCAGTTCCAATGGCCGGCTGGCAGCTGCACATTGGTATTGGTGCCACGTCTTCACCACTGCCACAAGAAAAGCCACAGACCCAGCAAAGCCCTGATATTCACCTGTAGGTCGCGCGCGCGTGTGTGTGTTTGTGCGCGCGTGTGTGTGTGTGTGAGAGCAGCAGGTGCACTCTCCTGTTGCCTCATTAAGAAAACCCATATTTACTTGGGCACATGCAGCTCTGCTGGCAAACTGCACTCTAGCTCTTTCCAAATACTTCACTTCACTTCCGACACTCTTTGTCCTTCCCTCCAAAGTTTAAAGCCACACGTGGTTTTGAATTTGTTTCTGAAACTGCCTTTATCCAAGTAATTGTACCAATACTCTAACTTAAACACTGTTACAATCAACATTTTCAAAAGAACAATTCATCAAATTGCTGCATGTAATTTCAAAGTTGTCACTTGTGTTGATCCCACATATGATTATCAGCCAACTCTGCAGTTTACCGTAGCTCTACATACATAGCTCCACTCTTTAGGTTTTCCACCCTGCAACTTTACTGCTTTAGTTTACTCCATCTGCTCTCAACAGCACTGTTTCCAATATAACAGGCAGCTCAGATATTTGCTTAATACCAAAAAGCAAACCATATAATAATAATAAAACCAGAAAACAGTAATAAAGCATAATAACAAAAATAAAACAATAAAATACAAATGGTTTGGATCAAGGATAACAGGAAGGCTGGACTATAAAAGTGCATTATGTGCATTGCATTATGTTTCCAGCTTGTTTCCTCTCCTTGAGTTAATACAGGTTTAAAAAGTATGTGGAGTTTCACATTAAACAGTTTTATTGTTCAGTACAGATAAATGATGACGGGCAATGTTAGCATTCTGATCGGTCTCAGGAAGGCCTTTAAAATCCTCTAGTTTGCAGGTCAGAGGTCTTCATGTACACATGCACATAGATTTAACATAAAGACACCCGGTCTGAAAGGGACCCTAGTCACACGTGACCCCAAATAAACCAGCTGACGACCGGTTTCACAGTTGAAAACAGTTGCAAAGCATATCATTTTTCCCTGAACTTGACAGTTCATACTCTCCATCTCTCTGAAGTGATAAAAAGTCACAACACACAGACCCGAGACCTGCTGCAAAAGACCCAGACTGGACCCAACTGCTTTAGACCAAATTAGAGCCAGCCTATATTTTTCTAGGACCTAATTGGACCTGAGTGTTTTTTTTATTTTTTTGTGTTGAGGAAGATTTAACAGACAACACATGACCTACAGAAACATCTAATAGAAAAAAAAACCTAACCTTGGTGTTAATCTTATTCAGCACTTAAACATAAAGATGGGACACTTTTCATTTGGACGATTTAATATTCAGTGATCCTGACCGAAAAGGAGCTTTAGAATAAAATAATTAAAAGTCTCATTAAGCAGCTTCGAAAAGCGGAGCGAGAAAAGCTTCCCAGACGGGTTTAAGACGGCTGAGAGATAAACTTTCACACCACATTGGGATCTCTGGTCAGACATCTGATATGAAAATAACAACAAGGTGTGTTATTCCATAACTGTGCTGCATTACTTTAGACACTTTTCAAGGCATATATTGCCGTTACGCTGTTCCTCACCGTATGTTTTCTTCTCTTTACCATCCCTCCCACACTGTACACACACACACACACACACACAGAACAGAGAGTCCGAATCAGGACACTGCAGCACTCCACAGTGTCAGTGGAGAGGCAGTTCTGGTGGACAGATTCCCATTAGGGGAATTGTTCAGGTGGCATGGCTGACAGCAGTGTACTGCGGCTCAAACTACACTGAGCTCAACATAGCACACATTCAAAGACACAAGTCGTGACTTGCAGAGTAAAAATAAATGGGAGAGAAAATCATTTCCTCATCCGCTTCCCTTACGTAGAGTTTATACCAGTTTGTGGGATTCATGTAAAGTGGCACTGGAGGCAAAATGAGAGATACACAGGTCATTTATCAATGTAATGTGATAATAATGTTCCCGCTATCACTCCGGTTACACCTGCACAAAGGGGCCCTCCGAGGTTGTCCCCAGGAAAGATGAAACACACATGAGGAACGCGAATGGAGTGCACTCTTAGCCTGCTTCTCGAACAAAACGCCAGTGAAAGAAACTCATGAGGCTACGATCAGAAAAAGGAACTCTCTACTTCGGTGGAAGCAACACTCCTAGGTGGAGAACAGTCGCTGTGTTATGTTTTGGAGAGTTTGTCAGAAACTCCCTGCAAATATGGAGAAACAGCCATGAATACACTGCATTCATAACAACTGCATCAATAACTAAAGGAAAACAACCATATCTAAAGGGAACTCCACTGTTAGTAAATCACCAAAATAATGTTTTGGCGGTGGGCCACTGAAAATAGAAGAAGACTCTGATCTACTGGCTGAGTGGGCCAGTGGGGAAAAAATGTTAGTATTTATTGTTTAGGCTGCTGTGTGGGCCTCATTACAGTCAGAGTGTGAGATGGTGAAATAGACTGCACTCACACACACACACACACAAATGCATCACGCAAGGTGCTGGTCTGAGCAACCTGGGGCTCAGTGTCTTACTCAAAGGACACTTGGACACGGGGACAGAAGGAACTTTTTACCAGTCCCCTTTTCTTTTATTTGCAGTGAAATGTGGCCCCAAAACTATTCTGTCTATTCTTGTTGAATGTTGCTGGAGATGTCTCATTGAGGTCGGTGGATTTGATGGTCATCATAGTTTATATAACCTGGCAGAAAGACTTGAAAAGTACCCATCAAAGAGCTTCGCAGTGCCCAAGCTGACATCTAAAAAGTGCTTCTTCTATTTAACCAAGAGTCCATAATCCAAAACATATTCACTCTACAATTACATCAAATAGGCAAAAAGCAGCAAATCCATACATTTGCAAAGCTGGAACCATCACATGACTTCTACAATTAATCAATGATCAATTCTATCTGTCCGTTCAGTTATTTCGTCATTTAATCAACTGGCTAATTAATCACCTAATTGTTTCAGCCTTAGTTTGCACAGCAGCCCATCACCCTTGCACATTTAGCCCACCCAAAGACTTACAGTTATATTCAGAGTAACAATGATGGACCAGAGGAAGGGAATGGTGCAGCACGTAAAAGAAAATCACACATTCATTTATGAGTTTAGTCTCAGCTCCACACTGATAGAATAAGATAAAATAAACTTTATTAATCCCACATCAGGGAAATTCACTTGTCACAGCAGCTCTATAGTTAGAAGACAAATGTGAAAGGAAGGTCAGAAAAAGGTCCAAACTGCCCAATTTTCTGCTTCACCAACTTGTTAATGAGAAAATGTCTTCCAGTGATCAGTAGATACAGAAAGGCTGATATCAACCTTCATCAGAACCTATTCAGGACTGGACATTTGGAGAAAAATACAAAAACAAAATTAACCATGACAACAGGGGCTGACAGCCCATTTTTTGGATTTTTAATCTGGCCAAGTGGCCCACTACTAATGTTATGAAACATGATACTTGTTGGATGTTGAAGTTTGCAAATTAGCCCATAAATACAATTTTAGGTTTGTGGTTTGAACCTTGAACCTTTCTGTGTGGAGTTTGCATATTCTCTGGGCACTCCAGCTTCCCCAACCAATTCAGGGGTGTACCCCACCTCTCGCCCAGTGTCAGCTGGGATTGGCCCCAGCCCCCCCGTGACCCTGAAGGATAAGCGGATGGATGGATGCACATAAGGGCAGCAGAGAGCCAAAATAACATTTTTATAAATCAATAATAAACTGCTAATGTCTCTATAACGCAGCATGGGGAGATACGACATCTATCTTTTCATTTTCAAATAATGGAAATGAATCTGAGATGAAGTGAAGCAACAGTAACAGAGCGCACAATGTCCCAGTGAGAAAAGAGGTGAGACCGAGGGAGGAAAGACATTTGTGCACAATGACTCCCTGTCTCTCTCTCTCTCCCTCTTCCTTTTTGTCTCTCACACTCTCGGGACGTGGGAAGGCACCACCATGGCACTGCCCCGTACCGGCCTGGACAAACACACACACATATACATGCACACATACGCAGTCCAGCAAAGTCATCACTGACATCTGACTGAGAAAACACAGCTGTGACAATAAATAGCCTGAGAAGTGATGGGCCAAAGACTGTAAGACTGAAAGAAAAGAAAAACAGAACAGAAGAGAGAGAGAGAGAGAGAGAGAGAGAAATATGAGAGTCATAACATAAACAGGTCTCCACAGAGTGTGAGAGAAAAAGAAAAAAGAAACAAAGAGCACATGAGAAAGTCAGATACA
Source organism: Pempheris klunzingeri (assembly GCF_042242105.1). Classification (NCBI taxonomy): domain Eukaryota; kingdom Metazoa; phylum Chordata; class Actinopteri; order Acropomatiformes; family Pempheridae; genus Pempheris; species Pempheris klunzingeri. The sequence goes on along the minus strand of NC_092015.1, from coordinate 26,008,458 downwards.
GACCCAGGTAAGACAAAGAACAGAGGAAGTCAAATGCTCAGAAATTCTGCTACTGCAGGGTCGAGCACACACACACACACACACACACACACACACAAGAGGAGGATGAAGAAGAGGGGAGGAAGAGGAGGGACACAGCTTACTGCCAGACAAGCCAGTTTTGTGTCAATATCTGTAATGGAATAAAGTTTGCCTGAGACAGTATCCAATCAACGTGTGTGTGTGTGTGTGTGTATCAGAGGGAGACAAACCTGCAGCCATCAGCATACAGCTCATTGCACACCACCACCACCCACCCACTACACCTATCACTCAAATTATTTTAATAAGCTCTGTCTCACTTTGCTTATTAAACCTGTGTGTTCCTGGTTGTGTGTGTGTGTGTGTGTGTGTGTCCTTATGATCAAATCTGAAACTAATCACATTGTTTTTATCCCAAGATAATTACTTTAATAGATTTTACTGCCTGTGATTAAAGATACACTTACAATATTCACATATCAAGAAGAAGAAGAACAAAAAGATGGTGTCGGAGTAGAACAAGAGAAGTAAGAGGTAAGAGAAAGGCAAAGAAATATTAGAGAAAGACAAGAAGAAGAAGAAGACCGTGATCATGGGATAGGAAACAGAAATACTGTTGTTATAATCTAAGAAACAGGAAAACTTAAATGTTACATTCTGTGATCAAACCCGGGCTTTCTGCACACACACACCACTCTGGTGTTAAATCAATATACTTTGTACCATTCTGGTACAGGAAGAATTCCTACTGTGAGAGATACAAATCTAGTTTGGATACACTCTGGACTAAAAGCAATGTTTTGGTTAAACAGAGACTTTTCAACAAAGGCTCTCACAGGACATACTGTATAAAAAGATGTGTTCACTGAACTTGAACTGAAGATGTTCTGAGAGACAGTCACACTGTCAGTACACAAACACAGGGACAAATGAGGCCGAGTGTTGTTTGCAACACACAAACATGACTTTTAGCCCGTTTTAATGGATTAACTTCCTTAGCTTTATCACGTGAGGCGAGATCAGCTCTATCAAGTTAACACACACACACACACAGGCAGGCTAACAAAGAAAGCATTTAGCAAAACAGTTTTGAGAGAGAGAGAGAGAGGCGAACTGCACAGGCAGGGGGGGGGGGGGGCACTGAAATTATTAAAACAAGTAGATCTATTAAGTATGCGTCAGTGTGTCTGTTGGGAGTAAGTCTTACACTTGAGCAGGCAATAAGAGCAGCTTTTGTGGTGAAGCATCCACTAAAGTCAGAAGATCCCTATTTCATAACCCAACCAATGGCATCAGCTTGGTTGATGCCACATCCACCCCCACTCTCCCCAATAATCACTGAGCTGACGCACTTGGACAGGTGTCAGTGAAAATGCTCCACTCTGGTGCCTTAGTAAATCCACTTGGCTGACCATTATGTCAGTGCATTTTGAGATTAGTGGAGGATATTAAAGAAAAGTCAAAAGTGCACCATAACATCTCGTGTATTCGAATATTATGTGATCCATTTCCACAGAGAGGGAGGGAAACAGAAGAAAGGTCTCTGTTTGCAAAGTTTTCTACAAACATCATGATTATCTGCATCGTGCTGATGAAAACAAGAGCTTGACTGATATAAATTGTTCAAGACTGATTGTGAAATATTTGGATTAAACTAACCGGACGTTTTCTGCCAATATCCAACATCTACATGTGACCGTTATCACCTTAAAATAATGCTCCCAAATCGTGAGGAATTTCATTTCATGATAAAAGTCAATTCTTTGGTGTGATGTAACGCTTTAAACTACAAGTAAAGCTGTCCAGGTGAACCCTGGAAGGCACTAAATGTAACAGTGAATACCCAGATTAATATAAACTAGAAAGTCAAAATCCAGAAATCACATATTTGGTTAAATGAAAAGAAAAGTATTGTGCTATAGAAATGTATAGTTTTCATGAAAATAGCACATAAAATGAGCAAAACTGAGAGAGCTGGCTGATGAAATAGGCTTTCTCCTCAGCACTCAGTTAGAACTGCATTAGGGCCATTGGAGGAAAAAAAAAAAAAAAAAATAGGAATTAATGACCAATGGGAGGGGGGGTGTTCATTGAAACTAGCAATTTGCAAGATTAAAGTTGTGAATTTAAGAGGAAAAAAATTAGGTATTCAACAAGATTATAAAATCAAGAAAGTACAAAGAAAGAAAAAAACTCACTGGCATGATATGGACAAAAAAAGATAGAGCCAAACTAGTTTGGCTAAAAAGAGTAACCAGCCTAGCTTAGCAGAGAAAAGCACTTGTTTGCCATTGTTATGCTGCCTCACCGCCATGTCTTACTGGGCCAGATGATTAAAGTGAGCCATTATTAACAAATTTTGCTTTTCCTGCTATAACAAGTGAAAATTAGGAGGCACAAGAAACTAATCAAACTGAGCTAATTTAAATTCACTAATAACTACTCAGTACTTAATGTCTTTAAAGTCACCTAAAAAGTGTTAATCAGTGGTGTATTCTAAAAAAATAAAGGCTCGACTTCGCCCTAGAATATACAGATATTACAGCTTAGTCTCACTCTATAATACTGACCCAATTTTGCTAAAAAAAATTCTCCAAAAACAAGTCAAGAGCAATAAAATCAGATATTCTGAGGTGACGATCAAGGTGTCAAGAGTTCAGTGAGTGTTAACACAAAATATTTCCAGGAATACAAATTTGAGTGATTTGTCAACCAAAATATGATCAGTCTTTGGTAAAAGCCAGCTTTCCCCCATTATCCCTGCAGAAAAGTGCAGGCAGAATACATGACTGAACTGGTCCCAGGTCGGACTCTGACCTCACATTGTACTACTGGTGACCTCAGATTTCTGCAGCCGTCTTTTGTCACAGAACACAAGTATATGATTGGTTCATTCACACAGTGGTTATGTAACAGAGGCAGAGTAGAGCATATCATTAAAGTCATGTGCACTCACCATAATGCAAACAATGTGTACACACATGTTTTCAGATAGTAAAGACTGAGTTGTTAATGGCTTCCAATATCATAAACAAGGTAAACTCCGACCCCACTTATAAACAATCCAATAATCAATACAAGTTACTACAGGCTACAGTGGGATTTTCTATCAGGGTCTGTTTTCAGTCACCTAATCATTTGCTACAATGCAAAGATGCAGAATCATTCAATACTTCAGAATCATTCATCACTTATAGTACCTATTCCTGCAAATCAGTATTATTTAGGGTTTTCTACATTTATGTACAATGCATTCAGATTGTGCTGCTGTAGAGACCAACTTTCAACAAATCAAAACAGCAAAAACAACACTAAGAGTCGATAGCCATGCCATGCTAGAAAAATTAGAGAATCACGTTATTTCAATTTATCGTGAGGGGAACATAAAAGGTCTCTACCAAATGTCAAGACAATCCTTCTCATAGCTGGTGAGACAATGAAACCACAAATGTGAACTGCACGGTGGCATGAGATGAAAAATCTGGGGATCATCAAAGTAAGACACGCCTTATATAAAGTGATGTGCCCATCCATGAAGATGTTGTCCTTTTGGTTAGACTACGTCAGGATCCTGGATTGAATTCCCATGATGTCATACAGACATCTGAACGTTTGAAAACTTCATTCATGGGTGTTTGTGCGTTTTACTACAGGATCTGTCCAGACTTGCTGTCTAAACCTGTAGGCTGTGTTCTGAGTAATTTCATGTTTTCCGGGAACTGTTTGTCAAGGCTCAGCGGGAGCCCGGGTACCCTCCTGTTTCACTCCTGGTTCATGGAATATTGGTGGATGGAGCTGTAAAATAACCTGTGATTTTATGATTAAATATAATGTAAAGATCTGTCTGAGCACTGCATCTGTACATTCGGTGTATTGTAAACCCACGAGGGTTAGGCACTTTGAGTGCGTAAACCAAAAATGAAAAAAAAATTAAATCACTTTAGTAGAACACATACATACAAATTTGCACACGTATTATTCACTTGGATTAGTGGACTAGTAGCAGACATTCTGGCAGGGATCTCCATGTGTTGGTCTGCAAAGTGCCCCACACACACACTGAACTGATGCTGAAGAAAAGTTGTTCTTCTACATCAGTGGGTTTTCTGTAAACTGAAGTTATCTTGAGACTTGTGAGTTCCACGTGCCAGCCTGTGTTTTCTGTCTGTGCAGCCGAGCTATTAAACATTATCTGTTGGCTAAATACCATAATGCTATCTACATGATTACATAAGATGTGTGGGCAGTCCTACACATGTCCTTGACATATATGCAGGTGACACAGAGCACAGACTTTTGCTACCTGGGGCTCCAAGACACAAAAAGCAGGAAAAAGTAACCTGCTCTTACTATTTCTGTTTGTAAAATACTGTAATTCCCAGTGGCCAGTCACCGAAAATCCCCTGCGGCCAAAAAGCCTTTTCCCCACAGAGCACCTTTGTAAGAGATGACCGTTGACAGGACACATCCTGCTATAACCATAAGTTATTCTGCTTTGTCATATTTGTATTGCTTTCATGGTTTAATTCATGTCAAACGTTTGTATCACGTTTTTCAAACCTCAAGTGTTGATAATAATTTCACATGGGACTTGCTGGTCTACCACCACCTCAGCCGGTTTGTTTGTGTTATTGTGTGACTTTGGCATTTAATATTTCAGTCACAAATAACACAAACTAAAAGATTGTGGCAGTGGAAGACCAACCACTCCTGTGTTCTGTGAGGTAAAATTACTGTTTTTAACAGTGGAGTCTGGTAGATGTGGATAGCACAATATGAGGTTTCTGGTTAAACAAAAATGATCTCCTAGATCTCTGTAGGGATCCTTTCCATAATGTTCTCAGACACATCAAATAACAATCTAAGCCTATGATAATGAAAATAAAGTAAAATAAAGAAACCAGCCACCTTTTTTTAGCTCTTCATCGGAGTGAAGAGGCATCCCTGCCTCGATAAAGGGCATGCAGCTGAAGGGCTTTTAAACTTTAAGCTTTTCAACATGATTGCCTCACACAATTTAGGTATTTTAACTAATTATCAACTGAGTTAGGAGCTCGGCTCCTGTCACACTACACCACGACTTCCTATCTCTGCCATCAGGACCTAAGAAGCTTTCCGGCCTCTTATCTATTCAGCCTTGGCCTGCTCTTTTCTGCCTGAGCTAAGATGATTAACTTTTGGCTTAAAAACAACCTACGGTACTGTACCAGTTCCACTGCACTCCACATGTTCTCCTGCTGCAGTACAGCTATGTTAGTCGCTGGTCTTTTTACTGCAGGGAGTGAGATTCTTTTTGAATACATTTCAACTAGAAAGGAGAAAACGAAAGGGAGTGAGCAGGAGGAAGGGAGGGTGTGCAAGGTGTGTGTTATAATTAATTTACCGTTAATGATACCCATCTATCTTAAAGCAAGTGGGTGTCACTGGTACGTGCAAGTACATGCACACACACACACCTAGCTGACTGATTTAATCAATGTCTTTTGGTTTAACCAGACCCTCACTCAGGCCATAGCTACTTGCACTAGTAATTGTTGCCAGTACTTCTGAGGTGTGTGTGTGTGTGTGTGTGTGTGTGTGTGTGTGTGTGTGTGAGATTCTTGCTGCATGGAGTAGAATTTAAATAAGCGATTACAGGCCGTTCAGATGTTCAGACAGCGCAGCCACATATGCATACATAATATTATGCTTAGTGAAAAGGTAAAATGATCAATTGTGGACAGTAAACGGTAAATGGTCTGTATTTGTGTAACACCTTTCTAGTCATTTCAACTACTCAGAGTGCGTTGAGTCAAAGCACTTACATTACATTACATCCTCATATCATTTGTATGAATGATGTGTGAACTTAGATTCCTCCTGTATAGGAAACTATTCTTTCACACACATTCACACACTGAAGCACACAGGAGCAAGTTGGGGTTCAGTGCCTTGCCCAAAGACACTTCGACATGCTGACTCATAGGGATCGAACCACCAACCTTCTGATTGAGGGACGACCCACTCCACCACAGAGCCACAGCCTCCCTGATAATATGTAATGAATTCACCTACACGTGTATTTATGTGTGTGTAGTGATGTCGGTGGGGACCTCGTATACAGGCTTAGTGGAGTCGTCTAACAGGTACAAGAGGCAATCAATGAGGTGTACAAACAACATCTCGCGCACACACACACACACACGCCTTCAGTCCAGTGGGAATAATACCGGCGTTGTGCCTCCTACTGACTCTTAAAAGCAGCACATAGAGAACCACTATGGATATGATATTTAAGATGGTCAAATTGAAGAAACAAACTGTGTGTGTGTGTGTGTGTGTGTGTGAGTGAGTGAGTGATTGAGTGAGAGAGAGAGAACCAGCCCACTCCTGAACAAATACTCAAATTGTTTCCCAGTTCAAACTTTTAAATTTAATGCCTCTTCTTTCCAGCTGGTTCGTCACAATGTGCTAATGATGTGTGTGACATATAGAGCGATGACTCTGCAGACGAGCAATTTTGTTTAGAACAATTTGAGGGGGAAATTGTGCATATTTTATTTATTGTAGTATAACTTTCACACAATGTCTAATTTCTATCTGTAGGCCATAAAACCACTTTTGAAAGATTTTGGAATTCTTCATATTTTCAGTGATTTATTGGCGTTACAACAAGATGGATTCAAATCCCTGTTTCTGCTGTATTCCTGTGTATAAACTACACTTATTTATGACCTGAACTTTACTGTACTAAAGATTTTGCGAGGACTTTGGGTTGAAAATTGACAGGTCAGACTTGTAACTTTGCAGACTGTAAACTTTGTGCTGAAACAGGGGATACCATGCGTGGAAAGGTAGTAAATAATGACAAGAATGAGTGCAACGAAAATTTACCAAGATGAACCAGGACTCAAGGGGGTTTAAGTCTTAAGAGGTGTAGCCAGCAATCCTAATCAATACACTTCTTGCCAAATTCAGCATCCTCTCATGGTTCTCTGGCTGCTTTTTCTGTGTGTTAGCTGAAAAAAAAAAAATCTGGTATCCCCACACAGTCCTTGCTCTGTAAATGGGTGACTCGGACCAAGCCATTCAAAACAATCTGCAACAGGTAGCTGGGGGGCATGGGAGCAGTGAGCAGCCAACAGGAGCCACTAATGGGAACAGCTGTAACCGCAGCTAACATACTAATAAGTGATTATCATGATGGAGCTTCTGACACAGCACTGACATCAGAGGTATAACTCAAACATCATAAATCTTTCTCCAGAATCACTGAGTACATGGTCAATGTGGCAGTTTTCAGAGTGATGGACTTTAGTTTCCATTTGTCGGTCATGTATCAAACTTTTCTGCAAAGGCTACACTTTGGTGAATTTTTCACAACTACAGGACAGATGACGCATCTGCAATGAATGTGCACGTCAACTCTCATATCACTTCACATATTCATCAATTATCTACCAGCAAGCTTCATCTGGGATAAGATAAGATGTTTTGATCTTATCTAAACTAGCATAAATGAATTATCCCACTTCTCTCCGCCTGCCTGCATGTCGTCTTTTTATGATCTGACTGACACGACCTGCAGATAACGGGCAAGGCAAGTGGGTAACAGCTCAACCCGCATGAGTGTCAATATCAATTTCAGTCACTTTATGACTCTGTCTGACTGATCAATAATCTGTGGGGGAGGAAGGGCCACAGAAATGACCAAAGACATAGGAAAACGCTTCTCTAAGCTTAAAGCTGTGTGTGTGTGTGTGTGTGTGTGTGTGTGTGTGTGTGTGTGTGTGTAAACAAGGCTGCTGTGTTGTTAGTGGGGGTGATTAAATTGTGAGGGCGGCGGTGCAGCAATACGACAGTCTGGTGCAGATCTGTTGGTGTAGGCAAAGCAGACACTACAGTATTTGGCCTCTGCTGCTTATCAATGATAAGGACGAGCTTTGAAATGTGTCCGAAGACTGCTAGACACACACGGTATATTTCAAAGCTATTCATTTTACTCTTCAGTACACAGGATCCGTAGACTTTGTAGCCCGTGCTGTTTCCCTCCATTGAATAAATTGAAATTATCAACAGTAGCTGTGAATTTAGAGAAATGCATAACAAACTACAACTGCTTCCACAGGATGTATCGTCCCCCTCAGTTCAGGCATGTACTGCAGATATCACATGACAGGAGCTCCGACGCACAACCACTCTTCTTTGTTGCATAACTTTGACACCTTTTTGTAGTCAGATTACAACATGTGAAGTTTTATAGCTACATTCAGGAACAGTCATTTCTGCACCAAAGTATTTGAGCTCATCATGTCCATTTATCTGTCAACACCAGCTGACACAATTCAACAACTTTATTAGCGTGGTCTTTGTCAGTGAACTTTTACCTGCTACTGTCATCCTTTCACCGTGGTTAACTTATTTTTGGCAAGATGGAAGAAAGACTACATGCGGACGGATGCAACTTATTTGTCACTCAAGCTTCCAAAGACACGAAAAGCTGCAGCAGATGAAATCATCAGATCTGAGTGGACTAAGGACTGAAGACTGTCACCCTCCTTGAAGTGATACATGAAACATACATATGTGTTGCATTTCCATCATATTTTCATCGTTTTGTTTCTTTGGGGACTGAAAGGCGCCCTTTTAAATGCATCATCTCGTTGTTCCCTCTTCTTCTGCAGTGGTTTCTTCTTTCCAAATGTCTGTGCTACATTGGGATAGAAACTTGGGTACAGACCAGTCTGCCATCCAGTGTCAAATTCACCACTTACTTCACCTAAAATGATTCTGATTTTTCTTCTTATACTTTGAATACAAATTTAAGTTTTAAGACTTTTTTTTAAGACTGAAATTGGAAAGACATTTAAAAGCAACTTGAAGAGAAAGACCTAACATCAGCCTATTTGCAGTTAGATGTGACTAATGAAATGGAAAAAATAAAGGAAATTCTTAAGGCATATAAAGCTGAAGTGGGTTTACTAATGCAGATTCTTATTTCTATGTTTACCAGTTTCTCTGGAGACAACACACTATACCCTGCTCTTATGCTACTCACACATTAAAAGATGCTCATTACAGCCACAGTCTGATCTGTGATCAGGAGCCAGGCCTTGCTCAAGAGCATCTGGGCAGTGGTGCATATGCAATAACAGACAGGACCACTTGTCCTGTCCTAGGGGGTGAGGCTGAGTGTGTGCCCATGGTTGAAAACGCTGTTGACTGTCAGGTTAACCTCTCATTCTGTGGGGGTTGAGGTGAAACTGCTGTACGGGCTCAAACAGTGAGATATTAACACTGGCTAATCTCTATCAGACGATGCACTCCCATTACAGAATGTGATACAGTGACCAATGTCCACATTCATATCAGTGTGTGTGTGTGTGCGTGTACACGTATGTCTCACATGGAACAAAGAAACATTGTATCATCAGCAAGGTGCTTCCAAGGTTGTAGGGGTTCAGATTGTGTGTGTGTGTGTGTGTGTGTGTGTGTGTGCACGTGAGAGAAATATGTCTCAGATCATGGTTGTGTTGTTCAAACTGCAGCAAAGTGAAGCCAGACAATATATCAGACAGTAGCAGCATCAAAAAAATGCTTATGAATGTGTGTGTGTATGTGTGTATGAGTGTATGAGTGTGTGTGTGTGTGTGTGTGTGTGTGTGTGTGCGTGCGCATTTGTTTGCCATCTTGTGTGTAGTTAGCATCAAAACACACGCATGTGTACAAAACCCACGCGGCTGTCGGTGTGTATCAGTCCCACCTCTCACATGCCTGAGCCTAGTGCAGTGTACCATAGCGTGGCTCTGCAGCACTTTATGGGAGCTAAACCCCAACAGGTTTTCTGGGGGGGAAGGGTGGGGGGCAAATAACTGAGGCTTTAGCCAACTTATTACAGAGAGGTTGATGTGTATGTGAGCTCTCAACACTGGCAGAGGGATGTGGGAGGATGAGCCAGCGTGCACGCTTGAGCATGGACGGCAGGGATGGAAGCGAGAGGAGGTGAGAGAGAAAAGGGGGGGGGGGGGGTGAGGAAAGCTAAAAATAGCATCTATTGATCCAGCTGTAAAATGAATATAGTGGAGCAAAGGAGACAGAAAATGCAGCAGCCGTCTCAAACTCAATCAAGCGTCCCAAAGGGCCGGTCGGCATTTTACAAGTGATACATCACACACACACACACACACACACACTCAAGAAGTACACACACACACACACACCTGCTAATTGCAACTGCATAACACAGTCGCATACAAAAGGGGACTTATTTTGATGCAGACGCAGAAATACAACAAGCTCTTTCAGCCTGCAGAGGCTGAGCTTTCAGCCCAACAAAAGATCTATATGCATACAAACATTCCTCCTCTTCATCACACACACACACACACACACACACACACACACTCATAAGCATTTTTTAGATGCTGCTCCTCATTAATTTTTAATATTTGGACTTGGTGTGTCTCACCTGAACAGTGTGAAAACAAAGATGGAAGGGGAGCGCAAAGACAAACTGGAGGCAATTTGAGATGCCTCCTACACTCTCATATCTGTCCTACCTCAGAGATTGGGAACTGCCGACACACACACAGACACACAGAATAGGACTGGCGATGGGAGAGTGAGCACAGCCGTAGGTGCCATACACACTTAAAAACAAACACCCACCCATGGTAAAAATAAAATGGATTGATATTTCTGCTCCAGTTTGAACACAAAGAGAGATGGAGAGAGTAGAACAAGAGGTAGAGAGTTGGGAGGACGTGATGGCCACTCTTCATAGTCATGGGCTTCCAATATTTCAGCTGGGTTCAGATGGATCACGTTGATATTGGCCTGTAATAATTACCATCCAAAACTTTCTACCACCATCATTCAGACACCTTAACCCTGTACATATGTAGGTTTACACATACTGAAGTCAGCCTTCAAAGACCCCATACTCCTAGGGCACTGTTTATAATAAACAGACACTAAACTTGTGAAATACTGGGGTGTCTGGGGGCATTGGGGTAAGACATATATCATAGAAGTGCAAAGATTTAGTGTATCTCATATTCCTCTTTCTCTCCCTGCTGAAAAAGAAAAGATTGAAAGAAAAAAGTTCGGAATCTTGACGAAAGACATCAAGTGCCAGCAGCTTCTATTAAAAGATATCAGTCTGCAAAAGCCAGCATCAGTCAACTGGAATCACAATGTAGTCATTCTAATGTCACCCTCCTCTTTTTGTCCATACACCCTCGTGTCACTCACCCTTACCCATCACCGCCCTTTTGTTTAACGTCTTAGCCAGGTCGCCTTGGGTGGCATCAGGTGGCACTGCCGTCTAACCAGCACAATGCTTCTCATTCTCCCATAATGCACCCTCTCCCGTGTGAAACCAAGGAGAGAGTGAATTACACCAACATGCCTGCAGCTGTGTAGATGTCACTGTGATACCGATGGGTGCCTACACACACCCTGAGTACCAGTCAGACTGACTGCCTGGTCCTCCTACTCCTGTTCTCTGGCCTCTCTCTCTTTCCCTGGAGAACAGGGGAGGAGAGGAGGATGAACGGATGAATGACCTCACTGTTGGGTGCTGAGGGAAGACGAGAGGCTGCTCGTTCACACCAGCATCCATGAGACGAGCACTGTAAAAATGCCCATTTATTGCATTTTCTTTGACTTAAACACGAATGAAATAAGTGAAACTGTTCATTTGAGCTGGTCTCTCGTTTCTACACAAGTAAGTTCCTGGTAACTTAATAGAACTCAATATTAAATTATTATCTGGACTCACCTGGTGCAGTAATTTATCTCTGTGTAATAATTTGTAATAATAATTTTTAATACATCTTTTTTTTATTCATACTTTTATATATTTATATTTTACTTTGTGTTTGAAGTGTATTCTTATTCTTATTCTTTTGGAGCTGTGTGTAACAAAAAGCAATCTCCCCCTGGGGATTATTAAAGTAATTCTGATTCTGATTCTAAATATCTATTTAGAAAACCTGAAATGAGTGTACCTGTATTTGAGATAAAATTCTCTTCTCTTATCTCTAATATGGAGAAAGACTGAGGCTGTTACAGTAAGGGTCTCTAAATGTGAAGTGAGTCTTTCCTGTGATCAAAATTGAACCAACACAAACTATGACTAAGATGTATCCAGTCTTCCACAAGGTAGCTACAAAAACATGCTTGTGTAACCACTTTTCATCTTGTATTTTGGCCAAAGTGTTATCATTGATCCAGGGCTGAATACGGCTTCAAGCAATACAAAAAGCTGCACATTTTAAGAACCTGTACTCATGGGGGATCAAACTTAACTCACCTGTATGAACAGCTAGAAACCAAGTCCATGTAGGGCAGCAAATAACAATTACTTACTCATAACATAACTGTGACAAATGTCCAGAGTATCCTAGAGAAGAACGAGGCAACATCACCAAACTTGTTGTCTGATGAATAAAAAAAAAAAGCAGTAAATTCTCATAACTGAAAACGTAAATTTATCAAATGTTTGTTTCTTCAAGCAGTGACACCACTCACTTATCAATCGATTAATCAATGACTTGTAGCAGCTTTAAGACAAGGTATAAATGTAAACAACAAAAATTCCAACTCAATTATTATCCATTATCATTTTTAGCAAGATGTTACGTGATACACCACAAAACAAAGAAAAATAGTTCACTTTTCTTGAAAATTGCTGAGGGCAGAAACTTTGTGTGCAAAGAATCTTAATTTTTTTGGTCATCTTGGGATCTCTGTTGTCTAAAAAGTGATCCGGGGGTAAAGGATGTTGGAGATGCGGCAGTTGATATTCTGTGAGAGTTTTCACACTCGGTGCGCCTTTGACAGGGCTGGGCTGTGTGAAGTGATCCCCAGCAGATGAAATAATTAGGTTCCAGACTTGGGCAATCTGAGTTTAAGTATTTAAATAATGCCTCACGAGACAGTGTTGGATGCGAGATATAAAAGAGGTCTAAGAGTGAATGGAAGAAGTAGATGTGAGCGAAGACACACACACACTTTAAGTTTCAACACCGATTTGAATGCCAAATGTGTTCTCACCCTCCTGAACTCTTTGACTCTGATCCTTGAAGGCAAATCTATCCGGGGGGCATCTCTCTCTCCCTCACACACACACACACACACACACACCTCTAATCCTTTGTGTGCCTGAGCCAGACAGGCCAGAGATGGGTACATGATAACAGTAAGTAGCATCAGGCGTCGGGAGACTCGCTGTTGACAGCATCTCCTCCTGTGCCTGCTACAGATATCAGTTTGCTGCTTTCGGACCTTTAATGTAAGTCAGAAGTCATTACTGTGTACCATCTAAAGCCACCATTTCTCCCTGAACACACAGTCACAGTCAATATGGTAGTCTGACCTGGTTTACTGTGGCATTTTGATCAGATTCAACGAATTTGACACTTATCATCCAAATGAACATATTCCCTTTAGAAATGCGCTGAAAAATGGAGCCATAAATAAATCGGATCTTGTGAGAAATCACCAACTCACCTACATATTTGCTATGTGCACTTAGCAGTTCAGCCAATATTTCCTCCCCTTTAAAACTGTTCCGGCCAGCTGATCACAGACCAAAAGCAGACAGAAAACTGAAAACATTTCAGAGGCCTTTCCACCGACACTAAATTAACCTCAAGATGAAAGACAGAAAATATGTGATTTGTTTATATATTAAAGGTCGACTCAATACTACAAGAAAAACATCAGCCGCAGCTTATTGCATTACCAACACTGGCCTTCAGAAATCCATATCAGAAGGAGCCTACAGAGCCCGAGCTGCAACCACAACAGGGCAGGTTTGAGTCCTTGGTGGCAGCAGACAGAGGTTGTGAACACTACATTAACATCATCTTCTATGTTTAACTTGTTAGCAAACATTTGCTCCATTTACACATCCAGCTGTTACAGACAACATTAGCATTCATCTGGAGTTGGGTTTCTTTACACCTGATGAACCCTAGTCCCATATTGTCTCTTTTAGCTCTGGTTTTGGTCTTCACCACTCCTAAGTGAAATATATGGCTCTTTAGCTGGTAAACACTCCACTATGTTCACTAGCTGATCCCCAACAGTGTCTGTCTACTGTCTACTGATACATTATTGTTTGAAAAACAAGAATATAGTAAAGTAAGGATTAGAAATGATATCGGTTTACACAATGACATTTGGCATATTTATTTGATCAACATTAAGTTTTCTGAAAATGCTATTGCTAACTAGCCTCTACAAAAAGTCGGCAGGATGGATACATGGACCGAAAAACTGAACATTACCCTTTCTGACGCATAAACAAACATACTCAAAAAATAATCAATAGATTCATAAAACATGAGCATTGTTAGTCGCAACCACACTGCATTTATTGCTTTGTTATTCAACCTGAGTACATTTATTTTGTTGTAATATCCACAAATCAAATCTAGTTCATCATTTTTCCACAAGAAAGCGCAACTTTTCCCTCCCTGTTATTTCCAAGTGCTATTATTGCGCTGCCGTCACACAGACAGCCAGATCAGTGTCTTAGTAAGTTTCACCACTGCTCATTTTACAAGCCCCCCCCCCCCGCAGGAATATTATCAAATCTCAATCTCAGCGCTGTGATAAAGGCAGTTAATAAGTATGCAGGTTGTGTCATTTATTGATCAAGTAGAAAGATTGCATTCTGAATGGTGGTTTGCGCCACGGTTGCTCACATTCTTTGTGCCGTAAATCAAAGCTTTATCTTCCAGGAGATCATAGGCAGTGGCAGACAGAACTGAGTGGAAGAGAGGCTTATAGGGAACCAATCTAATCACAGATGGTGTCATTATTCTGCAGCCCTTTCGTTGTGCAATCAACATTTACTTTATAATGAAAAGTTGAAGTCAAAAAAAATGTCAAACTTGCACTTTACAGTTTTATATGGTGAAGTGTAAACTTGAAAAAAAATTGCGGACATGAAGATAAAGATTAGGCTGCTAATGCTCATCTCTGAAAGCTACCTTGTGGAAGAATATATTTGATCATGATACTGTGAAAAGAAGTGAAAGAAGGGGAGCTGTGGTCCACAGTTTGGTGATGGAATCGAGCGGCTAATGTGAGTGGCAATCCCTACAGAAAGAAATGTTAATGAAAAGAGAAAAGTGGGTGAGGAGAGAGACAGCGAGAGAGTGGGAGGCGGAGAATTATGGGTGAAAGGTGGATCAACTCCAGAACAAACCAGTTAACAATCTAGTCACACACTCACACTGCAACCAGGACCCAATGGGCAGGCCTTCAAACTAAGTGTAGGAGTGTGTGTGTGTGTGTGTTTAATGTATCTTTGTTTCTGTGTATGTCCGCATGCCTCTGGGTGCAGGGAGTGTGTCGGTGCCCTTCCATGTTGGGTGTGTGTTAGGACTAATCGTATGTTGTGGCGAGAGTGCAGAGGGGCGTTCAAAGGCACACAGTCAGTCGTTCTCCCAGGGGGGGAGGAATGCTGCGGAATCTGTTTGCAGAAACGGAAAACAGCCTTGAGGAAGCAAATGCACAAATGCTATAGGAGGGGGGTGGGGGGGGGGGTGGGGGGGCGGGAGAGCGAATTGTATTGGATATTTGAATGAGTAGAGAACAGAACTAAGTGGTGGAGCGAGTGGCAAACCACCAACAGATACAAGCTGAAGACCACAGTAGAGTTCCGCCCCATTGTACGGTGATGCATTAAAACAGAAGCATCACAGTGGGAACTTGTCTTTTCGTACATGTCACAAAAATGATGAAATTTCACAAGCTGCAGTGCTAAAGATTCATTTGAAATCCAAAAAGTGCACAACTGTTGGCAATCACCACATCAATCTATTAGCATTAAATCCAAAACATCAACACAGATAACACTGTTGGAACACAAGACGGTGCTTGTTCAGTGAAAGAAGAGACAGAAGACGTGTGTTTTTTAATCAATCATTTAATGTGTGTAAGACAGGGTCTTTTAATAGCTGAGCTGTTAAAGTAAGCGGGCCAACTTTTGAACTTCATCTCTCCCTTTCCTCCCAGCTGTCAAATCACATTGCACCAGCTATTCATTCAACACCTCTCTCTCTCTCTCTCTCTCTCTCTGTCTCCCTCCGAGGAAAAGGTAGGACACCATGGATCCCCAAGTTGTGGAGTAGCGCTGAATTGCAAAACTCTGACATTTAACACCATTTGTAGCAAATTTCCATCATCTAAAATCAGTGAAGTGGATTACCCTTATAAAGTACTGACGTGTGCCACATCCATCAAATAAAACCTTTCTAAGATCCCTTTCCACTTGACTTCAGAAGAGTGTGTTCGCCTGTACAGATGCTACTTATATACATGCGATGGAGATGAATACATAAGCCTGGCAAGCCTGACATGCTTTGCTTAACAGGGTTGGTCAAGTGTGTGAACAACCAGGTTAAACATCAAAAGGTGTCCATCTTTTCATTACTTCACTTTGTATAACTTTTTGGCCCTTTTTTAATCTGAAACCAACAGAAATTGCTGCACGTTGTGTTCTGTGGAATCTGAAAGTGACGATCAGAGACTCTGAACAACGACACAATCTGTGTAGTTTATAGATTCTTTATACAGCTTATTTCTACACCACATGGGCATCAGACTAGGAATGTACGTCTGTGTGACCATTGAGAGTCTCAGCAACAGGCGCATCGTTGTCACAGTCACAGTAATAACCATGTGGTTAGCATTGTGAAACAGTCAGTTTGGTTAGAATTAGGGACCAAACCTATTGTTAGGTTTAGGGGAAGAAAAAAAAAATCATGCTTTGGGTTAAAATAACTACATGACTCAAGTTAAGTTACTCAACATATGTGACTTAACGTACAAGACTAAAGTTAGAATTTTAAAATAGGTTAACTTACACACATTAAGTCAACACTTTGGGTTTGTTTTTTTTGTTTTTTACTTTGGTTAATGGAGTCTTGAGGTTTTGAAGAGAGCATTTTTGTGAAATAACGGCTTCAGCTCCCTGTCGGAAAGGGCAGTCTGACGGCAAAGCAGTGAAACTATTCTAAATATAGTGTGTTTTTCTTTTGTTTTTAGGTGGCTAAAAGACGTTTTTCTGCTGCCCCCCTCCACAGCAGTGTATTGCTTAGTGTCTCTGCTCCAAACTGGGGGCGTACAGACCACCATCTACTGTAGAAAATAAGCAAACTATGGTTTAGAACCTCATACAACCTCACTTAAAATAACCCCAAATATCCCCTCAAGAGAAACCCAACATCAGCATCATCTTATCAACAAGTCAAGCCAAGTCCTACTCAGTCCCAAATAATCCAGGAGCAGATAGTGAAGGTGAACTTGGCTGGACTGGGCGGGACAGTACAAGGCAAGATTGCAAAGCCTGATAGCAGCTCAGCTAATCTGCAAGACTGAGTGTGTCTGCGAGCATGTGTGTGTGTATGAATTTGTGGTCAGAGGACTGTAAAAGAAAGAGCAACAAGGGAGGTGAGAAGTTCAGAATGAGGACACACACACACACACACGCATGCAAGGCAAAGTGCTGACATTAGTTTAACACCATAAAAACTCATTTACATAAAATCCAGAGAGAGTTGGAAATAGAGGAAAGAGGTGGAGAGAACATAATCCACCGCACTCTGATTGGTTGCTCAGGGTCATCACAAGTAGTGCGAGTCACTGTGGCAGAGCTCAGTGACAGTAGAAAGAAACAGGTGGGATCTGCTGTGTGTGTAAGGGTCGAAGTTCAGTGTAGCTCACATCTGCCTGCTTGCACTCACTCAAGAGCTCCATGTAAGAAAAAAGGCTAAGTGCCTATTCGTGAGAAACGTGTGTGTGTGTGTGTGTGTGTGAATGTGTGTGCTAGCTTGTATAGTGACGGGTCGCAGTAATGTCTGCTGATACAACCACTGTGTGGTGCATCAAAGCATCTTCCATCTTGCCTTCCAATCTGTCAGCGCAGGGGACCGATGCGCCTCGGCAGCCAAAAGCAACGCTGATCAACTCTATCAGCAGCTAAACTCTGCCAAGTGTCTGTTTAATTACACTCCATCAACAGTAAACTAACAGCAATTATAGGGCAGGCAGGAGAGGGGGGCAGCTACGGCAACTCTGGGTCGATAAGCAGGAGGGGATTCTTGTACAGTGCAGTCATTTTACAAGAAAGATACAAGGATGGAGGACACCCGCTTACAACAGACAATTATGAAACCGTTATCTCAAACTTGAGGAAAAGATTCTAGGCCATCTAGGCCAACAGTTACTCTCAGTAATACTTTCATTTGAGGTCCCCTGTGATGTAGGACTATTACACACACATTAATTGCTCATTAGACACAGGCCTGAAGATAGACCTGTCTAACGAAAGACTGGTGATACAAAGCATCTGTGTTCGGTTTGAGCCATGCCAAGCAGTGACCACCTTAACACTAGGACTGCCAGCATTCTAGCGCCCCCTACAGGCAGTGCAATGAGCTGTGTTCTCTGAGAACACCTCTGCAATGGGTGTGTGTAGAGACATACTTTTAAAAAACTGCCTTGTAGAGCACCGTTCAGTCGTTACAACAGACTGTCACTTGTTCTTACAATTCATCCACGGGGCTTGATGTCAAGCATCATTTTATGTACGTATTTCTCTAAATTCACTGTTCAAACAACTTGAGTAATTTGATGAATGAGATTACTTGTAGCCATGTTGACTCGCTCATCCAAAAACAAAACGGAAAAATGTACCTTATATGGCCGAAGTGTGTAACATGCAAACTACAGTCTATATGACTGCGGTGACAGCCAGGGGTACAAATGCTAAGAAACCTTTTGTGTTTTATTTTAGTATCTTCTAGGCTTCAGAAAACACATATTTAGGAAAAGTCATGGGTTGAAAGGCTTGTATTCGCATTAAGAAAACCCCCCAGTCTGCCACAGTCTTAGGCGGTGCTAGTGTTAATACAAAAAAATGTACCCTAACTGTCCGTAAGCAGGATAAACGCCATTAGCAGGATTCCTCTTTTCCAACATGGCACTGTTAGTCCGTCCACTACTTTGGTCCACACTTATATCTCAACCGTTGGATGGATGGCCATGAAAGCTTCTAACAGGCAGGTTCCTGTAGGTGAGAACACCTCTGAAACACACTGCTGTGTGCTACATATGTGAAGGAGCGACTCTGGACAATGTCTGGACATGGTTCTACAGAGTTCATACGAGAAAACAACTCGTTTATCAGCTGTGGCCAATTAATGTTAACTCCTTGGGTTAGCCAAATCGTCTGAGGGAAATGTTGATGTTCCAAACAGCCTCACATTTCCTGCATTAAAGCTCCATTACCTGTTGGCTAGCTGGTCAAATTGTTAGCCTCAGTGGCTTCTAGATGACCTTAGCTATAAGTAATGCCTGCAATCTGAAGAACCTGCATTTTAAAGTTAGGAGTTTTTTGATGTCCACGTTGTGTAGGAACGTTGCCTAGGAAGGGTGTTCAAGACATAACCACTTGAACACAGAGTGCATCACAGCTTCCTATGTCGTAACCTCGAGCTCACAAGGTAAACCCATGTTTACCATGGGTGGACAGCTATGCAACACTCGGTTTGATATTTTTAAGAATAATAATTTACTAATTCATAGCATGCCAGTACCCAATTAAATGTGACCTGGTCCAGTTATTGAACTACACATTAACTTCTTTGAAGTCGACTCAAATAAAAGTTAAATACTGAGCAGCCCTAGTAAAATAAAAAGTTGTGCTTTCTTTAATTACCATAGTTTTCAGTTATATGGTTCTATAATTTCCAAAACCTTTTCATTTAAGTGTAAAAAAAAAAAAGAGCACCATAATTTCTATGAGTTATGTTAGATGTCTAACAACTATCTCATCCTTTTAAAACTTTGAAAGGATTTTATTGTCCCCCTTGGCTAAAGGAATCATCATCCAAAAAGGACAATGATCCATTGGACAACCTGTAGAACAACCCTCTTAGGTTTTAAGCACACACTGGTATTTCTGAACACAAACAATATTTTGTGGAATTGCTCATATCTTCTTTTGACTATTTGCATTCTAAGGATTAAGTGTCCTGACCCACATGTCACTCAAAAAAGGTTCTTATAATTTTGGTGAAAGCCCCTCTGAATCAGTGTTCATCATTGGACTCTATGGTTTCAGGGGCTCTGTAATGACACAGGCATGTCATCAGCATACCTTGGTATTTACACGGTATTAAAGTGCAGCTGTGGAAGAAAACAGCTCTCAACAGCCCAACTAGGAACAAAAAATAAAATGTGTTACAGTGTTCACCTCCAGGCACTTGTGTTTAAACAGGGGGCTGCTGGTGACTAATCATCACGGATACTCAACAGTGGAAAATGTGCTGATGTGCTGAAGTGTTGATGGATGCGTAAACACTGAGGCCATCAGCTCCAATGTGGAAGATCAGTAGTGACGGCAGATAAGGGCCGACCACACCAGGGATCAGCCTGTCAAACCACAACATGATGATGATACAGACGGCTGTGCTGATTGCTGTGTGATGAACCGGTCTAAAGAGGAAGGGATCAGAATTACATCGTATCCCCTTTTGGTTGTGACAGTATATATTGTTATGTATTCATATGCACATATGAGTTCTTATCAACATTAGAGCTAGGCCGATATATCAGCCTGTCCAATACGTCAGCTGACCTTAGCTTATTGTAGATATATCGGTATCTGTGTATATGTTGGATGAAGTAACAACTAATTGCATTACAGAAATATCAAGCTAGGTTTGAGGTAGCAGCTTAACCTTTATATAGTTTATCCTCTAGAGGACAGTGACAACATGATTTTAAATGTAATTATTTGTTTGGTCCATATTTTAAAAAAGCAGAAAATTGTGAAAAACATCTATCACAATCTTCCAGAGTTCAAGGGGACATCTTCAAATTGCTTGTTCTGTCCAAATGACGGCTCATTTTCCTTTTAATTTCAAAAAGCAGCAACTCCTCATATTTGAGAAGCCAGAACAAGAGTGTTTCTCATTTGGCTTCCCAGATTTCTTTAAAAACTACCGTCAGTCATCAAAATTGTTGCTGATTCTTTTTCTGTCCATCAACTAATTGAATACTGGATTAACTGCTGTAGCACTTGTCATCATCGCCACATCAGTGCCCCAAAATCTAAAGAATTCATCGCATTTTCCAGATATTTATATTCATTAGGATAGAAAAGCCTCTGAAAGGCACTGAAGCTCAACGTGTAAAGTCAAATTAAATCATGACATGAACAGACCAAAATACCATTCCGGTCAACATTCAGAGCTCCAGAACCATATCCAGCACTGTTTAAGTAATAGCATTTTAAAAGAAGTGCACATTAAGATAAACTCCTTCCAGGTATAAATATCATGACAAAACAAAGAGCAAGCATAAAGGTGATTCCATAAATAGCATCTAAACTTTTGATAGGACAGAAGTGTTTAGTTTTGCTGCCGCTGGCTCCTTCTCTTTAGCTCTCCATTATCGATTACTTAACTTTCCATTTATCAAAAGGCAGAAGACGACACACACAGCATTGTAAACAATTAGACGGAGGCACTCGAGCAGCTCTTTAAGCATCAGCAGCATGGTGCAGAAACATTATTCACACACGGTGAAGGGCATTTAGAAAGATGGCTGCACAGTGGAAGCCTTTTAACAGCCAAGGTAAATGGGACTAATTGCTGAAGTATTCATTCCTGACTCTGGATCTGCTTTGTGGCACGCAGTTGATACATCAACAAGATCGCCTTTATCAAAAAAGGTGTTTCAGGTAAAAGCAGCTCAGATGCACAGCTGATAGTGAAGTGAACATCCGCTGATGTGTCAACTCTGACGTTCACCTCAAGGCCACTTGGCTGTGTGTTCGTCCAGACAGAGGAACAGTGAGCTCACACCAACAGTGGCACGAGACGTGGAGGGGACACATGTGCAAACTATTGCTATTACTTATTAATGCAATAAACTATCCAATGTCAACAAAAAGTCTTTAAACTCAACAACTCTACTCAGTCTTCTACCAATAATGAGTTCTATGTTTTTTAGGAGATTTTTCTGACTTGCTTCTTGTAAACCTGCTTATGTCCATTGTTAAAAGTAAGAAAAGCTTCTTGTACCTTTCCATTTATGTGTTGAAAATATGAGAGAGAGTATGAAATAACAGAAGGAAAGGAACGTCCTCAGAGGATCTCATATAAATGGAAATGCTGTTGCATCTCAGACCTTTTGCTTTTCGACAAAAAATGTGGATGGGAAGACAAAAAGTCAAAAGTGAAATGTTGATGTGGGTGGCAACAATAAACACTTGTTCCCTGGACACACATGCTGATGTTAATCGGCTTGTGAAAATAAGATTTTACTGGCACAGGTTTATTTTCTTCTTTGTTTTCCTCTTACCTTTACAATATTGCATGTTTCACTCTGCAGCCTCCTTCCTCCTACAAATGACCAGTTTTTACAGATACCATTGTACAGATTCATGATTTATGCCTCGCTGAAATTGCAAGAGAAATCCAGGTAATAATTTGAAAAACCTTGTGGCCAACAGTGATGCAAAGGTGTAAAAGTAGTGAAAATTGATGGATGAAATTTGAAGAGACAGTTGTTACATTACAGGGAAACGCTGGCAAATACCTGCAGCTGAGAAGCTCCATTTTCTTTTGATGTCATTTTTGAATCATTGTAAGAAAGACTCCGTATCACATCACTTTTCATCATGCGCCCACAAGAATCGACTGCATGTGATTATGTTCGTTATTAAAAGAGCAATGTAAGCATGTTAATGGAAGGAGTTGATATTCCAGACATTTTGATGACAGATGACAGAGATACTTCCTCATCATCTTCCTTAGTGGTTGTAAACTGTGGCGCTCCGAAGTTCCAGACAAGGATTTGAATGTGGAAATACAGATAAACCTCCATCCTTCTCAGGTAGTTAAATCAACTATCGTGTGTTTTACAGCAAAAAATCTAATCACCTCATCATTTTTGCATCATTTATGTTGTCTTACAAAACCAACGAACCAGCGTGAAAACGTAGTGAATCTGTGTGGATTACAGTCATTTATAACACTAAGATCTGCATGCCTTAGCTGTCTGCACTCCATCTACTTTCTAGTCCATATTTGTTGAGGACACAAGAGAGGGGGGGGTATATGGCACTAATCTAAACACTTGAAACTAACGCAGCTGTTTATTGACCTGTTGAGTTTGTTCTCTTATTCCTTTTCTCCATCTCTCAGTGGTTAATCATCAACACAACACCTGCCTGTGTGATCAATGCATCTTGAACAACAGCCAGTCACAGAAACACATTCCTCTTATTGGCTTTACAAGACGACAACATTCCTTCCGTCTTGTGGAGTGTTTGTCAAATTCAGTTATTGTGAACAGTTCCTCATTTGGAGCCCTGACTCTTTTGCTTTTGTGCAAATGTTTGTGTTTAGACCTCAAGAGCCCTCCATACAAGACGTCCTGATTGAGGAAATCTATCATGGTTGTTTGTCCAGAGAGTAAATAGAGGTGGAGAGGTCATTTTGGCAGGGGAAAAAACAATAAAAGCAAAGGTTGATCTTTTGTAATGGAGAGAGAAAAAACCGTTGGAGGCCTTTGATGCTTATCTGCAGCAAAAGCCGGCCTATTCACAACTTAGCTGTGAGTGTTATGCAAGCAAGCACCCCTTTCTCCACGCTATAAAAGCAGGAGTCAAGGAGTTGTTGACCTGTCTTGCAAAAATCAAAAAAGACTTTACCAACATGATGCAACAACGTGATGAAGTGATAGTGAAATAAAGGTGTGGAGAGGGCAAGTAAAAAGGAAATTTCCACTACGACTGCAAGCGAGCAGACATCAAACGGCCGCGGCTACATAAAGCCTAATTACCACAGCCAGGCGAATAACACAGGGTTACAAATTACCCTGTGTCACAGCAAGACAGATGGCCACAACACACACACCCACACAAGCATAGGGGGAAATATGCACTCGCAAATTATTGCATTTCCATTCTACCCCCCCCCACCACAACGCTTTCACTTCCCTGTTGCTTTGTTCCTCAAGTCCACAGCCATTATTAGAGTATCAACAAATTCCCAATCATAAACCATAAACTCTTAAAATAAAATATAATAATACATAAAAATATACCTGACCAAAAGTTTCTTCCACATGAAATAGCCTGTACCAACTGCCACTGGTCTCAGTGAGCAGTTCTGTCACATAAACAGTTGAAATGCAGCTTCTGATACAATCAAGAGACGGGAAAAACAAAGAATTATGTGTTTTTACAGCTGTTGAATGAGATGCACCTATAAAACACATTACAATCAGTGATTATCCTTTGACTCAGGATCTGCTGATCACCTTATCTCTGTCCTGACGACTCTTATCTGAGCTGCTGAATACGACAGAGTATTAGGGCCACACTGAGGATAAAAAAAAATAATAATAATCTCAGATTTTGAGAATAAAGTCTTAATATTACGAGAATGAAGTACTCATTTTATGGGAAAAAGTCACAATATTTTGAGAGTAAAGTCATAATTTTCTGTGTTACTTTAGAGGTGGAAAATAGGAACTGCGTGTTGCCTCATCTTGTGAAGCTGTACTTCAGTGCATGTTTCACAGATAACACAATACTTAATCTTTTGGCACATCAGCGTTTGCTATTTATTATATTTCACTTATCTGGTCAGTTGCTGGTTGCTTAAGATATGTCCATAAACCCATGGGTTTTTTTCCCTTGAAATTTTACAATTTAATTCTGATAATGTTATGTTATTTTTTTATAATCATAAAATCACAACTTCATTCTCAAAATCTCAGATTTTTTTTCCCTTTACTGCGGCCCTGACACATGGTGGTAGCTGGACATCCTCTATACACTGAAACATGCAGGGTGGGGCGCACAAGGAATGTTGACACACCATCACAGGCTGTGGGAGAGCTGATCGAAAGCCTCCAGACAGACCACGTCACCATACCCATACACACCCCATTACCCAGCATGTTCATACGGCCTTGTGATAACAAGCCATCAAGCCAGCGAGGGACACAGAATGGGGGTGGGGTGACAATCCGCTGTCTATCCACCAGGGTTGAAGAGGAACATTAAAAATGCAACGAGTCAAGACTCCCAGCAATGTGGGGGTATCGGTAGGTGTAATGACCCGGGCAGAACACCCCAGCTCACACACACACACACATACGCAGTGTACATCCACAACCGCCACTTTGCAAAACATGTCATAATCTCAGAGATGAGCTCATTCTGGTGTTCGCTGCTGCGTTATGTTCCACATAAATCTGGACAACAGACCATCCTTGGCTGCAGTGTCACCTGGGGGGTCGGCATGATTTCCTACCAAACGACCACCTGGATGTGATCCTCTCAAACGTTTTGCCACAGGACATTTGGCCCCTAATGTGACACCACGTACTAGTATGGTTCATCTAATTTGCCTCCAATTGTACACAATTACAGCCTTCATGTTGGCACAGACATCATATTTTAAAGCTTTTTAAGTTATATGCGACAGACAAACTAATCTCCAATAATTTTGATAATCAATTTATTGTTTAAATCAATATCAAAATCAAATTGAAATTAATATTAAAAATCTGCTGTTTATTTTTTGGACTTAGATTCCTAAAGCCATAACTCTGATGAGGTCAATCTTTTTTCATTAGACATTTTTTTATGGAGTTTGTTACATAAAAATCATTGTACAAGAGGTTCGTGCACAAACAAACAGCCTTTAATTCCAGGATATTTTCAAGACACTTGCACCACAGATTACATATAGAAGGGCATTCTCAGACAAAGTACGTACACAGTATCTGACAGTTTGGACCATCTGTGCGTTTCATTTTGAAGCGCCTGTATGGTGTAGTAAAAAATGTATGCACAAACTCAGAGTGAAGAAGATGATGTGGTGGTTTTTTTGATGATTTAAACATGTTAATACAAATTTTGTCACAGTGAAGTCAAGGCCCAGTCCCTCAAGGTCATGATTTCATTAAATCATTACAGTGAACTCCAATCCAGTTGAGGATGTGCTCAGTGAATGAGAGGGTAAAGGTGAATCAAGCACAACTCCGTGGCCACAGATTGCTGGATCACTTCGATTATCATGTTAATTATTACTTGTTGTAGTGGGTTGAACAAAAGCCCAAGTCAAGTAGCATTTCTGTCGTCTTACTAAAAACTACATCAATCATTCCAACCTGAGTGTGATAATTAGTCCTTTATGAGGATGTAGTTTAACTGATGTATAGAGAGTTGCTTTTCATTGCTTCAGAAAACTCCTGCCAAGCTACATAAAAAGTCATAAATATTAGCCTCTCGCTCTCCCCTGTGATTGGGTGCTGTGATTGACGCTATTGCACAGCACCTAATAAAACGTATACTTCAATCACTCGACAGTCCATTTATTATTTAACTACATGAGGACACTATGATGGGACAAATACATCAATGTCAACATATTAGTGAATTAAAGCCAACCTAAAAGTACCATTTACACTGATACCATGTTTATTATGTTATTTTCATCGTCATTAGCACAGCTGTATGTAACAAATAGTTCATAGATAAATTATCTGCAAGGGACTGTGATTTACCCTTGAACGCATGCCAGGCCTCTTCAGGCTTATTGCTGAAACTCATTAGATTCCTACTGACATCAACTGTTGAAGGAAGACACTAATACGCAATTGTAGCTGCAGTTTGCTGAAATTCAAGGCTCTTTAAGTGACTTGTTTCCAAAATTCTTTCATCTTTTAATCCTGAAAAAGCCTCTGAAACTGTATTTTAGTTGAGTGGGACACCGAAAAATCCGGAAGATGAATGATAAAAATGTACTTGTGTAGCCTCTCATCAAACTTTGCTGTTCAGCCTAGAGGTGTATAGTACATGTATATATATATCATTCAATTCTGCAGAAATATTCAAACAGCAATATGTCCATCATATCCTACACAAGCATGCACAAGTCTGACTTCTGGCTCCAGCAGAAATCCACTACAATCAGCTTTATACAGATACAAACTGATGCAAAATAAAACCAGCCTCAACATATTGTTGGTTAACATTAGACCGATGCAAGTGCTCCTCACTCCTGGCCATGCCAACATTTCTGTAGCCAGCCTTTCAGCCTCTCTCACAGCCAAACTACAGTGGCCTCTTTGAGCATCCACTGCCCACAACAAGCCCACACAACCACCATGACTGCCAATATCACACAAAGACACCATGTTACTACAACCCACAGCGAGGAGATGGGAGGCAGAGAGAGAACTCATTTATTGTAAGAGAGGTTATTCTCACATTGCAGCTATTTTTATTTGATTCCATTTGGATGCTTTCACAGTTCTCTTCATGTAACAATCACCGCAGCGCAGCAGGGTGACCTGAGATTATCAGAAAAGGTGGTGCAGAGAGAGCTGCTTGCACGTTCCACTCAGAGAGCCTGAGTGCCGAGCACGAGACCCCGGCAGGGTGACAGAGCGTCCAGCGCTGAATCAGCGGGTCGCACGTTGTGTAATCACTCACACAAACACACACACAGAGATTAACAGCACACAGGCGGGGGTGGGGGGTGCTCTTTACAAAGGAACTTTTTCAAGAGAAGGAAACAGAGGCCCAAAGAAGTGTTACAGTTGTGGCTCTTCTTAATTTAAAGCCTCGCTACCACTGAATGGGTCCAGTTGGCCTATAAAAACCAGTCTCTTCAAACAGCAGATTCTTTAGGCTTGACAGAGGTTTGTCAGGAAAAGTTTAACTGGGCACTTAC
The DNA here is from genome assembly GCF_042242105.1 of Pempheris klunzingeri. Lineage (NCBI taxonomy): Eukaryota > Metazoa > Chordata > Actinopteri > Acropomatiformes > Pempheridae > Pempheris > Pempheris klunzingeri. Next base: position 25,980,670 of record NC_092015.1, on the reverse strand, counting down.
AAACACACACACACACAAAAATACTTGGACTCTCAGCCCACCGCCACCCTTAATCATCCTGAGGTGCACACTGCCAACCCTAAAAGTCGGGTGTAAGAACCTCAGGGGTGCTTCAGGAGGAGCAACATGATGAATAGTGGAATTTCTCTAAAACATAATTCACTCCCCCTGTTTGAGAATGTAGAACAACTGAATCATTTGTTCCGCCTCGCCACTCTAATTTTGCAAATTATACAATTCCTTGCTAAATTTTACTTAAGAAAAACAGCCTTTATGGCCCCAAGGACAAATTGTTAACTGTGTGTGTCCATGGGCTCCGACTCTGTGGAGAGCCCCCTGCCGTAGACTATAAAACAGGTTTAACATCAAACTGTTCACTCAACTGATTCCTGTTCTAAACACTGTGCAGACCACCTGAATCCCACCTGCCTGACTAGAAGGTAAGCCAAAAAGGAAATAACCTGTGCTCATGTTCAACCAGATCATCCTCAGAGGGCCCTGCAGACAGCACTGAAGGCACAGCGCTGCAGCACATTATGCATGGTGCTTCTCTTAGCACCCCAGGCTGCTCAACAACAATGCATTCATTTACTGTTGGATGGAGGCGGTTGAGCTCCTGACACTTACAGTAAGCATAATGACTACTGTGTTGTTTGTGTGAAGATGACATCGCCTCCTGACATGTAGTGGACATTTCAAGTACGATGGCAGACAGATAAGAATATTTACCAAATCGTGCATCTGAATGCACAGAGTATCAAGCAAAATCCCATTCAAAAATCTGTTTAGGTAGAGCTGATTTTCTTTTTGTCAAATATTCCTATCTTATATGGCATGACTCCACGCCTTGAACAAATCAGTAAGAGTCTTTCCTGACTTCGGCTCATCTATTAAGCACCAAGCAGCGCTCCCTCATGAAATGTCACCTTTTAAACCATCACACTGGCGCCCAGCATGGTGTCTGTTGGCTGGACCAAGATGTGTCACACATTAATAAGTGCTCGATTAAATCTTTTATTATTCCGAACTCATCAACACATTTTTGAAATTAAAAAAACAGACATAACGTCCCTTTATTATCTGCGTTGACGACAGTATGCACAGACTTCTTGAAGACTGTGACATTTTGACGATGGAGTTTGGCCAGAATTTCCCCATACAGCCAAATCCAGATGTTATGACAGTAAGGACCTGGTTGGAAAGCCAAAGACATGCAACGTGTGGTGGTTAGAAAGCTAAGAAACGCGTCCTTAGTTACTCCTGTCACCTCACAAGTGCACAACAGAGCAAATGGAAACACATTAGCGCACACTGCGGCTTCCAACCGCGCAAACCTCGGTCACGCTCATGTGAGTGTACACGGAGCTGAACTTCCTTTAAAATCTGACAATTTTAGTTGATACTCGACTGTCGGCAAACACACACAGTCCAGCAGAAACCTGCCGAGTCACAGAGACACCCCGCTTCATTCGGCATGCACACATTACACCAACATGCATTTATTTCAATTCCTTTTTAACTTTTAAGCCGCTCGCTATCACGGAGCTAGTACCAGATGTGCACGTTTAGCCAGCGAGCCAGGCAGCGGTAAGCTGGACGGTTGTCAGGGAAGTGCGGTGCCCTCCCCGTGCCCGAGGACTGTACACTCAGTACTGTGTGACCGCTGGACAAAGTTCAGAGAGGCAACAAGTGAAACTCACCAGAGTTTGTTCATACTGCAGCGCCCGCTGGTCGGAGCCGTCCCCTGCCATGGCTCTGCTGGCTCTGCCCGGCGACTGGAGGAAAAGTTTTCGGCTTGGAAGTGAGAGGAACCAGACCGCAATATCTCTGTGAGTGAGCACTGATTAAAGCATGAGGCTGACTTTAGTTTGTGCGAGGGAGTTCACAAAGGGAACTCCAACTCCAGAGTGCGTCCCGGTTACAGTAAGTTCCTTCATTTTATAGTCTCAAGTCCCCAGCAGAGAGCACGGTGCGAGGCGGGACTTGAGCGGGTTGAAGTGGACTCGATCCTCCCATCTGGAGCAAGTGTCAATCAAACCGGATCTGAGGTTAACACGCACGTGAAGATGTTTCTCACACTTTGTCACTGTCTCGTGTTTTTGACAGTCTGGGCAGTTGAAGATAAAAAAAAAAAAAAAGTGAGCATCAGGCAAAAATCACCACTAACAGGACATTTGCGGGGAACTACCAGGTGAGCTGATCCTCCTCTGCACACCTGGATCATGTTGATCATTAACTATTTAGAGCCTTTTTTTTATTACAGCTAGTCATTTTAGGGGGAAATAGTTTTTGCTGTCATCTGTTGGCAGTGTTTAGATTACTGAAGCCAGTCCCACCACTTCACAAGTACTGTTTTAAATATAAACCAAAAACCCACCCAGGTGTCATTTACATCCTACAGTGGATCACTGTTATATAGCCCATTTTATTCCATCTTACTATAATCTGTTTATTTTGTGCAGTCTTTCAATATTTTATATATATTGCATTATCTTTAATTATCTTAACTACCCATCTTTCATTGTTGTCTTATTCAATTAACTTTTTCGCTTTTTTAGTTGTTTTGGTGTCTCTAAATCCATTTTTTTTGTTTTGTAAATCACTTGTAAACCACTTGCATCTGATTTCTTTTGCATATCTTAATATATTACCTATCCAGCACTGTTATGGAACTGCAGTACTAAATCATCAGAGTCCTTTTTTTGTGACTCATTGATGCACTGAAGTTGTAATTGTATTGAAGGTGGAAGACGACTGTGACATTTGAAACCCTCTTCAGAAATGCTGGGTTAAGTAACCCGGCACTGGGGTTTTGCCAGGTAAATGAATGAATTAAACATTTTTAGCAGTGTTAGCAGTATGTCAGTATATCTCAACAACTATTGGATGGATGGCCATGAACGCAGACATTCATGGTGAATACCTGCAGATATCCAAGGTGCCGAGTACTGACTTTGATGATCCTCCAACATTCCCTGTAACACCAGCAGCAGATCAAAGTTTTCACATAAACACACTGGATGAATCTGCACAAACTTATAACCCTGATGATGTATTCTTGTGACTTTGCTAGTCCCTTGACGTTTCATTTCTAGTGTCATAAGCAGGTGTGAAAATGAAATATCTCTACTACTACTGCCATTCCAACATGAAGCTTATCTCTAGATGCCTTCATGGCCCCCCCCCCTGCTTAATGAATCTGTTACAAAACACCAGCACAGCAGTACAGTTGGCACACGGGCCTCAGTGAACTGTAACTGTAGCACTGCTCTACACAAACAATTAACCTGCACTATTAAAGGAGCAAAACTACAGGACCATCTACAAACTGAACTGAAGATACAACACAATTTCAATGTTTTTAATCGAGGTATTAAGAGAGAAACACCGTTGTTCTCACGCCCATTCCCCCTGTAGGCACACGGGTCTGATGTACTTTGTGGATTTAGTTTCTTTTCTTTTTGTCTTCCTTTTTTTTTTACTTTTAAAAAAGCCTCATGTGGACAGGTGTTGTAGCTTTCCATTACAAACACTTCACACGGTGCATCTGCTCCTTGTGCATACATGCGAACATTTGTAATGTCGTCCATATCAAATGAAATAAACTTGAATTATTGGATGGATTGACATCAGAGCTTGGTTCAGACAATCACCTTCTTCTCAGGATGAAGTGCAGCTTCACAATTTCACCTCTCCGGATTTTAGTTAAGTTAAATGGGATATTTTAGTTCAAAGTTATTGTTGATCCTTGACACAAAAGCCAGAAAAACAACAAGTGGACAGAAACCTGCTGCTGCCCTGCTCTGGATGGCCTTGTGGGGCCTTTCCAACTTTGAGATGTTCAGATGTTAACAGTCCTCTGACCCTGACCCTGAGGTCAAACCAACCATGATTGAATTAGTCTCCAGTAACATGATACTGAGAATCTGAAGTGTTTGATGTTCTTTAGGAGTGATGAGAAACAAATACAAGGAACCTCTACACAGCTGTCAGCAGGGAGTTCAACCTGTGATGAATCTCTACAAAGATATTTTCCACTTCACCAGAATCTGTGTGTGTTGCAAAGAGTAGGTTAATCATTAGAAAGCACTGCTTTGTGTGAATCTTGTTTCAAAGTGGCACCCTTTGTAGACACCCACGTCGCGAGGAACTGCCCTCATTCAGGGCTCACATTCTCTGAAAGTAATGATAGCTCTGCTTTTTCCTAATGGAAAATGACTGGAGGTATGTGATAAGCCCAAACACTGACGATCAATACATTCATCTATTCATTTTTTATACTACTTAATCAGTCCCAGGTCGTGATGGCAGCGGGCAGAATAAAAAAAAGGAAATAAAATTGATAACGCTTTATGTTATAGACAAAATACAGCATGATAATATTTTTTGCACTGTCCCGGTGTATCAGTACATACAAATTGCAACATAATGAGGAGAGGCAAATCACGTATTTCCTAAACAACTATGCGGTACATGTGTGTTTTTGCATTGGAACAAACAGAAGTCCAATGTAAAGGGGATTGTTGGGAACATACTGTAGGTCTACAGCCTGTACGTTGCTCTGTATGCTGGACAGTAGTACACATTCAGCAGAATGGTGATAAGTAGCACTAAAAGTTGTTCTTTGGCTTGTAATCATAGGGGAACCACTTTTGTTGCTATATAGTACCTCTCTTTAAAGGTGCTACATAGCACTTTTGTAAAATGAAAATATTTCCCCAACTAAACTAAACTAAGCTGAAGAACCAGTAGAGCTCCTCTAAAGAATCATATAGGGGCTTAACAGGTTCTTGTACAACAGTGGTGCTATTTAGCACCTAATCCATCCTAAAATCCTGAAAACCACAATTTTTGTGTATAGGCCTACTTATGGGGCACACTGTACCTACACTGTACCTGAGCAGCCAGAGGTGGGTCAGGTTTATGTGGACACTGTTCTTCACACAGGGCTGCACTGTTGTTCAGTGTTCTTCTGTGGAGGTTTCTACAGTAAATGCCGCTAAAGGGACAACGAGTTGTGTCCATCTGACAGCCAAGGCAGGTTTAGAAGACAGGGTGTCTACATCAGCAAGATTCATTTGATAACTCCACTATTTAATTAAATTTAAGGCCAATTTTGCAATAGAAATATCAATAAAAGCACATCAAATGTGAAAATTCACCTGCACAAATACATCAAAATGACTATAACTTGTTTAGTTAATGTTCATTTACATTTATTAATATAGCAAAATATAGTTGTCCTTAATGATATTAAGCACTACATTAATAAATATTTAAGTCCCTACTAAACAGAGTTTAAGACTATTTAATACCTTTTATTAGTAAAAGTGAATCTACAACATTTTCACACTTTTTAAAGACCTACAGCCACACTGAAACAAAGACACAAACACAATAGTCAGTGCAGAACTTTATTGATGGTCATTGCACAAGATATAACGGTCGATGATTCATTTCATAACATTCAAACTCAGCACATCTCTTCCAACAGCAATTTCAACATGCATCCAAAACTTGGCAGAACGGTTTAAACTGCAAACCAGAGGCAAAGCATGTCTACAGCATCCTGTAACAACAGCTACATGGAAGAGTCTCAGCTGCCACTCATTTGAAAAGCTCCGTGGATGTTGGTTCATGTTAACAGCCAAATCCCTCAGCTCCTATATCAAGGGGATCCTGAGGTACTCCCAGGCCAGATCCTGTTCTGGGTCTGCCTTGGAGCGTCTTCCTATTTGAACATGCCAAAAACTTCCACATAGAGGTGAGCAGGAACAAGCTATCCTGATCAGAACAACTCAACTCAACTGCCCTCTTTTATTGCAAAGGAGCTGCATTCACATCATTGGACAACTCGAAATGGTTGTATGTTTACAGAGTTCCAAGAGGAAACCATGCAAAAGAAAATCAGAATCAGGGCAATTAAAATGTTTCAGTTAATGCCCAAAGCTTGTGATCACAGTCAAGGGAGGGGTTGTACACTGATCTGGCCATTGATCAGCCGCCCTCAAGATAGACTCATACCTCTGTGTCAGTGTCTTATTATAAAGTGCCTCTGGAGTAGGAAGTGATTTTTATTTCAGTCAGATTTCGTCCACTGATCTGTATGAGGCCAGAAACTGTTTGCGTGAGGCAAATCAATTGGGTATTTTCCAATAAAACACAGCATTTTTAGAATGACATTTCCTGTTTGTGTTACTGTCCCTTAACTCAGCAAGGGAAACACAAAGAGGGAGCTTTCTACTAAAAAAAACTTTGGGAGTGTGACTTTGGGAGAGACCAAGCAGAAACCATTTTAATGCTTTAAGCCAGACTTGAACAATTGTGAACCTCCTCCTTTTAGACAGACTTTGAAGAATATAATCCAGGTTTCCTTGTGAGCTAGAACCTAAGACTCCCTTATTTGGTGCAGAAACAATCCACAGTACTCTGGCATCGTGTCCTAAGCCATGAAGGTCATGATGCTCACTCCAAACACCTCTCACTCAGATCCAAACCACCCGGTGCACAGTCAAAGTCACAGACCGATGAAAACAGGACTATGTCATCAGTAAGATTTCAGTTTAAGTTACATCTGGACAAAAGAATGTTTGGAACAAGCTGAAACACAGACATGCTTTCAGAAGCACTGACCTTGGTCTTTAACCAATCAGTATTTGAGGGCTGTTTTACTCAGATGTACGGAGAGAAGAATGAATTTGTCATTTGTGTTTTTTTCACAGGGAGGAAACAGTCAACAGTGAGTGAGACCAAGATGAGTCAAAAATTGAGAGATGGAAAAGTACTTTTTGTTAGAGGAGTGGCTCAAGTCCTGCAGCCCTGAGACATACAAACATAAAACTCACATTCCTTTGCTCCCGCTCTCGTGTTTTCTTCTATGCAATGCATAAAAACAGTGTTTGTCACATCCGTATTAAGGCTAATGCAATCCATCAGCAGCCCAGATACAAAAGCTAATGGCTTTTGTTTGACTGTGGCAGCTTGTTTGTTGGAGGCCTCCATGTGTGACAGGTAGGGCCACCAGGGGTAAACACACCTACAGAACGGTGTTACAACCCTGGCTCACAGGTTGCAACAAAGGAGAGAGTCAGAAAAGTCTACAGAAAGTAGATAAAGCAGTGGGATGGATCGATGATTATTCATCTTCTCATAATCTGTGTGTCACCAACATTGCTCATACTCATTTGGAGCCACGTACTTAAAGGAAACGTACTATAATGTCATATAAGAAGCTCAGCATTACAGAGTCGACGAACTATTAGCTAATTTAACACACTGAGTAAGTGATGGAGTGTGTTATGCAACAGAATTGACACATTCCTAGAGGGTGTAATTGGAGAATGGAGGTCAATGAGAGCACTGACACTGCTAAAAGCCAGTCAGCTCTACATCTGTGAGTGTGTTCGTGCATGCATGTGTGTGTGTGTGTGTGTGTGTTCTTGTACTTGCTGCATAGTGACGACCAGAATATGCAATGTACTGGCAGAGTGAGGACATATTTGGAAAGTGAGGACATATATAAGGGCGCTTAAGATGTGGTTTGAAGGTTATGTTTAGAATGAGGTTTAGTTTAAGGTGAGGCTAAGGGGCTGGGGATTGCATTTTGACAATGCGGGTCCTCACAGAGATAGAAGTACAATTGTGTCTGTGTGTGTGAGAGAGACTCAGGTAGGCCAGGACCTTTTGTGACAGGAGGCGCTCAGCTGTGACTGTCCTGCTCCGGGGCCAGATTACTCCTTTGCTCGTGGTCTGTGTTGACAGGACGGATCAGTGTGGCTGGATGAAAAGCCCTCCACTTTTCACTATTTCTAATCCCCTTTTGATTTCTGTGGAAGACCAATCTGACATCCTCCGGCGGGTCTGTCTGCTCTCCTGTAGTTGAGCCAGAGGCAGTTTTTTAACCCTGCTGGCTGTCGGCTGTGAGATGTCCATTTACGGTAGAAGTGTTCTCTAAACAATTTGTGTTTTTTTATTTACCCATTTCTTTGTGATGGACATAAGAAATGTCTAAAACCTGAGAAATTAAAATGCTTTTAAAAGATAAATCAATAAAATGATCAGGGTGAGGTTCCTTAGATTTCACTTATCATAATTACCAGTATTAGTAGTATCACCCATGATTCATACAGCCATATTGTCATTGAAAACATGACAACAAATGTCATTCTAATATATTGATTCCAAGAAATGTACTCCCCCACACACGGTACACATGTCAGAACTGATATTTCTTTTGCAGTCATAAAATTTGACCTCATTTTATGTGAGTTAGATTCTTCATCCCTTCCAGCCTATTCTATCGTGTTGTAAAAATGCTACGCAGACATTAATGCATCACTTTAAATAATCATGTAATATTAATGAAATACTTTTTAGAAAATGCTTCTGATAATACTTTACTGATATACTTATATATAAAACTGATAAACCTTTACGGAAGTTACTGTTCTGAGTACTTCCACCCCTGCTGGCTTTACTTTTCCTACATTTAAGAGATTCCTTTATTAGTCCCATGACGGGGAAATTTACAATTTACATTTAGGTAAAGTATCACTTAAAGATATAAATAAGAGAGCAACACAACACAATAAAAGACATTGTCCTTATTTATCTCTTTTATTGGTTGTTTCCTCAAACATTAAAAAGTACAAAGTGTTTTCACATCCTGCCTCCGACCAGCGTTGGTTTCCTTTAATCATTACCGAAGTCTTTCCCGAACCGTAATCATATACTTTTAACTATTTTAACTATGTAGTTGTAGTTGCCTAAACTCAAATAAACCTCAGACAGAGAGGTAGTAAATCAGAAAATCCTTGAACCTTTTTCGTATGCTAATCTGTGTCAGTCTTAGCAGGCTCTAACAGATGTCCTCTTTTGGAGGACTTCTCAAGCATGGAACATGAGTATGAAACTAGACTGATGCTAAGCAATGTTCTGCTGTGGACAGGGGTATTTACTATTCTAAACTAATTACTAATTCAAAAAAATCAACATCTGTTTTACAGTACTGTGGTATATTTAGAATATTTTCACTGCTTTGGCTGAAGGGGCGTTGCAACTTTTACTAACGGCGGTGCAGACGCAAGATATTGACCTATTTTTAACTGACTTTTTTAAAAAGGACCTTTCACTGCTGGACATACATTTAAATACAGAAAATTGAGCTTACTGAGAACCTATTTTTCTAAGACACACCCCAGTTGACAGTGCTTATACAAACTGTAATGGTAGTGGTAACACATGGATTCCACTATCACACATACCAGACCTGTCAAAGTCCATTTTACCTGGATAAACAAAGCTCGTCAAAACACTGCACCTCCTAGGAGTTTATCCTGCGCTGTGGTTATGTAACAAGTTGTAATGCCAATAGATTCTTTTTGCCTCAGTTGAAGATGGACATTGTTCCCTCAATGGTCATTACAGGCTTAAAGTGGAAGGAGAAGGCAAATCTCCCCTTAACAGTGACCAACCACAGCTTAGCAACTGCAAGTGGACACAGCAAGCCTGTCGAGCTTTGGATTCCTCCACATGTTGTGCAGCGTTCGTAGGGCTGTCGAAAAAAAAGTGATACTCAGCAAACAGAGCTTGGATGGTGGCATCTTTTGTTAGCTTTTCCAAAGCCAAGAATACAGCAACAAAAGTGTAAGGAATGGATTAAACCAGGCACCAACAAACTCCATCAGAAGTGCCTGTTGATGGGTAGATAGCTGCGAAACGTTCACGCAGACTGATTATTCCTCCTCCAGCAAATCCTCTGATCGCTGAGTTCTTTGAAACTAATTGGTTTCACAGTTTCAATTTTCAAACTTCAAACTTCTTCCTCAAGCTCTCCTTTTTATCCATGGAATAACTATGTCTGTCACTCATGCGCCAAGTGCACCGCTATGAATGCCTTCCAGGAGAGTCTGAAAATGTGCCCCATTATTCCCAGTACCTAAACACCACCTCCCCCGCCTCAACGTTACGTTCACCAAACACGTTTTGTTTCAATCTAAAAGCCTCATGTTCCATTAATGGTAAAACAATGAACAATAAAACATAAATCAACACATTATATATGTAGCCCTCAAGTGACAATAGCTTTATCTAATGGCTAATTGTAAATAACTGAATTTATATTTCAATAATCTCTAAGTATTGGGGGGAAGAGTAAGATTTTTAATTTTTACTATACTGATCTAGAATAAAGTTAAACTGTCAGTATTAGTCCCAGGCATAAGAAAATATAAATCAGAGGAAAAGATTAAAAAAATTATTATTATTAATTACTCTAACAGACACACGTGAGAATAAACTTGACATTTCAATATTAAAGTTTAACTTTTGACAATAAATCAGACTGCTAGCATTAGTGAGTTCACTGTTAATCTTATTATGTCAAGTTTATTTTTGGCATTTCGACTTTATTCTGAACATTTTGCAGAATAATACAATGCAAAAAACAAACAAAAAACATCCTCCTCATTTTCTAGAACATTTATTTACATGGATATTAAAAGCCTATATACTATAAAGTAAACTGTTTTCATATCAACTGACAAGGTCAAACTTTTTTCTGGGTGCTATGATCCCCTCGGGCTTTGTTCCTGTTTCACTCATGAGTGGCTCATGTGTGGTAAACCAATTAAAAATCCTTTCTTTGAACTCCTTTGAACCACATGTCTCACAGCTGAGAATGCTGCTGCTTTTAGCAACTGTTATTTCTATCATTATGGTGCTTTCAGGACAATAGGTCTCGTTTTCATATTTGTTGTTTGTATGTGTTATCCCACACAGAAATACACACAAGTTCCTTTGACCAGTGATATTTCCCTAAAGTAATGTTATTATTCCTCTCCACTGCTCTTCTCAGTCTACTTTTAACCTTTTCTGACTTCAAACCGTCTTCATCCCTCCTCCTCCACCACTTGATTTCTTTATTATTGGTTTTTATGAGTGTGTGTGTATACACATAATGTGTGTGTGTGTGCTCTTTGTGCTAGTTGCACTAGAAGATACTCTCTGCTAAAGCATGTGATGTTGTTTGTTTCAGCTTTGGCATCATTTTTTCCTCTATGTGTGTTTTAATATGCATGTCTGCATTCAAATCAAGCTTCAGATATCTGAGGCTTCCTCCTCCTCCTCCTCCTCCTCCTCCTCCTCCTCACACCATGTGAAGAACTGAAAAATACCCAGGAGCTATATGTGTTTTTTTTTTTGTTTTTAATGTGCATCCAAGGTCACAAAGCTGTTCTGACCACTGGCAGACTGACAGATCATGTGTGTGATAAGAGTAAACCAGTGATGTTCTGTGACTGTAACAATCACGCTCATTCATACGGTGGCAGCACCGCCTGTGCAACACGCCAACACTGACCCCTTTTGTTGGAAAGACACAGATACCCCAGATATAGTAGGTAAACACAAACACACACACACTAACACACACACAGTGACCTGCAGCAACTGAACTTTCACACAGAAACCAGACTGCTGTAACCTGGTGTGTGCACATTGTCAATCCACATCATTTTATTGATGCACTTACTGTCAATGAAAAAAATGCTAAGACAGGCAGACAGACAGACAGGTAGTCAGACAGACAGACAGACAGATGAAAATAAATCCTGTACCAAGGTTATTATAGTTAGCTAAATGTGTACATACAAAACGAACTAAAATGAAATACAAAATAAACAGGGAATGTTTTTTTGGTCAAATGTATCTACACAACAAGTCTGAGGAGGCGTTGGTGCATCTGTTCACTAAGACTGGGGTGTCTACATGACTGGGAGCTGGCTGCCTTCACAGTGACGTGCTTGTGCTGAAGTTAAAAAAGTTAAAGAAAAAAAAAAGCAAACATTAAAAACCAACTCAAAATCAAAACTGTTGAAAAGTTACTAAGCTATTTTGCCCCTAAAAAGTTGTGTCCGTGGCATGTTGACTACTTTCTGTTAACAGCCCCGCAGTGCAATGCTCTGCATTTTGTTGATGAAATAATTTCTGTTGTGCAGCTCTACAGCTGTCAGCCACCATGCACAATGTCGCTGAAGAGTCAGTGTAGGAAACTGCTGACTATATTACACTGATATATTCAGTAGACTAAACTGCTGAGTATCTATTTTTTTGAAAATCCCCGCATTCCTTCTCTTCCCACACCACACTCAAAGATCCTCAAAGTGACATATAGTGTAGAAAAATGATGACTTACACAAAAAACAGCAAGAAGAAGTAGAGTACAAGACCTGTTGAACATATAGGGACTAGTGAATGAGGCTGTGGCCCGGCCTTTATCTCAGCAGGCAGTTTGACTAGTTATAGTAGGAAAAGCACAGGTGTCACTAATAACATCATCATCATCAGTAGTTGTATCCGAAAAGACACCATGAGACACACGGAGAGAGTGAAAGCTTCTACCACACAGATCCACGGAACACAGAAGCTGCTGACTTACCGGACAGGACTGTCAATATTTTTCTCTTTTTTTTGTCAAACAAAGAATAATTAAGCCATCATAATAATTTCACAGAAGCTATAATCACATAGAAAATCTATAGATAGCATAGGGTGTGTACATTTGTGCATACAAGAAAGGTGAATGGGGAGAGCCAACTGCACACTGGATCGAATGTCTGGATAAAGGCTGGCAGTCTGAGTCTCCAGGGAGAAAAGTGAGGAATAGATCCAGAAGAATAGATCTCCTGGTATTCCACACTGGGGCCATTACACATTTACAGCCTTATCATCAATTATTGATTACAGCATCCACACGCCACCCCCACCCTGCAGCCACGAGCTGCCTGTGTGTCTGCTGTTCTATAGATTTGTTGTTACATAGTGTCTGCATGTGTGTGTTTTCTGAACGTGTCTATCTTGTTTTTGTGAGTGCATCAGCATGTATTTTTGTTTATGTGTGCGCTCATGTATTCTATTTCTATCCACACAGTAGTGGAGGCTGAAATAATAGAATAAAGGGTTTTCTCAGGGGGGCTCAGGATGTGATTGGTGAATCCTAGCTGACATCAGGCTGGAGAGTGTGGAAAGAGAGATTTTCTCTCGTGTGTCCTGTCTTTGGTAAGATTTCCCCTCCTGCAACTCAATCAAGCTGTCATACAGAGATGGTGATGTGATGCTGGATAACAATTATAACTGTTGCGATGCCTGAAGATGTTTAAGTAGGAACTCCCTCACGTGTTGTCAAGTGCCAGAGGAACATTTGGGTTCTGTCCAGTCAGGAGGTGAGAATGCAAACATTAAAAACATTCATCTGTTTTTAATTCATCGCCGGTAGACTTAAGGCTGAAATGAACCATGGAACACTTCAGCGTAACATAATGTTGAATGTTATTTTTGATTTGATTTGGTTATTGGTTGATCCTCCAGCACAACGCATACTTGTTGACACACATATCATATATATATATATACATACAACATACAACTACTGTATGTTCCTACATAAACACATAATGTATCTCCATGTGTTCCCATCAGCCCACTCTCACAAGAAAAACTAAAGTACAAGCCTTCAATTCAGCAAAATAGCCTCTAGTTATGTTTATGCCATCTAGTGGCCGTAGTGCTTCTGACCGGTTCGCTCACATAAGACGTTACACCAATTCTCCACACACCTCCTGACAGTGCAGCACAGCAGTGTCGCGAAAACTACATGTGAATCTTAAAATCAATAATTCAACTCGTAATTTCATAATTTAACGGTTTTGAAAATTAAGATGTCTCTACCCATTGCAGCTTTTATCATATAGATCTACAAATAACAGACTGTTGTCTCACATGCTGCCCTACTGTGGTGTGTAGTATAATATTACACACATGTAGTTCAGCCACTCCTTTTTTTACACCCGTGCCTTAACTATTCTTGCTGCCTTGTTTAATGTGATCTGCAGTCTCGTTAAACCGCTCTGAGCTGCGTTAGCCCACACTGCACGGCAATCATGAACGTGACCGTAGATTAGAAAGTGATATTACCATCAGAATTTCTCTTGATTAAAACTTTGCAGTTCTTCCAACCACTCATTGTATTTTAACTCCTGATGATCTGATTTCTGTAACCTCTTTAATTGTTATATGTGAAGTACTATGGCCTCAATTTCCTTCAATTATTTGTATTTGGTATTTTTAAACCTGGGTCCTATTTTCTACATATTTTGGTTTGCAGAGCACTTTTAGATGATGCACTTTGATCAGGTGCAGTTGCTCCAAAGAATTACGTTGCAGCCACTGCATCCATTTCCCAGCTGCTGGCTGAGTTGATCTACTGGACCAATTGCAACATTTTTTGTGCCCACCAGTCATTTTAAATCCAAAAAATAGATTTTAAATAGACACACTCAAAATCATCTCATAAATTCATCCAATTGAAAGTGTTCTTATGCCGCATTCACATGGATTCAGGTAGATGGCAAACTGAATATCATTTTAGTGGACGAGAGCAGGACAGTAAAATGATGTGAAGCCAGCAGAAAGTACTGGCGACGGTAAAGATAGACAGCATTGAGTTCCAAAGTTAGAATGTTTTGAACTTTTTCCTGTGACTGAATTTACAATTGGATGTTATGTAGCTCCTTAACAGAAGGAAAACAGGGAGAAAGAAAACATGCAATATTGCATATGCAATGCATAAAGTATTTATTTACTCCTTTTTTTGGAAATAATATGTGATCACCATAGCAACATTTTGTCATTGTTCGTGTTTTGTTTTGCTGTCATGCCATTCTACCATTCTGCTGGACTATTTGTCCATCTGCCACCCACCGTCTGCCTGAATCCATGGGAAGGCAGCATTACTAACTTAATGTTTAAAATAGAACTGCAGTGAAATCAAGAAGTAGGGACACAAGTTTACTTTAATCAAGGACACTTAGCCACTTGTACTGCAAATGTATTAAAGCAGTTTCAATAGAGGGATTTTCACAATAAGCATGAGGTAGAAGGTTATTAAGTTTCTATGTATTTTCAAATGTAGTCACTTTAATCAAGGAGGAGAGTAAGCTGTTGGGTGCAGTGAAAGCTAGTTTTGCATCTGAATGGTGCAAATTTTTGGATGTTTCCATTCCGTGGAAAACTTTCCTTGTTGCAGTGAAAGAACAAATAGACCATTTGCAGGTCTGGCAGTATATGGGGCTGCAGATTTCAACGATTTGTTGTTAACAGGCTTGTACGCTGGACATTTATTATCAGGAAGTGACATTAAAAAAAATGTGTTATTGTCATAAACTTCATAAACTACGAGGCTCTATTTCACTCCCCAGTAATTAATTTGAGCCATTATTCATGCTGGACCTGAGATCATTTACCTTTGATTCAAAGTCTGCAAAGTAATTGTCAATGTCTACTGGTTGTGTTCTAATCTTTCCATCAGCCTCTACATGAACAGGACAATTTGACCTAGCGGGCAAACCATTCACCAAATGTTATTTCTGTCTTGATTTGTTTCTGCATCCCTAAAAAGCTGTTTTATAATAGAGGGTCATTTTCTGACAATTCACTTTGACAGCAAGGTTTCAGCATTTTGTATATAGCATAATAGTCCAGTCTTGACCAAAATGCTACAGCTTTGCCTCATCTCTCTGAGAAATTACTTCTCTTAGCTGTTTGTCAGTACAGGGGGATGGTTTGGCTTTAAATGGTGCAGATTGGAACACAGTGCTCAATAACATCTGTAATCAATTTCGTGAATCAATTAAGAACACAATCCAAATCATCCTTAATAAACATAAGGTCCCATAAAACTGCAGCCAAATCCCTCTGGTTTTAGATTAAAATGAAAGCTCCTTCTTATGGTGACTGTAGGAGGTCTTTTACACACTACATTTAGTGTGAGAAAGACCTCCTAAAAACTCCTTGTGTGCATCTAGTAATGCACATCATTTTAGGATCTGATAAGATAACAAGGCAGATTTAGCATTTGAGCATTTATTCGCATTAGAGAAAATTAGATCAATGATATTTTCAGTTCTACGGTTAAATTTGTTTCCTGAGGGCCTGTGATATCCTGTACCGTAGGAAATAAATTAGGACTCTCTAGTTATTGAGAAAACATAGTCTTGCTCTCATCAGAGAGACTAATATTCCAGTCAATATTATAGTCCCCAGGGATAAATAATTCTATCCTTTAATCCAGAGCAAGATCAATACTTTCACAGATGTTATCCAGTTATAATGTGCTTGATGATGTGGTCCTATAAACACATCCAGATCGTGTTGGTTGCTGGAAAGGAACGTGAATTTGTTTCCACACCAGCTCTCGTCCATCCACACACAGATCATCCTGCACTTTCAACTGTAGATTCTCTTGAATATAATATGTCCTGTCCTTCCTTATGATACTGTCAAATCAGTTTGTCCATTTGTTATGGTTTGGCTAAGATGAGTCTCAGTAGTAGCAAACACACATTATTCCTTAGGACAACATTTAGTATGCCATCCACATTATTTACAGAACTGTTCACATTCACAGTAGGGATATGGAAGCCCTTCTTAGTTGGATCAAATTGCTGAAAGTGAACCATTTTATTCTTAACCCTTTAACGCCAAGTGTATCATATTTGATACATGAGTTTTTGAGACCTCTACATCATCAGTGTGATATTTTTGGGTTTTCTGTATCTTATCTGTGTTTTATATGTTTTTGTTTGTTTAAGATGAACAAACTGTGAGCAATAAATTGCGCAAAAATGCCGGATGTAGCAAAAACGATACAAATTAAGACTTTTTAAACTTAATTTTTTTTTTTTTGTAATTTGTCAGAAGGTTCAACAAACACTCCAGTTTCAAAGAATTGGCAATTTTTTCATGGTTCAGGCATTAAAGGGTTAAAGATAAAACAGGCAGACAAAGCTGTCAAACTGGCAGTCAGCAAACAGCCACAGAGTGATCTCTGAATCTCTATACAGCCGCACATAGATGTATTTGTCCACAACTATGGAAACATTATGGTTTTTGATCCTATGTTAAGGATGTGAATCAGTTCCTGATGCCTCTCCTTGATCTCCATTGGGAACTGATCATTCATCCAAGTTTGAACTCATAAGCACCTTGCCTTGGGTCTTCACTCAGTCTTTTTTAAAATGCTCAAAGTGAGCGATGATGTGATGATGGATTTTATTCCTCTCCTTTCCCAGCCTATGGACCCTCGAGAAGGAACTGTCCTGTATTAATTCCTGCAATAATTCTAATTGCTGGCACATAACATCCCACATGGTTGGCTCTGGGTCGTCATCGTCTCTCCCAGGAATCCCAGAAAAAAAAAGATCATCAGCATCAATCTACTCTGCACATCAGTTAACATTTTCCAGTTTTTGCCCTTATTCTAAAAAATACAATATTCCTGCTACGCTGTTTGCGGGGCTTTACAAGCTTTACAAGTTGCATGCATTTGATTAACATAACCCCCCCACGATTTTTGTCCCACCGAATAAGGGCACAAACAGATACATTTTGTGCATGTTAACGTGATATCCACTCTAAAGTTTGAAAGTAGGTGTGTTTCTCTCTCTGACCAGAAATGTGGGTTTGTATTTTAGCCGTGCTTTGCTGCCTCAGTCTTGCAAAGTGGTGCCTAGTTGGTTTGCTTACAACATACAGGGCTGACCGTAAACATGTGAGAAGCCACGTTTTGCAAATGCATACATGTCCAAAGAATGCTCCTAAAACCCTTTTTAATAACATGTCTTAATCAGAGTATGGTACGTGCAGAAACAGCCCAATTTGAAACATCCAATACATAATCCATGTCATATTCAGAATATTGTCATATTCAGAACAGTAGAAAATGTATGTGTATAGTATATAGTAAAATGAAAAAAATCAATCAAAGTAGAAGAAAATGTTTGGTTCACTATTATCATGCAACTTTTTGGCATGATACTAGTTTACACTTCAGTAGACTGGAAACAGAATGGTTCAAGAAGTAAAGCCATTTGATTTTGGTCACTGTCTGGAGGGAGGTGATCAATACTCTTCTTATTCTTTTATTAGATTTGTGAATTCACAGAGTGTGCTACAAAAGAGTAAACAAGACTTTTTTTATCAAGTTGTTGTTACGACTTTTTGTAAAACAGGACCCATGGGAACCACAGCACTACCTCCATCCTGGAGAAAATGAATAATTCAGACAACGATCAGGCAGTAGAAGCAGCAGCAGACTGACCATCTGGATGCTCTAGAGAACTGCAGCAGATCGACTACCAGCACCAGGACATCCTGGCTCATTCAGCAATCCACATTATTAGAATCGAAAACCAGAGCCGGAGTGATATTTTTAAACATTTTACATTTTGTAAAACTCAGAAAAAGAATACATTTTTGTCCAGCAAAGACTGTGAAGAATATCAATAAAATGCTGAACTAGCTTTGTTCAGTTTGTAGAGTTTATACATCCTGAGAGCAATTCCACTATTTTTAGTACAAGTTCCCTCTTTTCAGAGAAGGCAGTAGCAATCTGTTTTGGTCCACCACTTCAGTCCAGACTGAAATATATCAATAATTATTGTATGAACTGTTGTACAGACATTCATAGTCCTCAGAGGGTAAATACTACTGACTGACTTTGGTCAACAGTATATCCTGTCAATCATCTCAACATTTACCAAAATTGATTGATTCATGGTTCCCAGATAATGGACCCTAATGACTAACTTGGACTTTTCCTGTAGTGCCACCATGAAGCTGACATTTGTGGCTTTAATTGAAATGTCTTAACAACTATGGGATGGCTTGCTGTGAAATTAGGTTCAGACAATCATGTCCCTCTCAGGATCAATTTTAATAACCTAAGTGATCCCTTTACTTTTCTTCCAGCACCATCATCACGTTAAAATGTAAATTTGTGCAATGCTTGTACTGGTGCTAAGTAGCTAATCTTAGCATGCCAACAGGCTAAATTAATAGAAGTGAGCAATGCAAACATTACACATGACAAATTTCAGCACGTCCATATCCACTTGATTTAACCAGCTCAGACTGCTGAAGCCTCAAATTAGCTTCAACATTTAAATACTTTTTTACACAGAATGAAGACTTTTGCCCTCATCTCTGAAAATGCATAAGGAAGAAATCCTCTTAATGGCCAGGCTGAACAGGATGGATGATTGCAGTAAGCAAAGCCTATTTCCTTGTTGACAGAGATACTTCACTATTGTTTTAACACAGACTTGAAAACAACATGAACCTAACCTTTAAGGTAAGATATATATAACAACAAGTTTAAGCCCACCAGAAAGATTCCCAGGTAAAATACTGCCATGCGATGATTCATGAATTTGTATTGACAGAGTTTCTGACTCAGTCCAAGAAAGCAGGATATGTCTTCAAACAATGTCTCTATCCAATCTATAGCCTCTATATCAGCATTTTGTACATCAGTGTTGTCCAAAAAACATAATCACCTGTCTTCATGTGTGAGATGTCAGTATTTGTCCTGTGAATCTGAGCCTTTTTATATACAGAAGATATCAGACACAAGTGCTCATGTGGAGACAGATTTACAACAGAGTCAAATGAGGTCAAAGAATATGAACCCTGCACAGCTTTTAAACTATTTCAGTCATCACTCAAACATCAAAAGCGCCTCTAAACCCTCTAAATGAGGGTGAACATTAAACCATATTGCCCAAATTATCCATTAAGATTGCACAGATTGACTGAATCTCCTCAATACAGGCTATTCATCTATGGACACTGGTCCTCTTTCACTACAGTATTGTAGAAGAGCCAAAAAAAAAGCACTCTTTGGAAATTATTCTAAAATGTTGCCATATCAAATGAAGCTAAATCTTTCTAACAGAACTAAATTGAGCACAAATAAATTATAATAATTATGTGAGTCTTGACCTCTTTAACCCTTTATAGGGCACTCACTGAAATACATAGAAATGCAAACTTTCAACCCTAGACCATTACTGGTGGTCATTACAAGACTTTTTTTCTTTTGTGAGTTTTCCAAAAAAAAATTCAATTCAATTTTATGGTGAAAATCAAGGTCAGTGAAGTTACCATATATGGTTTCTTGCCGGTCTGTCATGTAGCCTGATTGTCGCTGATTGGCTTGGAGAAATCTCGTAGTTTTACTGCCTCATGGTGAGGCAAGGGGCGGCATTTTGAACTCCCACTTAAGTTACCAAATATGGTCCCTTGCCCAATAAAAGGTTAAAGAAAGTCTTGGCAAAGAGAAATATGCACACTGATAACTATTGTCATAAAGCACGGAGGTAATCATTATCAGTTCTAATAGTCATCTGTTTCTGTTTCACATGAACAGAAACATCTTCTCATCTTGTTTATGGCTCCAATGCAGTTTGTGAGGTTTGGCAGTGTAACAAGCATAAGTACGATGAATGAGGGCCACTGTCTTTCCAAGAACCTTGAAAATCAATTGCAGACTGCTTCAAGATAAAACAATGCAAGTGCTGTCTCTCTGTCATCTGTGTGCCTGTTTCTTCCATCATCATGTCTGCCACTACATTTCTTCATTAGCTGCTTCTTCTGTTGCTTCACACATATGCACAGTCACTCACTGGAGACCTGCTCTAACCTTAGCCATCCAGTAGTTACTTCTAATCCCAACTTCCCTTATCCTTAACCTTAACTGACCGTCTTGCAAACACGACAGGACTTTTGCCACAATTTGCATTTCACGCATACATTTTTGAGATCTTGTGCAAAAAGTTAGCTGCCAGCTGTTCTGTAAGTTTGGCATCTCAACAAATCCTCCAGGATAGGTTGATTTCCACTGACTCCCAAAACAACATATATTACCATTGTTAGTCCCCTCTATGGGATGGATGGATGGATGGACGGATGGGTACCAGCCAAAAGCAAGCAAACTGTCGCAGTTTGGTTATGTTTAGGCACCAAAACTACTTGGTCATTTAGTTAAATCAAGTACACTTGTTATGTTGTGTTCCAGATTGTATATCACGTCAATCATCATTACTTTATAAGCGGTGGCACCAGGTGAGAAGTCAACCAGTCAGATGATTTTTGACACCTTGGATATGAGGGGTTCATCTTAGAAGTGTAGAAACACTTATAAGAAGAAAAAAACAACAATAAATACAATTAATATTGATCAAAAATAAACCATTTATTTAGGTACTTGCTGAATCAACAAGTAAACTTGGAATCCCGCCATAAGTTATGTAAGTTAAAATAAGTCAACATCGACTTTTAGTTTCAAACGGGACATGAAAGGTGCTCTGTGTTGGAGCCATCCATTCACCCCAGCCTCCTCCCTACGCAGACTTTGTCACTTTTTATACTGCCTCACCTCTTGATCTCTAAACAAGCTGTTGCTGTTGCCCATGAAAAGGACAATAGAAAATTAAATGAAGTCAAATGTCTCTGTCATTCAGACAGCACATTGTCCACTTTCAAAATGAAATGGTTAAAGAACAGATCTCAGCTGGGCACAAATGTCTTTGCTTCTTAGATTCATTATATACAGTATATCATAATTCGCAGTACAATATCTCATATTTAAAGCAGCCACATGGACGTTTCATTTTGTGTTGAGTTTGGTGGTCCCTGTGGACAAAACTGGAAGTATCTCTGGGAATGAAGACTGCAGTCAGGGCACCTCACACACTAAGAAAAGCAACGAGATGATCAATGGATCACTGGTTGGTCAGCATCTACCGACCATTCAGCCAGACCAGGCGGACCAAGCACCGTGGTAAGATCACCAGAGGAGAAGAGAGCCAGGATAAGTCAGGGCAAAACAGATCCAGTGCAGGCGTTTAGGAAAACAAAGTAGAAACATATGACTAATCTTCTTGCTAATGGGTCTTGTTAGGTTTTTAGATCATATAGAGGCATCAGTATTTAACCGACACCGGTTCATAACCAGGTAAAAACTCCTCCAGTATATTTGATAGCCCTAAAGTAGAATTGTTCACCTTATGGACACCATCTCTGTGCTCCTCAATGGGAGGACACACACACACAGCATAGCACAGTGCAGCTAGCTGTGCATCTGCAGTAATATATGGCATGCATCGTCAATTGGTACCTGTCTTATACTGCCAGTCATGAGCAACAGCCTGAGGACATAAAGGCACACACACACACACACACACACACACACACACACACACACACACACACACACACACACACACACTAGTACATTCAGCACTAAGCAACAGCTTGAGGTGGATATTTGTTTGATGCAGTTTTCATTGGTCAGCCATCACTACAAACTCCTCTGACTAGACATGACCACATGAGCTTCTTCTCCATATTCAACTATCTATCGCAATGCTACACTATTCCTAGTATATTTATCTTATTGTATTCCATTTGTCATTAGCATTGGTTCCATCCAACTGTAAGCCAGCTTTTACAGCCAAATGTAAATGAGTTTTGTTTCCTCACCTCATGAATTGGTCGGAACTGAATAAATCATCCTGGAAATCCCCTGGGCTGGACAGATACACTGAGGGGGTTCACAAAGCACTTTCTACCCTGTGTCACCAGCTTTCCAGGAAATGTACAAAGACACATCTAAAGGAGAGGTAGCTTGTTTTAAATTCACCATATCTAATTTTTCAGCACTGGTGTGTTGGTTAGAGCAAAGCTCAGTGTGGCATTGCAACCATATTGCATAACAAAGTAGGTCCTAGACTCTTCGTCATCAGAAACAGGATACATTATCTGTCTATGCTCTTTTTATGGACAGAGCTTATTCATCAACTGTTATATCTAGGCTAATGGTTAATGTCCACTTAGAGATGTGGTATGCTGGCTGAGGACTTGATATTGACATACTTCCTTATTTTCAATTCTATTTACCTGTTTTGGTCTTCTATTAGCACAA
Source organism: Pempheris klunzingeri (assembly GCF_042242105.1). NCBI lineage: Eukaryota > Metazoa > Chordata > Actinopteri > Acropomatiformes > Pempheridae > Pempheris > Pempheris klunzingeri. The sequence goes on along the minus strand of NC_092015.1, from coordinate 25,957,851 downwards.
GTTGTGGGCAGTACCTGGTGTCTGGTACTTTTTTTAGCATCACCTCAGAGGAGATTCCAACTGAGCTGCGCCGATACTAAAAGGTGATGTGGAAGCACTGCAGACCACTGATTGGTCAGAGAATCATCACTAGCACAACACAGGACGACAAACATGCTGTTTTTAAATAGCCGAGCTTGCGAGCCAACAAATAGCGACTGTAACTTTTGTATTCACTCAGACGTGGTTAATTGCCACAGTGCAGATGTATCAAGAGTACAATCCCTTTGATATGTAGCGTAGCTCCTTTTAGGAATAGTGCTGTGTGTAAGGTGTGTGCGTAGCATGTGTGGTTGAGTGAGTGAGAGAGTGACCGTGAATGTGAGCGGAGCAGAGGGCTGTCAGTTTAGCAGTAAACGTACAGTGTAGATCACAATTTCAGCGAATAAAGGCAGGAAGGTTCACGTGATGTCGTAGCAATTTCACGAGGTGCTGTTATATCAGTCACTTAGGAATCCAGTTTACACTGAAGGTGCTGCAATGGAAAAAAAAATCTATGGTGGAGCTCAACTCCACCAAAAGTAGAGTTGAGCTGTACCATGTAGTGGAAACATGAAGTGTCTACATATGAACTATGATATGACGACTATGACTATGATTCTTGAAAAAAGTCATTTTATAATACACTTATACTAAATTTAGAAAGTTGTTGTTCAGCATTATTCTTTAGATGTTTAGTTGGGCACGTTTTTATTTTGGTTTAGCCAACAATTACTCGTAGTTTTTACTCTTTATAACTCATTGCATGAATGCAGTATAGGCTGATCTTTTTTCACTACCAGTATCATGAACACTGGCAGAAGTTTTGTTTACTGCCTTTCATAGATTCTATTTAGTTCTGGAGGAACCTGTTATTTTTCACTAGTGTTAAATTTAATTTCATTTTTTCTATCTTAGTTGCTCTTCTCTCTGACGACACCCATAATGGGAATGTAAAGCTCGTGCTTTTACTGTATAAGACAAGATAAGAAAAGATAAGACAAGATAAGATGACATAAGATGAGATAAGATGAGATAGCACTTCATATTTACTCCGTTTGACATTGTTGAATGCAGCAGCATGTCCTCCCTCTCCACAGCATGACTGTTTGTTTTTGAGTGAATCTACTTAAGCCATTTAATCAGATAAACAGTCGAAATGTGTCAGCACAATCTGGGTCTCAGTCATTTGCAAAGACAAAGACTGGAACAAAGACTATAATCTGCTGGACTTGCTGGTGCAAAGAATATGTCTCATCACTCAGCACCTGCTTCAGAGTGTGCAGCGCTGGCTCGGCAGACAGGTGATAACTGAGCATGTGATAATGCAGCAGACTGTATGTATCCGTCGTATTTGTGAACATCTGCGTGTGTGTGCTTGTGTGTGCATCTGATAGTGACCTTGGACGTTCGTGCTGACTGGTCTCTGCTGGGCTTAAGAGGCTTGCGATGATTCAATTACAAGACAGGAAGATTCTCTGATCTATCGCGTGTGGGTTTAGATGTGTGTACACAACAATGAGTCAGGTTGGTGGAAGACAAACCTCCCAGTGTGTGTCCCTGCCTTGTGTGTGTAATATCGGAATTGTGTGCACGTCTACCTTCAAATCCTGTGCTTATCAAAAGCTTCTTCTTCAGACAAAAAAAATATTATTTCTCTGCAACACCTGCACTGATGGGTACATGAAAGTCATTTGTATGCTGAGGGGTGAGTTGTTGGTTTTACCCATAAATTGTTGCGCTTGCCCCCACAACCCCTTTTGAATAATGACTGTTGCACCTGAAGACTGCCGAGCTCACTGACAGTGTGAAACGGATGAAGTACGCACAAAAGCAACCAGCTGCAAGCAATGATCCTCATGCCTCACACTATGGGCCTAATTACAACAATTCACAGTGAGAACTTGACTGTAGGTTTTTAAAAATTAAAAATGCTCTAAAATGTGGCAGCTCGGGCAATTATTTACCACGTCTCAATCTGCCGTTGTCTCAGTTTTTGAGTCAAAGGAGGATTTTTATCTTAAGGCAAAGAGAGAATGAGGAGAAAAAGGAAGGAACCAATATCACGGGCCCCGGCTCTTTTTTTACAGGAACGGGCGGGTTTGAGCTGCCAGTGATGGGACAAAACAAATGTCACCATGAGTCTGACCTGGTCTTTCTGTCTGATTTTCAACTTTTCAACTGATTTTCGAGTGGCTTAGTGTGGCTTTTGATTGCTGGGACCCACTTTTTAAAAAGCAAATATCATCATCACTTTATCAATGATGTCAATCATATAAATATATGCGTGTGTGTGTGTATATATGTATAGATAGATAGAAAGATACGTTTGCTTTATTTGCATCAGATTTTGATAATATTTTCTTTTGCTTTTCTTGTTTAGCATATTTAGTTTTTGTGTAATTAGTATTGTATCGTTGTTGTTAGAAGGGCAGCAGGAACCATGATTTCTTTGGTTTTTTGTTTGCTTGCTTATTTTCCAAGAAATAAACCATAAGAAATACAGAAACTTTGCATGGGCAACAGACTTCTTCTGCAATTTGTTATGAGTGCGACATACAATACTCATTGTTGCTGCACAATCTGTGGCAGGGATCAGTGGCATTAGTCAGGATGTCCTTCTGGTCTGCTCTGGGGGCACTTGATAGTGACATGATATTTCTATAGGACAAAGGAAGTTTTGTCTGATCCACGTTAGCACGCGTTATGATACATGAACTGAATGAACTTAAATATTCATGCATCTTTCTTGATGATTTGAATCATCAGTCAAGAAGCCAATGAAGCGAGTCAGATTTTGTCAGTTGCAGTCCATCGTCCTGAAGTCTTGACTTGGGTACAGGAGTACACATCAGCCTTCGCCTGGAGAATGTACAACGGACACTCTCTTTCAGCTCTGTTTTGGTCTCCACCAGCTCCTGAGAGAAACATCTGACTCTTTAGCTGTTAAACGCTCCACTATGTGCACCAGCTAGTCACGAGCTGTGTCTGTTGCTGGTTGCTGATAGACAAGTAGTGTTCAGTGGGTTTATGAAACACTGTGCTGAAATCATGCTGCTGTGGCTGAAAACAGATGATGATAACGTTATTGAACCAAGCAAACCAAAACAATGAGCTAAAGGAGGCTATAAATCTGCAGTGAACTGAGGGGAACTGCTGAGTCAGGTGATGATTCTGTGTTGAGTCATCACTATGAGTCACAGCTTTCACATTACACACACTGCAGTCAATTGATTCATTGTTGATTTAAAAACATTGATTCCAGGAGCTTTAAATTTGGCCAACATCACATAGATACATACTGCACTCCTAAAAACTACGAATGTAAAAATGCAGAATGAAGCCAAAGCCAGAACAATATAACCACATGTGAAAGTTAATAGCAATATCAAGATTATCATTCTCACTCTATTCCTCCTGTGCTTCGGTTTGCCAAACCCTTCTGTTTTAGCAGGCAGTGCTGTTTTGTTGCTGTTGCCCACCTTTGCTGCTGGAGGAATGAAACTATTATCTTGCTATTTATCACATTTTAACATTTTAAGTGCCACTATGTCATAGTTTGGGCTGTGGCAACATCACCCATCCTCTATTTAGCAGCAAGGACTTCTTGCAGTGTCCTTCCTTTCTGGCCAGACTGTGGACACTCTGTCGGATGTGGTCAGGGTCTGTCTGGATCTCTTAAACTTAACAGATACTCTGCTTAAAAGACTGTCTGAGCTAATGTCTGGTCTACAATTTCTTAGTTATGTCTCATCTGCAATTTCACTCTCAATTCGGTTTAAATTGATGCTGTTGGACCAATAAGTACTTGGAATTTTTCATGAATAAAGATAATAAATGAAATCTTTGTTGGTCATGTTCAACAACCTATATTTCAATTAACAGCATGAGAGAGATTCACCCACAAGCAAGAGCTGCATGTGCTGCTTTATTTTGGAACAGTTGCATTTTCTTATTTCACCTAATGAAGTATTAAAATGTCGAACGTCACCACATACCGCTTGTAAAAATGCTTACAATGATGGAACGCACTGACTTACTGTTCCCTGTCTGTGTCTCCCAGCGTCTCTTTGCTGCATGTCATTACTTTCCCATCAACAGAAAAACTGTAATTTGCTCACCAATGCGGCCCATCCAAGTTGTGCCCCAGTGAGTGTACAATCAAGAGAAATTATTATCCAGCACAAATTGAACAAGGATGTTAGTAGTACACACACACACACACATACAAATGCACAGACACATACATGAAGACACACACACACACACACACACACTGGGCTGATTTAGTTCTTTAGAGAGCAACATGGAATGAAGGCAATCTCAATTAGGCCCTCATTTCTAAAACTCCGCCCACTGACTGAAATGGATAAACTTCATTAAAATTGCTTTCCCATTAGCAGAAGTAGTTTCATTTGAGCAAGAGTTGGAACAGAACAGGCTGTTTGATCTCTTCCTCCCTCCACATCTTCCAACACTTTATCACTCACTCCAGCACACTCTGTCAGGCCGTCAAAGTGGAAGATTTAAAGATCAATATTAAATACTGGGAGCAATCCACTGGTCCCTGACATCCATCCCCAACCTGTCTCAGTTTGCCTCCACCCCTTCCTCACACTTCCCTCTCCTCTTCCTGTCTCAACGAGTCCGATGGTATCCCCTCGAGTGGTGAACTTTAAGAAAAATCCATCATATGCCTTGGGCAGCACTTCCACTGATACACTTGGGTGTTTAGTTGGAGGTCGACCACTCTATTAGTCTGGTGGATACGTTGGACTGATTCATGCTTGAAAACCCCTTCGGCCAGCAGACCTGCAGCTCTTTGCCAACTCGGCTGCTGCCGCACCTAATTGTTTCACACTTAAACGTCAACTACAATGTTAATGGAATGTGTCTAAAGAGCCCGAGAGTGGAGATAAGTGAGTGTGGTAGTTTTTCAGCGGAGCAGAAAAAGACTCTGCAGGGCATACAGTACAGGAGTTATGTATTCCCAGTATGAACCCAGTCTCAGACAAAGACATTATCCCTCCACACAGATTGCCTTGGTGATCTGTTTAAACCCTTTACCACTGATTGCACACATTCACATTGAGAGGGGAAAATTACAAAATCATCATTATGTCTTAAGTGTAAAATATAACTGTAAAAAAAAGTCATTAAAAAATCATACAAGCACCAGCATGAAGCTTCAGAGCACACGGAAATATCCACAGAGGAATAAAATGTCATCTGCTCAAATATGGTGGCACTGTGATGAAAGTTGAAATATGTATGGTTATATTTTCATCAAAAAATAAAAAGAATTCCATAAAGAAAAATTCTTCCTCTTTTATTTCTTTTAAAGTAACCTCCTTCTCACCAAGAACACTTCGGACATCATCGTCATCAATCGTATGACATTTGTCTGTAATGCAGTAGTGAAGCTTGTCTCTGTTCCTAAATTCAATATCAAAAAAATCATTGTTTGATTACTAATTGTAATCTGATTATAACTGTAAATTGCCCTACTAAAGTTCTGTATGACGTGTGTGTAGAAAAAAAAGGAATGAAATGTGTGTTTTCATGGATACTTGTGCAACAATCACTGCACTTCTCCTGTAGAGTTTATGTGGGACAAAATGTCAGAGCAGTCAACAACCGCAGAGGGGTGGAGATATTATGATCATTGCTTTGAATGTGTTCAAATCCAAAAACATGATGGTACAAACTGTGCCCCGGCAGAAACAACTATCCACGGCTGTGAGCGTGACATCACATCTCTCCAAGCACCTGCAAAGACAACACGCTAACACAAAGCTTGTAGCAAAAGCCCCCCCGGACCCAGAGTGGTGCTCAGCCAAGCTGCCAAAGCTTGATTTTCTCCAGGTATCAAAAGCAGAGCTAATCTGTTTTGTGGCATCGTGTGTAGCAGAGGACATATTGCCAATTTCTACAGAAGAATCACCAACCTCTTTTTTATTGTTTGAGATATTGCTGTAGTTTATTTTAAGGTATTTACAGTCTATTGTAATGCTAATTTTAGTTTTCACCAACTTTGCTGTTGGCTTTGTGGTGTGTCTTTATTATAGAGCATAAAAGAAAGAGCTTGTGTGTGTGTGCTCCTCATTAGAACAGGGATGTGTGCTGATATTTATGCTGACAATGCTTCTCAGGCATTGTTGCTATATAATACAAAAGTAATGTAATGTGCAATGAATGACTGACTAAGGTGTAGAGCATTACTCTTTTTGAGCAACGCCCCCAACCCTGTTCATATGTGTCTTACCCTCAGAGAACTCCCAAATATTAGCAAACGTGAAATAGAGGGAAAAAACAGAGACAGAATAATAACATCAGTGCACTGGGATGATCCAAACTACTGAGGCCAGACGGGCACTATTCTGTTAATCAAGTGTTCATGCAATTCCTCAAGAAAGAAAACACCAAATATTCGATAGTTGTAGCCCCTCAAGTGTGAGGACATGCTGCCCTACCCTGTCCCATGTTATACATTTAGAATTTTTACAAATTTTACAATGTTCTTTGGTATTCCTCCCAGTGATTTTTATGGAATTGCTCCTTTTTTTAAAAACAGGGCAGTACGTAATGCAACAGAAGGTCCTCTCATGATCATTGATAAAGTTATATAAAAAAACAACACGTCGGTGCTCATTACAAAATAACGAGCTAACACTAACATTCTCATTTCTTGTTTTCTTCACAGTTGTCAACATGGAATCATGGATGGGCCATCTTTTTATATAGCAACTGTGGCTGCTGGGAAAACAGTTTGATGATGTCGATGACGATGATGGTGATGGTGAGACTCAGTAAAACGACATGAACACCATGAACGGAGCCAAGAAGCCTGAAATTCCATCTACAGTTTATCCAGAGCACACTGGGAGGACTTTCATCAATAGAAAATGTTTGATTGGCATCACACTTTGTTGTCCGTTCTCTTAAAGAACACAAGCGTTGCCACAAAATGAGGTTATGACAAAGTGTTACTTCACGTGCAGTTCAGCCACAACACCTGTTGGGAGGAGACTGTCACAACCACTGCTTCTGTCGCACTGCTCCATACATGTGAAACTCTGCCGGGTGCAACAAGTCATGAAGAGTTCGCTGACAGGCCCGATGTGGAAGGTACATTATGTAAAGGGAATAATTCAAAATGTGGACGAGGCAAATAGAGAACAGAATGAAAAAGCAAAATGGTAGCTTGCAACACTCAACACGGAAAGTACAACTGGGATGCACAGACTATCACAGATGGAGGATTCCTGGCAGCTCCAGTGTTGCTCTAAATCTGAGAGGCCTCGGAACACTGTTGCTCTGGGCCCCCTAGTGGGACAGTCCGCGCACAGACATGGTCCTCATCTTGTACATGTTACGGACCAAGTGTTTGCTAAGTGCCAGGACCTGTGGAGTGTTCATGCCTTCTGCTGCAGGCCACTGATTCGGTTTTGATTCCATTTTAATGGAATCAAAGGCAGCTGGTCGCTTCTGGCCAATTCTGACGTGTGCCAACTGTGTGTGGCACTGTGTGTGTCTGAGTTTGTGTGAGTGTGTGTGTGTGTGTGTGTGTGTGTGTGTGTGTTTGAGTGTGTATGAAGGCATGACCAAATGCGCAGACTTCGCAAATTATTAGAGCTGTGCCATTTCCTGAAAGAATTAAACACATGATTACTCAGCCCATAAAAATAATGTGTGTGAAACGCGGAGCCTCACGAAGAGCCGGTCTTGTGATTTTAGGAGGCCGCAGCTGATGTGCAGATATCGTAGTCTATCTATCTTGTGACAAGCATCGCGCCAAAACTGGAGCGTGGTTTAACGTGTGCGTGCGTGGGCGCGTCTGTGGAAGGATGACCGAGGTGAGGATGAGGTGAAGAAGTTGACTGAGAGGCGACGTGATGCCTTTAAGGGCAGATGAAAGACACACAAATACATATACATAGGTCTACACACACACACACACACACACACACACGCACACTTCAGGCATGCGGACGCGCAGTGCGCAGCCTACCCACCGTCCTGCCCGCGGCCCCTGGGTGTTCCCAGAGTGTCCAGTGAATCCCCAGTAGGCGTCCTGAAGCGGGGGTGCGCGGTCAGTCACCTGCAGCTCTCCATCTGTCACCCTCCGTGCGCTGAGGGCGGAGGGGGGAGGAGAGGAGGGAGGGTTGTGAGCTGGGCCTCTGAAGGGTCAAAATCTCGCAAGTTCAAAGACAAAGTTTGAGTCAAGGCAACAGTTTATCCTCCTCCAGAACTTGCCTGCTGCTGCTGCTGCAAAGAGTTCTGATTGCTTCCACCTAGTCTCGTCCGGATGCTGTTGCTGTAGGCTGCCACCGGTGACAGGCTGGATACAAATCCTACTGGTTGCAACAGCCCAACTTCCAAGACGCATTTAATATCCAGAAAACACACCCTCTCCGTGATCCCGTCAAGAGAAATTACATTAGTTGATGTGGTGACTGCGCACCAGCAGTGTGTGTGTATCAGTCTGCTCACTGCTGCTTGTGCTGAAATAAACAAATGAAACAGTGAAAAGATGCGAGAGATGCTCCTCACACATTCAACAGCCGGCTGTTCCTCAGCATCGCTCCTGTGTTGCAATGCGGGTGCAGCCGCGGCAAATAAAAAAGGAAAAAAAAGGCAACAGAAACGTCTGATCCCACCTCATCCAGCGGCTCCCCGTCGCTGCTCCAGATGTGCAGAGCTGAGCCGGACTCACACCGAGCGGAGCGGACTGGACAGACCGGGATGCGGCGGATGGGTGGGTGGGTGGGTGAGGAGGGGAGTGGAGTGCGCACCGCTCGGGGATGAAGGCGACGCAGCAGGGAGCAGGATGGGAGAGAGAGGAGGCTACCTGTGGGAGGTTTTGAGAATTCAGTGTAGATGCAGACATCGGCAGGGACTGAAAAAGCTCGCAGATGTGGAGAACATCTGCTTCGTGCACGCGCGTCAAGGTGCTGAACCGGTTGTTTCTTGGATTCATGAATCCAATTCACTTCTAATGCAGCTTGTCCGCAGCTGGTAAAGAACTGGAGAAGTTCCGTGGTTTCTCATATTACTCACAGTCATGTCACTGGACTTCTATTGCGCATTTGACGCACGGAGCTGGATGGACGTGAACTCTTTACCACTCCGTTGTTAAATCCAGTTTAAAAACCAACAAAAGACATTTATTCATATTTCAGAACTAAAAATAGGCTTCAAGAGGTGAGGATTTGATCAGTGTGTAATCTGTCTTTGTTCTCCTGATTTAGTATGAGAATGGTAAAGGACACTTTATATGAGGTTCATAAGTGTAACTAATGCTCTTATAAATCTTTAATAAGTGTAATTTCATTACTATTGCTGAAATGTACTAATGCTCCGTGTAGCAGTTATGGTATTATCACGTCAAAGTGAAATCTCATTTCTCATAAATGTAAATGTAGGCGCTCAGCCCCTCCAAGTACGATGCAGCTCAGCACATCAGGACCTTCTCTCTCAGGTGGCATGGGGGTCGTGAGAGAGCAGGTCTGAACTGTGACACTGTTGTGTGGAAGCCATGTGGAGCTTTATGGTTGGGCTCTTTGACTAATCTTCCTCTCCCAAGTGGCAGGTCTCCCACAGACTTTCCTTTAGGGTTTTTCTGTATTCATTTGACCCTTTACCCCCTCAAGCCTTCCAGGACCTGCTGCTGAGAAGCATCCCCACAGGATAATGCTACCGGCACCACGATTCACCCAAGGGCTGCTGTGTTTATGATGATGTGCAGTGTAACATGGTGAAAAACCCAGATTTGATCGTATCACACCATAGAACCTTCTTCCAGCCGACTTCACAGTCTCCCCAGATGCCAGGTGAGTGTCTTTCTCTTTGCCACCCTCTGGTAAAACTGTGACTGGTGAAGCACCCTGCCAGCTGCTGGCGTCTGACTGCTTGGACAACTCCAAAATGTAATTTGCTGAATAGTTTGATTGTATAAACTGAAGAAAATGCAGAGCTGAGAATGCAGGTTTGTGCTCAGGACCAAACTCTATTTATGACAAACATAACATTTACTTCAGATTTGTATATTTGATATTAGAAAGCCATGTTGACTCATTTTTAAGAATTTCTAAAGGGGTATTTTTGGCTTTGTGCTTTGTTTTTGTTTTTTATTATCATTATTTTTATGCCCAATATCCATCAGCCACCAGGATGGCCTGGATTACCAGCAATTATTACTGCGCTACATTTTAATAGAAAAAAAACAGGGTGTCAGCACCTCAAACGCTGGTCTGCTCTTAGACTGTGTATAAGCCGTCACAGCAACCATTTACAGGTGCCGCCATCTTGGTTTCATCGCCAGAAGTGATGACCATTCCACAAAGACCGGGAGGGAAGACATGTCCTAAAGCATACTTTATCGCCTCTCTTCCTCTAAATGGGACCAAAAAGTACTAAATGAACATCATGCTGTGTTGAAGAAGACTTGAATCTACCAACTGAGATCATAAACTCATTGGGACATTGTTTACTGAGGTAATAAATCAAGTGAGAAGTTGGCTAATTTTGTAATAGACATACAATCAGACTTCTTCTTGGAGCCAGTGGAGTCGCCTCCTGCTGGCCATTAGACAGAATGCAGGTCTAAGGCTCTTCTGCATCGGCTTCACTCTCCAGACCTGGAAGCAACATCAGGCTCTTTTACACAATCTATGGTTCTAATTAACGGTGTAGTATTATAGCACAATATAACCTTACTTAGTTTTACATGCCACCATAATAGCTCTGCGGTCTGACATTTTATGCATTCTTAAACAGTTCACTACAGCAGCACAACAGGTCGGGTTTAAAGGGGTTCTGTCACATTAAAACGTGAGAGAATCTGAGTCAATAAGATCAATAAACCTTTTTGGGAGGTTGTGTCTGATTAAAAGCATCCTCCCCCTTCCTGCAAAGTAAAATCTGCTTCTCTAATATAATGGCTCTCTGCTGTGGCACACATCTACAGTAGGCTATATGGGGGATATCAAAAAGCTCATGAGATCCTAATTTAAAATCAGCACACCACCGAGGTTTTATATTTCTAAATATGACACTGTGCTACAGGCAGTCTGGTCAAAAGTAACACCTCAGCAGAGTGTTTGGAAAAAAAGAAGATGAATGTGACGCTGACCTAAAGGCGATATAATACCCAAAGAGGCTGCAGGCAGGCTGCGGCTGACTTTATATTTTGGCAGTAAATTTCACGGCATTCACAAATTTTACACTGTGATTAAGAATGCATTAGGTTTTATAGGACGGGGTGAAATAATTCCTGCTAGAGATTAGAAAGCCTCTGCACTTCTGAGCTGATCGCTTCTTAACTGGAATTAAAGGTGCTACATGTAATATTTTGGCATCAGTAAATAATTCCCACAGTCATTTAAAGACATTAACAGAATTACAAACAAGAGTGTTTTGTAGAGGATTGGCTGACTCACACTGTAATTTATGTTTTCCATCAGTGTGTATTTCATGACAGCAGAGACATCCGAAGAGGGCTCATCATGCTGGAAGTCTTGGGGAAAAAACACCTGCACTATTAATACCATTAGTTTTAAGTCATTATTTTGACAGTGACATATCAGTGCACATACTATGCTACATATGTACTGTATATAATTAAATCTGGTCTCTACACTTTGTGATACCAGACTCTTCTTCTACATCCATTCTTCAGACGTGAAGCAGTCAATAAAGTAATTTGCTACACTCCTGTATTGCCCCTCTCACTCAATTAGCACATGGATCAGTGAGCCAGCTGCAGCAATCGCAAAGCAGATTCATCTGTGCGCTTTAAATAGTCTGAGAAACGCTGTGTTGCAGGATTTATCAGGGCACAGGGGTATATCGGAAACTGGAATTTATATGGACTAATTAGAGCCTGAAGATCTCAGACTGGTCTGAGGTTAAAATGTTTGAAAAATGAGCAGAAAGCTTCCCCATCGTGCTTCTGTCGGCTGCTCACAGCACCCGAGTCCGCCTGAACATCTCTTTGTCTTTGACTCACCTGACTCTTCCTCTGCCTGTTGCCTCTGTATTCATCGAACTGACGCTGCATTATATTTCATAGCCTTATTTGCATTTAATTTAGAGCTTTGATGAGCTGTATAAATACACGGAGCAGCGCTGGGAGGTATGATTGCAGCCTTTGTTGTTAGACTTAAGAAATGTAAGCAGTGCGTATAAACTAAAAACAATCTCCATCCATTAAAGGTCTCCAATTTACTTTGGAGCCACTTTCTGCCACTACAACAATCACTTTCTGTTTGTTCCCTTTGCACCAGAAGCAGCTCTCACCTGCTACGTTTACACTGTTAACTGAATCCATACCTTCCACTGATAATACATATGGAAAGTTGAAACATACTTACGCTCACTCCTACTTTTCTCCTCTGCCAGAGGGAGATATGACCTAATTTTCTCTGTCTGCACGGTTTGATAAGCACAGTGGAAGTGACAGAGCCCCTCCACAATAATAGAGTGCAACACTTTTGGACCTTTGGAATTGCACAGCTTGAATGGTAAGTGGTCTGCTGTAGGGTGATACTGTGGCTGGAAATGAATATGTGTCCTGGGAAAGGTCACTGGATCTCTTGGAGTAACGCTGCAGGTGAAGCACCTGCCATATGTGATGAAGACGGCTCAGGCTTACAGCAGACTTTTACTGACGAGGTACTTAATTGAATTCCGCTCACTGTGTGTTAAGGTGCTAACACGTTATTGCTCTCATCAGGCTGTAGGAGGTCTGTTTGTTGGTGAGCACATTTCTGCTGAATCAGACTAAATGAGGTGTAGGTCTTAATGGAGTCTGCAATGCAAGTGTTGCTTACTGTATCTCTAGTTTTCCTCCTTTCACTGCACTGTGACTGACTAATTCATGTATTCTTACCCCTCCTGCGTCCATGTATTATTAAGTAATATGTACCATTATTTGGCATTTAGTCCTTTCTTTAAAAAAAGAATGTCTTAGTTTCATTGGTTTACTTTGTTTAGCATTGGAATTCATTGATATGTTACTTTACTCAGTTATGCTCCATTTCATGTGGAGCACTCAGTGCATGTCAGTTCTTTGCTCTAAAGCACTTTGAGGTGTTATACAAACAATGTTTATTAATGTTCAATAACTGTTATTTATTTAGAACTGACACTGGTGTGAATGGAAGTGGGGGACACAGACAGATCATTAGTAGCGTAGATACTAAACCTACTAGAGGCTGTACCTGCAGTGAACAGGCTGCCTTCTCAAGGTCTGGGCACTCTAAGGTGGATCACTTGTCCCCTGTGTTGGGTCCAACCTTGTGCCAGGATGAAAGACCCCCCCACCACCACCCTCAAACCATCAATTTGCACACCTGCCATTAATGAAAAAAGCAGTATCAAAACACTTGAACACTTGAACTCACCAGAAAACACTTTGACAATATGTGTCATTTCAGTATTACATTTTTGTTTTTCATTTTCATTTTCACACACACACATTGAAGCTGAAGAATGATACTACTGATGTCATGATACTACAAAATGCTCCTCTTTTACCGTCAGAAACAGCAAGTCATGCTGGCCAGGCCACTGTTGGTCTGAAAGGGCATTAAGGAAATCAAAGGCACATCAGACAGAGTTGGTTAGAGTCCTAGGAATCATCTATTGACGCACTTCCACATTATCTTTAGCAGGCAATAACGAATCATACTATATTTAATAAACCACACAAAGACAATTGGTTTCAGGATAATCACATTCATTCACTTTTGTGAGCAGACCACTCTTAAGTCTGGAAACCGTGATTTAGCACACGAGATACACATAATGACTGATACAGTATCAAATCGTCGTCTGCCTCAGAAAAGAAACAGCTGCGGCTTAAAAGCCCTTCATTTTATCAGAAAACATTTGGGAGACACAGATGACTGATAAGAAAACATTCAGAACAGAAACAAAGCAAATGCATCTCTAATCTCCTTGCGTTCATCATTCTTGCCATGAATTTCCCCCTCCTTCTGCCTCAGCAGATGTCAGCAGTGTGCTGGCGAGATGACAGTCCTAGCTGTCCAGCCTGCGGCCTTCTCCACCTCTGTGCTCAGGCTGCAGATAATGACCGTGTCAGTAATAGAGGTAGTAGGAGTAATGATAGTCTGACATTACCATATCTGGCCCTGATGTCACTGATGAGGGTGCAGCAGAGTTACAAGCTGCAATAAACCCTGTAGGAAACGATGCCATATCCAGCTGGCAGAAGGAAACATGTTGGGCGGTAGCACCATCATGTCCAATAACTGCTCTTTTAACTCATAAACATCTTTCTTCCAACAATAAAAGGGAAGTGATTCCACAGGTGATTTGTTGAGATAGTAAAGGTGACATTTTCAGTAATATTCCAGTAGCAGAGCTGTCACAGGAGTTGAAGTAAAAGAATTACATTTTCATGTTTTTTACATCAGTTTGATATAATTTATCCTGATATGTGGTTAATCTCCCTCACATGGTGTGTTCACATGAGTTTACCTTCCTGGTTTGGGGCCACCAGCAGATTAACAAATGGATTATGGGGGACATGAACACCATTTGTGCCTCATTCGACTAGTTCTGCTTCCTGCCCACAGTAAGTAGAGAGAGTTCGTCTACCAATCTGTAGATCCTGTCCTTCAGCTTCATATATGTCTCCACTGTTGTCAGGAAGCACTGTTAGCAGCTGTAGCCTGCCTGGAGTTCCGGAAATTGAGTAACCAACAGAACCATTTTTTTTAAAACTCCCTATGCTTCGTTTGGGAGAAGAGCTCCTGAGGCTGGTTCTGCCTGGATAAGATAAGATAAGATAAGATAAGATAAGATAAGATAAGATAAGATAAGATAAGATAAGATAAGATAAGATAAGATAAGATAAGATATTCCTGTATTAGTCCCATCAGGAGTACACACTTACAGTACAACACAATCCTGTAGTGTCAATGAAAATAAGGAGAATACATCATTTAAAATAACGATGTGACATATTGTGACCTAATATGACAATACAGACATGTAACATAAGATAACATAACATAACATATGATAACATGGCATAGCCTGCGTAATATATGTAACACATGACATAACGTTATGTACCATTATATAATGAAGTAACATAACAGTATGACATGACTCTTTTTTGGAGACACTCACTGGTTAACTTCAGTTAATGACTTTTGTTCTTTTGCATAAAAGGTTTAGGAGGAGAGCTATTTCATGTTTTACGATACGAGCACAGTAAGAGGAAAGTCATGCAGAGAAGGTGAGGAGGAGAAGGGATCGCGGCACTGAAGCTGTCTATACACACCAACATTTGCATGAGAACCTCCTTGCTGAAAAGGGATTTAGAATGAGTTTAGCTGTTGGAGGACATTTGCCTTAAATTCCAGCCTTTAAAATGGTTCACACCTGCGGTTTTTGCTAGTATCACAACGAAAACAGAACTCCATGTCCCAAGAGAAAAACATTACAAGAGATGACCTTTATTGTCAGGCGGAAAAACCTCTTTGGCCAAAGAAAAATAAAGACTTCAGAAATGTGCATCATGTGAAGAATTTTCATCTGTGATGGTCTGATAGTCAAGATGCTGAAAAACCTGGACGAGTATATATATATACACATCAGATATATTAATGTGTATATATATATATATATATATATATATATATATATATATATATATATATATATATATATACACACTGTTGCCCATAAAGTTGGAATAAAATGTTTTTTACCTCTTCTCATGAAATGATTGTAACAATGTGATTTATTCTTGATAAATAAAGTGTATATCTTCTCAACTTTATTGATCAAACTCTTCCAAACATATCACAGTGAAACTTAAACCACAATTAACCTTTGCAAACTGTGTATTCAGGCTTTAACAACATTGGGGGTATTGAACAATTATTCCAACTTTATGGGCAACAGTGTATATATATACATATATATATATATATACACACACACACACACACATTATATATATATATATATATACACACATATATACATTGATGCTTTTAAGCATCAAGCATTTATTTTCATCTCTAACCCCAGAGGGGGAATCGTTGCTCCAGGCATGGGCTGACCGAAAAGGTGAACTTCCAAGAAAGTTACAGTCAGAATCCTTTTGATATGATAAAAGCTGATTTTATGCAACTTTTCCTGGATCTCCTCCCAGATGTACTCGGCCTGTTTGTGTATGCCTGACGAGCCTGAAGGTTAGACAACTGGCCAGGCTGAAACAATCTGCACTGCCAAGAAACTTTGGGTTTTTTCCTTGAGCAATTGCTGCCCCGGTGCTCTTCAGCAAGTCATTTAACCCCACGACTGCACCAGTGGAGCGCATAAACTGTATGAAAATTCAGTGGCTGAAAGGCAGTTTGAACCACCTCAGAACTGTTCTGAAAAGGTTCTTTATGGCACCATAAAGGCTGCTGCTGCAGAGATGGTAGAGGCCTAAAGAACCATTTTATGATGCTGTATAGGGCTCATGTGTATATATGCTCAATTAAACAGTGTAAATCCTCGTTTTAACACTGTGATTTAGGATGTCACTTCAGCTGTTCACAGCAGAGGGCAGCAGTGATAAAACATTGACGAGCCCTCGCTCTCTCCCTCTCTGTTGTCATTGGAACGTGTCTAAGGAAATCCCAAACAACTGCATACGATAATAGTATATATAATTTGTATAAAAGAGTTATATTTTGGCTTACTAATTAGAGAGTCAAAAATGTAACCCCTTCAGTCCCACTGTCCTACTGCTGGGTGGGTTATAAACTCCTGCAGCGAAACTTGAAGCCCTCAGAGCTTTTTACTATTACTACTATACTTTAGCTATTTACTGTAGAGTCTAGTAGAGATCTCAAAGATCCCAGATCTGTCTGACAAATGTGTCAAAAGTGATGACAAGAAATGTAGATTATTTCCAGTTGAAGACATGGTGCAGCCATCAAAACATTGGGTATACATAATATTGTCAAGCAAAGTGGAGTAAGGTATTTTTGAAGCTAAAATAAAAGGAAAATAAAAGGAAGCTGGATGTTTAGTGATTAAAAGATTTTTTTTTTTTTACCACCAATACAGCGGAGTGGATACATACAAGTATATGATCTGAGTACTTCCACAGCTGACCGCCAAATGATATGGAATAAAATTGGAAAAAATGTGAAAACACATACACAGAAACAGCGAATTGCAAAAAATGATTGAGTTTAGTGTATACAATGTGTGTGTGTGTGTGTGTGTGTGTGTGTGTGTGTGAATGTGACAGATGAGACTTTCTGATTACTGTAACATCTGTTTTCACACTACAGGCCTGCTGTCCATACATAACAAATGTGGCCGTGTGCCTGTGACGTCTCCTCGCGCTCTCTGCTGCTGTGATGCTCTCAGTATATTTCAAACCGTGCTGACTTTTGGTTTTGCTGACGTGTGCTGTTGTTGGTGCTTTGCTATATAAAACTGAAAAACTGCCAACAAGACTTAAAGGTAGTGAGATTTATTTGTCTCACTCTTTTTTTTATTTCTACCCCTTTACTCTCTCTCTCTCTCTCCTCACTCCCTCTCTCTCACACACACACACACACATACAGATTAGTCGGCTGTTTCTCTCAGCAGTGTCACACATAAATAAAGATAAATACCCAGGTCACACCAACACAGTGGACCAGCCTCCTCCTCTTCATCTCATTTCATTATTTCCTTCCAAACTAACGTTGTTCCTTCAGATGAGCTTCTGTCTTTCTTCCTCTCACCCCGAAAGGATTGCTCTCATGCCAGCATATGCATTATTCTCACTTTGTCTGTTTTTCTATTTCCATTCTCACTAGCTTTCCCTTTAATGAACTGAGGACTCATTAATTCCCTGAACTACACAAGCTTCAGCTGTAACTGTAAAGCTGCTTTATCAAACTGGGCTCCAACCCACTGAAGGTTATTTCAACTCCTATCTGAGGCTCCAAATTTCTAAAATATATATTTTTTTTTCCTCAAATTAGATTAAAACCACTTGATACATTGTGATCAATATTTTAATTGATCAATTTGTTTCATATCACTAATTGATCAATTAAAATATTGCTGGTCCTTTAAATAAAATATTCCCTCTGTTTGGTGGCACCTGCAGTGATAAGCGATAGTTGCATGTGTACTTTTGGACCTCAAACAACGTCCTCACTGATGTTTTGACTGTTTTTGCTTCATCAGAACATAAAATTTTTGTCTTTGGGTTTGATGTTTTTGAACTTTCATCGCCCGTAGTCATCGACCTGTCCTTTGTTTGTGTGTAGCTTACCGTGTTCTCATCATGCTAGCAGAGACTGGAGAAAAACTGCTTCCGCCTACCTTCTCTGACAGACCAAACACTGGGTGGGTGATGTTGCTTGTGAATTTTCAAACACTGATTCGACACCCAGTTCTTAATCCAGAGGAACGCTGCCGATGCCGGGGCTTTCATCACTGAGCCATAGGCTCAATCACCATTGTTTTAACTCCATGGGGTATAGATCGTGGTTTAACAGAAATGTATTTAACTGAAAGGCTTTGTGATCATTACTGTAAATAAACTGAATGAAACATTCTTTATTTGTGATTGATGTAACTTTAGATCTATCGCAGCATCAACTCATTTGAGTCCTGATTTGAATTAAGTTCATATTTGGTGAGTTACTTTAGAAAAAGAAAAAAAGCTATGTAGACCGCAACTTGCTCTGCCAACATGAACAAAAAAGGTACAGACAATAGTTAAACAACAACCAGCCGTCCTCTTTAATTGGCACACAAGTGTCGTCGTTCTCAGTGCCACTGTCGGCCTGTGAGCCCTCCTCCCTTCAGCCTACACCACCACAGAGACACAGAGACGGCAGCAGTCGTTCCCACTGCTAGCTGTGTTTGGCCAGAGCGAGCTGCCCAGTCCAGATTACATGCCCAACCATGTAAAACTGGCCACATGTTTTCTAGAAAGAAACAAAGTTTTGTAAATGCATGGTAATATGACAGGCCCTGGCTGGCCCAGCCTTTTGGGTTCAGTGCTGAAAAACGTGCAAAGAAAATTCAATACAGATTCAGTATCTGATGTCAAAGGTTGTCGTGACTGGAATTACGTGTTGTAAATAAATAATGGATCATACATGGACCAGTTAATGTGGAACTGTTAGTATGTGGGAGCTATTGTTGACATGGTAACATTTTTGGCTGTTCATCAACTTCCCCCTGGAGGCAACCATGATTCATCTTGAAAGCGTGACAGAGCAGAGCAGTTGGATTTTCCTTTTGCTCTCTGGGTGACCCAGAGTTGAGGACAATAACGCAGGGAGCAGGGAGGTGAACACAAATGGCTTGAGGATAACTTGGGTAGGGAAACTCCATGTGTGGATAGTTTCAGCCACCAACTCCATCTCACTGTGGTGCATGCCATGACTACTAAAGAACCCACCTCTGATTTCATCAACGTTTGTGATCATCTTTAAGTTTATAAGGATTATATTCACCATAAAAGTGACGCCCAATGATGGACTGGACACTTTGTGACTGAATCTCATCCAGCTACATCTCAACTACTGACCCAGGCTGAGCACATGTGGATGTTTCCAGCAAATGTTGGGAGGGGACATCATGAGCTGGACAACTTTTTGGCTGGGCGCTGTGTCTTCCTGGAGTCTTTCTGTCCCCTTGAGGCTCCAGCGAAGGCTCCGGTGACTTTTGGTGATGCTACAGAGCCCTCTTTTATTTCATGTGGCTCTAAATAATAGTAATAAATAAGATGAATAACTCATCACAGTGCTGGTCAAATGTTTCATATCACTAACAGACTAAACAGTTATTGTGTCTGAGGAGGCATCTGTGAGAGACAAAGAAGAAGTCATGGAAAGAGCAGCCTGTTCTTCCTGATACACATTTTGTGTCATCATAGATAAAGCCTTTGAGGTTGTCTCTGGCATGTTAAAAACAATATAACAATTTTGTATACATGCTACAAGTGAAAGAAACCCAGAACAAAATTGTTTGCATGTGTCTAATGTTCAGAGAGAGTTCTTTGGAAAACTGAAGAGAAAATTGCTCTGGGCTGTTTGGATAATTCATGCACGTTGTTTGGCCTCTATCATTTGTGGTAGTGTGGTACTGACCATGCACACACACACACACACAGGCATATATTTGCAGAGGCAGGGCTCAGGCTGGTACACATCTCATGCTTCTTCACAGGCTGCCACAGACCGTAGCTCAGGATGCTTAACCTTTGACCTCCACCATCCGGCTCCGGCACACACACACACACACACACACACACACACACACACACACACACACACACACACACCTCCTTGCTGGCCAGATAATGACTTTCCAACATGCTTTTAGTGTGTACACACACACACACACAGCTCTGTACCTCAGGGAGGTCAACAGGTGCCATCAGAACTGCTGTCGGCCAGCTGGTTTTTAGAACACACCTTTGGTGTAATTATGGGGTTTGGCCAGCAGAGTGCAGTAGCAGGTGTGAGCGTGTGTGTGTGTGTGTGTGTGTGTGTGTGTGTGTGTGTGTGTGTGTGTTTGGAAAGAATTTGGCTTGTCCTTTGGCAATGTGTGTGTTCCTGATTCAGAAGTTTGTACATGTGTACATCTGTGAACATGTGTTTATGTTTCAGTCTGTCTGCACTGTGTGTGTGTGCGCGTGTGTGTGTGTGTACATGGGAAGGCATGTAAGGGACAAATTACTGCAGAGTACATGTGGTATGAGGAGGAAAGAAAGGGAGGAAAGGAAGGTAAAGGAAGAGAAGGTAAAGAAGGGAAAGTAGATGAGGGGACAAGAAATAGAAAAGAAAGGAAAGGAAATGGGAAAAAGACAACAGGAAATTAAATGGCAAGAAAGTGAAGGGATCAGTGGAGAAAAGGATCTAATAAGGGGGAAAAAGTCATCGAGGAGAAAATTACACGAGAGGATAAAAGTGTGGAAGATGAAGAAGTGAATCGATGACTGAGGCAGAACGGAGGAGAAAGAGAAGCCAGAAGAGAAGGATTAAGTCGAGTCGATCTGGTTTGTCAATCTTTTGTAATCACAGCTCCAAATGTGAAACCCTGCGAGGAAAAGAAAGAAAGAGAAAGACAGCAGCAAACTGGAAGGCTGAAATCCCAGAGACACTAGATGAAAGATGAAGATATAATTACTAAGAGGGAAGAAGGGCAGGATTATCAGGGGGAAGCTGGTTAGCGACAGCATCCAAAAACAAACCCACAGGCATTCGCTCTTTCACTGAAAACATCTTTTTATTTTGTCTCCACACCATTCAATAAATACAAAATACAAACCAGCTTCTTATTCATAAACAACAATGATAGAAAAATTCATAAAATATTACTTAATTCGAAACAGAAATAGGGTCAACCAGAGCACAGAGGCAATGAGATCAACAGGTCAAGGCAACGCTCGTGTGTGAGTATTACACTGAAATAACAACCAGCCGAGCCATTTCCAGCTTCTCTCCTGATGAAAGAGCGCTGATCCTGATGCCTCCAGCATTCGTACTGCGTGGAAATATAATATTACAACAAATGAAGGCTGCAGACAGGCTGAAGAGACGGGGAAATAACACTTCTTCCAGGTTTTTCACTGTGTCTTTTTATAGTTTCTGAACTCTGCCTTGCCACCCAGGAAGTTTACTGTCTTTCTGTATTGCTGATTTGTTGTATTCTTTACTGGTTAAAAAAAAAAAAACTACACACACACACACACACACACACACCCACACACACACACACAACTGCACTCACACATTTACACATTTATCCACACAGATTTAAGCGGTGCTTTCCTCTCTATCCAGTGAGAGCGGTGAGAGCAGCAGCAGCTATGGCTGTACTTCAGAAAGAAGCCCTGTCAACAAAATACAACTCGTACGATCGTACCAAATATTGCCGTTCGAAACAAAGCAGCGCAAAAGAAAGAATCCAACTGAACAGCTGTGTCAGATTTCTACATCTACACCTTTAGTCCTGGAGTTGAAAAACTGAGCAGAAAAAGAAATTCCAGCAAAAAAAAAAACCGAAGGCAGGAAGCAGAAGTCTGGTTGGTCCTCCTCGTAGCTTCATCCCTTCACTTAACGAGTCTTTGGAAAATCTCTGTTTTCGTCTGTTCATTACAATCCTGAAGCTGATAACAGGGTGGGTGTGAGGTGAGGGGGGAGGGAGGGTGGGGGTGGGGAGACCCAGTGTGCAGCTTTGGGTTCAGGTCCATCAGGGACGGGATGGGCTAAATTTGGGGGGGAGGGGGTGTTGGTGTTGTTGTGTGGGTCCCCACAGATCAGTGTCTCCAGGTTCGCCTTTTGTCTGGAGCCTTCATCGTCATGTCGTCCTCCTCTTTGGGATCTGTGGAGAACAGGAACATCTGTTTAGGAGCAGGACCTCTGTATGACGTTCGACTGGCTGGCTCGATGTTTGATTCCAGCATTGAGCTGATATCTAATAGCTTCTAATGGAGGCTTCCCACACATACAATTGGATAAAATTTCAACATTTTGCCATGACTTCTCAAGGACCCATGATAGAATTGAATCCAGACTAGAAATCATTACTACACTGGACAACCAGGACACACCTCTTTATATTGGATTTTAGTGCTTTAGAGTCACTGCATCACATTACATAGAAGCTAATAGAAACACAGGGATTTTCCATAGAATGCAAGACGTACTAAAGCACTTAAATCCAATATAAAGAGACATATAAACAATCATTTTCACCAAAACTGATGAAGGCTGACTTTGTCACAGCTGCACCATCATGAAGTGATGAAACATGCGTGAAGGTTAGCAAACTGTTGTCACCTATTAGAGCGACTTCACTGTTAAGTTACATTATGTGGAAGGTTATGTGGAAGGAACAATTCATTTCATTAAGCAAAACAAAATTCCATGACGTCTCCAAAACTTTCAAGCACGTTGCTAATTCACTGACATTTCCAGGCCTGGAAAATTAGATTGTGGAATTCCATAACCATGGGAACCCTACAAATAAGACATGTCAGGAAGGATGTAACATCCAGTATTTGAGTCATCATCAGACCGGTTTAACCAGGCCAGCAGCAAAGGTAACTTTTTTAATGATTTCATAAATCAATGAGATTTCACTGCATATTTTACAGTTTCTCATTCCCTGTTTCTGGCCAAGCAGGGACCTCCAGCATATTAGAGGTAAAGCCTGCTGCCTTGTTAAATGTTTTATAGATATTTCAGTCTAGATCCTGCTGGCGTCCTGTGTGTGTGTGTGTGTTCATTGCTCACCAAGGCATTCAGGACAGCACGCGCCCTCTTTGCGAGTGATGTTGGTGCAGGTCAGTACTGGACATTGCTTCCTCTGACATTTGGTCACACCATGCTGTGGACAATAAGAGAGGAAGGTGGAGGGTTGGTGAAAAGATGCAAAATATAGAGATATAGATGAAAGAGACACCAGGAGGGCTGAAGCACAATGTGAGATGAGGAGGGATGCACATGAATCCAGAGTTCACTCAGGCTGCAAAGTTGCTAAATGGTGCACAATGCTCACCAGCTAGTCGCTAACTGTGTCTGTTTGCAGATTAGCGGTTGGCAGTTTGAATGCAGGGAGTTTATCAGAGCTTTTTTCCTGAGAAAATCTGCCTGCTGCATCTTAATCCTTATTGACGTTTGGTTTGAACTCTGTGTGAACTGTAATTCATCATCTTGGCACGGTGAAGATAAGAGTCTGTCAATGTCCTGTTCTACCTTCAAGTCATTGTTAGAACCAGCATCTTTACTTATACTTCAGTAAAGCTTTATCATAGTAACCATATTTACACTTGGGTGGCCACAGTACTTACATCACACCAGCAGTTGATGCATTTCATCTCCCCCACCAGCGGCACCCAGGGATGCCAGTTGTCACTGTTTTGGTAATAGTTCTTGCCAAATTTACAGTGCCTGGGGCCATCTGCTTGCATCATGTCGCTATGCTCCAGGCCTGCGGGAGTCCTCTCCTCCTCCGGACACTCTTTGCAGCAGTCAGAGGGATTCCGTCGTACAGGATGAGTGCAGGTCAGCGCCGGACACGTCACCTTCTCACAGTGTACCTCCCCTGAAGACCCCTGTGGACACAATGTACCATTAGCTGCAGGTTAGCAGCCACTCTTTTTTCTGGCACAAGACGCAGCTGACTTATGACTTTTTTCCACATAAATAGTCAGTGCATTCCCCAAGGGTGAACTGATGAGAAATTTATTTATGCCTCACTTTCTTTGGAGTCTAATGCAAGATAAATGATCCATTACGGGTCTTTGGAAAGTGAATCCAGCCAGATGTGAGTGGGTTTATTGATGTATATTTACCTTGCAAGTGCAGACAGCGCATTTAATGTAGCCAAAGGGAGGTACAAAGGGATGCCATGTGGTTCCTGGGGCATGCATCTTCTGGTCTCCCTCAAAGTAACAACCTGTAAGAGAGGAAAGAAGAGGAACAGGGTTAGTGAGGACAGTCAGCAAGAAAATGTCGGAATGATTCAGTCTTAACTTTTAACTGTAGGCAGAAATTCAGTGAAAGGAGCACAGGTAGAGATACATAAGAGGCAAAAGACACAATACAAGAGAAAAGTCTATCAAGTCAGAGATCGGAGAGGTAAATGCCTACCTTCAGGATGTTCATCTACCCTCTCTGGAGCTTTCATGTCCTTGGGCTCCTTTGTTTCTACACAGGAAAAAGGAAATGGAAACATAAAAACAGATTTTAGTTTTTCATTTTTGTGATTACATGGGGAACACTTTGGGAATTCACCCAAAAGGCTCAAATCTGCACACAAACAGGGACTCAAAGCAGCATGACCCCTGCCAACCATGATGTTCGATACACTTATATCCCATGTACAGCCAAAGTCTAGCTCACCGTCACAGATGGGGCAGCACTGGTCCTCAGGCTGAATGGTCCTGGAGCAGGTCAGCACCGGACAGATGACGGGATCACAGATCACAGTTCGCTTCTACAGGGAACAATTCAAAAAGATGTCAGGGTTTTCAGACAGTTCAATGCCAAGACTGGCCTATTTGTTGATTAAACACATTTAAAGGTTAACTCTGGTGTTTTTAAACCTGAGCCCTATTTTTTTTTGGTGTCTAAATGATTAGTTGAAAAGAAAAAGTTTGGGAATTTGTCCAGTAGATGGCCTCAGTCGCAATGGCTGCAACGTAATCCTTCAGGGCAACCTTCCTTCAAAGCCTAAAGACTCCACTGACAGAAACAAACGATGCCTCCATTGATTAGCTTGTTTGTGCTATTGCGTGACTTTAAGTGCTAGATTGGATCGGAATTCACCCTTTAAAACACCAAAGTTGCACAAAACAACTTTTCATTCAAACTTTTTTTCATGCAGTCTAGTGGCTTTGAGGTGAGCGATATCACAGCTGTTTGTGGTTAAACAAATATGATCTTCCAGGTCTCTCTCTGTAGGGATCCTCTCCTTACTGTTGTCAGACACTTAGAATAACAATCTGAGCCTGTCAGTGGTGAAAACAAGCACCTTTAGTGGGCGTATTTTCATCCAGCACAGTTGCCTCAAAGGATTGCGTTGCAGCCGTTGGAGCCTCTTTCGTGTCCACTGAGGTGATCTACTGGAGCAATTCCAATCCCAATGACTACAGTCCTAGTAGTCATTTAGATGGCAAAATACGGCCCATGTTTAAAATGAATCTCTTTTAATTGCTGCCTTTGTAATGGTTGTCTTTACCTGGCAGCTGCAGGAGAAACACTTGTCATAGTTGGGAGTCCAGCGAGAGCCATGAGCGTGGTGTTGGTTCTCAAAGAAGCAGGTGTGGGGGTCTTTCTTCAGTTCCTCTGGATCCTTCACAAAGAGGTCGTCAAACTCAGCCTCATCC
Organism: Pempheris klunzingeri; assembly: GCF_042242105.1. NCBI lineage: Eukaryota > Metazoa > Chordata > Actinopteri > Acropomatiformes > Pempheridae > Pempheris > Pempheris klunzingeri. The sequence continues at coordinate 25,931,942 of NC_092015.1, read as the reverse complement.
ACCTCCCCCCTGGTCCCGAACACACAGTTGTTTGGCACGTGAGCCTGCAGAGAGCAAATGTGTAGAAAAAGGAAAACAAGGTACAGATGGAGGTGAAAAGAATGAAAGAGAGGCAGAAAAAAGACAAAAACAGAATGGGTGGTTGGGACGTTAGAGATTTGTTGGCCACACCTGACTCAAGGCTACTGTCGAGCTGACTTGTTAATTGTTCCTAAATGGAGCGTTTCTGTGATCCAAAGCAGATGGCTGTTATGAGTTGGAGCTGTTTGCTATTAAAACAGCTGGGCCCTGCTGAGTGTGTGTGTGTGTGATCACACACACTTTGTGAGCGCCTAAAAGAACTCATCAACCACTACACCTGCAAAGCTGCAAATAGGTTTGTGGGCAACTGGGGTCTGCCTTTGTGTGCGTTTCTGAGCCCCAATAAAACTTTTACTTTTCAACAAGGTCCTTCCAGGCAGACAGCACCTGCCAGTGAATGTGTGTGTGTGTGTGTGTGTGTGTGATTGTGTTGAGCGCTAACAGAGCAATCACCAACACACATAAACACTCAGGTGGTTAAAGGTGGCCCCAAGGGCTCTCCTACTCACACTTCTTTCTGTAATCTCACCACTATTTAATCTCATCGTCTTCTTTGTCTGTGATGTCGAACCTTTAGCATAGATTTATAGGTTTTAGCTATGTAGTGAGACATGGTCCTTCCTTCCTTTTTATTTAGTTTTATTTTAGCAATTTACAGGTTTACAACAATTTTAGAATTTGAGAGGATTCATTCAGTTAACATTCAGTTCAAAGTGTGTGATGTCTAATATGTCTATGTCTTCTAGGCTGTTCCTGTATTATAACAAATCAAATGTCAGAAAAAAAAGTAATATTCATAATTTTAGCAACAGGATTCAGTATATTTAAATACTTCTCATACCAAATAAATATCCAAAAATATCTGCACATATCAAAAGTATCAACGCTGTGAGGCTGAGTGAAAATCCTATTCTGTTTGAGGCTGCTTCAAATTTAAGAGCAGGCTTTTTCAGGGTTGAACAACTTTCATTTTTAACTTTTTAAGAATTTTTGAAGACCATTATAAAGCAATCTAAGACTTATTTCACATTCATACTGCTTAAGAGCATCTCGTTTTTTAATGTTGGCGTAGATCCAAACGCTGACACGCACCAGAGTTGCAGGTCGTGCTGGGCCCAGCTTCAGTGATGCTCCTGATGTGACTACACAGCGGTGTTGGGTGATGTCATTTCCTGGTGTTTTTTTCAGTGGCTTGGTCTTTTTTCTTACTGCCCATGTAACTCTAAAGCCTTTAAACCCAAAGTCCCTAATATGAGTGTTTTCTTGCACAAGGTGCAGCAGACTGCAAACTTATCATAATCAACAGGCTTCAACCAGGCACTAAATGATCGGTTCTTGAGACAGATGTTGTTGAACCTGCACTTACTCATATTAGACGAAAGTAAATAAACTATTTAACTCATTGCCTCTAGAGGTAGCTATTTGTTTTTGATGAGTGGAGACACCCTGTTACCCCACACAAACCACACCACGACACACCAGCTGGTTCTGACTGTGCTGTACAGTTTGTATTAGTTGTTATTGGTTCTATGTTGATTTCATTTAGTGGTGTTGCAAATGCAATGCAAATTTTTCCCCCAAACACATTTAAAAGCGAGACTGAAGTTAAAGCAACTTTATAAAAGTAATGTTCACTTCATATTCCAATCAATTTTTTAGAACTTTCAAAAGGCCTAAAAATCAGATGATTGGAGTTTTTAAGGACCAGATGGCACCTTGGAATAGTGGACTTAAAGAAACATGGACTTCAAATGACTGTTAAGTTGTTGCTTTTCTTTACGTACCCGTCCTCGTATTTCTCCTCGGGTGTTCATCTTGGTGCTGACCTGGATGAAGGCCGTTCCTTGGTCCAAGTGTTGCAGTAATTCAACACTGATGTCCTTTAACACTCCCTGAGCCTGGAGGAGAGCAGAGTGTGTTTCATTGTGTCTCTCTATGTATATTTGTGTCTGTGTGTGTGCACAGATTCACTTTAATCTGCATGTGTGTTCTCTCTGATGTACCTGTGAGCCGTAGAAGCCCGTCAGCAGCCTTTTGTGAGCGGTGCTGCTGTCGTCTATTTCTCCGATCTCAGCCAGGCCGTGGAGATGTGCGCTCACAGTGAGGTCGTCGGTCCTGCTGAGGCCCGCAACAATGATTTCATAATGCAGGTGACACTGTTTGTCCACTGACACCCAGGCATGGCCGGAGGCACCAGTTCTCACTGGTGGAGAGACAAAATGGCCGGCCAGAGGAGTGGGCAAGTCTGAAAGAAGGGAAGATGGCTCAGTGAAGTTTGCATCTAGGGCTTGAAAACATCTGTGACATTTTTCTGCTAAGTATATTTAGAAAGCATTTTTTATGATGCTCCAACCCCAGTCCTGCTCCCTCTCCCGCCTCCACAGTCTAGTACCTTGTCTGGATGCCTCCAGGCCGCTGTAGAGCAGGGACTTAATCTGCCCCCTCAGCTCTCCCTCCTGGCTGTGCGCCGTGGCCACATTGATGAAGAGCTCGTTCTGCAGCAGCATGTGGATGTGCCGGGCCTCCAGGCGACTCCAGCTGCCCTGCGCCCGGCCCGTGGCCTTGTTGTACTCCGGCGTCAGGTCATACAGCACAGAGCGCTTGTTTCGCCGCCGTGGCTTCACTTCAATCGTGAGGCCAAGAAAGTCACTGGTGAGACCTGCAACCTGAACCTGGAGGAAGGGAATAAGGGAGAGTGGAATGGTTAAAGACCCTCTGCACTCAAAAATGTGTTTTGCTTATTGTTACTTCATTGGGATATTTGAGCTTCACTGTGCAGAATGATGTACGTGCAGAGATGAACATTACAGCTGTTTTTACATGGACCGTTTCGATGTGTTCACCTTAAATCTGAACGTGCCAACAGTGTTTTGTGACATCATAACTAGTCTGAAAGCCAGGTCAACAGAAACAGCATCCCACACGTTGTACAATATACACAGTGCACCTGTCATTTGTGCAGGTGCTGTTTGTGTGAGGGCCATTTGATGTAGCCAACTGTAAATGCTGAATATGCTACATGAATTTTATTTGCATTGAAAATGTCTTGAAATGTTTAAAGTGAAAAATACAATATTTTCAGTGTTTGAATGAATCCAAAAATCCATTTTAACTTGGTCAACCTGCACAAATACAACCTAAAACGCAGATGACCGTATTACAATAGCCAGCTTTAATGTTTTTAATTATTATTTAAATCAACCATCAAGACATCAAGAACAAAATGTTGAGTGTTAAGTCCAGTAGTGGACAAATCCATACCTGGTAGTCCAGTGTTCCGTTATCATGGAGGTAGAAGATAGCAGATCCCACACCTCCTGTCTTCCCCGGGGTCAGTGCATCGCCACTGGACATCACGCTCTGAAGAGCTGTGCCAGACAAAGACAGATCGATATTTAAAAAAAACCACTTTGGAGCACATTCCTGCTCAAATGACTTATCTAAAACCATCGCCTTTCCCCTCAGCGTTTCCCTCCCTTAGGCCACGCTAGAGCCTGACAGCATGCAAGATGAGGCAATGATTTCTGTCATGTTCAAATTTGCTGGTTGGTTGAAGGAGGGAGAAGAAGCGGGGCACATTACATTCCCTCACGTCCTGCAGCCACACACACACACAGAAACCCATACCCATAATGTCATCCCTTCAACAAGGCAGAGTCATTGAAGGGACGGATTCAATTGAACCACTAATCAGGAGGTGTGTGTGCTCGTGTAAGTGTGTGTGCGACCTTTGGCCAAAAACATGCATGTTGTTGCACTGTCTGGCGCACACACACCCGGCTAAGGTTAAGCCTGAGAATGAGGTAACCCCTCTTGAATGCAGCAGGCTTAGAAAGATTGAGCTGAGAGGACAGGAGGGAATGAGTAACAGAAAAGTGCAGAGAGAATTTTTTGAAAATGACAAGGAGGCAGGAAAAAACCAGGGAGGAAGAATGACGACAGAGATAGGACGGGAAGATGGAGAGATGGAGAGCGGGAAAGAGAAAGGAAATGGGGAAAGGAGTGCGTCGGGTTGGAATTCTTCACACATAACGTCAAGCTGTTAATCACAGCACTGGAACACCAGCATGGAGAGTCAGGTCCAGCAGACTGTGACCTTGGCAGCACCACTGTGTGTCGGAGTGTAAAAGTTGCACTAGAAAAACATCTTCATGCATGTTTGTGCGCACGTCTTGTTCGACAATGAAAGTGTCGTTCAAAGCGTTTATAAGTGCTGGACACCTTGATGTTCGGCGTTCGATGTTCATGTTAAAATCTGCGTCCCATGAAAGGAACATGTGTGCGCGCTTTAACAGTTTCAGACGACTGGGCGCTCCACAGCATTCCTAAAACTTCTTTGTGGTGCTCACAAACACACACGCACACACAAACACACGCAGACAGACATGCATACACAGTCTTGGTGGGCCACCAAGTCCAACAGAAGGTCTATAAACATGGTTTTCCCCCAGCGATAAGACTTGAAAGGACGGAGAGAGAAAAAAGAGAGCAAGTATTTATAGAGGAGAATGACAAAAACAGCCACAGATGGACGAACACAAACCAACTGCGACGCAAAACACATTCTTAGCAACCTCCGTGCTTGCTGCCGCTGCAGAGTTTGCTGCCACCTTGCTGGAAAAACGCCCATGAAGAAAATCATTGGTTTCATCTGGAGAAAGGTGTTTGGTTGCGGGGAACACTTACTGTCACAAGATTTCCTGCCCGTGATGAAGCCAGAGATTTGTCGGGGGTCCTGACCCTCGGTTGCCACGGTGATCTCTAGCTGACCACGAGATAACCAAAACAGCTCGCGACTGTTCAGGTCTGTCAGCACCTCCGCAAAGTCTGGATCCTGCACAGATGGAAACAGTTAGCTCGAGGCTAAGTTGCTATATGTAGGTCAACAAATGAATAAATATAAAACCATATTCCACTATAAACAAGTCTCTTTTCAATACCCAAAATGTCATATTATGCTATTAAGATTTAGCTGACATGACTTAAGTACAACACTGACATGTTACCAGAGTAACAAAACCCCAACTTATTTAGACCAAAGACAGACTTTTGACATGTTCCCAACTAAAATGAACAAATCCTTTTCAGTTTATACTACACAAAGACAAGCACAGAGAGGAAAACAGATCCCAGGGCAGTAAAATCTCCTCCAGATAAGATTAATTCAGCAATCACAAAAGCATCACGAAGTCAGAGACCATTAAGGACAGAAACAGTTATGTTACCTAAAAACACATGATTTTAAATCACCCCACTCACAAGCACACTTGTTAAACCCTGGGCAGAAATATGGCTTGCATTGCCTTAACACGGTTCGCACTGAGGGAAGTTTCATTTCAAGCAGGCGACTGGACTCCAGAAAGATGGGGGGGGGGGGGGGGGGGGGGGTTGGTCAGGATGCTGAGAAATGTGGGATTAATAGGGCAGATGTACGAGCGTGTTGAAGAAATGTTACTTTTATGACCTCAGGGCCTCGGTTCAATATAAATATACATGTACCATAAATCCACACAGCTAGGAGCCAAAACAGAGTGCGAGTGGAGAGGGGGCAGAGGGAAGGTGACTTATGTTGGGTAAATTGAACGGCTAGAATAATGAGGGAAGTGAGGTGGAAAAAAAAATATTGGCGTTTTTGTGTAAATCAGGCAGAGCAATAACGCTGTCAGGATTACTGATGCATTAAAACATGAATTCGCACATTTAAAACTCAGATGTGTTTGCTGGTCGGTGTGCATATTAAGAGACGGACAAATAAAGGCAAATATGCTCTGCAGCTAAAAATGATGGACACGCGGTCGTTTATGTGCCTCTGTTACTCAGCTGCAGTTAAAATGAGTCAGCGGTTTGGGGTTTCAGCATCTAGCTCGAGGACACATCGAGGGGTCATGTGGCAGTTTCTGAGCCCGAACTAGACGCTCTCTCCCACCTCTAGGCTCGAAAGAGGAGCATCGGCCCTTCACGCAATTCCTGGCAGAATTCAAAACAGACCCGCTTTTCATCACTCCTCCTCCCTCCTTCCTCCCTCCATCCATCTCAGCCCACAGACCACTAACCACTGACATGTGTGAGGAGTGTGTATGCAGTCCATCCTCTCTACCTCCCCTGTCCCTCCCCCTCTCCTCTGTGTCTCTCATCCCTTGTTCACATCTGTCCCCTGCAAGAGCTCCCTCTCACACACTTTCTCTCTTCTCTTGTTTTCCCCTAACTCTTCCACTCCATCCATTTTCCTGTCATGTATCAGGGACGTCAGCTGTGATCAGAGCGGCAGCGACAAGAGCTCAAGGATGTGGCGACCAAACCACATCCGTCTCTTGGAGTGTGAGTGTGTAGCTGTGCAATATGTTCCTAACTGACAACAGCACTGCTGCTCCTCCAGTCACCCCTTAATTCATGGCCTGCCCCGGACAACACTTCCCAAAGACCTCTCACTTATTTCATGCTGAATTTTAGGTTCTTGGATCTGTTGTTTTTCCAAATAATTTGTGGTAAACACTAAATATTTCTGTTATTTTAAAGGGAGACAGAAATATTTAGTACAGAATATTGGCTCTAAACAGCTTTACTGATCCACAGTATGCTCTATGCTCTCTTCTAAGCCACCAGACTCCATTCACAAAAACAGTCATTTTACCCAGAGCATGTTGCTGGTTTATCGCTGCTTCGAACCAGTTAGGTTATGTGTGTTATTGTATGACTGATATTTTAAAGGGTTCGTTCCAAACTTTAGTAGTAAAATAGTCACAGCAACTGCCCGTGTTCTATGAGGTCTGTGAGAGTGGTGGCTTTGAAGAAAGCGATGTAACGGTTTAAGTTCTCCATCAGAAATGGTGTCTGACAGCAAGGTAAAGCAGTGAATATATACAGCAGACACTCACGTGAGAGGTGATGTTGGCTCGGATTTCTCTCAGGACATGTTGGCGGCACACGAGCTGGACTCGGATAGGAACCAACATGGGGTCTGAGGGGAGAAGGACAGTTTTCTCATTAACTTCTGTCATGAATGTCACCTCTTCGACAATGGTCCACAGGTTTAGGAAGACTGAAGCGCTGAGAGGATATTGGTAGAAACTGAAATGGAAACAGAGATCCCAGAGGAGGATTCTTGTCCCAGAAGCTTTTAACCTGCAGATTCAGTGGAGAAAGTGGTGATCAAGTGTTTCATTAAAAACTCTTGCAGGGGGAGAAACTGTTTCTGAACTCCGTCCGTACTGCGTATATCTGGCTTTCTCACCTTTGTCTTTGTGTTTGATGAGGCCCTGAAGAATTAGGATGAAGTGGAGGTTGTTCTCTGTGTCACTCAGCGTCAACATGGCGATTCCTCCCATGCTTGAGTTCTCCTCCTCAGATGTCAGCGTTGAACTGAAGGTCTCTGTACACATGCACATTACCATATTCAGTATCTGTATTCTCTTACAGGGCTTCTATACAAATGATCCTCTGTAAACAAAGCCCGCACTTTGTAGCTACATTAATCCATGCGAGGCTTTTTAAGATTACACGAGAACATATACAATTCCCCTCCTTTGTAAATATTGAGTTTATTGTGTACTACAACACAAAGACAAAAGAATACACACATCTAAAAGAACATTACAAGAAAATATGAGCCATCAGAACACCATAATATCCCACACGCACCAGCAAACAGCGCCCTGTGTTTGATGATCTTCCCCTCCACTTCCTCTCGTCTGCCCGTCGATGTGCTCACGCCGATGCGCATCTGCTCGGACTGCAGCTGTCGTATTAGAGGCTTCGCCAGGTTCTTCCACACTCCACAGATCTACACAAGCGGAATCACACACGGGCAGGTAAGCTACAGGACGTTTGCAGCGAAGACGGACTTGTAAATATTTGGATTCTAATCTCCGAAATAGAGAAAGACACATAGGCGCACAGACATCCAAACAGACAACACATGCACATCTGCTAAATACATCAAACCATGCGATTGTGCTTTCAAACCCGAGCTGCAAACCCTCAACATAAAACCACTAGTTCTCCCTGAGAGCAGAGGGAAGAAATGTGGCAGGGTGCCGGCGCCTCATAACTCGCAGTTCAGGGGTAATCTCCATTTTAATTAGCAATACTCTGTCCCCCTGCTAAGCAGTGATGTAACATGTGAAAAATTCTCTTTCCGAAAGTTTTGCTTCAGCGAACTCCCTCAACTGCCACCCCCCCCCCTCTTCCTTTTTGCACTGGAGTGTTTTCTCTAAGGTCCTCTGGTGCTTGACACTGACATTTATCTAAAAATAATAATAGGCCAATTCTGAGACCTGTATTTAGGGGGCTCCTGCCTCGCTGAGCAGAGTCTTCGGGGCTCAAATGGAATGAGGAGATGTGTGTATCTTGGCAGGAAATGATGTGTAGTGATCGAGCAAGACCTTAGGGAGTACGTGGACACACATGCATGGGTACTACTGTTACACCACCCATATCGGCTTACTGATTTATAAGGTTAATACTGACCTTTTACCAAACTCAGCCTCGTACACCCCTGACCTGGTGCGGTTTCTCAGTGATGTTAGCTTGTGAATGAGTGAGTGTTGATGTTTACTGCCATCAGGCTTAGTGGGTGATGTTTAGGAAGGGCTAATGAAGCAGAGAGGAAGTGTCGCTGTGTGATGTCTGTGAGTGTGTTTATCGTTTATTGTTGCAGAGTGAGTTATGGACGAAAGAGTCACAGTTTGGGTCACGGAGTGAGAGCATTCATCATACCAGCGCTACATTTCTCTCTCTCGCTCTCTCACACACACAAAACACAGACAGGAACACACACTGTAAACAATACTAACGGAAGAAAGAGGAGATGATTTCTATTCGTGTGGTGTCTTACCATGTCTGACTGTCCCTTGGGGACTCTGTACTCAAAAGCAGTCGTCCCATCTGAATCCTGGAAGGTTATTTTACTGGGACGGCCCATTCTGAACAGTGAGGGAAGACAGAGGGATGAAAATGAACATATAAGGATATTATCAACTGTATTTTCATATACATAACTTGAATTTAGCTATGGTGTTCTTTAGTGCTCTTAAACCTGGGTTCTACTTTTACATACTTAGGGTTCGAATACAAAAGCTTTTGGAATTGGTCCAGCAGACACAAAATGATTCACAATGGCATCTGACGTGACGGCTATGTTATTTGCGATGTCTGAAAAGATTATGGAAAGCTCCTTTTTATTTCAACAGAAACGGTCGTTTCCCTCGCAGAACGTGTTGCTACGTCTACCGCTGCCTCGACTGGTTAGTTTGGTTCTGTTATCATTTAGAAGCACTCATAGTGGACGTACTCTGATTGGGTGCAGGATTACATTATGGCCATTGCAGTCTGATTTACAGCTGCTGGCTGAGGAGATCTACTGGACCAATTCTAAAACGAGTTCTCCTTTAACTGCTGCCTTTGTGCTTGTTGTCTTACGGTTGAGATAACAGACGGAGGAGAGCACCACCTTTAGACACTAAAGCTTTAAAAGAACAACAATATTCAAGCAAGTTGACGTTTCAGCTGTGACGTAGTGTGTTTTACCTCTGGTATGTGATGGAGAAGGCCAAGCTGGATCTGGTCAGAGTGAAGCGAGCTCTGGCAACACCACTGGAGCTGGGCAGCCACGAGTTCGTCACTCCTGTCAACACTGCCACAAAGTCTGCAGAGGGGGAGAGGGTCAGGCAGCCACTCACTAACATGTGCCATGATAAGCATTCCTGTTTACAGCGCTTTAATTATCCTGTGGGTGTGCGTAAGAGGTGCATGCACGCAAGTCTGGCATGAAGCATGCATAATTTATCATTTCTATTAGTTATTTGTAGCTGGCCTAACGAGACCAAGTGTGTTGGTGGTCTGTCCATCTGTCTGTGGGCGCTCCTACTCACCGGTGCGGCTCTCCCCTGGGCCGATCTCCTCAGAGCTCAGGTAGGATCTGTCGTTGTAAGATTTGTGGAGGTCGCCCTCCTTCTCTTTGCCCTTCTCGTGGAAATACTCAAAGCTGTCCAGCACAGCGTCAGTCTGCTTCTTGTCATCCTCACCTGTAGAAGGAAAAAAAGCTTAATAACAAGGCTTATGACTAAAAAAGCACAAACGTACTGTAAATATTTTAGTTAGACTTACATACTGTAGAGTTCCATGCAAAGAGCTATGTAGGCAGTTTGCCAGTATATACAGCTAACGTTAGCCTTTCAATGTCGGCCTAAATCAATTCTAATGGGATAAAACTTTGTACAGGAATATATTTCATTATCTTTATATTTCCTGATAGGAAGACTGTTAGCTGTAGCAGAGATTCTTGGTTTCTAATATCGACTTTTAGTGGTTGCCTTTGAAACCGTTTCTGACTCGACAAAAATAGCGAACATTTCCAAACACGTTCTGCCACATCGTTCTCAAAGTCTGGTGCACAGATGAGAGCGAGGTGGACAGTGTCAAATGTGTGGACATGAGCAGCCAGAGGGAGACTGTGTGGAATCAAGGTAAGTAGAAATTAGAGAAAGGCCAAAGAAGGGGAGAGGGAACTATTTAGAGCATGTCAGGCGCAAATTTGAATCCTACGCTGAAGGCCACAACACATTCTCTCTGTCTTCCTCACTTCCTCTCTCGCTCCCTCGGCCAGGGATAGCTAACCAGGGTGTCCCTTGTAGCTGAGGAGCTTCAGGAGAATTGGAAGTGACACTGGCGTGTGATCCCAACAATGACCCGCTGTTCCATACAAACTAAGACACACACACACACACATGCAGTGACACATTCAGCGGTGCTCATTCAGCCAAATACAGGCCAGCTGACACGATCTTGAGAAAGAAAAACACACACCGGCTCTTAGTCACCTAAGCTTTCAGTTTTCTGAGTTTTCAGTTTTCTGAGGAGATTAGCTGGACTGTCTGCTTTCTTTCTCTGTGCCTCGTTCTCACACACACACACACACACACACACACACACACACACACACACACCATCCACTAATCTCAAATCTCATCATTCCTCCCTCACTCCCTCACTCCCTCACTTCTCTACTCCACTGGCCACGCTCAAGGGCTTCTGGGTAGTGTCACTCTCACTTCTCCCCAATTATGCTGTATCCTCAGGTGCACCACATTACACACACACATATATAAACACACACACGTACACACAAACACACACACGCAGACACCATTTTCCATCACTTACACAAACATACATGCTGCTTTGGTGCCAAAGCTAAGACAAACACACTCAACCTTTTCCTTAAAACTTGACCACAACATACACACACACACACACACACACACACACACACACAATCCTGTGCCTGTCCAATTCTTGACACACACTCACACACAGCGCTGTGTTGTCCACACACTGCTTTACCTTTACTTTCCATTCCATTACCAGACACACAGCGTAGAAAAACACCCAATCTGCTGAATAACAGCTTAGCATGAAGACCCACCCTGTGTGTGTTTGTGTGTGTGTGTGTGTGTTGAGTGTGTGAGAACATGCAGGGGAGCTAATTTTCTAATAAGGTGGGATTGTGTTTGCAGCGGTGTGTAGACAAGGTAAGTGGCAACGTGTGAATGAGGCTAAATTGATGGGTGGTACTTTAAGTTGTGGCTGGTTAGAGAGAATGTCCATTTGATGCAGCTGAACGGAAAATCAATTGACTTGCTCATTGCAGCCAACAGCTGCTCTGAAGACTAACTGGTTGACCCGGGGGGAAAGAAAAAGAGCAAAAAAACTGGGAAAACAACAAGGAAAAGACAGAGATGGAGAGGGAGGGAGGAGAAGTAACAGAGAGTTATGAATTAAACAAAGACTAAAGAAAAACTGTGAAAAGAAGCTGTTGATGTGGCTAACAGGGGAAACTACTGAGAGTAATTCATATTTGCTTTTCTCCCTGAGGGTTTCTGCAGTAATTTAAGCTGTGCTTGTCTGTTTTCTCAGCTGATGATTCTATTTCTTTATGACACCTAGAATTTGGATCACAAGTAAGAAAAAAGAGAGATCTTCAGACCTGAAAACCTTAGCACAGCAGGTGGGTAATTACCTGTAGGGCATGTTTTACAGCAGTGCCCCGGCAGCAGGACGGGGTCATCACAGTCCAGGTCTGGACAGTCCTGTTTGATGTTCTTACAGTTTACTTTCCCAAACACCTTGCCACGACGGCTCTTTTGCTGCCAGAGGAAGAAAAAAAAAAAGAGAAACAGACACATGAGTCACTCATCAAGTCTCATCTGAAAACTTCTGCCTTTCTGGGGCGACAGTTGATTACAAATTCATCTGGAGTTGGAGACGGATCAGCCTGCTGCAGATACAGAGCGAGAGCGACACATCTAGAGAGATGAGAGATGAGAGACGCGAGCTGAGACGAGACTTACGGGATCGCAGTGGCACTGGACACAGTGCATGACACCGAAGGGCTCCCCCAGGTCTGGGTGCCACGTGTCCTCCAGAGAATAGAATCGACCTCCGAACGAGCATCCTGTAACACAAGCAATGCAGATTACACATAACATAACAAAGTGGAATGATGTGCAGGGTTTCTTCACCGCATTGTTGAGATGCCTTTTCAAACTTTTCTAGCACCTTAATGAACTACTCTGTCAGATTCTGAATTATTGTAAGAACTCCAAATCCAAGCACTTCTGATCAAAGAATCACCACATAAAATTCAAGCCTTTTTAAAGAGTGCTGTTATGAACGCTGTCTGTGATTATATATGAGGTTTGTCCTTTAAACGAACTATGTGGAGCACAGAAGGATTGATTTGAGATAACTTCCGATATGAGCTGATTTTAAACAATGGTTTTGATATCTTATGAAGTGTCAGACATGTGGGCAAACTATGCAGCCTGAGCCAATGAGTCCATGGTCAGATTTAACAACAAATACATCTTGCATAGCTCACTGTCAGGCAGGCATTTTGGAGGCAACTGAAGCTCACTGGATGCCTCATCAGTTTTGGGACTCGACCTTGCATCCTGTCTCATCTAAATGATCCATGAGCAGGCATGGGAGGGAAGAAATTCAATTTTCCACCAAAAATTATCAGAGATTCCCGGAAATATGCAGAATGTAGGCCAAACCTTGTTAAAATAAAACTTCATGAAGGCAGACAGTGTGCAACAGTAGGTAAGGGAAGCAACAGGAGGCACTTAGTTTACAACAAACTCCCCCTGTGTGTGTACACATATTAAAAGGATTATTACAGTGGCTACAATCATAGACAATTAAATGAAATAATGACTTTGAGGCTACAGTGCTGACTTTGTGTTCACATCCACATCACATGAACCACATAGAAACTGAAACCTCTTTATTTATTTATTTTTTTTTTTACAGACAATTGCTCTAAAGATAAAAGCGCCATAAGTCCTGAGCAGTCAGCAGAGGTGGAGGAAGTCCTCAGATCTACTCTCATTTAAATGTTTATTTAATCAAAAAAAACTGCCATTGAAATATACTTGAAGTACTAAAAGTCAAGTACTCACTGTGCAGAATGGCCCATTTCAAAATAATGTAAATTACTGGATTATAATCACTGATGCATTAATGTGTTTGATGTTGAAGATGATGAAGTGGGGCTACTTTTAATCACTCCATTTACTTTATCTCCCGGGTAGCTTGTGAATTTACATCCCATCACAGCCAGGGTGCCTTCAGAATGTATAAAGTTTTATCTTAATGATTTTGCATTATATCATATTTGTTGATTGGATTTGGTGTTATTCATCTGAATATGCAAAGTAACTAGCAACTAAAGTTCTAAAGGCAGTGCAGTAAATAGCACAATATTTGCCTCGGGACAGTGGTGTTGTAGAAGTACAGAGTGGCAGAAGATGGAAATACTCAAGTATAAGTTACTCACAGGACTTGACTTGAGTAAATCTCCTTGGTTACTTTCCAACACTTGTTTTATAGTCTTTGTTTCACATGAAACTCAGTGTGCTGGAGTAGAGCCATAACTATAAAAAACACACCACTCTTCTAACATATAGGGACAGCACAGTGGACTGATGTTACAGGAGGCAAAAATAGATTGTAGTTCTTATTACCATAGTGAAATCAAAATGGAGTGTTAGTCACGCTGTTTAACTACAGGAATATTACAGTGATTTTTGGTTGGGATAATTACATATAAGCAGGATGTGTGGTGAGTGCACACACACACACACACACACACACACACACACACACACTAAACGTGATGTCAGCCCTCTCCAGCTTCACTGGAGCTGATGGTTCGCCTGCTCACTGCTACCAACCTGGTTCACATTATTCTTTCATTAAAGTGACTGCACACTTTAAACAGTCCAGTCCAGTTAAAGGGAGCCAAACTGCGAGCCTGCCACTTCTGTCTCTGCCCAAATAAATCATCTCAGAGGAGCCAATGCTTGTAATGGAAAGTCGATTGATTACAGTTTCCAACATTGAATTACACGTCAGGACGATGGTTAACGTGGAGTTCCCACAGTTTTGAACTCCAGAGTAGTTACCTTGTAAAAACCGCAATGAGCTTTGTGCGCAGGGGCTTTCACACATGAATCAAATGGCATTCACTGCGGTTATGACTCAGATGTTTGCCGCTAGTTTACGCATAAAGCAGCCCGGGGCATCCAGGAACCTTGAGGGAGACATAGGTCTGTATACCAGGAGAAGACAGTTCCTGCACCTCAACTTTGTGTGTTCATGTTTTTAGAAGCTAGCCGGGCTATTTGGCCATTTCACCTCTGCGTGCAGCTTCCACGCAGCTGAACTCAGGTCCTAACCTGGCCCCGACACGCGCATTCAGCACGCCACTCCAAACTTCATAACAAAATGTGCAAATTAAAGTTTTCCTTTTTCTAAAGCAAAAAAAACCATATACTAGTCAGACCTACGTTACAAGTGGTAACAGTAATAGTAATCTGACTTTAATTCGGCATAGTTGGGATATCAAATTATTGTATTCATTTTTTTTAAATGTGGAGTTTTATATTATTACTCAATGCTCGTTTCTGACCACCTCGGCATGTGTTGGGTCAAAATCAGTTTTGAATGCTGATTGTTACATTGGATGTTAGCAGATCTGACGACGGGCTCCACTTGATTCATAAAAATGTATAGTCACTTTACAGAACCACAGCCTCGACACGCTCAGGACTGGTCACATTAAAAACTGTTATTTTTTGAACGGAGTTTTGTTTGCTGTCTTGTGCCCGCTCTATGGACTATCTCACACCAATACAAACCGTTAGGAAGTGTCTTACCTGACAAGCCTTTGGAGGGCAGCGGCTCCCTCTCTGACTGGATGGGCAGAGCAGGAGACTTGAGCCGCGAGGCCGCTCCGGTGTGCAGCCACGCGCAGCTCAGGACGCACAGCAAGGAGCGGAGCGCGCGGGGAACCAGCATCCCAAAGCTCCCTCTCTGTGTATGGTCTCCACAAAATATGTCCCTCAAACCTCCGATGCGCAGCACGTTATGGAGCCACTGTCGACCTGAAGCGACCAATTGCACACACTGACAAAAACCTGTAAGTTTCCTCCTCACATCCAAGTGTCCTCTGTCATGAGTGTGAGAGTCCTCTGCTTCAGATCAGAGGTTTTCCAAAGACACACAGGACGCAGCCAACTGTGCCGTGCACCAGCAGCCTCCTCAGTGTCCCGTCCCGTTCTGTTTTATAGTCCGCTTCCCTGACAGCTCGGAGCAGCCACCGGCCGGGAGGAGGAGGAGGAGGAGGAGGAGGAGGAGAGAGGGGGGGGACGATAGGTGGGATGGGTGGGGGTGGGGGTGGGTGATGGAAAGGGAAATTGACGCCCCTATCGATTCACTAAGGCTTTAGATATGGAAACGAGCCTGCGTTTTTGTACCCAAACAGTCACAACACTTTTTTAACCTTCTTTTCTACTAAACCAGATGAATATTATCAGTGACAGAGAGAGAACAGTGCGCTAGTGTGAGCTTTACTAAGGTCATTTCTATGTTTAAACTAAAATGGCCTCCATTTCTGTTATTATTGTCAACTTTTATTCCATTTATTTTTTTTTAGGTGGGGACTTAACCAGGCCTCTTGGTATTACTAACCAGACCTATGGATAAACTAGGCCTGCAGATAAACCTGCAGACCCATGAATACTATTCTAAAGAGACCTTTTACATGTATTTATTTTCATCGCATGGGCTTCTTGTCAGCTGTGGCGTTTTCTTGGTTTACTTACTTAGTATTGATTTGATCATTTCAGTTTTGTTAGACACAAACAAAACATCATTTTATTACAGTTATGATTAGTTTGGCGGTGGCACTGGTGGTCATTGGTACCAAATGCTCCCTTATTTATGTATTTGTCGATTTGATTGTTTGTCTTTTGTCCTCCACACAGATTTATGGTATTTGTGCTTTGATTTTCACACTAAAACCCCAAAGAATCCACTCAGCATGCTGGCTGGGTGCCATGCTTCGGTCAGTCGACGGTGATGAGGTGGATCTCTATCAGAGGAGAGAAAGTGTGGATCTCCAGCTCATGTACAGTAAGGAATGCTGCTGTGTCGGGCCGCACCAGCTATTTTTTCAAGTGAGAGCTGAGACCTAAGTGACTTAACAGAAACAAATGAAAATAGTTGGAATACCTCGTCGCAACCCACTCCAGTTTGTCCCAGCCCTCTGCAAACCTCTGTCCCTGTTCGGACCTCCGAGTGTTTCTCTTGGCTTGCTTGAAAGCCTACCTGGATGAATCTACTTAAAATCCCATGTATTATGACTTAGTTACATTTCTGGGCCCTCACGCGTGGACACAGGTGCCAAAAGCTCTTCAACCTCAAATCTTTTAAAACTCACTGTGGCCCGTGTGGAGCTCCAAACATCAACAACAAGTGAAATTTATTAAGGCCTATTTAGATCTGGGAAATGTTCCCATCAAACAAAATGGAGCTGTTGAGTAATAGTCCAGCTCCTCTCACTGCTCCCTCGGGGGGCAGAACAAACGCTCCGCAGTTCAAGTTTACATTACTGTAGTGGTCCTCATTTGTTTCAGAGTTCAGCAAAGGTCAGGCTTATTATATGGCTGAGATGTTTGGAATAAAGCAGTGACTGATTGGGGATTTTTGATGTAATGGTTATGATAATGTTGCTTAAATTTACTTTAGATGTTGCGTAACCCCATCTACGCTTGGTAATGGAGAACTAAATAGTTCCTTTACAGTGAGAATAAAGCGCTCCTTATTTCAAACTTTGTTCTCCAGACCGCCTTTGAGAATAAATGGGCAACACCTGTGTGCTTCTTTTTCTTTCATTCCAGTTTCTCTGGGGCCTACAGACAGAGTGATACTCACACCCCAAACTAAACTCTGAGTCTTTACTTCTTTACACCAAAACCTCGAGTGAAAAGTGCCAAATCTAATCGGATTCGTGCCAAAAGTCCAGGCCAGGGTGCAAGGAGTAAGGTGTTATTTTTATGCATGTGTCACATTATGTGGGCCTATGGGAGCCACTTCCATCGGGGTGTGGAGATTCACGCGCCTCCTACCCCCCCCCCCTCCAGCAGCAGCAGCAGCAGCAGCAGCAATGGGAGTCGATGATGGCCTGTTTGCACTTCATCATCGGGTGATAAGCGACACTTTTCTTCTGCGCTGCACTCGGTGATTCATTAGGCAGACTGGATGGTAAATTGTCTATTGGAACTGACAAAACCCAGAACACTTATAGATCCGCTGGGATAATGACGGCAGCGCTTTTGTGTATTGGAGGCGTTCGGCGCAGGTTATGAGACCGACTGCGAGGTCTCCAAACTCCATTCCATCATAAGTGTATGTGAAATAAATTATAATACGAGGTCCTTTCTTCACGAGAGGCCATTACTCCACCGCTCTGCGCCATGATATCTGGAAGACATCTGAGTGGAATGGCAGTGGAAATAATGCCATGGTGTTATTACTGACGGTGTGTGTCCATGCAGATTTCAAGAGTGCTCCTTCCAGATTTGGGAAATCTATGGTATGTTCAGCGCCATGCGGATGTACCTCCTCTGATGGGCAAACAAGGTGCAAGTGCCAGATTTGTTAACAAAGTTCAGACTATTCGGTTTCAATTAGGCTAAATGTCTGGAACACAACAACAGCATTTACAACACATCACGAGGCCACAGATGACTTTTGAGGATACGCTTTATGTTGAAAAAAAGTGTTAAATCAAACCAAGTGCAATAAAATCAACCGCAAATAAATGTGTGATTGATGCGCACGGAGTTTGGCAGCCAGATCCCCGGACTACACTGATTCACAGGACTCCCATTCATGCCATTATTTCATTTCCTTTATTAAAACAATACATTCATCTTGATTGGATCCACATCCATTCAAATCTTTCTGTTTTTCTTCTAAGGCAGGAGAGGTGTGGAGCTGTGACGAAAATCAATTAACCGTAGACGGCGCTCTAAAACTCTTTATGGCCAGGACTCGATTAGAAGCAGACCCAACGCTGCGCTTTGATTTCAGTTTAGTTTTGAAATATCGCTCCGCAGTCCAGAAGGCTCTCTGGGGAGGACGCAGTAACCCGACGTGAAGCTCTGCTGGCATGGGGGAGACATTTTTCCGGACCCCAAAAGTGACATCATCAGAGGGACATTATCGAAAATAAGGTGTGACCATAACGGCCGGAGGGATACACACGTGGATGCTTGGCTCTGTGTATTAGCTCTTGTTTATCAGACGCAGTCGGCTTGCAGGTCATAAATGTTGCTGTTTAACAGTATCACTACTACCTGCCCCCCCCCCTCCCTCCACCCCAGTCTGTAATCTGTCTGTCTGACTACACACACACTCACAAGGGACCGCATCCTGTTTGCTGGTCGGGCTGGGAGGTGTGAATATTCAGCCAGTGAGCTATGATAGTACGGCAGATGTGCCCCCCCCTCTCTCTCTCTCACACACACACACACACACACACACACACACACACACACACACCACCTGTTCCTCATCACGTGGCCGCTTGCTGCAGTATTGCTTGTGATTTGTAAAAAAAAATCAGCTGCTTATTTACAGCGTGCATCCATGCTTCTGCACATTCCCCAGTAAATAACGCTCTAAAGGGGGGGGTCATGGCTCCGAGAAGGCAGGTCCTGTTCGGTCTGTGGGACCTTCATCCAGACCCAGTTGTTCCTGACTCATGCTGAGATAAGCCACCGTGCGCACTCTGCTTGTAATCGTGCATTTCCCCCTGCATTCCTGAGTTTCTAACTCATTTACAGACTTTGGGAACTAATTTTTTGACGCCCAAATAATCAGATGAAGAGAAATGAACTTTTCCCACCCCTCTCCGTCAAACTGTGTGACGGCTGAACGCAGGATGTCCCTCAGACCGAGCTCCAGTCGTAAAAGCCACTGTTATGCTGATGCTGATGATGATGATGGTAATAAGAGGCGGTCCGCTCACTTGTGAAGCTAATGTTGTGCTGCGGAAAAGGCCGAATGGGCTCTTCCTCCCTCAATATGCAAACGGCAGAAGTCTTGCAGAGTTGATGTTTATTCATACAAACGGAATCAATTTGCAGACACAGTCGAAACTTCAGAGATAAAAGCGGTGCCTACTTTTCTTCCCACCACCACTGTCTCTGAATTGGGATCCATGATTGAATGTGTGTGACAATAATTACTGGAGGCAATTAGCGGGTAGAAGCCATCTCCAAATGTACTGGCACTGGTTGTTGTGGGATGTGGGTGTCTGTTTGGGAATGGGGGGGGGGTTGGTTTATTTTGACACCTGGGGGAGAAGACTTATGAGCTTACAAGGCGAAATCTCCATCATCTGCCACTAATAAGTAACTAAACTTCTGGAGGAAAAAAGGGAGCAACATGTGACAGACTGACTGAATACTATAGTGTCAGACTGATGGTTTTATGATGCCCATGATGCTCCTTGATAAGAACTGCGATGTTGTAGAACACCAGATACTTCTAGAAACTAGTCTGGGATACTTTCACACCATTTACTTTGGTAAACTTAGCGATAGGCTACAGTAGTATCAAAATGCTGACTAAAAATCCTGTACTTAACAGTCTTACCAAAGTAAAAGTGCCTTAACATGCAATAAAATGCCCCCATATGAGGGTTGTAATAACACAACTCATGTTTCATCTGATTTATTTATAATATTATGGCTGCATTCATCATCATGTTAATACCGCAGATTGAAGAGATGAAGCGAACTGTAAAAAAGCTTCATATTTTATGTCCACAGTGGTGGAAGAAGCATTCAGACCATCCACTTTAGTAAAAGTAGTAATGGGCCCACCGCTTTAAAACCACACCTTTACTCAGAACCCCACTGAAGAAAAGGAACACAAGTCTTATCAGAAAACTGTAGTAAATGGAGCAAAAGCACAAGAACTCGTTATTGAGCAAAGCTCCTCGCAGTGTTTTATCATTGGACTGTTATCATTGATGAATTAAAAACACATTTTACTGCTGATGTTGGCCAAGGTGGGACTCTTTTGAGCTACTTCACATAGTTATAACCAGTTTACGGTATTTGATCGACTCCACACAGGTTTTCTAGGTAAAGCAGAGTAAAAAGAGCAATATTTCACCCCAAGTGAGTAAAACATGAAAGATAACCAGCGACTACGGCCGTCAAATAGATGGAGAGCACTAAAAAGCACAATATTTGCCTTTGACATTTGCTGGAGTAGAAGTAATAAAGGCAGGGCAAGACCATTTTACAGCAAAGCAACTCAAAGGGCTATACATGAGACATAAAAAGGCATTAAGACAAAACACAAAAGAAACAAAAGACAATTCACAGACAAGTGAAAGAGGGGAAAATGGAACAAACAGAATACAAAGTAAAGTGCCGTGCAAGATGTGAATACATATCCTGAAGACATAAAATGAAATAAATTAAAATCAATAGGATACTAGAGTAAATGTGCCCATTCACTTCACACCACTGCACCTTGCCATGCAGTGCGTGTTCAGAGAGCCAGAATACAGTAGAAGCTGCCAAATACGTACACATGGCACCGCGCGTTTCCTCTCCATCCTTCCTGGCAAACTCCCCCCTCGCTCCCCGCTCGGCCCTTTGAAATCTGCATCACGCCTCTCTCATTTCTGTTTACAAGAGTCAAATTGCTTCCACACACTTTATTCGTAATAGATTTGCAGAGAGAGACAGAGAGAGAGAGAGAGAGAGAGACAGAGAGAGAGAGAGAGAGAGAGAGAGCTGGCCAAAAGCGGCCATGGCGCACGCATTTTTTTTAACTCTGGTGGTAAATACCCCGACCGTTAAACATCAGCACGCAGTCATCCTGATGAGTGGTCGGAGAGCTGGCAGTCTGGGGAGGCTCTCTTTGACTCACCGGTTATTACCGAGGCTGACCTGCTTAACTCATTCGTGCCTGCATGAAATGACTGATGGTCAATGGAAAATTGGCTCAAGTCCTCAAAAGTGCCCCTGTACCGCAACCACTGACTGATGCTTGTTTTAATTGGGAGAATCTTTTTTCTTCTTACAATGGCATTCACAGTTTGGGGGGTCTGATTTAACACACGAGGACTTTCAGAAAAAAAGGCAGTCACTAAAAAACAGGAAAGGAGAACCCGGGGCTGGAGTTCTTCTCCAGGACCAACTTTACTTAACCTTCATCATAAGTCAAGTGGTCACAGGGAGAAAATGAACATGCCAAGTATAAATAGTCCTCGGCACCAGTGGTTCTTAAAATGGGTTTTGGAGCCCATGGAGATGGAGGGGGAAATGAGGAAAAGTTTATACTTTCACTGTTTCCTTTGCCAAAATCTCTCAAATCAAATGTGTGCCTAACATGCGAAACCAGGGGTGTGGAGCTGAAAGCCAATGAAGAGGAGACACAAGGGGAGGTCTTCGCTGCAGAAAAAACTCTCAGAAAAAGGAGGGACTGAAAGATCATTTCTATTCAACTTCTGACCGATAAAATGGCATATTTGAATTTGAAATGAGGGCAGCTTTTCATCACATAGTGTGCCAAGACGCCTCTATCTCTATAATCTCACCTCTTCTACTGTAACGTGGTGGCTTCTGCTGCACCTTAAAACTAGACCTCAGATAGTTTTGGCCTGAGCCAGTGGATCTATTAAAAGCTTCTTGGCATGAAAGCTGCTGGAAATCCTTCTTTTGGCTCATTTCTTTTTTCTTTTTTTACCAGCTCGTCACCCGCTGTCTTTAATTCATGCATGCTGTTTTCTCTTTCCCCCTCTCTGTTCTCCCGCTCCTTGTTGCCCCTTTTGAAGACTTTGGGAGTCCTGCGGTTTTCAAAGGGTCAGAGAAGGGCAGCCCCACTGTCCTATCGAAGGCAGGCCGCGGGATAAACGTGTGTTACCACCTGTCCTTGCTGCTCTGTGTCAACACCGCTGGTGTCACTGTACTCACACCTCATCATCTCACCCCCCGCCACTTGTACATTGTTCCCTCCTGCTCACACTCACACACCGAAATGCGACTGAGCAAACGCACATACTCGGGGTAGTGCCTTTTCCCACACACACACAACAACGTGTGCACTACTACTGTAGGACCCCTACTGTCTGACAACCGTCACACAGAGACAAATCAAGGAGTCCCCGCTGCTAAAAGCCCACCCTTTCCTCACACTTCACATTACAGAGGACTCTTTCTGCCCCGATCCCAAACCAGTGGGGGTTGTTTGGTTGAGAGAAAGGGCTGTGTCCTGGGGAGAGAGTCAATTGCAGGTCTGGGGTCACACAGAGAG
The DNA here is from genome assembly GCF_042242105.1 of Pempheris klunzingeri. Classification (NCBI taxonomy): domain Eukaryota; kingdom Metazoa; phylum Chordata; class Actinopteri; order Acropomatiformes; family Pempheridae; genus Pempheris; species Pempheris klunzingeri. Next base: position 25,909,175 of record NC_092015.1, on the reverse strand, counting down.
TGGAAAGAGGCCGCCCAGAGTCCTTCAAGATGAAAAATTAGCCTTTCAAATGACAGCCAAAGATCAAACCACTCGAGAGGGGTAGTGGGTGTGTTTCTGAGTTTCAGAGGCTCTTCTTATTCAGCCCCAGTTTCCTGTCCTTCTTGCCTGGAGGGAAACATCACAGGATTCCCAAGATCCGGAAGGGAGGCCAAGGTGGAGCAGGACGATCCAAAACTGGACACCAGGCCTGAGTCTGAGTCTGACACAGCCAACTCCTCAAATTTCTGTATCACTTTCCTCACCGACTGGAAGGGAATCTCCCTGCACCATCGGCCTCCGCCAGCCCCACAGGGGCCCCTGTATGTTGAGTCCTTACTGAGGAACACATGGGGAGGAGGGGGGAGGCCGCAGCGCAGCCTCAGTCGGCCCTGGCCGAGGCCCAGAGCAGGGAGCACTCCGGCAGGGTTGAAACGGGTAGGCAGCGTAGCCAGGTGCTCCTGGGTCAGAGGGTTGTGGAAACTCAGGGCGCCCCCTCCAATGTTGAGGAAAACCCCGAGGGTTTTGATCTGAGGCGGGACAGTGGAGAGCGGCTCCAAACTCCCATCATACACTGCACAAAAAGACAAGCCCTGCCTTTGGAGCCACCAGCCGCCAGAACCATCCACTGAGCTCACACCTGAGAGAGACAGGAGAACGACAGCCTTTACAAGAGACCTTTCTAACATTTCTAACCCCCAAATTTTTTACCATAAATCTATTTCAGCAACTGTTGAATGGAGTGCCAATGAATTTGGTGCAGACATTCATGGTCCACAGAGGACGAATCCCAATGACTTACTGCTGGAGGAAAAAGTCAAGTGTCACGACTTTTCTTGTAGCACCAATGTGTGGTTGACTTTGTTGTTCCATAAAATTTGGTTCAGACATTCATGCTCCCCTCAGGATAAACTGTGGTGAGACTTTAAGCCTCATCATCAGATCAAAATGTCATTTTGTTTAATTCCTTGTTTTATGACCAAATGCATGCAAAACTATCGACATTCCCTTCAGCTATGCTTTGTTTAGTCTGGTAAACTAAGATGGTGAACATTCTACCTGCTAATCATCAGCATGTGAACACTATCACCGGGAACATGCTAGCATAAGCAGCATTTGGGAGGTGCAACCTGGCTGTAGACTTTCAGTGTTGCTCTATTGTTTTCCTCCTAAAAGGTTTCTGGTTTCTCTCTGATTAGAGACCAGAATACATAAGTGACTCATTTCTTTTTTACTGAGTGCACATAATAGCAGGCAATGCTGTGTGTTCCTCGTGTTTGGTGCCACTGCTCTGTCACTGATTCTAGAGTAAAGAACTTTCTTTCTGTTCGTGTACTGTTATAATAACGAGGTGGAGCAGCACCGAGGTCTCGGCTTCACTGCACTTTTCTTGGATACTGGAGGGCTTCGATGACAGAGACTGTAAATAAAGACCGTCTGAAGCAGCTGATGACTTACATTATACTTTTGGACAATTCAAGTAATTCAGAAGCAGAATCACAACACGAACATGACAATGGTAGTTCAGATGATGAGAATGCACGCAATGTTTGCTGTTCCTGTGAAGAAAATAAAACAGTGACTGTGATTATTGTGTTGACTAATTTGTGTTTGGTGTGTGGCAGTGAGCAGTTTTAGTAACAAAGTACAATATTGTTTAATATCTAATCCTAAAATGTATAGGCCACATTGAAACAGATTCATATGCAGACTTTTGGTATCTATGTGATGGGAAAGTGCACAGGCACCATCATATTCATTATTTGCTACATATGTAGTGTCTTTAAAGGGATGTGTTTGGCAAAACGTGCGTGCATTTCAGGTAATATGTTGGTCATGTGGAAAGGCATAATATCTATTTCAATTTCAGTATTTTCTAATATGATTTGGATGGAGATTTTCAGAAGAAAGAATACCTCCCAGCTTAAGTCACTCCAGGGCCTGACCTGCATTGATCAAAGATGCCTCTCTGTGCTTAAAGTTTCAAAGCTCTATCATATTTGGTACAAAGTAAAACATAGTCCCAGTCATACTCATAGATATAATGTTAAACAGAAGTTGAGGATATCAGGGCAGCTTGTTCCAGTAATTTGACATAATGCAGAGATTGGAAATATTTTTTCCAATGTTGCTGAACCAAAGCTCTGCCAGTGGCCTAACCACTTGGTGGCACTAGTTGTGTCTGCTGACGTGTGCATGTGTATTTACATGTGAGTGTGGGCTTAAACAAGCACAGTCTTGCTGACTAACGGTGAGGGTTTCTGGAAGCATTAAGCTCACTGGCGTCATACCAACTAAAACAAACTCAAGAAGGTTCTCACCGATTCTGTAGACGGAGCTGTTACAGACATCCACCTCCCAATAATACTGTCCTCGCACAATGACAACATCAGTGCAGACCTGGGGGAGGTCAGAGGTCATTGATCTCCAGACCTCGCTGGCTGGAGGTGGGCCAGGAGGGCTCTCTCCTTGGTAGGTGACAGTGAGGGAGTTAGAAATGTGGAGAGCTGGAGGGACTGTTGAAGGGTCCAGAGCAAAAGAGAGTCCTGAGGTAGATCAGAAGTGTGCAGAGGATGTAGGGAGAGAATATTTTGTGTTTTTTATTATACTAATACATACAAACAAAAATACTGCTAATCTTTTACACACATAAACCAATAAACCAAAGTATGAGTCCGGACCGAGGACAGACTGCTCCATCTCCTCCTCTCGCAGGTCTACAATGCCACCCACTGGTGCTATTGAGGCGCTGGCAGCATCGGAGCCTGGATCATATGGGGAGTGTGTACATGATACAGTGAGGATTATACAGGTACAAGTTTATTTCTAGAAACTGTGAATAAATCGCCATACTCACCATGTGAACAGCTCTGTGATTTGTTGTCATCTGAATCCGAGCAGTTTGTGTCCCCCTCAATGGTGATGGGATGGAAGCAAAGATACAAGAAGAGATATGTTGTGAATCCAAATCAGTAAGATATCAGTCATAGAATCTTAAAAAATATAAATAAATGTACTTTCATGTTTATTTGCACAATAAGACTTGCTTACAATGCAGTATCAGTAGTGTGAAATACATGAAGACTACAGGGAATTGATTTCTGCCTCAGTAGAGGTGATGAACCTGGGCTCAAAGGAACAGTTTGACGTGTTGGGAAGTAATATTTTTGCTTTCTTGCCGCTCTCATAGGTGTCTGTGAAGTACGAAGCTACAGTCAGGAGGCGATTAGCTTAGCATAGAATAAAGAGTGGAAACAGAGGGAAACAGCTAGTTTGGCTCTGTCCAAAGGTAACAAAAGCTGCCTCTAAAGCTCACTCATTAATGCATTATATCTGGTGTTCTAAATGAGTGCAACAGGTGGATTGTGTTATCTTTGGACAGAGCCAAGCTTCTTTATGCTTTGAAAAGCTCTTATGCACAAGAGTAGTATCAGTCTTCTCGTCTAACTCCCAGGAAAGTGACTCATTGCTTTACTTTACCTTTAAAGGTAAATGTTTGCTAACCACTTCCAGTATTTTTACTTTTACACCCACTGCCCCCTCTCGAGTGGTTTGATTTGTGTGCAACATTTTACTGTATACATGGCCTTACAATGACCTACCTACATATGGGCCACTCACATTTTGGTACTTGTATTACATACATTTATGATTTCATATTTTTGATTTTATACTGCATTTCTTGCTTTACTTTAAATAACTAAATATTCTTTAACACCAGTCTCTCTTGCACATTTCAACAATAGCAACCTGCATTTCAAATTTTGAATATTGAACTTTCTCTCACCTGCACATGTTGAATGTGATCCTCAGATGCTCCCTTGTGGGTGCCTGTTTCCCCGCTGACACACGCAGGACTCAGGGGGGGATGCTTTGGGAGACAGGAAGTGGCAGATGACCAGTTCCAGCATGGCAGTTCCACAGGATGCCGACACTGTGGGCACAGCACAGAGCAGCCAGGAAGACTCACACTATGGTTGTGAGGATAACCTGACTTTATTCCCTCTCCAGCTGCTATACAGAGACCACACATAGTGTGAGAGCACGGCAGGATCAGGACGAAGTCATCCTCCTGATGGCATGCTGGACAGTGGGAGAACTGCTGCAAACAATCTCTGTCGTTTTGCTCACCATCCCCCCTGTTAGACTCTCCTGCCTCCACATGCAGAAGCTCCTGCTCCCTGTGTCTTCTTTGGGGACAAAAAGTCCTCATTGACATCACTGACAAATAAATTCTTTAAATGCCATTGGTGCTTTCACTCACTTCCTGCCTTAGGAACAAAGTCAGCAGAAGAAATCTCTTTGTCCACGTGAAAACTTAAAAATCCAGTTTTGCTTCACAATAAAGATAAAGGCCCCAAAAGTGTCTAGATCATACGTACTTAGTTTATCCAGTCAGTATGGAGGCTGCATCAATAATCCACTCATAGAAAAGAGACACAGCAATGGCATCTTATTGTCAAGATATCTTCTAGCTGGAAAATTACAAAGATGTTCTAGTGAGTAGAGATAGATATCCCACTGCGGCAAAAATGACAGAAATGTTCATCCTTCTCTGACAGACCAAAAGCCCATCAGCAAACTGTAGGATATAAAGAACTGTTGAGCAGATATGAAGAAATCCTGTTGTGCCATCCTCTCTGTCTCCCAGCGTACTATTGTTGGCAAATAGGTAGACTGGCCCGGGAGCAGATAAAAGAGAGAGGGGGAGAACAGTCGAGAGAGGGAGAGAGAGGAGCCCAGCCTTTTAAAAGGTACTCATTGCTTGGTGTTGCCATGGTAATGCCTCTGACACACAATTGCAAGATAATGTGCTGCATAGAGCCCTTGTGCGCCCACACAAACATATCTAAATGTTAACAAAGAACTCATTAATTCTGTGAGCATGAGCCCCCCCATCAAGACAAAACCTCTGTGACACCACCGTGTAGACTAAATAACACACACTTAAACACATACATTTCCCCCTCCTGGTATGGATGCTCTGCTGCCCGGTTCAGCTGTGCCTCCCTTATGCAGGATTATAAATGAGTGGTCCACCTTCAGGATTACATGTTGTGAATGTCAAAAATATTTGTCACAGCTCTTTGTAATTCACCGCTGGTGAGAAGGAGACGGCTCACTGCTCCCTCGCCTTGTCTACGGATTTCCTTCTGGCATGATCCTTGTTCTTCGTCATAGTGGCAACAAACATTTGCACACAGTATTGTGCAACACAATACCAGGGAAGTCTGGCAAGGCATGCCAATGTCTCAGAGCTGTTTTTTGGCCCTGACCTAAATATTCTGCAGAATATTAATTTACAACTTATTATTGCTCCCCTCCACCTTCTCTGTATACAGATATTTTCTTTTACCCACAATTGTACAAAACCTATAGAGCTATAGTCTCCCAGATGAATGCCACTGTTGCTATGTATCTGTGTAAAATGAAGTAAGCGTTTGCTAACATAACAATTAAGGTGATATACTGTATCATAGCATATATTATTTTTGTGTTTTCAGCTCGTTCTGCTACCACCTAGTGGCCAAAGCAGTTTATAATATTAATATATATGTTATCATACAATATTGTATGTATAATATTAAAGCTGTATTTATTGTATGCAATGCCATTAATTTTTTTTCCATATTGGAATTTTCTCTTCTTTAACAGCTGCTGGAATATTGAGGAACCCTTCCTCTGTATGCATCATGTCTATCATTACATGTATAGTAGTAGTAATAGTAAAAGTAGTGGTGGTAATAGTGGTGTCATATTGGTGTTGTTGTTGTTACAACACCGTTGATCTTTAGTCGAGCATGACACAAACCGACAGATACAGATGAACCAACAGACATGAACTACACTAACTCGTGAAAAATATAATGACAGCGAACCCTGCATGTCTGTATAATCATTTTATAACTGTGTTGGTGCTGTCTGGGTCTACATGGTGCTTCTCTTGTGCTGTTTGCACTGAGGATCCAGAGTTAAACATTAACTATGGGCTACATCAAATATAAACCTTGCTTGTTCTAAAAGCTTGCTCTACACGTCACGATTTTGTGTGAGCACACCTCACTTTTGAGAAACCAGTTCATTAAGCTGTTATCAAACTACCCAGAGTGAAAACAGCAGGGTGGCATGCTCACTAGACCTGGGACCTGTGATTCAGGACTTTGTCTGAGCTTTACACGTGGAAAATGGCATTTCTACTCGCTACAGAATGATTTTTTGTTCATCTGTGTTCTGAGCTCATTTTTATGAAGCTGACTGGAAGAAGGATTCAGGTTGGCAGACCACAGCTGAGGGACACCATGCATCCAGGGACGGGTTATGGCTTGTAGCAGTAAGTGGGCAGCTTGGACTCATGTATTACAACTCTTATTTACAAAGTGGGAGATGTGCTGTTACTGTGGTTTAAACATGCTTACAGAGTTGTAAATGTGTGAGTTGGACGTCATACAAGATGTTCCACACTGATATAGTACTGCTGTACTACAGCTGCGATACAGTGTTTCAATCCATTTGGACATTCTACACCCCTTATTAGGAGCACAGAGAGACCTCAGCTTGTATGACCTCGACTTAACCAGAAAAGATAGTTGATCATTTCCTGAAACACTTCATTCATTCAGTTCCAACTCATACATTTATACATGTGTCAGAGTAAATCACTATTCATGTGGGTGTAAGACATGAATGAATTTGGAATACTTGTCAGGGCGAAGCCTGTTGGTGGAATTTTGGCAGCACGAGATGGTTTGAAACAACATGCTGTTAACTTCACTGAGTAGGAGTTGGAAAGAGTACCATGAAAAGGGAGGGGGGTATAAAAACACAAATGCAGCCAGGTAAATTCTGTCTGCCGCTGTGAAAAGGAGCTAAATGGCAGCTCATCAGTCATCTCCACCGTGTGCTCCTCTAGGACTCCTGCTGCTGCTGATAGGAGTGATTTCCTCCCATCTACCTGAGGTCCAGGCCCGACCAACTGACTTTTGGTGCAACCATCAAGCCAGGAAAAATATGGAGAAAGGCATTGAGGGGCTAAAGGAGAACTGGGTGAGGAATTATGGATTAATAATGATTCAAGATTGTAGATTCTAAAAAATGTGGACCACTAACAAATAGATGCTTTATTTAAAAACATGTATAGTAAAATCACTAGAACTTTCCTGATAAATGATTTTCTGTGCATCAAAGTATGTGACAGAACTTTGTTTGCACTCAGACTGACTGCGTGGGTTCTTACACACTGCGCTCTCCAGTACAGCTACCATGTGTTTACGTACACACAGCACAATGGGAAAATAAAACGGTGAGTAATACCTGACCAAAGCACGTTCCCACACCTTCTGTTTGTTTGTCATTCATAAACTTGGCAGCCTGCTACAAAAGTGGTTGGCAAGTGTGAACTTGGTACACTACTTAACAATGAATACAGAAAACTTAATAATAATAACATAGTAATCATATGCTACTTCGCTTGGCATTTTACATATAAAACCACGCATTTTAGAAGCAAGACGTTCTGCCAGACATTCAGTTTTCAAAACTAAACGCTAAAAGCATTGATTTAGGATTAGATGCTTTGTGCAGTACATTGCACAAGATTTATCAAGAAGCGTAGCAAAAGCAAGGCAAAGAAAGATATCATAGATAAGATAAGATTCCATGGAAGTAATACAATACGTGGAAAAATTTACAGTGAGCGGTAGTCATCACTGCAAAATGAACCAAGACAGGACGATGCAGGAGGTCTTGAATCATCCTGAAGGCATTTGTTTTGCAATAATACATATACATACATACTGTACATTACCCCTTACTTGGTGTGTTGGGTCATGTCCACAGCAGCTATAACAAAGTGGAAATAAGACAGCCTGCAGCCATGTTTATGGCTGCGTATAAGATTACATACAACCAAATTATCGAAAAACCTGATGATGGCACTACAGCACTAAGGTCAGGGGATCACCAAAGTTAATTAGACTTTAGACTTTAGACTTCTTTATTTTATCCCCCATAGGGGGAAATTTTCTTGTTACAGCAGCAACAATATAAACAGGGACAGTGAAAGAAACAAAGCAATAGAAAAGACAAAAAATAGCAAATATAAATATAAATATAAATATAAATATAGATATAAATATATGGATTGTGATGAAATGAAATAAATATTTACACCATAGGATATTACACTGTAGACAGGAATGGAATGGCATGGATGGTAGGCAGTATATTAACATCAGCCAGTGATGCTGGTGTTAAAGAGTCTGATGGCTGATGGGAGAAATGACCTGCGGTAGCGTTCCTTCTTGCAGAGTGGGTGCCTCAGCCTGCTGCTGAAAGAGCTGCTGAGGGCCCCCACAGTCTCATGCAGGGGGTGAGAGGGGTTGTCCATGATGGACTTGAGTTTTGTTAGTGTCCTCCTCTCACCCACCTCCTCTATGGAGTCCAGGGAGCAGTCCAGGACAGAAGCGGCCCTCCTGACCAGCCTGTTCAGTCTCTTTCTGTCCCTCTCTGTGCTCCCTCCTCCCCAGCAGACCACTGCATAGAGGACTGCAGACGCCACCACAGAGTCATAAAAAGTCCTGAGCAGAGTCCTGCACACTCCAAAGGACCTCAGTCTCCTCAGCAGGTGGAGACGACTTTGGCCCTTCTTGTACAGGACGTCTGTGTTGTGAGACCAGTCCAGTTTGTTGTTGAGGTGAACACCCAGGTATTTGAGGGTCTCCACCCTCTCAATGTCCAGTCCCTGGATGTTCACCGGTGCAGTCTGGGATGTCTTCCTGCGGAAGTCAATCACCATCTCCTTTGTCTTGCTGGTGTTGAGCTGAAGATGGTTTAGCTCACACCAGTCAACGAAGTTGGAGACGACCTCCCGGTACTCCTGTTCGTCCCCCTCTGACACACACCCTACGATGGCTGTGTCATCGGAGAACTTCTGGAGGTGACAGCTCCCAGAGTTGTAACTGAAGTCATGACTCTTCCTCTGGGGAACACAAACATCTATATAAAACTTCAAGGAATCTGTCCAATAGTTGTATATTTCAGTCTGACTGATCAATCGGCTGACAAAATAAAAGTTGAAATGCTTTGCCAACTCTACAGTAAAATGAAAAGTGAAAGCACCACTTTTCAAAGGCTTATGCAAATGTCCCAACAGGTAAAGTGTGAAAGACCAGCATCCTTGTGCTGACAGGTATGTGTACACGTCTGTCAGCTTGGTTGACAATCCTGGCATGTACCTTGACACCAATCACCTTCCACTTTAAAGTACGTTAGGAGAAGAAGAACCGCTAAGTCAACTATAAAGGCACACTTTAGATGGAAGTGGAATTCTGTGGAATATGAGGTTGTGTCATTTGACATCGAGGGAAGCACAACCGTGCTCACTGAATACAAGTCCGTAGAAAAGGACAGCGTCCAAGATTCACATCACATCTAGCTGTTAGCATGGCTGTAGACAGGACTTGATCTGGCATATCAAACACCAAAGATTTTTAATGAGCTTTGAAATACTTAACTGTACCTATAAAATCTGTCTGTTTAATTTCACAGCAGCATTGTGACAGTTTGTGTTTGTCCAGCTCTCGCAGAAGCATGCAGAGGTAGTTGGGGCCCTCCAGGCATTTCAAGACGGAGTGCGGGGGTTGAAGGACCAGACCACTTTACAATGTCAGACCCCATTGTTGACCAGACTGTTCCATCATATGAGAAATTATCTGATTATCGTCAAGAAGCAACAGGTGATACACATGAACACGATTACCTCAATACACAAAGTGGCTACAAAGCATGCCCGGCTTTTTGTGTGTCTATTATACTACTAACATACGAAAAAAGATCCACTAAAACTAGCAGTCAAAACTGTATTCCTACATGCCTATATATGTAAAAGCAAGATCGGTTTGTTTATTATCTGGATAAAGTGCCACAGAGAAACAGGTTACATTCTAATACCAGCTGTAAATGGGGTGTAATAGACATATTCTTGTTTATACATTTAATAACAGAAATCATCAAGAAACGGACAAAGACAGTAAGCTAAAAACAGAGGCATGCTTTCAACACTCTGGTTTCACAAATGTCTGTCTTCTGTAAAACATATTTGTCAAACCCTGTTATTGCATATTAAACTGATTCTACTTTTGGGCCTTTACAGAATGACATGGGAACACCATCTCACTCTGATGTGCAGATCTGTTCCAGCCAAACCAGCCTGAGCAAAGTGTTGGAACAGTACAGAAACCTACTCAAGGGGAAACTGGAGCGCCTTGCTGTTGATCTTCAGGACAGTATGTGCACAGTAGAGCCCACGACAGCCAAAACGAAATGACCTTGTGGCTAATTTACAAAATGGAAAGTGCTGCTGAGCTACGGTACGAGAGAACTGATCCAAGAAGTGACAGGTTATCAGGAAAGGAACAGCGCATAATGGAGTGAGAGGGCCCGTCATGTTGACGAAGATCCAGGAAGGAAGGACTGGGATTGGATTTACAGAGGGAATTATATGGTGGTGAAAATGATATATGGTTTTGCCATTTACACTGGAAGCATGGATGGATAATGGCATCAACCAGTGAGTATTTTTGAAGGCCAAAGGAAGTAGAAATAGTTTTCAGCTGAATGTCACAAAAACTCACAATGAGTGATGAGCTTGAAAGTGAAGTCTTCACTGAAAGAAACGCTACAGAGTTTTTCCAAGTGTATAAGTGGCTGATGGGAATGTCATTAGTTTCAGGTATTTTCTCATATACCATAGTATTGGACAAATTATAATTTTGACCTCACGATGGCACGAGAGATCACCAAAGTCAATAGAATCCTTACGCTGAGGACCATGAATGTCTGCACAAAATGCCTTTGAAATCCCTCCAATTATTTGGAGATATTTCAAAGGCAAGGTTTAGTGAACCGACCACTTTCTGACTCACCAACATACCATCATTGCCAGCTCCAGAGCCATGCTGCTAAGTGTGGCTGAAAAAGTGAAAATACAAATACTAACTTGAACCACTTAAAGACAAATTACACCGCTGGAAAGATGGTCTCTTCATTAAACTGGACTGGACTTTCTATGCAGTAGAAATGGGCAAATATTCTTGAAGTTTGTGCAATGTGACCAGAAAAAACAGAAAAAGAGGGCTTTTGTATTCCCTTTTGCTCAAAATGTAAACCTGCTACATCCAGAGTGCTATCCTCACCCCCTTGCACTGCTCGACTCTTGGCTGTAGCGGCCTCTTTCGCCTCCATACGCTGTTAAAATAGTTTTTGTTCGGCTGGCAGAAAGAAAATGGAGCACTATCTATAGCTGAACGGCGTCTTAGAGGTTTGTGTGCAGGAATCATGGAGGAAAATTAAACATTGTTCATGTGCATCTACTACCCACACTGTGACGATACAAAGCCGGCAGAAAGATTTCCCTTTTTTACTTTAGCGAAGGAGTTTGTGTTGATCCTAATGTGTGCCAGTTTTAGATTTAAAGCTACACTATAACAACATGAAGAGAGGTGAGTGAAGTCAGTGTTTGTCTTTATAAAGAAATGTTGAACAACTAACTGATAGCACCAGGATGATCTCACAGGCAGGGGTTCAGGATGTTTCATGTGAAACTAATCTGACTGGAATGCTGTTTGTCATTAACTTCATATCACACCCACAAATGAATTTGCTCATTTGCCTACAGTAGCATTATATGACTAAATGAGCTTGCTATGGCACTTTGGTCAAACTTGTTCTTGCAATGTGTAATCAAACCTGTGACTGTAGCGCCATCTGTGGGTGCTGGATGAGACCTACAGAGATCTGCTCATGGAAACAAAGAACATGATCATCTCTTCTCTTCTTCTTCCCAGTCTGTGAAAGTCCAGCAAATGTAACTCTGAACATTGTAAAGCCGTGGGCTGCAGGATGACTTTGATCATCATTTTGAGAGGTAATTTTTCTACAAGTCAGGAGTAAAAGAAGGAATAGAAACATTTAAATGCAAATAAGATCTTAAAAATGTGAAGCAGGTACATTTAAAGATACTACTGTTGATTTTGTTAAAGCACTCATCAGTGCCCCAAATGTCACCTCTGATGACGTGAAAGTCAAATGTGAAAGCTGTTGTGTGCCAAAACAAAATCGGTGAGCGCCTATATTTAGGATATTAGGAGATATCAGGAAATCCAGATGTGTCAATGTATCTATGTATGAGCACAGAGAGTTTATCTGATTACTTTTATATATTTTGTAGATATGAAAATATATATATATGTATATGTAATATAAAAGTGTTAATGCTGCAGTATTTTATCAATAATATATCATTCTTGCTAAATCACTATAGTGTCTAGAAAATACTCGGTTATGTGTTATTTATTTACTAGGGAGGACCTTAGACTGTTTGGGAGGGGCCACCACACTGTTGCACTACTCTGTATTATTTGGATCACCTTTATCATAAGTGTTAACCCAGTTGTAACTTTCAAAATAAAAGCCTTAATATTTACCACGTGTTGCTTCATCATTCTTTGAGAACACGCAAGTGAAAGAGGAGGAGTGACATGTTCCACTGTGCACTCATAGCCTCGCTGATCCATGCAAGATACTATTGTTGGCAAAAAGACTGACTTTTTTACTTTGTAAGTTTCACTAAACAAATGCAGTTCCTAATGCATGTATCGATTCTTAATTAGTCTAGAATTAGATTCTTAGTATGTTTTTATCTTCTTTTAACTTCATTTAAACTTCTGTTTTGAAGGTAAAATCATGCGCACATCGAATCCCAGAGTTTAAACGGTGTTTCTGTGTTTCACTTAATGTGACTCCCATCAGCAGGTTGCCGGAAGAATGCAGCGCTCTGATTGGCCCAGGCAGCCTGATCATATGACCGAAGGCAACAGGCTGGAGAGCGCAGTCAAGCTACACACAGGCAGGAAGGACAAAACCGGAAATGGCAGGATTTATCTTTAAAACATGACGTACGTAGGTTTATATATTGGAGCACTCAGCGTTTCTTTTCTTGTTTTCGGTTAATCATTATGACACAAAGAAATGCTGCATATTCCTGTTAAAATACCTCATTTATATCCATTTTGAGTGCCTTGCAAGTATTGTGACTAGCTTTTATACTGAAGGTTGAAACAGGAAATTGTACTAGTAATTGAGGCGGGTCAACTTTTGTACATCACATGATATTTAACTCGGTTATTTTACTAAGAAGTGATCATGAGAAACTGGATTAAACTGACTTTTTAGTGCTGTGTGTGACGACTGCTCCTTCGGACAGGCAGGTTTACCACGCTGGTTTTATTGTACATTATTTTATTATTTTATTTATTTTGATAACGAAAGCACCCGTTTCCTGCTTCGCTATGTAGCTGGGGAACGTTTTACCAGTTCACCAGAAATCAGTTCGCGTCAGTAACTTCCCAGAAAAACATTACAAACTCATTGTAAGAGCGCAGCTGAGGTGGCAGGTCGCTCCGAGATCATTTGGAGCACACCGTGAAGTAGTGAGGCGAGTGTCCAGGCAGGTTTCACTATGACCGAGCGGACTCCTCTCCTCCACTACCGCCTCTCCGCCAGCGTCAATGAGTCCGAACCGCGGGCTCCTCCGGCCGGGCAGGCCCTGCAGCAGCACCCGGGCAGCCCCAGGCAGAGGTCTGCCCCTCAGCGGGAACCAAAGAAGCTGTCCATCTTCTTCGGTGTGGTGATCCCGACCCTGCTGTCGATGTTCAGCGTGGTCGTGTTTCTCAGAATAGGTGAGTGATGAAGATCACAGATGTCCAATTAAATAACTGCACACTGTTCTGTGATGTCTGAACGACACAAGTACGCCAAATCCCATTCAGATTTCTGAGATTTTAATGTTGCCTTGCTTGTCAGTGAAGGTTCAATGTTTATAACGTGAGTTTGGCCATTTTTATCAGCCACCGGTGAATTCGGTATTCACAATATTTGCATACTGTTTGATTTGTTTCAGTAATACCAACATGTATAGAGCTCAGAATACTGGTGAGCAGTGTGAACCAATCTGGTGGGTTGACTGTATTGAAATAAAGTTGTGCCACATGCCATTCAAAGTGATATGACGAATCAATTAAAAGGCTTAATTGCTTTTAATTGCCCTCATTAATTGCATAGATTTAGATTGAGAAGCAGGTGATTTGCAGAGGGATTTCTAAGCTTTGAGGTCATAACTTCAGTACTGATATACAGCTGCACTCCAAACCAAGGTCCTATTTCTGTTTTGGGTCTCTGTCAGTGTCAGTGACGAGTCTTGGCTAATGCAACCTTTTTGTGCATTGCTTGATTATGAAGTGCTCACATTTGTTTTGATGGGGGTTAAGTCACCAGTTAAATCGATCTATCTATATTGTGTCAATACATGTTGCAATTTAGTTCAGTGAGAAGATTGCCAGCCCACACGTCTTTATTAGATTTATTACTAGCTCTTTCCATACAAATCATTGGATAAGAGCTAAATGTTTGACCACACTTCTCTTTAATTTTGAATGGTAAAGATGTTCACATCAAAAATATAAAGACTGACACTTGCTGGACCTATTTCTTGATTGTTTAGGTTATAATTTGACCAGTCAAATGGGCCCCACTCTGAAAAGTTCCATGAAATAGAGTAGTTATAACGTTTGGTAAGTGTTATTATCTGTGGTAAAGGGAAACTTACTGGTTTCTACAGATCAAATCAAATTCACCTCCTTATTGTTGTGGGTCCAACATAATTTATAGGAAGGATATGTGTTTTTATTTTTTTATTTTGAGTAATGTTGTGTGAGTTAAAGGTTAAAATAGCTCAAATAAGTCATTTTGTTCCACATCAGGAGGGTAAAAGTCCAGTTTTCCTGTGAAAAATGTGAGTGTGAAGCTGGGAGAATGTATATTATACAGTCCACAGTCTCACATTTCTGCAGTCAAGGCATAAAAAAGAGGCTTCTGTCAGCTGAGGGGCATCAAACACCAGCCTTTCACACGTAACTCCATCTTCTCTCTTATCTCTGCTCGGTTAATTGGATGTTGTGGGTTTTTCCTCCCTGTTATAATTCCAAGTTATTTTATAACTCTTTCTCTCCATTTACACCCCACTCTCCTCCACCCCTTCCACCCCCCTCCCCCCTCAGTCTCATGAGATGTCAGCTGCTGTGCAGTGGACACACATGTTGTACACACACACACACACACACACACACAGACACACATAGTAGCTGTCTGTGTAGGACTTAAGACTACTATTCTCACACTGTAACATGCCTGACTACACAGGAAGTAACACTGGTTTCATTATGGATGTGAAACTATTGTAGATTTATCAGCTGTGAAAGCGTCAACATAATTGACGATGAAGAGACTTGCGTATTGTTGGATAGCGTATCTTTGAAATCATATACACTTATTATAATCATAGTCAATTGGAATATATCTATATCAGATATCTATTATGATAAAATTAAACATTTATTATATCAAAATTTGCTTAAAACTGCCATTTGAACAAAGAAAATCCCCACACTCTGGCGTCTTGCCTTTCCCATTCGATTTTGGTTCTGAAGCTTTGTGATCACGTGATGCCCAAAGCGGCAGTATTGCAGCCGCAAAATGAGATCATGACAGGAGCCTTGTGCTTTATGCTGTCCGCCACAGTCCGTGATGGTGTGTAAATACATACATGCAGCCAGACCTCATAGTAGTAGAAAGCAGAAAGTGGAGATGATGGGGAAAATGTGTGTATAACATGATATAAAGTGATACTGGTTTCACACTGTGATTAGATGTGCATGACTCTGCTTATGAAGATGTGAGGTTTAAGATACTCTAACCAACCATTCTCTTTTAAACTGACAGGACTGAACACTGTCAAATCCTGTGAAGCTAGTTCAGAGATTTTGATGTGAAGGTTAACTTAAGAACTGTCCTAAACTTGGACTTAATAGTAATCTTTGCTAACAATTCCACAATGAAATCTCCATTTACTGTGCACTTTACAATAGACATGTGCGCGTTTATTTTAAAGGGAGTAGTGACCTCAGACAAGCTATCATGATTATGAGTACCCATCAGTCATCGTATCCAGTGCTCACGTACTTAAGTATGTTGTGGCATGCAGGAGCAAAGCTAGTATGTGAAAAAATCCCTACAGTTATGTTGGCACTATCAGTTTGCAGCGATACAACAATCCTGCCATATTTCCTATTATACCTTTTATGAAGGTTATACTGTTCCGTTTGTTTTCAAAGTGTTTTAGGGAGGTATTTATTGAAATCTGTGGTCATATTGGAGGCTGTAGTCTGTGGTGCTGTTGAATTGCGTTATAGCATTTTACAGAGAGGTGTTTCTAACATTTTGTTCACCACATTCACATCAATGAGGCTAAAGTAAAAATGGGAAACTAGAGGTAGAAGCCATGAATCACTTTGACCTGAACTGAACTAAATGATTCAAATCAGCAAAGTGATTCATGGTTATTGGAAATGTATAGCTGATACCTCCTGAAAATCCCAATCACCAGCAGATCCACTTCAACTTCTTACACTGACCGTAGCCCCTTCTCCACCGCAGGAACTTTTCTCATTTACCCGAGATTTTTGAAAAACCTTGGTGCATTTCCACAGAAATTACTCAGGGAAAAAACTTTCCCTCAACCCCAAACTTCCCCCGAAAAAAGTACCTAGTAGGAGGGTAGGACTTTTCAGGTTACCCGGAATTCTTGAGGGGCGGGGCTGTGTGCTGAAGAACTCTGATTGGTGGAACACACTTGCAGCGTTCCGCACTTCCGTTCCAGTGTGGCTGCAAACTTGTTTATTTCATTTCTACAAGCTTCACTTCGTTTGTGTTTTGATCATTTGGAAAATGGAGCAAAAGAAGAGAAGCTACGAGAAGTGGACAGACGACGAGGTCCAGGCTCTTTTGAGTGTATTTGCAGAAGAAGAAATTCAGCGGGACTATGGAAGAGTAGCCGACAAGCTGGTGGAGCTAAATGTAGGGCACATGCCGAAACAAATTTGTGAAAAGTTGAAGAAACTTATGCAAGATTTTAAGAAGCTGAAGGACCACAACAGTCGCAGTCTTCAGACTTTAGACTTGTATACATTAGACTGCCTTACTAACAACTGGTAGGACCAGCTCGACGCCATACTGGGCCACAGACCGGCATAATCTGGCACTCCCCCATACGTCATCAGCCTGATTTGAATAAATGTTCCGGAACTTTGAGGTGCGGTGGAAATGCAAACCACACACCAGGAATTCCTCTGGTAATAAAAGTTCCTGGAAATGTTGGTGGAAAAGGGGCTCTTGTCTCACTCCCACAAAAAGGTTCTTGAAGCTTACTCCGTCACCAACATTCACTTGTTGGGCTCCACCGAATCGTGAGGACTACACGATTGAGGGTACAGTTCCAGGCCTGCAGCTTTCTTCTCTAGTTCCAGCCTCAGTGTGGCCTGTACCAAGCAGACCACCTTTCTCATGCCTCAGGTTCCTGCCTGAACCAAGCCAGTGCCATGCATGACTCAAAGCAGGCAGATCTTGAAGGCAACAGGAGCACACCAGCCTGCCACCAGGACAGCAAGGACACAGAACCACAACCTTCTTCCAGCCTGGCTCACCAACAGATTTGCAGCACATTGGTAACAAACTCTAACTGGACATATACATAGCTTAGCATAACTGTAAACATGGCTAAACTATGGTATAACCTTGTTCATGTGTTGGCTTTGATTTGCTTTAATGCTGTTCAGTGAGTTTTAACTATTGTGATGTGTTAATTTACTGTGTAGCCACACACCGTTAAGTTGGTCAGTTCTACTCATCCTCTCTTAACCTGGCACCTTTTATCTTACATATACATCACATATGAACCCATACAGATGGGCCTTTCCGGGAGACAAAGCCATCACACAGACGTGGACCTTTGTCCTCCTCTCACCCACACAGCAGGGGGACTAAGTGGCAGCCATTTTCTCCATTTGGTTCTCCCACCTTTTGTAGTCCTCCATCTTACAGTCTTTTACACAGTCACACACTATTTTACATATTCACACACACACCATTGTTCTTTAACTAGGCACAATTAGTTAGATTGTTTGTATGTTTCATTTGTATTTTAATACACACATTTTCTTTAATGTTGTGAGTGATTACTGCCAACCTCTAGATGTCTAGAACACCAAAATCCTTCAACTAGCTGTCAATATGGTAACTTTGGTTTTAGTTATTAAGGTAATTAGTAACCAAATGACCAAATGAACAGCTTAGTTATTTTATGAGACTGAATCAGTTAAATTGGCTTTTTCTTTTTCTTTTCTACATTTAACGAGCCCCAACTGAGGTGGACTTTGAAGTCCCATTGAGTGATATTTATCTTTGATAATTATTAATTATATCCGTTCGCCAAATTGCCTCAGAAATGGAGCAAACCCTCAGTATATTTTGATGCCCGTGCCAGGCAGAGTGCCGTCGCGCAGCACTCTCTGTCTTTCGTGCACATGGACAGGATCTTTCTCCTCTTCACTCATTTTGAAAGTGTTTCGCTCCTTATTGCCAAAAGGTTTTGTGATGTGCAGAGCCACAATGGCTTGTCTGTCACTGGCTGGGATGCAAGGTGCTAAAGAAGAATGTTCTCCTGGACAAGTACTTGAACTAAAATACAATCATTAATGTAATGTTTTTGTGTTGCCATCCGGACCCACATTCCCCAGTGACTTATGTGATGATCTGTGTGGGGGACAGGAGGGGGGGTGTTGCCATAAGCTCTGTTTTGTTTTGATTATTGAATATTATGTTTGCTGTTGTTATTGATTATCAGTGTGTATCTCGAACCTCAACAAAAGTTTGATCACAATAAAAAGATTCACAGTCAGGTGAACACATCACTATTCAAATGTACATTCAGATCAGTACACAACTAGCACATACAAACACTATACAGAAGTGTAATTACCCAGCAGCCTTTTTAGCATCATTTACAGCAGGGTTGTCACATTTGATTGCTTTTGTGGTCTTGTAATAAGCGTTTAATGGGGAAGGAACATAAGGTGTATGATGGCTGAAGCACCGGCTCCACTGCTAAACGCTATTATACTACAGTCCGTTCACTTTGAAGATTCATTGATAGATGTTGGCTCATACATGCACTGAGCACTCTATTAGACACATCCCCATAATGAGCATACATTTGAACCATCGCCAATCTGAAACTGTTTCAACAAACACTGACCATCAGAACCTTCAGGAAGGGATTTATGTCAGTCTTTTGTGGTAGTCTACACTGGATTTAGCTAGGTGTGCCTGATAAACTGGAAACCGAGTGTAAGCTAATTGGGATATTTTTCATGTACATTTTGAACGTGATAAAGAAGGAGTAATAAGTTTAGTTCTGCTAAGCCAGCAAGGCTTCAGTGTGTGAATGTAGGTAAGTAGGTAAGAATGTAGGTTTAACTACTTGATGATGATAATGTGATTTACATTTTATAGTTTTATATACTATATAAATGTGTCTCTTTTTTCTTTCTCTTTGATAAATTAGTTCCTGATATGAACCCAGCTCCTCTTTATTTTCTGCTACAGATCTTAGACCCACAGACAGTGGAGTGGGTCTTACAGTAAAGCCACAGAGAGGAACCTTGGATCACATTCAACATGTGATTCAAGTTTCACTCTCAAAGAGTTGAATGTTGTGATGAGTTCTTTTATGGAATGTTCACTTTCAGTTTGATTTCTTAAAAGCAGGAATTCCTCAAACTAAAAGCACATTTCCTCTAATCATACACACATAGCTGACCTGATGACGGTAACAGAGTGTATTGCTGTTGTTCTGAATGCTCACATCCTCTGTAGTGCGTATGGGCATCCCTCCTGGGAATGATCAACTTCCCTTCTTTACCACACGGATGAAACTGCCAAGCCTGATGTTCTGCTTTCGACCAGCTGGTCAGTGTTTTTTTTGGCTGACTGTGCTTGTGTTTTGTCTGACTAGGATTCGTGGTGGGCCAGTCTGGACTGTACCAAGCTATTGCCATGTTCCTGGTGGCCTACTTCATCATCTGCATGACCGTGCTGTCGGTCTGTGCCATCTCCACCAACGGAGCCCTGGATGCCGGAGGAGCCTATTGTATCCTACTCACACACACACACACACACCATCATGTGACACTAGCATGTGACAGTCAGCGTAATACCAGTAACATTGTCAATGATCAAGACATCGACAGCACACACTCGTAGAACTCCTTGTTGCATTAAACAAAGATAAGCTGTCCTTATTCTAGGATAGGGCTCCGTGAATTATATATAGCACTGTGTGTAACACTACTGATTCATTCATACGCAGCACAATAACTACTTTAGATAGAGGCCGGTATGTTACTCTGCCAGGCTATTGGTAAATTACCCCAATCAGTTCTCTTTATCAGTTACGACAGGCAATCTCCATGTCAATCATTTTCTCAAGATGAAACACTTCCAGTAAACAGCCCTGCCTCTAGTCACCAGTTGTTGCATTAGTGACCTCCTGCAGATGATAATATAAACGTTTAACATGGATCATATGCAGTGATTCAGTAGCTTACTATCTTCCAACAACAGTCATTTGCCTGTGGCATGAGCCCAGAAATAAAGTAAGATGAAAGTAGTCTTTGTTTTTATATCCAGACATTGATGGTGGCTTATGAAGGTGTTGGGCACCTTTGGACAGAGCCTCACTAGTTGATTCCCGCAGTTTAGAGGCTTTATGCAAATCTAGCAAACAAGCGCCCTTTGCCTTAACTTCACTCAGACATGATCAGCCGAGCGCTGGGCCCAGAGTTCGGAGGCAGTATTGGCATCATGTTCTTCCTGGCTAATGTGTGCGGCTGTGCTCTCTTTGTGCTGGGGCTGGTTGAAGCCATCGTGGCCACCTTTGGAGTGCCAGAAGGTGAGCAATCCTCAGTGTCACAACGCTGAAAGTTTTATACACACACACACACACACACACACACACATATTAATATACCAATCCTTCTACCAACCTTACACATCAATGTGACTCTAACTTATTTAATGAGGTATCTGAATTACACACTGTTCTGGTCCTTCCATTCATTCACCAGCAACACCTGCTTATTCTTTTAGAGGGTTTTGAGGCCTGGCGCTGATCCCTGGACCGGCTGCCAGTCAATAATAGTGCTGACACATAAGGCGTTTTTGGACTGAACTGCCCACTGGGAGTGCACCCGAGACCTACGTCCCTTCAACCTTTTTTCCTGCTTGCATTCGCACTGCCAGTAGTAATGCTGAAATGATGCAAGCTTTATGTGCGACATACAACATCTACTGACTTCACTGACAGTCCATTTTAGCATCCAGGCTGTTGTTTGTATTTGGATCGTCTGTTGTTCACACAGCTAATGTTTTACATGAGTTAGTGAAAATGACAGTTCCTTGTTGGCTCATGCGTTTGACCAATAAGTGTACACTTACGCCTGGACAGGTCACCGTACACTTGCATCACTGAAGATTCCTGTTGTGCTGGGAGGGTATCTGCTCTGAAGTAGAAGCTAAAGAAACCCCTCAAAACAGTGTTCAAAGAACCATGGTTTCCAGTTCTTGCAGTGCCAACACAATGAAGAGAGAGGTTGGCGTGTCCTTCTACTGTTCTTAAAACCATGAAAGCAGGAAGTTTCTAGAAAACAGGATGAAGCTCAGGCAGTGCTCCCTGGTTTAATAAAGCTTAAAAAATTGGGTTTTTCTGTTGCAGGGCAGTTAGACTGAGGATACAGGCACTGTTGTTCACTCCCCTGAAAAGCTATTTTTGTCTTTCAAAGCTTTTTCAGTGCATCACTTCAAATGTATGTTAAGTTATTACATTATACTCATATACTGATCATATTCTGTCAGTCATTTAAAAGCCTTAACAAGTCTTTCTTCTTCTTTTTTTCTTTCTGCCTCGACACCTTTTACCATCTTGTCGACTGCTAGACGGGACCGTGGCCTCTTTTTCCTACCAGGTCCTCCCGTCGGGCTACTGGTGGTCTCTGCTTTACGCCACCGCTGTTGCCCTGCTGTGCCTGCTGGTGTGCCTGGTGGGAGCCCACATCTACGCCAAGGCCACCTTCCTCATCTTCCTCATCGTCATGTTTGTCCTGTGCACCATCTTCATCAGCTTCTTCGCCGTAGGCCCGCGCACCATCGTCCTGCCCAGATCTGCAACAACCAGCCTGATAGCCAATGGAACAGGCCCCGTGCTGCCCACCACAGCCAACTTTACTGGCTTCAAGTTGGACACACTGCTCGGGAATCTGTGGGGTAAGGTGGATGAGGCTGGGCCAAAAATAAGACTGCATTCACATATCACTCTCAGGGTGGTGGTGCTTTGTTTGATCTGTGGTTTGCTAACTTCCTTTGTTCAACGACACCATCAAATTTAGATTGTATGACTGATGTTAATAATGTAAAAATTGCTCAGCATTATTTGTTGAATTGGACAAAAATGTGTTGGAAGACCTCAATTTAAAGTGAAGTTATAATGTTAATTAATCTAAATTTAATTTACTATATTGCTCAAATTCCTAATTTACTTGGATTTTACTTGGAAACAAAATGTAACTACAGAACATGGTAATCATTCCCACTTGGGTTTTTACCAAAGGAAGTGGTGATCACACTCTTGGTCTCTTGCAGCTCTCTGAAAGCACTCAGCTCAGCACTAAGCCACAAGACTTCAGGCAGACTAGACTAACTTAAATGTGTATATAGAACAGAGGTGAACAGCAGTGGGTTTGTGGTCGATTAGTTTAACCACCACATTACTTAGTTTTGATAACTTATTAGAAATAAGCATCAACATACAATCTAAGGCTTTGACTAGTTTTAGCCCGTTGTTAAGCTGTCACACTGTAGAAAGCATTTCAGCACTTTTTTTCCCCTCAAAGGCTGCTAACAAGCTTTGTGTTGTACAGCCATTAACTGGGATGGAAAAGGTATTTTGCTAATTCCCTTGATTTATTGTATTGCAACAACCTTCAAAAGATGATTATAATACAGCCTAAGAACTGATTTGGTGCTTGATCCAATGTGAGAACAATGCAGATTTGGACTTTTCATATTAAATGTTTGCTCATTGGAAGCATGATCTCAATGACATAGACTTAACAGTACATCTAATGTACGTGCACAACATTTCAGTGAATCCACACAGAGCTTTTTTCCTATTTCTCTTTCCCCATCTCGAATGCCACTTTCCCCTGCACTGCAGCCCTTTGCACTGCTATCTTCACTGCACGCCTGAAGAGAGTGCTGGGAGCTAAATGTCTCTTGCGGACATTTCAGGAGACTTTCTGGAGTCACCGCTAGTTGCCAGGCAACCTCACGTTAATGATAAGACTCCAGGAAATTGCCCAGGTGTTTGCCCCAGGTTTTCCCCCCAGGTTTTTGCAAGAGAAAACATGTTTATTGGTGAACTTCTGAGGTGCTCTTTGTGCTAAGCTAAGCTAACCAGCTGCTGAAGGTAGCTTCATATCAACCTGACAGACATGAGAGTGGTCTTACTCTTCTCATTGAACTCTTGGCAAGAAAGCAAATAAGCACAGTTCCCAAAATGTCAAGCTATTCCTTTAAGTAGAATTGGGTTATATGCATTGAATTTCCCACTATTCAGCTGGATCCAAAACCCCTTTGGGTCGATACCTATGCCAACCAGTAGGAGTCCCTACTGCAGTGACGAGGACAGGATCCCTCACTGGCTTCCCACCCTTTCACACAGCTGGCATTAGCACAGCTGGGACAAAGCCGAGCGTCTGCAGAGCCTTTGTTTAGGTTCCACCTGCGTGTCCCTGCTTTTCTGGACGTACATAAGTTTTGATTGATCTGTAATTAGATATTCTGCATGTTCTCTGGATTTTAATGTCCCTGGAAAACTAGCCAAGCCCTCTGCTCTGTTTTCAGGGATTTATACCCAAGCACATGATTGCTAAGCCAATTGCTGTAGCTCGGCATGCACTGAGGCACACGTGAGAACTATTACGCATTCAAGTTTTGAATAATCCCAAAGTCGGACTAAAGAGCACAAACATACACACACACATAGACGTGTCAGATTAGGATTTTACATGTCCAGAGAAAATGGCAATCACATGGTTGGTGGCTAATAATGGTCTCTGGATATGTCTAATTTACATTGTAAGGAGCAAAATGGCCGAGTGAAATAGAGGTACAGTTTCTGCTTCTCTGGTTGTTTCTGCATGTTTGTTTCATTCCATCAAACTGGTGTATTGAGTGTTTACAATTATCAGTGTTGTTATATTAGTTAAAAGGAGTTGCTAGATTATTTTCTGTGTTTACTTTCATACAATACAATGTATGTTTATCTTCATTAATCAATAAAACCCTGTCCGTTTTGTTCTTGTTGAGACCCGTTCAGGTCAAAATGCTATTATTCATTAATAGAAAAACAAGAGCAAGTGTTTTTTCTGAATTTTAAGTGACAGTCATGATCCATGTCTGACAGGTCTGGGAATAGTAATCAAAGGTCTCTTTGGTACATATGATATGTATGTATGTCCAATTATACACATACATCATAAAAACGCCAAGGTAGACTTGTTTTTATAAATGAGATCCAGCATCCTGTCATTGAGCAGATGCTGTCGTAAAACAACAGAAAAGATGTGTTGAAAGTGGTTTTCTCAAATGCTATAAAACATGATGATGTTTGCTGGAGCAGAGTGTCTGCCAACAGGCTAAATTGAACTTCCCGTTAGAGTGATGATGCTGATAAAAAATACAACTACAGCGACTTACCTGTTGTTATCTTTCCTCGCAGCTGATTACACCGTGGATTACACAACGGGAACTTTGATGACCTTTGCCACTGTTTTCGCTGTTATGTTTAATGGCTGCACCGGCATCATGGCTGGTTCCAACATGTCAGGTAGGTTAGGGAAGCTTCTGTGTGTGTGTGTGTGTGAGACTGTATTAGCTGTGCATGAACACACAGTTAACCTGTCTTATCTACCAGGGGAACTGAAGAATCCCAGCTACTCCATCCCCCGTGGCACCATAACAGCTGTCATCTTCACCTTCATCATCTACAACCTGCTCTGCGTGCTGGTGGCCTGCTCCTGTGACCGGTTAGTCACACACACACACACACACACACTGCTATACATATGCACCCACTTAGGCGATGTGATTGGGGTGTATTAGATGTAGTTTTAAATAAATATAAGCTTAAACTGTCTGAAAAGTATTAATTTCTCATTTCCATATTTGTGTCTTGGCTTTATGTTACATACTGCAACACATTCAGTTGTATGATTTTCATCTAGGAACAAACAAAAAACAGCGGAAAGGCCCATAATTGAACATTAATCCCCACAGATCCAAACATTGTAATTAAACCTTGGGGTTGATAAGAGTACAAGTGCAGTGCTGGAGTAATAGATAAAGCAGATAAAATCCAATACTTAGTGACTATCAGATAATGCAAACAGGGTTCATTTTCTGCTTCACCAAACAGAGCTGCAGCATCAGAGGACGCAGCTTTCAAAAGAATCTATTCCGAGTGAATGCCATCCAACACCAGGTGTCACTTAATCTGCACAACTGCAGCACGCGTGGAAGTGGACAAACAATTCAAAGGCGCTACATCAAACCCATTTTTGACCCCAGATCACTGACAACAATTTAGAGATTCACATGTGAGCACTCTGAAAGCTGGCTGGATCAGTCCGTATTCAACAATGTCTCATGCTTGCAGTCATTCTTCATAAAGTCGTAGAGGCTAAATGTCCAATGCTACTGTCCGCTGCCTCCCTAGTGACTGACAAAGCTGATAGAGATCAGATTTGGGACAAATCAGCCAAGTAGAAATGACTTACTCCAATTCTCTGACTGCTTCTCCGGCTACAACACTACAAATCCGTTTCAGCATTTAAACAAGCGTCAGGAGGCCGTGTGTGACGACTGCTTAAAAACCTGACTGTCAGTGTGTCTAGGAGGCCGACTACGACCTGGCAGGCATCACTGACCCACAGTATTGGTCTAAAAGTGAAGCATTCCTGTAATTACGAATCACGAATCTTTGAGGGACACATGGATAACTTTGGCGTTTGTGACCTCACTTTACTTCACTCTAAAGGTCAGAGCGGTAAAGTCCTCACCCTGATGTTGCACTTGGTATTTACTACTTTCTGTTAACTTGTCCTCCCTCTTGCTCTCTCTATCTGTCTCGTACTATCTGTCTGTTGCTGAGTGCCAGAGTTCAGTATTGATGTAGCTCTAAAGCCAGTGTTGCCAAGGTGCTAAACTGACATGACAGGCCTATAAAAGAGCATTGGAGATCAATACTGCCATCATTTACCCAGCCGCACCGTCCTCCCTGCGTCCACCTTCCACACACACTCACTGATAACAGACAGAGTCTCTTAACACACTCTCTCTACCTCTGCAGTGCTCTTTCCCCTTGAAATCATGCATATTACTTGTACTTTATGCCGCTGTATATTTGCGTACGGTAGATTCCTTTGTCAGTGTTTGAAGTGGGGCCGAGTCAGCACTGAGCCCCCGCTCACATGACCCAGCAGAGAGGCCACAAAGACCCCTCACATGACCAGTGTGTGTGTGTGTGGGAGGGATTGGGCGGGGGTGTTGTTCTGCAGTTGCCAGGGGCTACTGTATATGGCACAAAGATTGTAGAGTGGCTCAACTAATTTGAAAAAATAGAAATGATGTTTGGATTATAACCAAATATCAACTCATTCGGTCAAGAGTGAGCACTTAGTGCTAGAGTTAAGAGTGTGTGAAAACTAGTTAGCAAGGGAGCCGAGAGGTCAGTCAGCTGAAATGATTACATAAATGCTTGAAATAGACGGTGTGAGTAACTAAATGGATGGGTAAACAGTGGAAATGGTTAGCCTGAAGTCTTGGAGAAATGGTTGAAATGGTTGGCTGCTATCAGAACAACTGCTATTAGTTCAAATAGAAACTCGACCAAAGCAAACTAAACACTCTCAGCTCAACTGTCTGAAGATGTTACTTCATGTATCTTGTGATAGAACTGATGGTGTTAAAATGTCTTCAGTTTAAAATCCATTCAAATGAACACATTTGTAATAGGACGGGTGCCTGGCACAGTTGTGGGGGTCATCAGACGTGAAAAGGTTGGGAACCACTGACGTACAGGACATTATGCAGTGTTGTGTGAATGCAAATGTGAACTCTGTGTGTGTGTGTGTGTGTGAGAGAGCTTATGCCTCCGTACATGCGAGGCCTCTGTGGAAATCTGGTCATATGACTCTGTGAATTACTGGAGAGAGGAAATGTAAACGATTCTTGTCTCTGGACGTGATGGTAAACCGAGGTTTGCGGTGGGATAGAAAGTGAAACATCAAGTTCCTCAAAGCTGTGCAGGCTGTTTGATACAGAAGACAGAAGCTCACATGGGATGTAAAATCCTGTTTTATTGGTTTCAATGCCCAGGACATCACTCCCTGTCTTATCTCCAGTCAGTTTGGGGTCGTTTAGTTTACTGAGGCCGACCAAAATTGAAGTGATACGAGTGGAGAAAATAAAATGTCTAATAATTTCCCTCTGAGAGTATTGTCACTGAAGGTGTGCACTTGTTTCTGTTCATGCTCATGCAGGCCACATGGCTGACTTTGTGAGTTTAGACTTTTATGGGGTTTTTTTTTTTTAATTCTGGTTGAAGTGAGAAAACAAGGTGAAAAGTTAGTCATTTAAACTTAAACCAGTCTTGCCTTTGGACATTTATGCTGTATTTTCTGTGTTGTGTAAATGAATCTCATCATGTGATAACATCCACTCTGCACTGAAATGCATGGGATTTACTTCCACAACACCCAGACCAATACAATGGTCTGACTTCTGTGGAGGTAGTCACCAGACAACGACTGACACCTAACTCACAAGAATGCACCCACTGACTGGCCAGCAGCCACTATCAGCAGATGATAAGTGGGCGAGTAGTGACAGTGACAGGTTCCACTGGTGTACAATCTATTTTAATATCCAGCTTCTCTGCATTACCTGTTTGCACGCAGTGGGCCACAGTGCATTTCATCCTCTGCTTGAAGAAAAACATTTTCATTCACCGCTGTTTCTGCTACATTAAGTCGGCTCACTCCTAGAAAAAATATTACCAACAATACCTAAAGTGCATCATAAAACTTTATTGATTTTCTGTGAGGAAATTAGAGAAAGACCAATATTTATCATGGCATGAGCGCTTCTGTAGCATCCGTTTACTCCTCGGGGCAAATGGAAGTGGAAATTGTCCTAGAAATGATGAAAATTGTGGTCATCCGTTATAACTATCACTTACCTGGTCAAAGAAGGCACTTTGGGACAATTACTCTGAAATATCTGTATAAAGATAGAATCGTTATTTGCTGATTATCTTATCAGAACAATGGTTAGGAATATGAAGAGAAACCAAAATCCTGAGGCCAAGAATCATCTTATATTTAACTCGCACAACGAGCTCCCAACTGTCCACGCTGTGACACAAGCATGTGTCAGGCAGGCAGGCAGGCAGGCAGCAGGATGTTATCATTAAACACTGCACACAGGCAGGCTAACCAAATTATCGTGGAATAAAATATGACTGCTTCTATTAAAGTCATTTATCATGTTGTTCCGCCACCACACCACATGTCAGGGATGCCCTCATGCCTCCAGAGACTCCAGTCATGGTAGTGTCTCATTATTATTGGATGTCGCTGTGGGACGGGGTAGGTAGACATATGTTTGTATGAATTTCTGCGACTTAACTGGAAAATGGGTAATATTTAATATTTAACTTTAACCCCTCTTACTACACTGGAATGTAGTAAGCAGATATAAGGACATTGTTTATCAGTATATATGTATGTATCTGTATGTATATGCATGTAGGTTTGTAATTGGCTGTAGAATTAGGAAAATACTGGTCATTCATTTAAGGTTTTAACCAAGTTTCCACTGATAGTTCAATAATTAATGCAAAAAGGACATGCAGTGACCATTGTAGTTGCACAAGTCGTCCAAAAGGTGGCAGTCATGCTCTCTTACCGCCATGTTCCCTTTTAAAGGGAAGACTTGGAGTGACAAACTAACCTTTGCATAAGGCTCTTCTAAATTGCTACCTTCTGCAAATTGTAGTTCTGCATCGTAGCTTTAAAAGGCAAAGCGGTTAAGAATGTATTTAAAAGTGAATGTCAGGGAGGAGGGAGAGCGGCCGTTGAAAATGAGTGCACTGCACGGGAAGGGAACCTCTTTGTATCTGCCTACCTGTGTCGGTGTGTACGCTGATCTCATAGCATCAGGTGTGAGTGGGGGAGATGGAGGCGGTCAGTGTGCTCATTATAACATGGGATGAGGTCGTTTAACTCCGTCATGGAATTCATAGATTTTGTTAAGTCAGTGCCGAGCAGGGGCAGTGGGAGGATTTAGTGATTTCTTTCACAATTTCACAAAATGTTACACATACTTCGCGTTTTATCGCACGTTAAGCATTATATAGCATTAAAAGTCCGTTTTCAGATGCGTTCCAGCTCAGCAATGGAACTTTGTCATGGAATGTTGTGGAATTTTACACCCATTTCACAGTGGGAACTCTGGAACTGTGAGACTGACTTTGCAGATGCACTGACAGTACTGAGTGTGTGTGTGTGTGTGTGTGTGTGAGTGTGTTTTTGAGCACATTTTCTGCTTCACAGCTATTAGCACTGCAAAGAAAATGAAGCTCATTTGGATGTAAAAGGCGTACATCTGGTTTCCAGGTCACTGTTAATAGAGCGGTCCCATATTTTGTCTGTTTTGAGATTATCGCTGATGATATGCCACTATGTTAAGAGGGCCGCTGATGATGGTGATGAAGGCTGAGGGGATGTGAGATAGAGGGGAATCTATTAACCTCGTGTGACCAGCTAGCCAGCCATGACAGATTGCCCTGTCGCTACTTTATCAAGCTCTTTTGGGTGTGTGTGTGTGTGTCTGTGTGTGTGTGTGTGTGGATTAGGAACTTAAATCTACACTTAAAGCAACAGAGTGAGTGTGATGAGTCACTCAGTTGCTCCACTGTGTTTTATTATTTTACAACTGGTTTCATGCAACTGGTTTAGTGTGTGTAGTGGGGGGATGTCTGTGCTTGGTTGACGTGTGTGTGTGTGTGTGTGTGTGTGTGTGTGTGTGTGTGTGTGTGTTTCTCACAGTGCTGTGCTGCAGTGACCTGTGGGCTAATCCACCCTGCGCTATAGAAGCTTTTGTATTAATAACTGACTTGATAATTATATTAATTTGAATCTTCTGGGCCTTCTTTTGTTGTGCTATCTCTGACATGCAGCTTTATGAATGTGTGTGCAATCCACACACCCCCCGAAGTGCCTCTGTCTCTCATCTTGCTTTTCCTACCCCCCCCCCACCCCCCCCCCCCACCCCCTGCATCTAATTCCTCTCACTTTTTCAGAAAAGTCCCATCTTTCTTCATGCCACTTTTTTCTCTCCATCCTCCAAAAACACGCTGTATTCCTGCTGTGTCTTGTGTCTCTTGTCTTTTCACCCACACGCTGTCTATTTCCATTCCTCTGTTTTCATATTCAATATTTTACTCCCCCCCCCCCCCCCCCCCCCCCCCTTTCTCTGGTTACCTTTCAATCACATACCTTTGTTCATGTTTTTTCCTCATCCAACATCTTCTGTCCCGCTTTAGCCTCTTCCTGTCTGCAGGAAGTTTTCTCAGAATTCTGAAGCCTTTTCAATAACTCAAGGACCTTTCCTTCCTTTTCCATCTGAAAAGGAGCTAGAGGTTCTTGGCCATAGTTCTTCTCCTATAAAAAAATCTGTTGTTTGGGGATAAACACTCAGCTGCCATTTTAATGCTAGTGCAACTGATTAAAAAATACCAGCAAGAAGAAGCAAAGATAAAACAAAAAATTGTTGAGTTGAGAGACAGACCGAGTGATGGGCAGACAAAAACGTGTTTCAAATTTGAGCTTAAAATCATTATGTGCAGAATCTGGAGTTTTTACCCCACAGTGGAGGTATCAAACAAAGAGGGAATGAGCAGGTCAGCACGAGGATGCAGCTTTTAGATTTTAAAAAGGTACGTTTAGAGCTGAGCTAAAACGTGTAAAGATAGACACAAGAACATATAGTTTGCCAGCAAGTCAGTCTTGACAAAAAAACCCCCAGAAATAACAGAAATTGTCAGAAAATGAAATAACTGAACATAACCAAATGTTCAGCTAACATCTGCTGGCTCTATATTGATATTGGTCTACTCCATCAACCTTACTGCAACAAAGGAAATGTTATTCCTTAAAATACAATGAAACTGCTCCTTTAATCCAGCTTTATACGGGAAGAACACAGAGAAACAGAAACAGAAACAGGTGTTTGAAACCATTAAAGTGAATGTGGGATGTGAGATGACATCAGCTGATCAATTGGCTTTTGGCTTTCTGCTATTGTTATTTTATGCCTTTTGTCTGGGTGAATACTCGACACTGATTGGCTGTAGGGTCTCCTTTAAAGTGATATAGGACACCTAATAAGTAGCTCCTGTGAAACCGTCTGTTCTCCATTCTAAATTAAGGCCCTGGCTACATTAAATGAGTAACCAAAGCAACGGGGGTGCACTCAAAGCCTCTTTTTTTTCCAGTTTATTGAAACATGTTAACAAGCTACCGTGTTTACAATAGGTCCTCGTCCTCTTTACACCAGAGGACGGCAAGCTGCAGGAAGTAGCCTGCCCCTCTGAGTTCTACTGAGACTTTGCATCACATCATCACTTCGATCGCGTCTCAGAACAGTTTACGCTTAGTGATCATCGCGTATGGGAACAAGCATGTGATCTGGGGCTTTTGTGTGCTATCTGTAAAAACTGTCGGCGAGTGGAAAATAAAACTCGGCATAAGAGATCATCTGACATCCCACACTCAGCCTCCATGTCGTCCCTCACATATCAGCCTTTAAAAATCTGACCAGGCGTTTGAGCTCTGGTTTTTATTTACTCCATGAACTTTTTAGCTCCTCATGTTTTTGCTCTTTTTGGCAGAAAGGTTCAGGAAACATGGCCATATCTTTCAGTCTTCACATCATTTCCCCTCATTCTCATGCTTTCTTCTGCTCCTTGTCCAGACTGTAAGGCAACAAGTCCAGCTGCCCCCCCCCCCCCCCGCTCCCTTCACTATCACCCCATAGCAGCATTCTTGGATTCTCTTTCTCCTTTCTCCCTCTGCTCTTTGTCTATCATTCATCCATCCATCCATCCACACAGCCGTGTTCCCTGCTTTTGTTATTCACCTCCTATCTCTTCACTGCAGAGATTCCAGTCACTTTCGCCCCTTCTCTCTCTCCATTTTCTCAATGCTGTCCCCGTTTGTTTTTTGAGGAGGGGGTGGGGGTGGGGGTGGGGAGGCAACAATGGTGGCATAACAGGCCAACATGTCCTGTATGAAATAAAAGCTGCTGGAGTGGAGGGAGACGTGGGAGTGAAGAGCCACAGACCTGTGTGATGGAGAGCTTAGATGTGGGGCTTTTTATGTAAGATCGGTCGACCAGGCCTGTCACAATAATTATGTCGTTGGATTCTAGTTTGATATATGGACATTGCATTGATCATTTTTGCTGACTTTGTTATTGCCTGTGTTCTTGTGCCTGTTTACATAAGAAAGTCACTGATTGCAGAATAAACAGGAGGGTTTTCCTGAACAGTAGCAGACTTCAGTGCAGCGCCTGAGCCTAATGAGCAGGAAAAAACCTCTGCTCAGACATGTCATGCTGGCATTTCCAGTGGTGCTGCCTCTCTTCTCTCATCTGCTGTCTGTATTGGACTTTCACCGTGGATGAGGCTCAGGCAGCTCCTCTACACACACACACACACACACACGCACACTCTCTCACACACACTCACACACACGGCAACAGTACAAGTGAAGCAGGTGAAGTGTAGATAACGTGTTACTTGAGGCTAATCGGTGTTTTTCCCAACGACTACATAGTCACAGCCAGAGAGTCCATTTACGTGAGCGGGCAGTATGTCTGCATAGCAATGTAACTAACCCATAGGTTATGTAAAAGGAGTGGACGGAGCCATTTTGAGGCCTGGAGGTTAGGCGGTCACCATCACAGTTTCTGAACCAGAAGTTACATTCATTCCACGCAGACCCCGCGTCTGATGAGCTAGGCCATGAAGGTGGAAGGTTGGCCAGCACGAGGTGAGTCAAGGCAAGGTCCAGTTGTAAAGGAAGTCTGTAAGAAATGACCTTCCTTCTCACCTCAGTAAACATTGTTCTAATGAGTTTATGGTTTCTATCACTCGTTTCGGCCTTTTTCTGTCTTCATTTGGTAGATTATGGTCCCATTTAGAGAAAAATAGACGATGTAGCTGGATATGCTTAAGGGCAGGGATACCTTGTACCTAACCAATCAGAGGCAGATCATGAATGAACATAATCGATCAGAGGCGGATCTTCAGGGAATGCAGGTGTGGAAATAAATCAGGTATCACTTCAGCTCCAGAGAAGCAAGATGATGACGGCTAAAATGCCAAACTCACGGCCTCTAAACGGTAGCCCACAAACCAGTGGGCTTCATCACCGTGGCTACGTCTTACGTTCCTTTTGAATCAGATGTATGTACTTTTGGAAATGTGGTTCTCTTTATATTTTTATTCTGGGATTCTGAGAGACCATGATGATGCACATGCTTTTTATGAGGCTTGTTTGACCCTGAATATCAAGAAAAAAGGACCCTCGGAACTGCTATCCCGTATCAGTCAACCCCTAGTTACAAGCATTGTGAGCAAATGATGGGGTAATACAAAAAAGGGGCTCAAAATTGGAAGTTGGTGCAAAGAATGACTGAATAGAGAGGCTGAAAATTGGAAAATGGTGAAACGGAGAGAAGCCGTAAAACGAGATGAGGGTAACCGGAAAAATATGATAAACATTTAAAAATGTGCAGGAAAAGCTGAGAGAGCAAGTGTGAAGTGTTGGAGAGAAGGAAAGCCTGGAGACCGAGGGAGGGAGGACAGAAAAGAAGGGAGGGTGTGTGTGTGTGTGTGTGTGTGTGTGTGTGTGTGTGTGTGTGTGTGTGTGTGTGTGTGTGTGCACGCACAGAGGCCTTGTTAGTTATTGATCCCATTTAATAATCCTTAACCACAGTCTACTCCCCTGAGAGCACTTAACTCTGCCTCTCCCTCCCTCTCTCTGGCTCTTACACCCCCCCCCCTCTGCCTCCCTTTTACTTTCTGTTTGCCTCCTTTTCCTCTGCTGCTTCTTTATGTGTCTGTATCTCTCCCTCACCCCTCATGTGCCGTGGCTGCACTCTAAAAGTACCTCCAAGGTCAAGGTGAAGTGAGGCTAAAGACCCACACTAAATCCCCGCAGTAAAGGGTGAAGCTGGTGCTGGTACATTTGTTGCTATGGAGTCGATTCAGTCGTCTCTAAGAGGCCTGAGCTCATTCAAAGCACACCGGGCCAGATACACTCTATGTAAAGGTAACACGGGTCTTTTGCGAATTGAGATCCACACGTTCAGGCTGTTACTGCTCAGACTTTTTGAAGTGTGCTCTGAGGATTTAGCCACTGGCTTTGCTTACAGAAAGAGTTCTTCTTTGTTTTTCTACTATGACATGGTGGAGAATTGGGCCATAGAACTGTCTCCTTTTCATGTCTTTCAGCTCAGGCGTAGCCTTTATATTTTCATATCACACGCTTTCAGTTCAGTGTCGGTTAGGATGAAGGTGCACTTTTACAAAGCACACATAGTCAGTGGTTTTTCATTTAAGACCAGGAACGCTTAACCCTTCGGAGTCTAGGACTGCCACACGGCGTCAAAGTCACATGTCGCACGTTTGAAAACGCAAAACTGTGACACAAGCACGCAGGTGCTCAATTCAAAGACTGTTGGAAAGTGGACACTTCAAACTTTTTCCAAGTGTTTGAATTTTGTCGATCGGCCCATTAAGACTAAATTTATGGAGAGCCGAAGTCGCGCACTACAGCTCTTCTACGAGTTAGAAGATGCTGAATCTGGGGAAGAACGTTCTGATTCTGAGGAAGACTCCAGTTTCAGAGGATGAAGTGGATGCTGCGCGTGAAGACGAACGAGAGGAGGTGTCCGCGCAGACCCCCGCTCCTCCAAAGATCCAACTAGTTCCTACTCGGATTTTGTGTTTCTTTTGCACTTTTACATACAGTGTGTCCATATATTATGTCAAAATAAATAAATACTTGTAGAATCACATAGGTGAGGTTGTGCTGAAAAGAAAGACACAAAGAAAGGCAAGCTAAGCAGTTTTAATGGGAAACACAAAGGTAAAATGAAAAGTAGTAAAAAAAACGCCGTTTTACCCCAGACTGTGAAGGGTTAAATAAGCTGTGGTTTGATTCTGTCGATAACTCCAGGATCATATAATCTAAGTAGTGCAAGTGTCTGTACACTTCAAAGACCATTTGAGAGTAACACGACGGTACAACCACAAGTGTTTCTGTGGTTCCCACAACTACACTAGAGTGATACATCCTCTCTCCGGCAGATCACGTTGCGTCGGTTTTAGGAGTCAGAACTTCCCAGATAAGTTTTGATTCACATCACGTTAATAATTTAAGCTTATAAACGTAATACTTTTGAAGTAAAACCTTCAGTATTTGGATCAAGTAGCTCATGAGAAATAAAGTGTGCCAAATTTAGAAATCTACAGCTGTTATTTCAATATGTCATTTATATATTATATATATATATACTGTATTATATATATAGAGAGAATTTCATTTAGGTAAACAGAAATATTGGATCAGTATTGACAGAGGACTCTGATCAGGACCAAAAAAACTAGAGCTAACGTGATGGGTGGTGTCTGCTAAGGTCCCATGTAGAGGGCTGCTTTGGGACCCAGTGTAAATCTCATGGGAGCGGGCTGTTTGAACTTTGCTGTTGGTAGTTGTGGACGGTCAAAAAGTAAAATGCAGGAAAGTTGTAGAAATTAGTTCCTTTTTATGTGTGTCATTAATCAACAGTCTTGAAATAAGCATTGGTTTAACATTAAACACCACATAAACAGATAAAGCAATTTTAAGCAAGTTCTCGACTGTAAGCCAGACTGAACTCGCTCGCTGGCGTTGCCATAATGAGCAAATAGGACAATCATTTAGCCAAATGATCTCCAAAAATCAAATGAAAGTGTTTTATTTAAATGTGGAGGGAGAACACAACAACACAAAACGGATGGAATATATTGTGCTATTGTGTGTGAGTGGAACACACACATTGTGGGAGCGGGCAGTAATGGTCAGTGATCCAGTGGAAGAGGATGAAAATACAGTCCAGTGCAGGGCTGTAGATTTTCTGATTTGTTCCCCCTGCGTGTCCTGAAAAAGTCAAATATTTCACTGGTCATTTTCTGACTTGGAGACCAAATGACGTAAAAATGGGTGTCCAGGCAGGACACCCCTGCCACTAATTCAGGTGCTTATCTATTAGTTTTATTTTGGACCACTCTTTCACAGGAAAGTCTATGGCGAATGTTGTTCTGTTGCAAGCCACAACTTCCCAGATGTGCTGATCTGAGCTGATGCAAACAGCTGCCTATCAGCCCATCCAGCAGGCAGTGGAAAACAGCAGCACACTGCTACTGCCAGAGAAACGGTAGTTGAGTTGCTGGGCTTCAAAGTGCCAAAGAATGAGCTTAAGTAGGCTAAACAGCACTGTATAAATGCAGGACTTGGTAATAATTCTCTGTGGGTTTGTCACCATTGGTAACCTTTTCACTTTACACATAATCATTTAGTTTGCTGTTAATGTAAGATATTTTAGAATAGTGGGAAAAACACCAAATAGATCCAGTTTTGAATATAATGACACAAAAAAATGACTTCAGCTTTTCTTTATTCCATCAGTACTATCTGCCCATTGCTGTTTGCAGACACAGAGATGTCGGGCAAACAAGAGGAAAATGCAGTAAAAATAAATGCTTGATGGAGAGACTCATAAGAGAGAGTAACCTTTGCATCACGAGTCGAGTATTGACTTACAGGACCATCATGTCCATATTGCTGAGACACAAATGGTCACATAATGGTGCAATAAGCATAACAGTGATGTTAGCCATAAGCCAGAGCCATCTCAGTAACTAGCTATGATCCCACTTGTGCAGTTATTGGACATTCTGAAGTCTTTTTTTCCCCAGCATCATTAAACTAGATGATCCTAAATCGTTATGTTGGTTCTGATGAGGAGTGACCTCGCCCTCGGAGAGCCGAGACGACCAGAAGCACAGCCGAAGAAGCGCTGCAGAGAATCCTTACACTGGTTTTATGATATACCTAAACACATATGCTCTAGCATATCTGAGCACTTCACTTCTTATATCATTTGAAAAAGCCCGGATGATTAATCTATAATATTCGACCAAAGCACTGGTGCATTATAAGAAACACAGACGTGTGAAATGATGGATTAAAAAGATGAATGCGCGTGAATACACAAATGAGGGCATGAATAAAAGTGGTGAACAAATGAGCTGAAGGATGGAGCGGAGAGAACAATCGGCTAAACAATCTCTGCGGGCTCCTTTTAGTTGTTTAGCTTCGCTTCCTCCTCTTCTCTAAACGAGCTCCTTTAATCTGTCACTCGCCCCCTCGCGCTTTTGTTCTCCTCTTTATTTGGATGGCAGAGCTCATTTCAGCTGGATGATCGGATCAATAATTACTATCCAGGCCCCACACACACACACACACACACACACACACAGCTTTGGAAGGAACACATGATTATGAAACATAGAATACATATATAATTGTCCAACACGTGAGCACCCCCCCTCTCTTTCTCACTCACTCACTCACACACACACACACACACACCCCATTTGTCATTGCTGTCACCCAGTTTGCAGCGGTTTTGTTTTTGAGATTCAGTTTGGAAATGTCAAGCTTTTCGAGATTTATTTTGCTCGTGCCGCACGTCAGAAAAATTAATAATTAGCCTATAAGTGTCGACCCACATCATCACTCACCTCTTACAGACAAACACACGCACACAATCACTTGCACACACACTTTGATTCTTCATCATGCTTAGCTTTTTTTTTTCTTTATGTGAGTCCCCATTTTTTGTGCAGCAAACACACGTAGACTACCCTTCTAGTGTACGCTGCTGTATCAGACCACTGAGCAGTTTTTTGGTGTTATGAATATGTCAGAGGGTCTGATTAAAGCAATGGTTCATAAACTTCACTGCAGTGTGTACGCCACGCACACACGCATTAACTCACAAACACACACATGCGCCAAATAAACAAAGTAGTTGGCATTTCCTAATTTCGAGGGTGATGTTAACTTCTCCACAGAATCTTTGTTTAGTTGATTTGTGGTAAGTCAGAAGCCTGTGTGTGGTTGTGTGTGTGTGTGTGAGTGTGTGTGTGTGTGTGTGTGTGTGTGTTTGCCCTGCATGTGTGTATGTGTGTGCGTGCTGCCTGCCTCTTGGGCTCCATGTGAAATAATAGTGTGCTCAGATCTTTGGATGGAGTGAACAATACTTAACAGGGCCATGATAATAAGTATTAAAATCACTGGACCTGAAAGAATACGTGATGAGACTCTTAATTGAGAGAGGGAGGGAGAGAGAGATACGAATAGAAATAAAACCGGGGGGGTGGGGGGCTGAGACAAAAAACTGGAAAAAACCCTTGATTGGGTTTTAAAAACATCATGATGAGGTAGATGAAGGTGATGAGGGAGGGGAATAGAAGGAGTGGATTGTGTGTGTGTGGGCATTGAAACACAAAGCTTGAGAGAGAGAGAGACACTCTAATTCTCCTTTCTCATGCTGTGTTGTATTGAAAAAATGTGTGTGGGGGGGCGGGGCAGGCCGCAATCATGCACACCCTGCTGTGGTTTTTGTACTCTGATCTTTCGTTCTCCATGTCTAGTGCAGCATCTCCTGCACACACACACACACGCTGGAGTGAGCCCCTTATTCTACGATCTCATCATTAGACACCCCGGCAGAGTAATCATCACTTCCTTTTCAATCTTGTTCTTTTTCATTGGACATGTTCAGCCCCCCTGAACAAATGAGTTTGAAATGATACACAGCCTTTTGGACCACATGAATTTGATCTCCTGATATGAGTGTGATAAAATGAAGAGTTTATCTGTTTATGGTTACAGAGATCATGGGTGTCTGCTGTGTGGTGGTGTCGCCATAGATGTCTAAAAGATGTGGACGTAGCTTCCAGGTCGTGCCTTGATCTGCATTTTTTTTGTAATTGCCAGCAGGGGGAAACACCACTGGGCCCTAAAAAATGTCTTGTTCAGTGTTTGGTTGCTCTAAATGACACTCTGAGGACGCTGCTGCTCAGTGTTCTTGATAAGTCTGTTCTGTTTTAACCCTTCGGAGTCTAGGACCGCCACACGGCGTCAAAGTCACATGTCGCACGTTTGAAAACGTAAAGCTGTGACACAAGCACGCAGGTGCTCAATTCAAAGACTGTTGGAAAGCGGACACTTCAAACTTTTTACAAGTGTTTGAATTTTGTCGATCGGCCCATTAATACTAAATTTATGAAGAGCCGAAGTCGTGCACTACAGCTCTTCTACGAGTTAGAAGATGCTGAATCTGGGGAAGAACGTTCTGATTCTGAGGAAGACTCCTTTCAGAGGATGAAGTGGATGCTGCGCGTGAAGACGAACGAGAGGAGGTGTCCGTGCAGACCCCCGCTCCTCCAAAGATCCAACTAGTTCCTACTCGGATTTTGTGTTTCTTTTGCACTTTTACATACAGTGTGTCCATATATTATGTCAAAATAAATAAATACTTGTAGAATCACATAGGTGAGGTTGTGCTGAAAAGAAAGACACAAAGAAAGGCAAGCTAAGCAGTTTTAATGGGAAACACAAAGGTAAAATGAAAAGTAATAAAAAACGCCGTTTTACTCCAGACTCTGAAGGGTTAAACCAAAATTAACATCCCAATTCATATCAAAGTTAACATGAACCATATGTGTAGCAATGCTAACCAAGCTAGCTTGGCTAGCTAGCCATATATGGCCACTCCAAAAAACCTAGATGGCAACGACTAAAATGCCAAACCCGAGGCTTCAAAAGGACAGACCACGTGGGATTTTCTTTTCTTCTTTTGTTTTTTAATCGTAGGTTGTGAAAGATTTTTGCTCTGCCATTATTTATTTACACCAGAAGTGAGTAAATGTTGCCATATAGTATGTTGCCCTATAGTAACACACAGCAGGTCCTGGAATAGTAACAGTCAAAAGTGAATAGTATGCAGAATATTCTCAAAACTGCAATTTTGCCCTCTGATTACAGCCATGAATATACTGAATTGTGGAGCAGATACTCACATCTATCCTTAAATGTAAAAATATTAGTGTAGAATATATATAAAAATGTAAGAACAATTTATTATTCATTTTTGCCATGCTGGTGCCATGGCTCTAGGGATGGCATTGTTGGTCTAGTTGTGGCGGGTCCACCACCTCCACAATAAAATATCTCAACAATTTTTTAATAGGTTGTTGGGAAACTTTGTGCACACATTTCCTAATTTTTCCTCTTGTGCCATCATGTGGCTGGAATTTGTGGATTTGAATGAAATGTTCTGATAATGATTTCAGTCATTTGTGTTCCCACAGAATTAACTGTAATAACTTTGGGATCCCCAACTTTTCATCCAATACAGTCATCCATCCATTATCTAAACCGCTTGTCCGTCAGGGTCGTGGGGGAGCCAATCCCAGCTGACTTTGGGCGAGAGGCGGGGCCCACCCTCGCCAGCCAACCATAGGGCCAACACACAGAGACAGACAACCACTCACACTCACACTCACACCTACAGCTAACCTCACCTCCATGTCATCAGCATGTTATCATTGTATCATTAAGCTCAAAGCACCACTGTACTGAGTCCAGCATCTTAGGAACCCCAGCGTGACTCTTAGCCTTGTTTAGTCTTGTTTATAAAACACATAAAAGTCAGTATTCTAATTGTCAGAGAAAAAATGTTTCACAGTTGAGTAATAAACTATTTTTTAACACATTATTCTTTATTGCCTTAATACATGCACAATCACATCAAAACGTAGGGAAAATCTTCAAAACACACAGAAACGTACGCAGCTCCCACTACGAGCCTCGGAGCGACGGGAGTGCCAACCGAATGCCTCATTGACTGCCATGTTAACTGAGAGCTCAAAGTGGAGGAGGGAGGCAGAAACTAAGACTTTTCTAACCTGCTCCAGTTTTCTCCTTTCACAAGTTAGAGACCTCAAACTACATGTACGTGTTCAGCAGACCCTCTTCTCTCCACGGATCGAATATGAGGTGGCTGTGATTAACCTGCTGAGAGAGAGAGACGTCCGAGAATAAAACATGCACTTCCTCCTGCCACTAGGTGGCGCTATGACTATGGTTCAAAATTGGCACATACGTGTCTTCAGAGCCGGACAGTCATCAAACGGTATAAATTTGGTGAAGATAGGACCTTGTACAGTGGAGTTATAGCACTTTTAATGCTCATGGCGAAGGAAAATTTATTATCGAAATTCGCCGCATCACCACGGCTACAGCTTTTGATGGAGACTCACAGTTTTCACTACAGACCAACATCAACATCTTGAGGCTTTCCTGACCAAATTTAAAGTGGATCTGATCAACTGGCTGGTCTTGAGCCATCATAGTGTAAAACATAGCATTTCCAGGACGGAACTCTCATCAGACATGTCAAGTTTGGTGCTGATTGGATCATGTAGAGTCAAGCTATTAACAACTTCCTGTTTGACTGCGAGACACTGAAGTTTGACAGCTTGCCACGCCCAA
This sequence comes from Pempheris klunzingeri, assembly GCF_042242105.1. Taxonomy (NCBI): domain Eukaryota; kingdom Metazoa; phylum Chordata; class Actinopteri; order Acropomatiformes; family Pempheridae; genus Pempheris; species Pempheris klunzingeri. The sequence goes on along the minus strand of NC_092015.1, from coordinate 25,867,356 downwards.
ACCGTTAAAGTTTTGTAGAAACCTTTAATAACTTTTCTTCGTTGACGCCTTTTCTACCAAATAATAATAATAATAGAAAAATAATAATAATTCCTTCAGTTTCAACTATGTTTTCAGCCCCCTGGTGCTCGTGCCCCATGGGGTCCTTACACCTCTTGTGCTTGGGTACTGATATTTCCCTCTTGGTGCTTGTGCCCTGATATTTTCTTGCATCCTCGCATTTCAATAGGGTCCTCGGACCGCTTGGTGCTCGGGCTCTAAATATAGACACTCTAATAACAAAGCTGTGCCAGTTGATAGACTCTCAAGAAACACCTGTTTACCTGTGTTTATTGTTAGCTTACATGCTAACTAGCTTTGAACTACACTGGTTTGATAAAATAACCTGGTGGAGCAGGTGTAGAATGACAGCTTTCTATTAGAAATGGCTTCAAAGTATACTGAAAACATTTGTTTGTCTTTGGCAGTTTACAACTAGTAATGTAGTTTACAGTACTAAAATAAAATACATTGTCATCAATAAAACGACAGTTTCGATGTCTTTATTTATAAAGCGAATCCATTGTCCTATTCTTTTCTTTATCTCTAAAACTTAGTGAATAATGGTGTGTTTGAATAGGAAAATCTGAATTTCCTAGTTCCCAGTCAGAAATTTCAACTGGAATGACCCTGACGTCGGATTTCTGACTGCAGCAGAAGTTGGCTGCTCCGCTCATCAACAGTATGAAAACTGTAGTAATGTACCATTCATTAGCACTTATGTCTCATTAGTCTCATTGAATCACTTCCATCTGTGGACATATCTCTAAGGTGTGCAAAATACAGAGTATATGTTGTTTTCAACTGGCATTGCTGACAGTAGATAACCTGGCTTCCTGACTTGTTGTACTGGAATGCAGTCAACTGAGGTGTGACATTAGTCCCAGCTCCAGCTTCTAACTTCTGAGGTGAACGCATATGTCTGGGTGGGGCCATTAAAAGCCAGTTTCTTGTAATGGCCTTCCTGCCAGCTGTGAGTAGAATTTTGACCAAGTAATTATCTTCCTCCAGCACCACTATAGTTATATTGCCCAAGTACAAAATGGACCACTTGTTGAAGATTGTATATCTTGATACCCATTTCAATGCTGAAATCACTATCCCAAAAGGGCTCTATCTTTGGGCAACTCCAGAAGATATGCACATGATTTGCATCTGTATGGCCACATCATTTACAGCCTGTTTGTTGCCTTTGTGGTTTTTTGCTTTTTATGCCAAGTGTAAAAAAGAAACTAATTAGATTCTTCCAAGTGAATTCTTTCCATTTATTTGAATTTGTGGATGTCTGCAGTGTTATACGCATGATACCATTATTCATTTGAAACCGTGATGTTCAGTTCCCTTTTCCACTTCTACCACTTTTTCCAGTTTTACATATAATGTAGTTTTAGCCTGATATTCCATTAAACTATGATAACATTTAGATGTAATCCTCAGTGATTTTTGGTTGCATGCATTGAACATCATTTCATCCACAGGATTCTTTTCGTCTGATGCCTTCATTTTTACATTTTGTTGCAATATCCTCTCAACTGAAGATACCTAAACAAGTCTTAATTCCAAAGTTCAAATCTGTCCATCAAATGTTGAAAACTTCTTAGCTTTCAGTTTTCAGTAGCAGTATGTCATTGAACTTTCAATCATTTTTAATATTAGCAAAAAATAAAAACATATTAAATTTATTTTGGCCAGTGTTATTTTGGATTTTGGGCTCACAAGCTGTTACAATTCATCCATTGGGCTTCCCATCTGTGTTGACTTAAAAGTTCATTCTTGACCATGGAATTGAGAAAACCGTAAAATATTATAGCAGTTGCTACACTTTTCTGTGCCACAAATTCTTAGTTTTCTTTCTAAATTCTTCTCTTTTATGTAAAATTGGTGAATAGGTGAATTTGGCTGTAGCATTAAAGAGCTGGTTGAAAAGACTACAAAGGTGCCATGCAAGTACAGTCCATGTACCACGTTTGTTGGTCAGTAGGCTAAGCCATGTTTGATGGTGGCTAAAAAACTCTGATGTTTTACTACTGAAAACTATCAAATCAAACTAAAGATGATATAAACTGAAACAAAATGCATGATTTTCTTTGTGCATGTGGTGAAGTGGCTTCAACCAAACTTCCATTCATGGTTTCTAAAGTAATGTCTTCAATTGTATTCTCCAAACCTTTACAGTGTCCTGCTTCAGAGAGATTACAGTTTCCTGAGAGACATCAACATCTGGAACCCCTTTGTCACCGTAGGGGTTTATTCCTCCACTCTCTCCGCTGCCATGAGCAACCTCATCGGAGCCTCACGCATCCTTTACGCTCTTGCCAGGGACGACCTGTTTGGTAGGTAGCACAACTTTTCTCTGAATCTGATGGAAGAGTTGTTGGGGGAGACAGGCAGATGGGCTTTGGTATTGAGCTGAGCAAATAGAAAATTACTATTTTTTTCGGTTGAAGACTTTGAATTCCTTTTTCTGACAACAAGACCTAGCAAGATTCACAAAAATACAATCAAAACAAAACAATGCAGCTACACAATATACAAGGAATCGTTTGCTGTACATTCTATTTAAATGGAGCATGATACCTGAAACCAATTCTGCCAACATTAGTGCCAACGTGTGGGTGATGTCATGCCTCTATTGGATAGTCCAGTTAAGGGGTGACAGGAAATAAGGGGAGATAGAGAGATGCTAGACATTTTGTCTTGGAGTGTAGCCATTCAAAGCAGGTAGACACTGTTGCGTTTCATGTCATGTCAGCCGAGCAGTTATTCCCACAGTTAGTTCCATATCAAGAGAACTTAGCATTTGTGTGATTTCCATCTCCTGTCTCCCCTGCCTCTCCATGTGAATCCATGCTGCCCACTGCTTTGTCATTATTAATGACTGTGAGCAACTTCCTTATCCCACCCTCTGCTCCTTTAAGTCAATTGCAAATTGATTTGGCCTGTCTCTGTCTGTGTTTATAGCCATTTGTGTGTGTGTGTGTGTGTGTGTGTGTGTGTGTGTGTGTCAGGGGAGGTAAATGGCTATATTAGTGCGAGTTCCTGTGTGGGGTGGACAGACAGAGCAGACTTGTTCACCAACAGCCAGGGTTAACTTAGATTAATCTGTTTAATTAAGAGTCACTGACTGTGGAGCCATGAATGTGTGATGTTTTTGAAGGGAGGGTGAAATAGTCAGTATGACCACACTGTATGTGCATGAGGATGAGTGTGTGTGTTGTTCTTGTAGTTGTCATTCATGCATGCTACTCACAGTTTAACCTTGCCATTGTCCTATGCAAACAAAGTGATGGATGCGTCCATTTTCCAACACACACACACACACACACACACACACACACACACACACACACACACACAGTTTCAGCCATCCCACACATCTTCCAATTCTTTCTTCCCTATAACTCTCTAATCTCTAACGCCATCATCTCCGTCCTGCCTTTCGTCATCCTCTCCATCACTCAGTGTAGTCCTCTCAGTCGCATTGATTTGATTTTAAAGTGTCACTGATTTAATTTCAATCCTTTATCAGCTGCGAAATGTAGTCTTAAACTTGGATTCCCCGTTCCACCAACCGCCTCCTCCCTCCTCCCTCCTCCCCCCTCCCTCCTCCTGTCTGTGGAGTCTGTCCTCTGCTGTACAGAGCAACAACCGCATTCAACCCACAAGTCATCATTAAGAGACAAAATGTCATGTATGAAGGGTGAGGGTGAGTTTAGATGAACTGTCTTCCAGTAAACCATAGAGCCATATAAGGCATTAGATAGAGATAAGTGTCACTTTAGTTTATCTCCCTGACTGTCTTGCCCACCCACTCACTTTCCCCCTCTTTCTCTCTTTCCTGACTATATGTGTAGCTAATTATTATGTGTAGCTAAGAGAAATCCACAATCCATATGTTTTAATATACCTTTAACTACTATGACCAGTTTCAATTTTTCCATAAAACTTTCACCGGACCCAGCATTTAATAAGTGTCATTTTTATTTTATGTTATTACTATAGTTCATGTCTTCGAAGGTGACATATTAACAACTGAGTAACTGAATTAGCAAATGTCCAGGCAACTTATGGAATACATTGATGGGATTGTGCTGCACTGTACCAGTGATATGATGTGATCACATGTCACAACACTGCGCAGTGGTTTGTAATACTATAAAATGATTTTGAGATAAAAAATTTGAGAAATGACAATTTCTGCTTAAACAAAAAGGACCCTACATATCTATCTCTGAAAACATTTTGGAAAGGATCACTACAAACACCCATAGTAACATAATCTGAGCTTTTCGTATATACTGGTCATTTAGACTTTTAGATTTTAGATTAAAAAAAAAAAAAAGGTCCTTATTCACTTATTCAATTATTCACAGGATGGGGAGAATGAGATGGTGAGGGGAGATGGCGAGAAAGGGGGCAGTGGGAGTAAGAGGGAGGATAAATCTAAATATGCTAATTAAATAAATATCATATATCTTTTCCCTGAATCGATGACTATACCTTTAATATGATGCATCAAGAGTTGCAGAAGTTATTTTAGTGCAAAATTGTGTCTTTGTGTTATCATCTCTCCACTGCGCTCCAACTTGACGAAGAAACACTGACTGTTGAAACACTTTGGAATATGCCCACGCGATTGTATTAACTCACACTCCTGAAGACTCATTAACCTCCAGATTTGGCTGGCCAATCTGGAGGTTCAACTTTTTTTTAGTACGAGTGTCTGTGTCAGCAGCCCAGCTGAGTCAACACTGCGGTTTTGTTGAAATTAATATGGTGGCTGTCTCTTTTCACACAGTGCTGACATTGGTCTAAATACGGCCTTAGCATTTATTTAAATTAAAAAAATCGAGATGAACACATGTGTCATATTTACCCCGTGGGATCGGGTATACCGTCGCAGTACACCGTAGGAGCAATCAAAATCTCCACAGGAGTTGGTGGGGGACGGATGGCACATGTGCAAGAGCAGCATTAATTGTCATATATCCTACAGGGCTGAGTCAGTATGGGATTAAAGAACTGTTCAATGCAGACCTCCACTGCATTGTAGTTTTTCACTATTCTATTTTCTATTTTTGAGCGAATCACCAAGAAAACCTCTAGTGCCATCCAACTTTGAATGCTAAGTGAACATGTTCATATTTTATAGAGACTTGTGGGCAGTAGAGTGTCAAAAAGCATTAAGAATAGCACTGAAGAGGAGGTGTCAATAAAGCAGCTCAAGTTAAACTGTGCACGTATTGACAAGTGAAGGCATCACTTTAAGTGACATCTGATTGACAAGTCATGTTCACCTCCTGTCTCCGTTCTGCCACACCCACAGTGGTGGGAGAAATACTTGCTGACATTTATTGGAGAGTTTTGTGGAGGAAACTCTCCATCAAAGGATGGTATTTCATTACATTCTTTCTTTGGTGAAACTTTTCGATCCGCATTTATATCCACGGTTTCACTGAAGTGGGTTTTGAAGGTCATTGCTGATATTTTTATATGAAAGCTGCTGCTGGAGAATATTCAATGTAATTTTCATGCCAATAATTGAAGGATTTGTTGTTTTCACCGAGATCTCGTTTCATGCTTGTAGGTAAGGCGTTATCTCCGGCTAAGAAGACGTCCCACAGTGGCAACCCCTGGGTCTCAGTGCTCATCTCCTGGTTCCTTGTGCAGGTCAGTGGATATGAATAATTGCAGTGATGGAGACGGTCAATAAAGGTATTTGTTACAAAAGTAACAGGCAGCAATAATCGTTCCAGTAAATCTGCCAGATAAGGCATCAAAGAACTGAAAGATGAAAAAGCAATGGCACTTTATTTTTCTACACTCAGCACCACATTTCCTCCAAATTTCAGACCCCATTTCCCTGAAGTGAGACAACGTTCAAAAGCTGGAAATGAAATGAAAAGAAAGAAAGTTTTTAATTGCGTTCACTCATTTGTTGTTGTGTGATCAATGAGCCTAAAAATGTCGAGGGACGAGGGTCAAGAATACAAATACAAGCCTGGCCTTAGACTTTGTTTTAAATGTTTTAGTGAAATCAGTATATCAGGGAGAAATTCCTGCTGATTTTCTGAGGCAGTGAAGCAAAGCACAAAAGGAAGGAAGAGAGGCCTCAAATGCTCCTGTTGTTTGGAGTGTGAAGTCTTGTCATAGAAACTTTCCTCAGGCAGGAAGATCAAAAAGACTTCCTGTTTAACACAAGAGAATTCTTCTTTCAAACAGAACTGATTGATTCAGAGGAAAAACTAGATCAGTTTGGGCATTTTGATGTCTTTGCTCTGCTCTGCTCATTCTGCATCCATGCAGACGTTAGTTAGCTGTTTAGTTTTGTACATTTGCGTTGAACAAATGATGCTTGAAGTCATTCGTTTTGTTGAGTAATGCATTCCAAAAACCAGACACCACTGGACTCTCTTTGGTTTAGTATTTGGTTAAGTATGAATAACTAAATGAAGCGATTTAATTGTATTGTTTGCCACCAGGCAGATCTTACAGAAGACCCTGTGAAAAGATGTAACTGTCAGTTAAGAATCACAACGGTAATTTGAAAAAACAGATCAATAGTCGTTTCTTAACACATTCACTAAGTGCTTTCACAAAGGACATAAGCGACAGTAATGAAATTACTTTTTAAAACCTGAAGTAGCAATGTGACTTGTGTATGAGTTTTCATTTCATTCAATGCATGGCCACCCTTAGTTCCAACTCCAGGCTGTGGAGCTGTGAGACCTCAGTGAGCACGCATGTACGTGACAACTTAGTAAGTTAGAAATATAACTTGGAACAAGTCACTGCCTTCATAATTAACGCGTACAATTTTGAGGTGAAATATGGAAACGAGAAGTCATTAAAGGGGTGCTAAATTGGGGTAATGTGTTTTCTTCTCAAAATTTCACTAAAAAGCCAAGTGGCTGCATTTGGGTGCAATTGAAAACAATTAAGTGCTTTTTTACTGAGAGCTGCTAAATTTAGAGAGTCACAGTATTTGAGATTGGATGAAATGAAGGCATGAATAACATTCTCCAGGTGAGCAGCAAACAGAAATGGCTTGATTTTAGACATACCTATTAAATGATAAAAACAAGACTGCACATCACCTTTTACTTTACAGAGTTCAGATTTGAATCAAAGTTACTCACAAATTTATGAGGCATTACCACAAGATTATGAGCTTATTCTTTTTTTATTGCCAGTGTGTATGTCCCTTTCACATGTATCTGGTGTAGTTACAATGGCACAGTGTGTTTGTCACAATCAGATTTACAGCTAAAAGATGTGCTGTGGGCAAACATGCAGTGAATCCAGTCAGGAGTGCAGTGGTTCATGACCGATCCATCTGGGCTGCTCACTACCAAAAGTCACAAAGTGGGCATTAGTCCATGCAGAGCTGCCTTTAACCAGTCAGATGAACCTTTAACTAAAAGAAGATATGTTATTCCCCCAGTTTTGTCCAAATTCATTGGTGTCTAAGAAGTGCAAGGGGGAGCAGTGTAAAAATGACTTCAAGAATAGACAGGGACCGATCAGGCAGAGTGTAGACTTCTGTCTCTTTTATTGTGTCTTCTAAATGGGGAAAAGAAGTCAATTTAAACCGAGGACAAAATATTGGCAGAGGGTAGGAGGGTGAGTATAGAAAGACACAAAAGTGGAGGAGGATCTTGGGAGCAAATAGGCCTGAATATCCCATCATTATCAGAGGTGAGTGTTAAAGGCTGAATGCCTTGTCATTATTTGCACTCTCTCTTCTTTCACTCCCTGTCCCTCTCTCATCCTCCTCTCTTCATGCCTTGCCACTCTCCAGGAGTGGAGGAGGAGCAATTAGATGGAAATCGTTAGCTGCACCACTGTCGCCATCAGAGTTCATTGACTCTCCCGTCCTCATCCTCTGTCTCTCTGCCTCTTCCTCTGCCATTTGAATGATTCACTGATGACAAAAGTCTGATTGTAGTCTTGCCTTGAACACTCACACACGCAGGAGAAATGCACAAGCCAAGCCTTTCTGTTATTGGACTTTTAAGGGGAAATGAGCACACTGCAAGAGCAAGGGGAGATGAAAAGCGCAAAAAGCAAAGGATAGGTGAGGTAGAAGTGAGATGTAGCCCAGCACAAAATAACGTTTGAGAAGATGGATATTAGGCATGATGACATTGAAATTGTACAAATGCCAGTCCGTTTCAGTCAGCCTCTCCAAGAATGACAATCTTGTGATTGTGAGAATCAACAGTAAATTGGCCAATACTACAACATTTGAAAATATTCATGAATCCCTTTTAAACTAGCTTCACAATTAGTCCAGCCTTAACAATACCCTCTATTTGTACTAATCACTGCTTTTTCCTGCCCAAAAACAATCCATTTCAAAACCGCTATTTTAGCAGCAGTTAAGTAATCAAGCCTGAATCTCAACAAAAGCTGTTGTAGGGGGAAGATTTATTGGAAACTGTGTGATGAGAAGGGGAATTGGGCCTTATGCATTGACTATGTTTATGTGCACCAAATATTCCCATTTTTGACCCTATTGAAGAAAAGACAATATTCCTACTGAACTGTTGGCTAATGAAAAGGAATATTCTACTAATATTCACGGTTACATGCTTCTCATACCAAAATATGTAGACATGGAACGGCGGGAGCTCTTCCACCAGTGGCCGACACTGCACAAACACAGCCTCCCTCTTTCATTCCTTCAACCACCTTCTTGGCACTGTGATGTTTGCACATATCCACAAACATGTTGATATCTGAGTCTTTCAAAACGTGCTGTGTTTTTCCTTCTCACCAGAAATGTCGGCTTTTCTTTCAGGCCTGTATCTGTACTCTCAGCCTTGTAACTGTTGGCTCGTTGATTTGGCTCCTAGAATATGGTGTTTACATATTTTTCATTAATATTGTCATATTTGGATTAATGGTGGAAGATTAGCGTGCATGTGAACATGCATCCTTAGGGTGCAGCTGAATTAAACATTCCATCATTCATCCTATTTGCAGTGGTCATCCATGATGTGGGTTCCCTTCGCAGAAAGGAAAGCAAAGAGGCCATATGTGCCTTATGTGCTTCTTTCTAGCCACTTCCTTCAGCTCTTTTGTGGAAGAGCCTCATAGTCTCCTCCTAGCTGGATATGCTCAGAACACCTCCACAGGGAGGCGTCCAGTAGGCATCCTCGTTCAGAGGATGGTTTTATCTTTTCAGTCATTACCTAAAGCTCTTGACTATAGATGAGGGCTGGAATGTAGATTGAATAAGTAAGTCAGGAACTCTTCTCTAGGGTTGCAAAATTCCAGGAATATCCAAGATGGAAATAAAGGGGCTATTTGCTCAGGCTGATCATGATGAGCACTATGTTCTTCAAACCAAAATCCCAAAATAGCAACCCCCCCCAAAAAATGGTGGCAATTTGTCTTACAATAATCACTAATAATCTTTTCATTCATTCACAATTTCATTTCATATCTTCTGGATTATGTCTCAATTAAACTATTTCAGAAGATATTTATTGCTGTATCTGCATCTGAACCCAAGCACACACTTAAGCACGCACTGTCCAATCGGTTCCTGTAAACTGAAGTCCTTTCTGGAAGAGCACTGACTGTAGTCCAAAGCATTGCTCAGCTGCTTCCACTCAATTGCTTTTTTATTTAAAAAGTATGTGTGAATCCACTTATTTTAGTTACATTTATGGGAATTTATGCACACTGCTTCCCAGCAAAAGCAGCCTTTCAAAACATCACAAAAAAAATATGCCCAGGAGAGATTCATCACACTCATACACACACATCTCGTGCACACACATAATTGTGTGCTGTGACCGCAGTTGTCCATGCTGGCTTGTGTCTGAGTTAATGGCTAATTAATACTCTAGTAGAGCTGGCTCCCAAGGGAGCGCTGGAGAGACACCTGCTGACTTTGACTGCCAGAGGTCAGAGATGCTCTCTTACCCACCTTTTCTTTTTTACTCATCTTTCTTTCCATCTCATCTTTTCCACTCTTCGCTCTCCCCTTCTCCATCCTCATTGCTCCCCCGGTTCATCGGTTTTTCTCTCTTTCTGACCGCCTGTCAATAATGCGACATTATTAATCTCAATTCCCCACCATTACCGTCTCTGCTCTCGCTCCTCTTCAGTTTACTTCTGCTTCATGGTCACAAGGTTAGTGATCACAGAGTTGCTACTTTCTCCCAGCCATAAATACCAATGATATGCCCTTGAGCTTTAGAAAATATAGTCCAACTCCAGTTTCTCTGCAGCCAATCATAAAACACATGATAATTGGAGAGAGAGAATATATTTTGTGTTTGTTCCAAGGTACAGTACAGTAACTGTTCCTTGTTGTGTGCCATCAGTCTCAGCAGCTCCTTACAGATAAAGAGAGCAGTACAGAAGAACTAATGGTGGCCTTTGCCTCCACCAAAGTGTGAAGGTGTGGTCTCCATTGTGTTTGTGCCAGTGCACAATTCAACTCAAAGTCGTTGGTAATGAGTGTGAATAAAAACATACATCAATATTGCAGTAATTAGGCTGCAGTTACCTTGAAGAGTGGACTTGAACTGATGTGGTTTAGTTTACTCTTCAGATTCTTCAACATCATGCAGTTTCAAGTCAACTACATCAGAGGTTTAAGGAAAAAAGAGATAATCCTGGTTGTAATAATTGCTCATATTGATGGGAACTGCCTTTACAAGAAAAGTATAAACATGAGAACTTTAGTATGAAGGGAATACAGCATAAATCAGATTTAAAAATAAACTACAAAGGTTCCTTAAAACTTAAAAGCTGCACAGACCAACATTTGTGTTTTAATAGTGGATCAAATGATTAATGTTATGTGAAAGGTGTCCTATATAGTGACAAACATACAGGGATTCATGCCTCGACTCTTGAATCTTGAATATCATAGAACATGGCAGAGAGTAGTACTTTATAACAGAGTCATCATTTCCCTCCTCTATTAGAAGTCACCTAATACTCCTCAGTCAGGGAGGGAGAGTGAGTCTCATGCATTCATGTGCTGTATTATTACATGTACGACTCTCCCTCGAAATCAGGCAACACAGAATACTAAATGTTCCAATGACTTGGCTTCTCGTAGTTGCTGTAGCTAACATGCAGTAGCTGATAGCATGCAGCAGATACCATCTTAATTAAAACTTAAACGTTACCCGCAATCAGTGGCTCCCAAAGTGGAGTCTGGGGACCACCTGTGGCCCGACACCAGTCCCCAGGAAAAGTAGAATAATTTAATTTTAAGTGTCTTGCTCCCTAGATGTTGCCGAATATGTCCTTTCTGTCTCCTTCTAACTGCAGTGCGGACAGATAATCACATCTTACAGGAGAAAATCTTCAGACGGTGTTTTGGGACCAAAATGGACTAATGCTCAATTATCTGCAGACGCCTGACTTCATTCATTCTTCAATTATTTTGATGACATACGTTTTTATTTGTTTAGAATGCAGAGTTTCTACTATTTACTCTCAATGGGATCTGTCAACCAGTTCCACTGTGAATCTGGTGTAGGCACCAGATGTGCTCGTGGTCCTGCATGTACAGTTGGCGTCACATACTATGACATTATGATTGGCTGTACATTGAAAAGTGTACAGATGCAGAGTGTGCGCGTGGCAGCCTACCATTTAAATGATGACATTTTAATTGTGTAATAATTTGTGTAGAGAAAGAGATCAACATCTAACAAAGTCCAACAATTTCATATTATCAATACAGTGCTTAAATTACATACATAAACTTTATGCCCTGACTTCTTTTTGCTTGTTTGGAGTTAGTGTCTCTAGCTATGGAGAAACTGTCTCTTTACTGAGTCATTCAGGTTCTACACATGACTAACAAAACAAACTAAGGAAGTAATCTATCTGATTGTGTTCCCCCAGTTACACATTTTACATGTCTACCCATAATTACAGCTCAAATTGAATTGGTCTATACTGGGATCTCCAGTATTTGGAGAATATAAAGCAGTAAAAGTGCTTCTGCTCATCTCATGTTCAAGTTGTAGCTATAGGATGTGAGCATTTCATGCGCTTCCGCTAAAAAATTCTAGCAGTCAATTCTTTTTGTGATGACCACTGGGAGTCGTCTGAGTGGTCTGATGTGATCTTCATTGTGCAAGATGAGTCTGACATCAGAAAACTGTTCACATTCATCAGCTGAAGTTTCTCTGAATTTAACACGTGCACGTACAACCAGCTTTGTGACATCTCAACGACCGTAATTTCCAGACTATTGAGCGCACCTGAATATAACCCACACCCACTAAATGTAAAAAGAAAAAAAAAATTGTACATACACTACTCACAAAAAGTCAGGGATATTCAGCTTTCAGGTGAAATTTCAGGATGAACCTAAAATGCATTCTAACCTTTCCAGGTGAACTTAATGTGACCTTCTCTAAACCTTTGAATGCACATGTCCAACTGTTCAGTGTCTCGGTACTTTTTGCACAAGTTGCTGTTCTCTAACAAGAAGCTTAACAGCAACATTCACAACAGGTTTGATCCATGAATCCACCAATACATTTCCTGCTTCAGTTAGAATTGGTATTTAAACAGTCCTCCTCATCCTGCTGTTCACATTCTGACATCATGAGACCAAGACGACACCTAACAGTTGATCAGCAGCACCTCAACACTGGAGGCTTCAAACAGGAAGTCCTCAGACGGAGGTGTTCACTGAGCTTAGAGGGTCACAGAGTGTCATCAGGAGGTTGGAACAGTGATACAGAGACTGGAAGAGTCACAGAAAGGCGAGGAGTGGACGTCCTTTGGCCACATCCCAATTTATTGAGACACTGAACATTTTTTGTTGTGGTTTACCTACCACTGTTGTTAGATTTTCTTTCAATACATTGTTTAAGATGAAGAAATTACCAGTGCATGCTTCTACTTAAATGCCCTACTTTCATGATATAATATCACTGTAGCATTAACTTTTTACATTTTCCATATATTTCACCTGAAAGTTGAATATCCCTAACTTTTTGTGAGTAGTGTATATAGGTCGCACTTGTCTTTAAGCCGCAAGTGTCCACGTTGTAACATGAGATATTTACACAGAAAGATGGTACACAGAAAGATTTTTGAAATTTTTAATTAAATAAATGCTTTTTTTTCCAAACAGTGCCTGTAACACAGCAGTAAAACGGCAGTAACATGGCTTACGTGCAGCAGCTCTATTTCCTTCATCGACAGCCAGATCGATTGCCTTTAACTTAAAAGCTGCATCATATGCATTTCTCTGTGTGTTTTCCATGATGAGGGTGTGTACATGAAGCGCAAAATAACTGTTCAAAACACAATCAAACTAGCGTCTTCCTTGGCACATCATTGTTTAGGCCGCAGGGTTCAAAGCGTGTGAAAAAAGTTGCGGCTTATAGTCCGGAAATTACGGTCGTTTGATCTTGAGTCCAGCAGTTACATTTTTGAAATAAAATATACTTTATTTTCATGGATTTTTCAATAAGGAAGAAAGACCATATAAAACACACATAACTATGTAAAACAGACTGCTTTTAAATGTCTTAAAGCATGTGTCTAGAAGTGGCCTTTTACTTGCATACATAAGTGTGGTGTCGCCTATTTTCATATGAACATAGATGACAGTGAGGTAAACTATGTCAGTTCCTTAGAAATCAGATCTTTTGTCACCATATTTTCACTGAAAAAGCACCTAAACATACAAATCACGTGCTTTATTTCTTATCTTAGAGATACAGATTTGGGAGTGAAAAGGAAAAGGTTACATGGAAAACGATATAAAATTAATTCATATGAATGCGCTCTTCTGTCTGACTTTGGAAAGAGGCATAGATGTGAATGTTAATCCTCTCCCTCTTTTTCCCCCACTCTGTTTCCTTTCTCTCTCTCCCTCTTCCTGTGTTTTGTTCTTTCTCTCTAGCTGGTGCTATTTTCAGGGAAGCTCAACACCATCGCCAGTATTGTCACCATTTTCTTCCTGTTGGTGTATGCTGCCGTGGACTTGGCCTGCCTCGCTCTGGAATGGGCCTCTGCACCTAATTTCAGGTACACGTGTGTCACTTATAATAACACACACACACACTTTACCTGTCAAAATGAAGGCCTGTGGTCAAAACTCACAACCTGCGCTCCTCCTCTTTATTTTCTACTTCCTCCATTGTTTATGTATGTGTATAAGCAGGTGGTTGTTTGCCAGCTGGATGCTGCTATAGCAGTGTACTAATTAAAAGACATAAAACTGGCCACAGCTTATAGCCCCATATTGGAGAGGGACCAGCAGTAAAACTGTGAGTTTGTGTGTGTGTGTGTGTGTGTGTGTTTTTGTGGGGGGACGCAGCCGAACTGGACGCACAACAGCACATTTAGATGCTTAGAGATTTGAATGTACAATGTTTGTGTGTGTGCACCTGTGCGTGCGTGTGTTCCAAGGACACTTGCAATGATTCTGATTTATAAAAGCTCTCCGAAGCCATTTTCACAGAAGCACAAACTGAGGACAGTGTTGGTGTATATGTAGCTCGATGATTACATCACATCAACGCAGCCAGAGTTTGGCATTTGATTCACTCGGAAACTTTTTTATGAGGTGTTCCATATTTTCTCTGTGAGCTGTTGATGGTGTCACATAGAAAATATGTTGTCATCCAAATCTGCACTTTAATTTTTAATTTAAAAAAGTACATCTCCGAATCCAATAACCTATATTGTTTTTCTAAAGATTAAACTCCTCCAGTGGCTGTGAAATACATTTGAACATGATAACTGCGACTGTTTTTATTTGTTATGGAGGAGAGAAACTGTTTAAACACCATGCATCACTGTATTGTTTTGACAGTTTCCCTCCAGCGGTGCATTTAGCGTTATATATTCCTCTGCAGTGATAGTTGGGAATGAGTTGTAAGACACGTGAGAACATTTGCAGCTTCTCACATCAAGGACACATCTGTCAACAGTGTAACAGTGTAAACATACTTTAGTGGTAAAGATAAGTCATTCTCAAATCGAGCTCTTCCTGTAACACTGACTCGTGGCACAACAGGACTCCTTCAACTAGTAGGGGGGCCCCCCATGATACCTTTTTTTCGTTTTATGAGACGTTGTATAGGGGAAAATAGAAGAAGAATACTTCAATTTGCCATGTATTGTTGTACTTAAATATATTTTGATGAGAAGTATTTTTTATCGGGTAAAATGTACCAGACGTTCGTGATGGTGTTGCTAACTGTTAGGTTAGTGTTCCAGGGTTAAAGGCACTCGCATGGAGGGTGAGAACTGCCACGTTTACTCACCTGTAAGATGAGGCTATTGAACAACAGCTGCTTTGTGTTTAAATGTGAGTGCAGAGATGACCAATGTCAAGAGACTTTGGACCAATTCTCTTGTCTCATTTTAGGGAAGGTGACCGATGGAACTCTGTCCCAAAGAATTCAGAGCAAATTTCTCTGCAACTCACAACTCAGGCCTTTTTTACTGCTTCTAAAACTGCATTTTTGTTATGAGCTGTGGAACCATATATTTGGGGAAAACGGAAATAACTGTCCCAATGTTTCGTCTTGTAATATGCCTTCTTAGCATTTAGCGTTCAAGGTTATTTATCATTGTCTAATTCTACCATACATTTGCCCCACTCATTAAGCAATTATTAAGCAAAGTCATATAATTGGATTGTTTTAATATGTGAAAAATAATAAATATGCAGAGAGAAGTGCTTTAAAGGAACTGCTTCCCCAGCACATACAGAGAGCCTGAATAAACGTAGGGAGTCTCTGACTGTACAGTTTGTAAGACATCAAGTTTTGATTATGTCTTCCTGGGGGTGATTGACAAAAAAACAGAGTGAAAATGTTCACATCATATGAAAACACTCAATTGAGGCACAAGGAGCCTCCACCATGCTTCACTGTTTCCTCTAGACACTCATGATTGTACCGCTCTCCAGTCCTTCAGCGAACAAACTGCCTTCTGCTGCAGCCAAATATTTCAAATTTTGACTCATCAGTCCAGAGCATCTGCTGCCATTTTTCTGCACCCCAGTTCCTACGTTTTCGTGCGTACTTAAGTCACGTGGCCATGTTTCCACATCGGAGGTTTGGCTTTTTGGCCGCAATTCTTCCATGAAGACCACTTCTGCTTCTCCAGACAGTAGATGGTGTACCTGGATCCCACTGGTTTCTGCTGGTTCTGAGCTGATGACACTGCTGGACACCTTCCAGTTTCAAAGGGAAGTAAACTGTGAAGTAATGTCTTTCATCTGCTGCACTAAGTTTCCTTGGCCGACCGCTGCGTCTACGGTCCTCAGCGTTGCCTGTTTCTTTGTGCTTCTTCAAAAGAGCTTGAACAGCACATGTTGAAACCCCAGTCTGGTTTGGGAGAGACCTTGCTGATGCAGTAGAGCTACCTTGTATCTTGTTGCTGTTCTTCACCCAGTTTTAAGCCTCCTACAGCTGTTTCTGTTTCAGTTATGACTGTTTCAACCTACATGTGAAATAAATGATCATTAGCACCTGTTTGCTATAACTGGCTAATCATACTGACTATGATCCTACAAAATCCCAGACTTTGTGCAAGTGTATCTAGAAGAATTGATGCTGCTTTGAAGGCAAAGAGTGGTCACACCAAATATTGATTTTTCTTCTGTTTGCTCACTTTGCGTTTTGTTAATCAATAAAAATAAACAATTACATTTTATATTTTTCAAAGCATTTTTACTTTACAGTAAGTCTCTTCACACTGTATTCAGTACTGTATGTTTTTCTGCTGTCTTTCAATGTCATAGATTGTGATAAACTTCAGTGTTTTTCATACATCGGCAACACTTGGGTATCCCACCTAATCATTTAGTTTGCTCTGAATCCAAAAAACAGCCCATATATGTCAGCACTCACTTTTGTTAATTCCAACAGCAGTTTGAGCGCCGTCCGAGGCTTAGCCACAGTTTGTCATGCAGTTAATACTGAATTTAACTCTCAGCCTGTTACCCTCTCAATCTGCAAATCTGCAGCTCTCTTTGAGCTTAATTCAGGGCCCGTTATACTATTGTGATGAGACTGTGCCGGTAGGATGAGGATATCTTGCGGAAAAAGCCAAGTATATTTTTCTTCCTTTGGAAATAATTAGCTCTGATACCACCTGAATGTGCACACGTGTCACTTATTCATTTATTTCTTAATAAGATTTGTAACAAGTGCACACAGTGATTCTTGACACCTGAAACCAGACAGGGCTGTGGCTGTACCGTGCATCATTTCACATTTGTAGGATTATTAAAATGCATCAATTTCAACTGCAGCAAGAATGCACTGTCAACATCAGTACACTGTCCCTACTTTTGTAGTATTGGTATAGTGAGGAATTGGTTGTTGGAGAGTGAGTGCAGCACACTCACAGTGCCAGTGTTTCCCTTGGTGCCTTCCATGTACAGTGCTGTGTGCTATCTGCTCATGCCTTGTTATCACTCTGTGACCGCTGGCAAAGACTACAGGACACAAAGTTAGCTGCAAAAAACTTTTTCCTACCGTTGATCTGTCGGCCAGGGGACCCGGGGCCCCCGGAGCTGATAAGGCAGCTTGTTGTCTGGCTAACCGCCTGCTTTGGGCCTCCTTCATCTTCCCCTGAGTGGCTAATTCTGTTAGTTCATTGTTGCTGTGTCACTGGGCAAATTGTTGTCCACCAGTTGTTTGTGTGTTTATTGATTTAACTTTTACATTTTGGTTTTTTTGGCCCGTGCTCTGCACCCCGTTCTCTCCGCTCTCTGTCTGGCTCTCTCCCACGTCTCTCTCCCACGTCTCTTTCCAGGCAAAAAGAATTAAAAGCCATTTAGCGCCGTCTCTCCCCCTGAGAACTGCTCTGTAATTAGCATAACTAATTTAGCAGAAATATTTCCCTTTCCCTTAAATTTGCTGTTGTGTAGGGGAGGGGAGGGATTGAAATTATGATGTAGCGGAAAAGATGTCTGCTTAAGTGTTTTTATTTGTGTGTATGTGCACGTGCTTGCACAGAACAGTGTATACAACGGGAGAGTGAAGGTATGCAATTTGGAGACTGTTTGTGTATCTGAGATCCAAGTCACGCTGGGTGATTTTCTTTTTTGTTCTGATCATTGATGTGTGAGTGCATCTGCCTCTAGGACTCTGTGTGTGTGTGTGTGTGTGTGTGTGTGTGACACAGAGAGAGTATTTGTCTTCATTTGTGCGTGTTTGTTGTTTTATCTTTGTGTATGTGTGTATTGTGTGAGGAGGGTTTTGTTGGCTGCAGCTTTATCAGCAGTGGCTCCAGCTGTGTTGAGTGTTCCTCGGGGAATGCTCCACGTTCCGCCGCTGATGCTGCACGGACACTGGCCACTTGGACTTGTAGCTTAAAATACGAATGAACACACATAAACACATATATGCACACACCAATCGCAGGGTCACTGGCCAGGATTCAGGACATAAATGAGCGCTCCACACTGATGCCAAAGGATGTTTGTGGAAAGTGTGGAACTTGGTCACACACAGGCGATGACCTTCAGTCAGAGTGGGCCCCTGGAAAGCAACAACAACTGGCACAGAAACACACACGTCTCCAGTCTTTTTGCTTTTACCAGCTCACTACTGTCTGATGTCGAAATGACAGCAGCATTCTCTGCGGAACACCTTGATCTTCTTTGTACTTATCAGAGAATTGACCAACTGAACTATTAGCTCCAAAAACAAAAGCTTTGTCCTCTGCTGGGCCCGTCCTTTGTCCAAATATGAGTCAGAGTGATTTGACAGATTGGGGGGTGTAAAAACCCAGATGGATCATCAACTGTGTCTGGATGGATGAGAGTAGGCTGTTTAGAGAATCATTATCTGTTAATGGAGGGGTATGACTTGATAATGGTTGAGGATAAAGATGCCTGCTTCAGTTCAAACTAGATATTCAGGTTATTTGATTGTGGATCAGAGGCCACAGGCAGAGGTGCATGACTAAAACTGGGGGAGGCAGAAATGTGCCGATGCATTGTTTTCATCAGGTTTATGAAGCCACACATACGCATGGATCTGTTTTCTAAATCATAATCACTGTGAGAACTGGGCACACTCGCACAAGCGTCCACTCTCACAGCCATTAAACAAGACTTTGCATATCAAGACTTACCAATCAGTGAAACTAGCAAACAACCTAAACAACCAAATGTTTTACTCTAAAGTTACATCTCTCACCATATACTACTAGTAATTATAATGATTGTCCTCTCCTTATTATATCACCCACACTGCACATTCATTTTGTATAAATACCAGTTTGTGTATGTCAGTGGCACACACATGGTTTTTGTGCCCCTGGTCTTGTTGAAGCAGACCCTCTATGAAATTGTCCTGTCCCTTTACTGAGCCTCTACTATTTTTCCTCCTGACCTCAGGTCAGGTATTTGCAGCTACACTAGCTGAACTCAGATTATTCATGCCATATTGCACTACACTTCACTTTTCAGAGTTAGTTTACAAGACGTGGAGAAAACTAGAATAGTTGCATAATGTCTTCTGTACCTTTTTTAGAAGAGGTATGTCAAATCTGAGAAAATGTCCCTCGTGACCGTCTGGGTTTCTCAGCTTTATCTTAAAGACTTGATGGGGTGTGGACTATTAAAAGATGTGGGTATTAACCAGGCAGGGAGGGTGTGTTGATTGCTCTTTGAAAAGAGCTTAAGTAATTAGCTTACTTCTTTTCTAAGCTAAACTGTCACATCACCATTCAAAAGGATTTCATTAAAAGTGAACCCATCAACATTCATTAGGCCGTGTCATTCAGTGCTGATTCAAACTCTTCAGTCTGTTCAGTTCAGTGTAAAACTAGACCCATACAAGTGCTGCTTTCAAGGTTAATGGCTCAAAAGCCACTTATTTGCAATAGATTGTTTACCTGTTTTAACTAGGAAATGAAGTACTGTGAGCTGGAAGCTGAGCAGCAGTGCTCTCAGTCACCACTGTAGAGAATTTCAATGTAAAATGCTGCTTATTTGTTCAGTGATTCGAATCAGTTTGGCATCTCAGTGTTAACCATTTGTTTGTACGTGTACTACACACCTCTGTCATACTTGCAGGAGGTAAGGAGTATGTATGTCATGTCAAGTCAACTTGATTTATGTAGCCCAAATGCTATTAAAGCTTATATTATCATGAGAAAACTTGTTGAGGTTTACCAGGTAAGAGGATGACCTGAGATGGATCCCATCATGCACAAGTTACACTGAGAAAACTGTATCATGTTATACCAGACTGATCCAATATCAAGTGATTTCTGAAGTTCTTAAGTGGTTTTTTTAAGTGGGTCCAGTCTCCACTGGTGTTGTGCCAGTGTTGGTATGCTGCCTCACGTAACGTCTCATACACTCACTGACCTCTCACTTATACAACCTGGCATCTCCTGAGGGAGTGTAAGGATAAAGTTTCTGTCCCAACTTTCCCTCAATTATGACGTGTCTTTTGGCTAAAGGCCTGGTCTCCGCTTTCCATCCTCATCGGCCTCTGTTTCTTTTTCTTAATGTCTCTGAGGACGTGATTGGCAGTGATTATTTCAGGTTGCTTTTGCTGTGTCAGCTAAGTGACATCAGTCGCTGGAGAACAAGAGAGATGGCAGAAGGTCTGAAAGCGAGATGACTGTATGGAGGCAGTGCAGAGACAAAAGAGCTGGGTGGGGGAGGGCAGGCCTGTTGAGCGAGCTTTTATCGTAATTACGCTCGCCCTCCAATGGGATGGAGAAAGGATTAAGACGAGAGGATTGTGGACACCGTCAATGCTAAGTGATCAAGTCAAGAAGAAATAGGTACGATCTAAGAAAGGGCTGCTATGTCAGGATGATGCAGCCATCCACTTATAATGTGATGAAGGTTCTTACCAACTTATAACAAGTCAGTATCTTTTATTATCATTACCATCCAGAAGTCTCCCAGAAGCCTTTCAGAAGTCTCAGTGGAGAAATCATTCCACTGTGCTATGGGAGGATTTTACTTAACAGCTTGAGGAATGGCAGTCTTCAAAACCTGCAGTGAAAACCTGCCCAACTCTGACGTCAAGAGCCGCTAACCATCTTAACTAATTTGATTAGCGTGACATCTAGTGATAAGTCATGTTGTCTAAAGGCGGTTTCCACCCTGACAAGAGGAAGTTTTTGAAATTTGCCCAGAATGTGTATGCTCTATGTTCACACAGTCACTGGTTTGAATGTTAAGAGCCAAAAATCCTCTGTTTACATTAGTAAACTCCACACAGCAGGCTCCTGTTGAGCAACCCAGCTGGTGTGATGCTGAATGCCAACGAGGGGACTAGGACTAAGTTATATTACATTATGCTAAGGAAGGAGAACTTGACATTCATACTCTCAGTCCATTGTTTGGTGAGACGCAAAAAAATCAAATATCTCAAGTAGTGGAAAGCAGTCTGCACAGATCTACATATAGGAGAATATGTCGGCTAAAAGATATCCAGTCAAAATATAATTGAGAGAATACTGACGGGATAATTGTTCAATTTCAATGGGTGCCACTTAGTGCATGTCTTGGTCACAATTGTTTAACAAAAAAATAACAGATGGGTTGAAAATGAATATCAACTGATGTATTGATGTTGGATGTTCAGAACTCAAATTAGGATAATTGCCTGAAAAATCCAGCATTGTTCTGTTTCTAAGCACGACCAGTGGCTCTGACCAGTGGGTAGGATAAACTGTGTCACTTACACAGGAAGAGACTCTGCTTTCAGCAGCTTTGATCACTTTCAGCTTTCTGACCTTAGACCTACTGATATTTTTCTTTACCCGTTCCTTATCAACGTAGACAAACTTGACCAATAATGAGTGTCTCTGTATGTAGACCCCACTCTTTCACTTCTGTTCTAATTTAGCTCTCTGATGGTCCCCCTCTGCTGTCCTCTCTATACTTCAGAACTTTTCTGTTGCCTAGTGTTCACCAGTTCCTCCTTTCCCTCTCTTAAATAGCCCTAATCTGTTTGTGGATCCGTGCAATAAGCCTGTTGGTCATTTGAGCTACATTGTGTAATTACAGCTGGGACTATTTTAATGACTGTTTATCCACACGGCCGCAGTTATTGCAGGGAAATTGGGGTCAAGTACATGATCCTCCAAATATGTGAGCTCCTCCATCCGCTGTGTGGCTCCAAGACCCCTTGAACTCATTTACACTTAAATGGCACACACACCCATATATATTAGGTATATATGTGCACGGAATACAACTCATGTACTTAGTCATATATGAATTCAAGCTTGTGCACACTGAGAGATCTACAGCAGTCTGCAGCAGCAGCTTATTATCTATGTGTGGTGTTTGCTTTAATTGCTCTTGTCCCAGCATTAACTCCACATTTGTTTTGATGCTGCTGTGCAGTCATGCATTAGGATGTGGCTCTGTAGTTGTGTGCGTGTATATGTGTGGAGAATTTGAGTCAAAATAAGTAAGACAAACCATAATTACTTATTATGGTTTGTCTGACATCAAGATTTAGATATCTGTTATGGTTCAAACTTGACCTTTTTTTTAAAAACATGTCAGCATTAGCTGCATTGCTAAAATATATATAGATTGAAAAGTTTCATTAGAAAATAATTTGTTTGTCTTGCCAAAGTGACTATTCAACTAAAGTAACACCTCCTAATTATCGCAGAGGGGATGTATGTCATCTTTACTATTATGTGTATCCTGCCCCTGAGTCTGTCTGCATGGATGACACTAGCTGCCACATGCTGTTAATTAGTATTCAGCTTACAGTGGTGGTATGGCACAATGTACAACGAGACCAAACCGTTGCAGCCTGAACTGCTGCAGCACCAGTCACACAAATGATACGGTGTGGACAGGTGTTTAAAAACAAACACCATGATGTCAAAAGCGAAGGAAGAAGTCAAAAGTAGAACCTCTGCAGGGTTTTACTTTTTTAAGTCTTGTATTGGTGATGTCTTGTGCCTCAGAAGCTTCTGTCTTTAAACGCGTCTGTTTTCATTCTCTCATTCTAAACAGCAGGTATTAACTGTCTTCAATATTTCCCATTGATTTTTCTACCTGATAGGGTGGAAATGTCTCAGAATAGGGGGTTTAGATCATCATGTGACACTGAAACTCTCCTGTGAAACCCAGACAAATTAAATTCTTTCATGGGTGTAGCAGCTATTTAAAAGATTCCTCCAGTCGGTGAAAGTTGGTTCATTTTCCATATGGCTTACACACTTGTGAAATGGTTGCTTTTTATAGTCTTTACTTTTAGATGATAAAATGAAAAGGTTCATGCCCACAGTCTCTCATCATCTTTTCACTTGATCCGTACAACATGGTGGTCATCAGACCTCAGGCTGAAAAAACAGGCACAACCAGAATATGTGCATAGGAATGTTTATGATCCACCTGCACTTAGAAAGACGTTATTGCACGGACAATGTCAGATTATAGTTAACACCAAACTATATAAACTCTAACCATCGTCAAGTCAGAGTTGGGTGATTGTTATTTACTGATAAGTGAAATCTGTATTGCTTCCGCTCTAATTTTTACCTCTCCCCCCCCCCCGTTCTCTTCTCAGGCCCACCTTTCGTTACTTCACCTGGCACACATGTGCCCTGGGCATCGTGGGTTGTGCCGTGATGATGTTCCTGATTAACGCCATCTACGCCTCGGCCAGCATCGCCTTCATGCTTCTGCTGCTTCTGCTGATTCACTACCTCAGTCCAACCTCAAGCTGGGGCTACATCAGCCAGGCTCTCATTTTCCACCAGGTCTGAGACTCACTCACTCACTCACTCACTCACTCACTCACTCACTCACTCACTCACTCACTCACTCACTCACTCACTACTGCATTGTCATTACTAGACCAACTAAAATCTCATCCCCTCAGCTTTACATGAGCCTGTACCTCTGCCAAGCAATCGTTCTATCAGGTTCATAGAGCCATGCAGACAAACACAGACGAACACACACACACACACACACACACACACACACACACAGACTGATCTCTGCTGCCTCTCCCCAGCCGGCAGATTTCTGCATTTAACAGACAAACACACAGATTTTCCCCTGCTCACTTTTTCTCACACATACACACAATACCACCTTGTCAATCCTTCAGCAGCTATCTATCACATTCATATCAGGTTTGCCAGACACGTGCTCTCACACACACACACACACACACACACACACTGCATCTTTTTTCTCAGCAACGCTCTCTAAATTTTTTACATGCATTCATACTCACAAAAGCATGCACACACACACACACACACAGAGGTTTACATCATCTATCTCTCCATGTCCTCTATCTTGCGAGCCTGTTGCTCTCAAGGAGAGGGGGCACTGTTGCCAGGAGGGCCTGTTGCCGAGAAGAACCATTGCCAAGACTGTGTGCAGGGGTTATGGGCAGGGAGGGTGAGGGTGGCTGGGTTTGCCAGCAGCTTGTCAGGAGGCAGAACATTATTACAACCACTTAACTTATTGAGGTTTTCCTCCCTCCTTCCCTCCTCCCATCTTGTTCTCTTCATCTCATCCTGCTTCTCTCCGTCCTCTGCTGTTTCTCTCAGCCTGAAACAGCAGTTCGGAGCAGGCGAGGGGCTAGAGGAATAGCCGGACACCCCGGTGCCCTGCTAGCAGAATCAGAAGGTCATAGGTAGTTGGGTTATTAGTGTCATTGATGGATTACTGAAGAGGTCTGAACCGACTATAAAGATGCCCAAAAAGACAAAAAAGCTGCAAAACGACAACAAACAGATGCAGAATAACTACACAGACGGGCAAAATGACTACAAAGAGACACAAAATGACCATGTTGTCATTGAATGTCTCTTTTAGTCACACAGAATCTATGTTGGACCTTTTACAAGTCTCTATGCAGGGGCCCCTTATAATCTGTCCACACCTATAAGCTATTTGGAGTTACAAATACAAGCTGTCTATTGCTATTATTTCATATTGGCATTTATGTATTACACTAAATAAACAATGTAACAATTAGTAATAATTTAGCTTATTCTTGCCGAGAATCATGGCTTTAAATCTGCGTCCTAACTCTCTTCGTTAAAACCGTGCCCCCCTTCTTAAACCCACCCTTGGCAAGAGGCCCATTCTGATTTAAACGATTACACTAATAGACCAAGCAGGGGAGGCCAAGTTTGGGCACGTACATGCCTCATGCATGCATTCCTCTTACTCCCCAGCAGTAGTGGCAGGGCGCCAACTGGGTGACATTGAGGCAGAGACAGGAGACTCAGCAGCTCGCTACAAAAACACACGAGGAGATAACAGGCGGTTGACAACTGTGTTTAGGAGAGAAAGAGAACAAAGAAAAAGACAAACTGAGGCATGAAAGGCTGATGGTATCATGGGAGGGAAAGATGGAGAATATAAGGAGCGAGAGGGGATGAGTGATTGAGAAACTGAGTGATGGATGAGATTGAAGCGACAGAGAAATGATGATAGCCTGATGGATGAGAAGACAGGGGGAAATGGAGAGATAAAGAGAGACAGATGATTAGATGAGTGGAGGCAGTTGGACTTTGCCTTGGAGACCTCGTTTTTTTGTTTTGACGGCAATTACTGGATAGGAGCAAAAAAAAAAAAACAGTTACTGTGATTATGATGGTAATAATGTTGGAAATGGTTGAATATTCATTTTTGACTGATGGCTATGTAGGCACACACGTACAGAAACGTATTTCTTAGACGGTCGTTAGTGCACAATTTTTCTGGGTCTTTTCAGATGCGAGAAAAGTGTCATTGTTTCATCATTACCTCAAGTCTATTAAACACACCCAAAGGTGTTTTCAAGTGAAAGTCATTTCTGAGTGTTTTTAGTCTTCCTCAAGTTATTTTGACCAAAAAAAAAAAAAAAAAGCTGGTTTGATTGGCTGGTGCTTCAGGCTATACTTCCTCCCCCTAAATCTGAGGTGATTGGTCGACTCCAGCCAAGGTGAAACTTTCCCCACATTAGTGGCGTCAGAGATGACTTTCTCCCCAACTTGCTGATTACGCCAAGACAGCGTTCCTCGCTCTACTTTTAATAAGGACCACTCAGGAGTGCAAAAGCCATGAAAAACACAAAATTATCCTTCATCCCTCAAAGGGGTGAATCCGACAGTGTAAGCAGCAGCTTTAACATGTTGGACATGTCGTCATTGAGCTGATGGCCATTAATTCCAATGAGGGCGTAAATGAAGTGTTAATCATTCTTAGTAGACTGCAGGTTTAGATCTAATGTTTGGTTCCACTTGGTTACATTTCCTTAATGGTATCTTGATGCCGCCTCATCAGCACACTTTCAGCATCCTAATGATGGTTGTGTTGTAGTGCGATTTCTAATACAAGCTGATACGGTATTTAAGGCAACACTCATTTTTACCCATAACAGTTTGATTGACACTTATGTACATAAGCATATACACAAATATTTCCACACAAATCCTTTGGTCCCTGCTACATACTCTGCTCATACTCCAATGGGATGTTGATTAGAGATGTAATGTGTTTCTGTTTAAGAGAAGGTCCTGTAGTTACAACAGAGCTGCGCATGCATGCACATAAGATGGAGGTACACACAAACACAAACACACATAATGTTCAAATGTAGCTTTTGCTGCTGGTTATGCCAGATGAAGCTATAACAGCCAAACTCCTTGAAGTTCACTTAAAGTTTAAAATTCATTTGCTTAACTGAATTCACTTCTTGGCAGCTCATTCGGGTTCCTGAAATCACTTTCATCATCTCGTCCGCACCTCTGAATCTTTAGGGGTTTGTTTTTTTTATGCATTTACCTTTGTTCTCAACAATGTCACATGAATATTGGGCCAATGGACCATGAAGTAAAATGAGAAAAAGAGGATGCAGACGGACATCAAATAGCAGCAAGGCAGTACTGAGAAGGAGTTCTGTGAAAATACTACCTCTGTAATGATCACACTAAATGATGTGATTGTTGAGGTTAAAGGCTCAGTCTGTAAACAGAAAACAATGGACCTTTTGGTGACACATGATCTTCATCAGATAAAGTTATGAATTCTCAGATTTCCATTTTTTTGAGTGCTTCAAGGACTTGTCGTCCACGTTGGGCTAAGTTACGCTCAAAGTTCATTCTAAGGCCTTAAACTGCAAACTCCTTCTGCTGTCTAAGGTCTTGTAATATGTATGAAAGTTCATTGTGAAATTGTTTTGTCAGTAATGTGGTGCACCAGCCAGGGAATACTAATATTCATATAGTGGTTCAGTGGCATTTTGATTATCTTCCTTGTGTTCCCATGAGCTGTAGTAGGTGAAATTAATTTCGATGAATTAGTGCATTTGTGTGTTTTTGTGCACATGCGGGGAGGCGGGAGGGGAGGACTGGGGGGGTGAACTAATCGAATAATCTTCGAATAGTTCACTGTGACTATCGAATAGTTTTTTTTTTGCTTGAAATGCAAGTTAGTGCTAGTTATTTTAACCACAAGTGAGCTTATTATCAGTGTTGGTTCTGAAGTGGTTTACTTAACACATTAATCTTCCTGTTGTATGAACCCTGTGTGAAATCTGAATGCACCAGTGTTCCATAAAAGTTACTTCCCTTTCTGCACACATCTCCAATCATGGATTCTGAGTGAAAAACAATACATGAAATAGTCTCTATCTGTATTTGAATGAGCATGTTCAGGTGTGTCTAATCAGAATTCTGCAGTGATTTTGCAAGCATGAGAAATATCACACGATCAAATCTGTATATGTATGTTCCAAAAAAAAAAAATGTCAATAGCAAGTTTTGCATCTGAAGAGATGTCTCCATTTTAGGGAAACACACATTGCTTTTTGAAACACAGCATTTACATGCATGAAATATTCAGTATTTTCCCTTAGTCTGAGACAGTCTTCCTACTAAGCTCTTTATGTGGCTAATGAGGATGAATATTCCACCAATATTGCTGTTTACTTGCAAACAGAATATGCATGTTTACATGAGCCATATTCACAATAATAGTGGAATATTAATGACCACCAAGTCCAGCAGGGGTTAAATCAGGGTAAACAACGGCTCTCATCCCATTTCCCTCGTCTCCTGTAGGTACGCAAGTACCTGCTCATGCTGGATGTGAGGAAGGACCACGTGAAGTTCTGGAGGCCTCAGGTCCTGCTGATGGTTTCCAACCCTCGCAGCAGTGTAGGCCTCATCACCTTCATCAACGACATCAAGAAGAGCGGCCTCTACGTGCTGGGGCATGTCCAGCTGGGAGATCTCAGTAAGGATGCTGAAATTCTGGAAACTGACCCACTGTTAAGTCTCTGGTTGTGTTCGGCTGTGCTACTTGTAGTACTACATTTACTTTACACTAGACATTGGCCGATAGTGGATTTTTAAAGGCTGGTGTAATAACGATAGTTTGAAGCATTAAATAGTGGATAGCTGATTAATCTGCAGAAATCATCGACATAAATACGTTCTTTCTCCTGTGAACGATCAGGAAACCAAACAATGTCGACTCCCAAAGTTCTTTTTCATGACACCATCCGATCATCAGGAGTACCTGAATGTTTACTTCTGCACCGTTTCTCATCTAAACCAGCGCAGTGTGACGGGGCAACTATTAATTATGAACAAAACAATTTGGGGATGTTGATGGGATATAGTTTTTGGATAATTTAACATTATTATGACATTCAGAGGTGGCAAAACTAAAAGCTTGTTTTTCAGCTTCAACATTATTTCTGAATTTTAACAGCAAATGTTTCTCACTACTTGACGTAGAAACACATCCACTTTGATGAAGTGTTTTCATTCAGGACCAACTCAAGATAACGGTGAGCTCTTCTCAAAATATATAAGTATACAATTTGGCAAATGCTTCCCCGGGTCACAGTGTGCAGTTTACTTCATTCAGTGGACCTTTTTAGCATGCTAGACCTTTGTCCGTGGCATTGGCCCTTCTGCTGCTGCTTTATACCGAGGGAAATAATTGTACGTACAATGCTCAGGAGGCTTCGCCTTTATTTTCTGTAGAGGCACGCCGAGTTCAACAGAGCAGGGTCATTGATTGTTTTCTTTGTCTTCTGAGGATTTTGTTGAGGGGTTTTATATGTGGATGGATGTCAGGGACCGGCCCTGAATGGAGCTTTCAGAAGCTGAGTCCTCTGAGTGCTTCACAGTAGAAAAATGACATGTTCATTAGGCACTGAAGAGCCCTTCTCTCATTCTGAGTCTTGATGAGGCACTCAGTCATTCATTCACATAATTACATTGAAGAGGAGTTTGTTGTTGAGGACTCCCAGCTACTTCCACCTTGCCCTCTTAATGTGTTTTAAGCCCATCCATTCATTCTCTTACTTGTGCAGCAGCTGCCTTAAAGCTGAATAAAAACAATACTTATACATAGGAAGAACAGTGTTAATGGTCTGCTGAGGTGCTAACACAGCTTAAACTTCCACAAGAATTGTCTATGAAGCTCAAAGATGTGGCCTCTGGATTGCTCTCTACATACATATTGATGTTTTTTTGGATGATTGATCACCTGCCTGCCTGTGTGTGCTCCCCTGTATCTTCCTCTCTGTCTCACATTCTGTCTGCGCTGTCATTTGTGCCTACATCATTCTCTCTCTTTGCCCCCCCACATCTCAGCATGTTGTCTCGTATCTGTCTCACACTGCGCCTCTAATTCCAGCTCTGTCATACTGACTTCCCCATTCTCTTTTCTGACTCGTGTATCTGTTGTTCTCGGCCTTCTCTTTCCTTTGTCTCCCCACGAATCCAAACATACTTCTCTTCAGCTGTCAGTTATGTTTTTCACAACATAGCATTTTGTTTTCTTCCACCCTCCCAGACACGTTACCATCGGACCCTCTGCAGACCCAGTATGACTCCTGGTTGTCCCTGGTGGACCATCTAAACATCAAAGCTTTTGTTAACTTGACACTGGCTGATTCTGTGCGTCATGGAATCCAACATCTGCTCTTCATCTCTGGACTCGGTAAGTTTCACCATCTCCACCACAAAATGTTCCTGTTGGCCAATAAGCACATTGGAGAGCCTGCACAGATGTCTGGGAGTACAGCTGCTGATAACTGGAGGCTGATTTTAGGCTGTGATTTAACATTTTCCTTTTAGAGGCACTGAAATTATAATTAAAGCCATTTTTAGTTTTAGTCTGAATGTCACCTAGAAAATGATTTAATTTCCCTAACGTCAACTGCCTCTGCAGCTTCCTTTAGGACCACCACAGACACTGACACTCCAGCCTTATTCAGCACTTGCATTAAAAGTAAAACTCCTCTCACCATTTTATTCGAACTGCCATCTTAAAGTCTTTTGGTAATTAGATTTAAAATGCCACTTCAATGTTATTTTCATTCCCTACTAAAGTTGTCACTCGATCTCCATCCAAAATTTACAACTGGAGCTGAAGCTGTAACTCCTCTCAGTACTTCCAGCTTCAATTTCTTCCATCTCCAATCTCCACTTCAGTTCCTTTCAATGCTTTTTCACTCAAACTGACTCTTTCAGCACTTCCACTTTAAGTTACAAGTTCAGTTTCAATTGCCACTTTAATTTCATATGTACACAAACAAGCTTGATACAATATTATGTCCTTAAATACATTCTTCCTTGAACTATTACTGCCATAGTCAGTGTATCTCCTACAGTCAGCACTGCTGTGGGTGTGTATGCTATATTTCTAATATTTTAACATTGCTGTCAGTCAGCCCTGTCTGACAGGGATCTGAAGCTGTTATGTCACTGTCTTGAAAGTCACCAGACTCCACTGACAAAAGCACTAATTTTACCTAGCAGAACACAGGAATGGGTGGTAGTTAGTTAGTTAGTTAGTTAGTTAGTTAGTTAGTTGACTTCATACAACCCCATTTCAAAAAATCAAATGAAGACGTGAAATTATTTCAGAAGTTTCAACTGCGAATTTGCAGAACATACAAGCACACCTATATTTTACATCCAATGAACACTTTTCCTTTTTAGCTCATGTCTTTCAGGTATTGTACGGTATATGTTATTTTTTTCTGACTGTACTTTTAGTCTGAATTTTAACACTGAGCTAATGTTTGTACACACTCTCCTCCTCGTTAACACCTACTGCATAGTTTTGATTTGACCCTCAGTGGGTTTCTAGTTCTTTACTTGTTATTTACTGTTTCTGTTTCCTGCTTTCATGAGAGTTGTGACTCACATCTAACTTTGACCAGTCTTTTTTATTTCTCCAGTCCTTTCTTGTATCTCTGCTCACTTCTCACTCAGGTTCTTGTCTTTCTTAATATCTGTCTCTTGTTTTCACTTCATTGTCAGATAAAATGAATAAACTGATAAATGATAAACTGTACCTCTACCTCTACCTTTCACTTCGCAGCTCAGGAAATCAGAGGTGATGGAAATGATTTGCATTAGATTGTAGCAAATGCTCTAGTCTCGTTCTTTCTCTCATCGTTCTCTCTTCTCTGCCCCTCTTTCCAGGTGGGATGCGCCCTAACACACTCGTCCTCGGTTTCTATGACGACTGTCAGCCTAAGGACAAGCTGACTGACCCGTCGCTCTCTACCAGTCAGAGCACAGATCTTTCAGGCTCCTCACAGGAGCTTGAGCAACTTTTCCACTTTGCCTCCCTGCGGGGGTCCAGTGACAGACAGGATTCTGGTGAACTTGGGGACGGGAAGGTTCTTGGACCCCAGGAGTATGTAGCCATTATCGCTGATGCCATGAAGATGCTGAAGAACGTGGTGCTTGCCAGATACTTCAACAGCTTTGAACGAGCCCAGGTCCTCTCTCCACCCTCCTCCTCTCCGGGGAAGGGAGCTGTGTACGTTGACGTCTGGCCGGTCAACCTCCTGCGTCCGGACAGCAGTAGCTACGTTGATACCTGCTCTCTGTTCCTGCTGCAGCTGGCATGTATCCTCAACATGGTGAGAGCCTGGCGCAAAGCTACGCTCCGTCTCTTCCTGTGCGTGGAGGAAGGAAGAAGCGTGAGAGGCTCGGAGGAGAAGCTGGGCCAGCTGCTGAAAGAGCTGAGGATCAAAGCGCAGGTTTACCCCGTGCCTTGGGACCAGCAGGTGGCGCTACACTGGCAGCGCCAGGGCGAGTGGGGCAGGAAACCCCAATTCCGTGATACCACTAAAGAAGAGTCAAGAGCAGATGAGGAAGAAAATGAAGACGATTACGTAAATAGCTTCCCAAGCAACGCCACGCGTCTGTCCGATGACTACCTGTCAGCTGTCAATAAGCTGATCCTGGACACGGCCCAGCCCAACCCCGCTGTGCGTTTCCTGTACTTGCCCCGCCCCCCAGCTGACACGCGCCGCTACAACACCTACTTACACCAGCTGGAGCTGCTGACTCGGGACCTGGGCCCCACGCTGCTCATCCACGGTGTCACGCCCGTCATCACCACTGACCTTTGAACAGTCCCCCTCCTCTCGAGTCTGAGGGCCGATGAGTTCAGCAGTGGCTCCACCAGCTGCTGAGGGTTCTCTCTGAAGGTATGTGGACCACTTTTAGTGCAGCGTCACCACTGACCCCACTACTGACTCTGATACTCTCCAGCCTACAACAGACTGAGGAAAAGGAAACAGCCTTGAAATTTGATCCATACAGGGACGTCAACTGTTGACCCAGCGATACCACCTGCACTGCCTCGCACAACATGGAGGCACAACGTACAAACAAATTCCCAAGAGACCCGGCTTATTTTTAGAATATTTAAAATGAAGATATCACACATGCCCACTTAGGGATCACAGAAAAACTGTCTACATATTTAATTCCCTCTTTTATCTGTTTTCAGCTTGTAGTTCTGGTATTCTCGTCAAGGCACCGTGATGTTAAACTCTTCGGTCAAACCTTGAGGCAATTTAAACTGTGTGACCGTGATTGAATGTGCCTTAGTAAAGTTAACAGTTCCTCAGACCAATGTACAACCTGCCAAGCAGGCCGTTCAGAAGCAGTATCAAATAGAATATAATGTTCTTTTTAATCCATTTGTACTCATGTTGCAGTACCCACCACAGGACCACCAGCTGACAGGCCCACAGGGCACAATTTAGATTACCAGTCTGCCTTTGTCGCTCCATCAGCTGCTTCTTCATTAACACAGTATTCACGATAGAGAGCACGCTCTTTAAATGTTGTCAAGGTGTGCTGCTGCTCAGATTCCTTAAAATGATCATTCCATATGCCTTTAGATGAAAAAGTGCCTTGCTAGTTAGGGAGCTATAGTTCTTGGACTCATTCCATCACGGACAGAAAGTTGGACTGTGTTACACCTTGGAGCAGTCGTTGACAGGAAATCTGCTTTTCCATTTAAGCATCTTAGAACAAAGGAAACTGTTAAACAATAATAGCTATGGTGCTACCAAGGAACTCTTGAAAGATTTATTCCAAAAATAACATGTGAGATCTCAGGATGACATTCCTCTTTTTTCCTAATGCACTTTTGTCCTTCTGCTGCCAAAACTGCATGTTGCGCAGCTCTCCAAAATGTCCTTAAACGTGTTTACAGCAGCAGTAACTATTGTGATTATCCACAATGTTTTATAGAGTTTTTATGTATTTTAGGTACTAACTTTTGTTTTTACTCACTAGTGGCTGTGTTGCTTGACTGGCCTCAATACTGCAGTGTCTCAATTAATTTCAATATTTGCTCAACTCAGCATGTACCTTTACCCAAAGTATTATGAACACTTATAGAACAGAGGCCATGAGTGGCATTTGCAAGGTAATGATAAGCACCAGAACATAGTGTACCAGTAGCATAAGAAGAGAAGTGTGTGATGTCCAAGTGTGCAGGTCATACCAGACCAAGTGAGGCAACAACAAAAGCCCAGGTTGTACTGAACTGAGTAAAGGTATGTTTTTAAACTCATGCTGTCATTTGTAAGAGGAGGAATGTGATATTTCTTCTGTCACATAGACTCATTTTATCTAGCATTCTGTTTCAAACAGTCCAGTCCTTTACACAGCAATAATGCATTCTATGTCCTGTAAGATAGAAGAATCTATAGGAGTTTAGTAGATTTGCTCTGACAATCTTCATCACACTGACTTTGACACATCTGTGAGGTTCAGATCCTCATTTGAAGAAACACTGGTACTTTGATTAATTTGATATGGCTTAGATCACTGTCAATCAGTGAGATCCTTTTTCCACGGGTGAGCTTTTGTTTGGACACTACACTCCTCAACTAAGCATCGACACTACATTTCAAGTCTTTGCCTGGATTTCTGCTCACAGGAGTGCAAAACATTTGTTTATTGAAGAGATGAAATGTTCAGTGTTTGATTTCCTGATGAAATCTGAAAAGAATATATGTACATTTACAAAATGTAAACTGAAAAGAAAAAAAGAAAAAAAAGTTGCGTTATGTGTCTCTGTTTTTTTTTGTTTTTACTTCTTCAGGAGATTGTTTGCGGAAGCCAGATGAAACTTAACAACCGCTCAGGGTGTTCGGACTCTGTTTCATTTCAGCCGAAGACCAGTTTGTGCATCTCCGAGCAGAAAGCTGAGGGGTTTTTGTGTCTGCGGCACTTGTTTGTTTGAGGTAAACTTTGGAAATAGAGGGTGAGATAGCTCAGCAGCTTAGACAGAGAGATACTGGTGGGTGCCAGCCAGCCAAATTACCTTGTCCCACAGTCAGCCTAGCCGCCAACCAGGCAGAAATGGATTCCATCTCTGCTCTGAGGTGAACAACAGATTGGAGAAATAAGCCCAAATAACCATCGATATCTGTTCAGGAGGAGGGAGGCTGACATTTATCACTGAGGAAGGACCCCGGCTCAGAGGATTTGCTCTGTGTGTGTGTGTGTGTGTGTGTGTGTGTGTGTGTGTGTGTGTGTGTGTGCACGCATGGTTTTCTGATTCATGTTTGTACGATTTTATTAAATACTTGTATCAGTCTCAGCACTGGTGACAAATACCACCAGTCACCAGTATTGGTGACAGATTTACACATTTAGAGTAATTTATGGTGTTCACAAATGCATTTTCCAATCTACAAAGAAATACCAACCAATTTGAACAACAGTTTTACAAATAAATACAACCCAGCTTGAATGAATGTCAGAATCTAATGACATTTGCTGGCTGTGCATGTGAATGCTGTTAGTTCAGAATAAAAGTGCACAATTATTCGAGATTAAAGCAGGTTTAAAATGAGCTCAAGCAATCCTTTTTTGGAATTTTGTTGCCTGTAATGAAATTAATTCCATGTAAAGTGAATCAGAAGGAGAAAAAAAAATACAGCGTGCATGTCTGTGCGGATAAGAAAAGAGATACAACCGCTACAGGCTTCTGTGACAAAAAAAAAAGTGGGTTTTCCTCCAGCACTTGAACGCAACATGCATTTGTGGTGGCCGAGTGGTTCGATAGACGAGTTCGTGACCGGGAGGTTGCTGGTTCGTACCCCTAGACCGGCATGGACTGAGAGAACCCCCAAAGGAAAGAAGACTTGGTGTGGTGACCAAGAGGCCGACAGGTGTATCACCGCCATCACATCAGCGTTGCCGGCGCCACTCTGGCCCTTGAGCAAGGCCCTTAACCCCCCCCCCCCTAAGATCGCTCCCCGGGCGCTTTGTATGGCTGCCCTCTGTTCATATGCATGTGCATGAGTGTGGGGCATGTGTGTGTACATATGATGGGTTAAATACAGAGAACTAATTTCAATTTGTAAAGTGTGCTGTGAAGTATGCTGTACAAAAATTGACCATTAAAGGATTATTATTATTATTATTATTTGTGGATCAGAATCTTAGACTCTAAATGTGATCCAAGCCACACGTATCAGGTATCCATGCACACACATTTTAACAACTGCAAATAGTTTTAGTTATTTACATGCACAGGAAGTTATGTTTGTAGATTATTATTACTATCAAATCTTATTACATATCTGTAAATGTCCTTTTTATTTGTGGAACATGAAACATGAATTAGTCACCAATGTTTGACCCTAATTTCTCTCCACATGCTTCAAGCGTCACAGATAAATTTCCAAGTGTTTCACTTGTTATGACAAAAAAAGCTGTTGGCTACAAAAACCAAGAGACGATGACAGGAAGGAGGAGGGTGGCTGTGATGAAGCACCATTCACCCAGAGGGGTCTCCCAAGTGTGTGTGTGTGTGTGTGTGTGTGTGTGTGTGTGCCCCCAAGTCCAAAACTCTGTCATGTCTGCAGCCCAGATCAGAGGAAACGTGTCACTACCTTGTCACTTCCACCGCGTGTCACAGGCCTAACCACCAGGCAAACCATCGGGATACACACACACACACACACACACACACACACACACACTATCTCCCTCCTTCACCATTTATAATTTCTACCACACTTTCCATTTCTTCTCCCTCTCTGCATCTTCAGATCCACTTAATTTTACATGACACACAGATTGCCTGAGTCATCAGATGGATTGGAGTCAGAGATGGAAAAGGGAGAGGAGGGTGGGGTGTCAAGTGGAATTTAGTCACACCCACATTTGACTGCTAGTTAAGGTTTTCGGGGGCCAAACAGACCCCTGGCTCTTCGCACAAGTTACGTTTGCATTCCAATTATGGAAAAAGTGTGTCTGCAAATTCACATTACAGTACAGCGGCAGTTAAAGGGTTCAAACTTGAGGGGCTCTTTGCAAAAACAGATATTACTGTTTGCATTTATCAACCTAAATCATATTGTGTGCGTGCGGGAGGGCGGGTGGAGGTGGGTGAGTGGTGAGCACAGTATCAATCAAACAGGTGTTGGTTGCTCTGATAAGACCTCAGGGAATATCAGTCAAACTTGTGTTACTTTATTATTTTAAGAATGACTTTTATCTTCTTTGAAAATGCTGCAGGACACATACATTACACACAGTAGTGATTTATTATTACAGCATTTCTCTTCTGTACTGGATGTTCTCAGCAGCCAGTTAGTGCTCTATACTAAGTATGTGTGCTCACATGGTCACATGGTACTCCTTAATGACACCCAACCCAGAGGAAAGTGCACTAAGTGGTGTCATGTAAGCCACATGTGTGACGGCTTGAGCAAATGGCAGCTTCATTGTTTTCGTGTGTGTGTGTGTGTGTGTGTGTGTGTGTGTGTGTGTGTGTGTGTGTGTGTGTATCTTTGGATCCGCAGGTATTAAGTGTTTGGCCTGCAAGTAATTGAAAGAATGAAAAAGCTTCATAGAGGACATTTGAGCATTTTGTAATTTGTGTTTTGCTGGACAAAAAAAAAAAAGTGTAATTTGTACTTTAGGAACTTGAATTTGTGTATTTTAAATACTTTGAATATGTCATTTTATTGGCAAATGAGACCAATTTTAATCCCCAGGTTTAAACTGTAGGAAACAATGATGAGCGCAGTCACAGTCTTTGGTTAAATGAAAGGAAATCACATGGTCTCCTGTTGGGTCCATCGTCGTGAGCTACAGTACTTCATTTGTGTTCCTCCCGACCAGCAGCTCAAGGAAAGAAGCACATTTCCGCCAAGACAAAGGTATGTAATCAAACTGATCAGATATGGCAGCTAAGGCGAGCTTAAAGAATGGCACTAAAATACAACAGAAGAAAAGAGGGCAGTTAACAAACTTGCTGTAGAACTGGCAAATATGCTTACTAGTAACATTAGCATGCCAGCTAAGACACAGAGTGCATTGGTGAACACAATAAATGAGGCACCTGTCATGTGCAGTAGTCAAGTGTCGAGGTATATTATATAAAAATACAATAAAAGAAAAAAAGTCTTGTCACGATGGCTTCCTCCTAAGTAAATTCAAAGTTTTTCATTAGCCTAACGCTTTCGTCTAACTCCACAAATGCAACACCTTCATCTAAATGCAGATTTCACGTTGCAGACACTCCTGTCTGGCTGTGTTGTGTCTAAGCAGGAAACTTGATAAGCTGTTTAAACTGAAACAGCCAACACCTCGCTAGGCTGTGCGTGCACTTGTTTGAATAAGCGAATTGAATTAGGATAGAGCTCAAAAAAGGAGATCTGGACTGTGTATCTGCTCTATGGAAGGTGTTGAACATCTTTTGAGATTACCTCAAACCTGTTATTTGCTCTTGGGATATGAGTTCATGTACTTGACTGTTTGTGTGTGTGTGAGTTTAGACTCCATTGGGAACAGGAAGAACTAAGAACAGGAAGTTCACTAAATGACCGTTATTTCGTGCACTGAGTCGAGGAGGAGGTTTGTTCTACGGATCCAGCACTGAAATACAGATCTTAATTCAGATAGCAACAAGATGACTGTTTAACAGAGCTCATGGCTGAAGCTGATTGGTTGAAGTGAACATAGAAAAGACAAATCTACAAACCAGCCTCTGTTTGACTGCCTCGGTCCTCACACCCAGCTGTGGTTCCTGGGAGGTGAGAGGACAGTGGGCTGCCAGAGTGTTCTTAACAGGCTGACAGCACAAAGGTGCTGAGCTAAAACTGTTTTCATGAAAACCCCTCTGGATCAAATGAGTATTGTTTTTATTCATTGATTAGGCTAATTGATTTTTATCTCCCCGCCCACTGTAGCAGGCTGGGGAGGAATCCGCCTACAGGCTCGCTGTGTGGCCCGGTCTCTGCTAATGGTGGATGAACAACACATGGTTTTAATTTTGCGTATCATTCCTGTGCATTTTTCATCTCATTTCGTACTCTAAAGAGTTCTGTTGTGCAGAGACAGGGTGTCATTTTATGTGCAACCTCACTAACTGCATGTAGGTCTGCTCAGGGAGGAGGGAGGTCAGGGTGAACAGATGAGATAGTCACAGGTCTTTCACTTCCATAACTAACATACTTACTTTAAGCCAGCCATTATCTTCTCCTAAACCCAACCACGTAATGTTAGCAAGCTTTATCTAGACAGTGTAACTGGATGTTAGCTGTTGATGAGCTAACCTGACTGCGGAATGAGACTCTAGCTCTGATGCTTAGATGAGGCAGACAGCATCAGATCAGACAATAAGCTGAACACGTGGAGACATGACAAGCAAAACGTCTTTAAAAAGGCGTGCTACTGATGCGACATCTCAAGAGATCAGGTTGCATAGCGACACACACACAGATACCATTAATAACTGGACCTGTTGGTCTTCAGATATATTTAAAGGATCTCATGAGACCATTCGACACAGCGAATAACAAATACATCTATAAGGCTGGCACGTACACACACACACACACACACACACACACAAATTAGCATGGATTTATGGTGTCAGCAGTATGTGTGCTGAGTCACACTGTGCTCCGTGTTGAGTTTCCCATCATGCTTTTGAATATGTATGGCGAATGTGCTTACGGAGCCACAGGTGGAGGAGCATTCCTTATTGCTTATTCTGTTCTATGTTTGACCTGTGCTGCCGCGCGACATTCATTCATTTCCACTCACAGGTTGGACATGATACGTTGCATAAAGATGGCAGCCTACTGGTTGAATTTCATTACATTTACGATTCACTGTCCCACCATGCAACTTGGCACCGTTGGCTTTTTGTTTGTATTTTTTGGGGGGTGAGGAGACGGGACGAGCAAATCACATCAAATGGAACTAATACTGAGGCCCGCATAGTTTTAGGAAAGTGTGTTCATCTCCACTATTTTCGGTATGATGACACTGGAAGGTCATGGCCCTGGTTCAATAATGGGCGTACATTGTGAGGCTGAACTCAGATAAAGCTCCTAAGCTGTGTGTGTGTGTGGAAGTGTAAATATATGTGTCCTTGCTGATTGTATTCAGGACCACTGTGAAATACCGAGTGTCCCTGAGTAGTGGGAATGAATGGGTACTATTGCCTTGGCAGATTCTGTGTTAATTCCCTGTAACTGAAATGGGCTGAATAAAAACATACTCTGTGTGTGTGTGTGTGTGTGTGTGTGTGTGTGTGTGTGAGTGTGTGTGTGAGAGAGAGAGAGAGAGTTGGCAACCTACAATAGCTCCCTACTCTATCCCTCTCATTTTAACATCTGTTTTCCCAATCTTTTACACTCATCTGCTCTCCATTTATCCACTGAGCTGCCTGCTCCTTTTCCCCTCGTTTACTACCTGCCTGGTCCCCCAAACTCATCTCCAGATTTCCTCTTTCATTTCTTGTCACCTTTAGTTCTCAAACTCTTTCTCATCTCAGTTGCCTTTTATGAAAGTTGCATCATGTAGCGTTTTGACATCAATAAATCGTTACCTCATTGATTTTGGGACATTAGGTAAACAACCAAACAAATTAGACCGTCCTGTGGGAGATTTAGCAGCTCCTGTCAGCGCTCTGCACTCCACACTGAGAGCAGTGTCGGTCCACTTTGGTCCAGACTGAAATATCTCAACAACTATGGGACGGGATGCCATGAAAGTTTTGTAAAGTAGATGATGTCAATGATGAGTCTGACTTTTCCTCCAGCACAATGAGACTGGTGTGCCTGATCCAAGGTGCTCAGCTATGATTACTGCACTTAATATGTTAAGTAGAAAAGAAGCATTGATTTCAACAGCAAATAAACAAGAACACATTTAAAAGATAACAACTGGAGTTAATTACAAATGTCTTTTTTTAAGTCATTGCTTGTTCTCAAGTGGACTTTTTTTTGGCCATGTCAGCACTTTAATATAAGTACTATGTCAGCACTACCAACAGGCGTGATGGCCAAAGATATGAAAATAACACCTGAGTCTTAATAAATTGGAATTATCATTTTAACACCAAATGAAACGGCCAAATTTGAACCGTGTCCACTTTGCATTCATCGAATAAATGCAAGAAAACAAATGGAATAAATGATATAGGTTGTGTCGAAAAATGTTTGCTTTCAATCTGTGTGGAAAATTGCTTCACTTCCACTCTCAAGTCCTCAGCAGCAGCCTGCAGAGGCAATAGCAGCTTCAAGTGAAGGTCAGTTTCAATCCTGTTTCCTCTGAGCAGGAACCGCTCGCTCAGAGGAGAAAAAAAACCCAGTGGCTACAGCTTGTCTCCTCAGGTTGTTTAAGGGACATTTTAAAAATCTAATAGAAATGGGTCATTCTAATAGCCATAAAAAGAATCTTATCTCATTAATTTGAATATATTTATGTTATGACTCCAGTGCCACATGCACAATAGTAAGGACAAAGACTTTTTAATGCACAATTGAAATGTGTGTGAAATCTAAGGACCAAGGAAGGAAGTAATAACTACAGACAGATAAGATCAAAGGGCAGATAAAGCCTCTGTCTCATAAAATACATTTCCCAGAACCTCTTAAGGGTTTCGTAAGGTTTATACTTGCTGGTGCGAAGGTGCAGTGAGAAAAATGACAGCATCATGACTTCTGAGTCACGTGTGAAGGCTCTGTAAGTCATTGCGGTATAAAAACTATAAAACTGTGAATTTTTGTAACTAGGTGTGCGCTGCCCTTGAAGTAGACTGAAGCAGACTGCTGCTCAGGTTTGCGTCTACAAACCTTTTTAAAATCCATCATTGGGAAAACATATCTCCTCTTGTGTACTTTTATCTCTTTGGTAGCCATAAACAGATCAGTGCATCCTCAGCGCTGAGGAGCTGTAGGACTTGTGACCTTCTTCTGTTAAACACTGGTTGATCTCTTTCCTCACAGAATGTTTTTTTTCTTCTTGTCGTCCACTGCTGTTCTGGAGAAGTACTGCTGCATATACCACGTTGAGTGTACACTGTGTTTGCTTGCAGCTCGTGCGCCACCTGCAGAGGCCGGCGTGTCTCACACCAGGATAAACAAAAATTAAGTGTCACCCTCCCTCACTCACTGGAACATTATTACAGGTTCATCATATCTTGTAATCTATTGAATCTCAACTCTTCAATGGCTCACCTCAGTAAGAGCTCTAGCTATTGTGCTCTACAAGACCTGCCCACACAATGGTGCCATTGTGTCTAATGTTCCTCATCAGTCCGCTTTAACTATATTAAGAAAAGGCACACTACTGCTCATTTCATCTCCAGTAATCTGAGCAGTGACCCACAGGAAGAACAAAAAGAAGAGAGAGAGACCTCATCTGCTCCGTTCTACTTCAGTCTTGTGCCTGTCATTATCTGTCCACCTCTTATTTCACCTACTGTCACCTCCTGCCTCCTCCCCTCCTTCGGCCCGCCACTCTTCCCAGAGATGTAATCACATCTATTCAGTGATGAAGATGAAAAGGCCCCCCTCCATCCACCCACTCCCATTTGAGCCTGCTTGAATCTGGTCATCCTTTTGTCGTTGAGGGAACAAACAAATTATGTCTCCTTACAGTCAAGACAAAGGTGATCGCTTGAATAGAATCAGATAGAGAGCACAAGAAGCAAGATGGCTCAGTGAATTAAACAAGGTAAATGGTGAGTGAGTGTTTGTCTTTGCGTGTGTTTACAGCGGTAATTAGTGCATTTTGCTGTGGGTAAAATGCTCAGGCCAGCCATGCAGAAGAAATGGACAAGTAATGGAGTGTTACCTACGCCAAAGCACACCCACAGGGGTCATTTAACACACACACATTGATGGTTGTGAGCACATTCACTAAACGCAGAGACAAAATGTCATGGAGGCTAATTGCAAGTGTTATATTTAACTGATCATTGGTCTGTGTGAATAATCAGATTTCAGAAATTGAAAGGCAACTTAAAGTCATGTGAATGAATGTAGGTGCTGTCAGAAGTTCATGAAGCTTCTACAACAGTGATGCAGTGAAGTCAGGGTCAGTGAAAAGACACTCCAACACTGTTAAGGCGGGAAACGGGTTCCCAATGACGCCACTTTAAATAAATCTTTGCTTCCTATTATAAGGTAAGGTTTTAAAATGTGTTTTTTCCTCTTAATTGGACTTCAGTATAGTAACCCTATCCCACAATGCTCCCTGTATTATATTCTGTAGGTACTCTGTCATATTCAAGCCCCCAAGTATAGTGCAAACAGCTGATTGCACTGTGGTTAGCCCCAGGTTTCCTTTATTTCCTGCTCTGTTCTTTATTCAGCTATTTTGTAAACTCACAACAACAACGATGATGATAATAATGATAATACTAATAATAATAATAATAATAATAATTGGCCAACGTAAACAGGTTTGCTCTCAGAATAACTATTTAAAAATCATATTGTGTGTCCAAATCGTATTTTGACACACTGCCCCTCAATGCAGGACCTCAAGATGAGCTGATACTGTAGGATGCATGTTCACTGGTGTTACATTTTAATGATGCAAATTCCCTAATTGATTTACAATAAACCTGATGCCAATTAGTAAACCTAACAGATTGGCAGGGCACCTCTGCTGAGGCACAGTATCTGGGTAGAGTCATAGAGACTGCATATAATTGATTTTACCAATGCATATAGATAGATAAGATAAGATGCAATAGAGCTGACTTATGTGCATAAGTATGAGTGACACTCC
Source organism: Pempheris klunzingeri (assembly GCF_042242105.1). Classification (NCBI taxonomy): domain Eukaryota; kingdom Metazoa; phylum Chordata; class Actinopteri; order Acropomatiformes; family Pempheridae; genus Pempheris; species Pempheris klunzingeri. The sequence goes on along the minus strand of NC_092015.1, from coordinate 25,823,997 downwards.
TTCAAACATAGTCAACTGATCTACTGTTAATATAAAAAAATTGATCATAGCAGCTTTAAAGCTGATATAATGTCATCTGGTGAGGCTGTGCTTAAACATTAGCTAAAAGTATATAAGTGGTCATTATGTGAACTATTAGACACATTACAAAAATTGGTATGATCCAGAGGAGTCCCACTGCTTTTCCACATCTTGACAGCCCATAAAAAAAACTTCTTGTTCTCCAGAAGGAGCAAATAAAAGATATTGTCTTCAATCTAGACCCTGTGGGAAGGCTTCATGCTCAGATCTGACTCATGTGGAGGCTGTGGTAGCTTAAAGATGCTAAAAAAATTTATAAAGTATGTCTTGAATGAATATTTAACCTTTACCAGATGCTATCATGCTTATTCTATGTTAATCAGGGTCAAATTTGTGATTTGTGATATTTGGCCATATGAATACATTTTCCTTGAATTCAGCAGAAACATAGCTGGTGTATGTGCTGTTAACATCTCTCAAATCTTTGGAGTTGTCATTCAGTGGAAGGCTGTCATTGGCCCGTTGACTGCACAATAATCTCTTCATTCACATCAAGACTCAATGAAGTCCCAAATATAGAAGTCACCATGGTTACTCGTGGCTAAAAAAATACAAAATGAATTGAAAGTGAAATAATCGCTCAGCAACTGCATATCAAACCTAGAAATTGTGTTCGTCTGATGGATGAAGCCGTCTCTTGTTAAAAAAATGTGAGGTCTGAAGTGTGTGTTTGCAAAGGTAGACTGATGTCCCCTGACACTTAAACTGCTCAGTGCGTTCTTTAGCACCTGTGGAAAATGGTCCTGTCGTATAAAAGTTAGCCGTGCATGGCAGAGTTTATACTGGGAAGAGAAAGAAAAAAAATTGGACATAACCAAAGTGAGGGAGGAGGTGGTTGGGGATGGGGGAGTTCGAAGTGACTGGGACACAGTGATCTGTGCAGAGGAGCTGAACTGTAGGAAATGAGATAGGACATCTTCATTTAGTTTTTACATCTGCCTAACTCTGCAGTGCAACCTGCTCTGCTCAGGCAGACAGCAGCAGGCTCAGCTTCTCACACTAACAGATGGATTTCGACTTTTAGACTCAGACGCTTGGCAATATTCGCTGCCTCAGGTGAGATTTTAGAATTTGGTATTGAATCAAGCGTATCAAATCGGTCTTGGGATATGAAAAGTCGATGCATAAATGGGATTTTCTTTTTTAATTAGTCAATCCGCTGCCATATTTCAGGGTCCCACCTGTATGGCTTGTGCCTCCAGGCTGTGAATTGTGTATATTTCTCAATTAACTGTCATGAGAAGAGTTAGAATGACAAGAAAGAACAGACAAAACAGGAGGAGGGATGGGACAGGAGGTGAACCTGTGCTGTTGAATTGTTCTTCTGCAGTGCATAACTGGTAACTTTTACCCACTCCGTCTGTGGATCTGTCATACCGCACATATTGATCATATTTAGTACTAAGCTTGACTGACAGACAGTGAATTATGGTCATGGAACTCTGAGAGACACTTGTGTTTGGCAGCTGGGGTGGTGGGGGGATGGCATATGGTCGTATTCACCTGCTCAAGCATCTGGTGTAAAAAGCAGGTGAAAGTTACACTGATCAATTAGTGCCACTCACCACGCAGACGTACACACTGATGCCTCATAAAAATCACACAAGAGTCAAGGCGAGATGTGCCGTATACTGTATGAGCATGCTGCTTCAGTCAAGCTGCCTAGTTGATCAGTGTTGCACATTTTCACTTTGGTGCAGCCTTTTTTTCAATTAGATTGTTTGAAAGTCATATCAGTCCTACTGCCTGCTGGTGACTGCAAGGATTTAATCACCTTAAGAGGAAAACTATCATACAGAAAACAAGAAGCCAGGGATGATAGACTTTTGTAAGAATCACTGAAAGCTGTACTAATTGTATTTGTATGAACAGCATATCGAATTACTTTAGTTAACACAAACAAGTTAATTAATATAATAATTATAATAACATTTATCGCTGTTTGCCTTGCTGAAGAATCAAAACTGCGGTCAAGTTAGAGATAATAAAAATGCAACATCCAATTACACTTCCAAAATAAAACTTGCTGAGAAACATTTCAGGTGATGGTGGCATTTTTATTTAAGTTTAGGCACCAAAATGTATGTTACATGATTAATTTTTGGCACATAAACTACAGAGTTATGTTTAGGAAGGATGGTTTGTGTTAGAAAAAATATGTCAGATATGGAAGTTAAGTTACGTAACTTACGTGACTTAAGTTACATCAATTAAAACTCAACTTGGTTTCACACTGGAGATAAACTTGCCAAAAAGACACAAAGTCTGTAGAGACTAAACACTATGAAAAGACCGGGCTGAAACCTACCAGCCCACCCTAAAATCCTAGCATCAAACAGCAGACAAGCAGACAACAACTAGGTAGTGCACATACAGTAGTGGTAATTGGCTACTGAGGAGTCAAATATTTCCCCTGTGCAGTTGGTGGAGGCCAAAGCAGAGCTATAAGGAGCATGAACTTTATACATTTGCCAGGTGGCCACAAACACATCCTCAAATGAATGCTAATGTTGCTCCATGTGGGTGTCCTATGATGTAACTAATTGTTAACATGTCAAAATATGTCAACGCATGTTCTACTACCTCCAAGTAGCAAAAACTAATCCAATGAATATTTGATTAGCTATGAAGACTTTGAGAAGTTGCTCACTCTCATTGGGAGCTCAGTTAAGATTGTGGTGGTGAGGGTTAAGCATTAAGTTTTAGAGAATATGTGTGGTTACTAGAGGCTTGTGTGGGTGGGTGTGTTATAAAACGCACAAAGTGTGTAATTGACTAACACTAAAACTGTGTGAGAGTGGGGTAAATCTTGCGGGCCAGACACAGAGCATGCAAAAGTTGTAACTCACTCCTACTGTCACCACCACACACACACACACACACACACAGCCTTGTACTACTATAGCAACACTAACCTTAAACTAAACCTAATTCTAACCAGAACCTTAAAACCAAGTCTGAACCCTCAAACAGTCTGTCTGAGTGTGAAGACAGACCTTGTGTCCTCACTGCCAAGCTCTAAAACCCAAACCAGTTCTCACAAAGACAGCTGCACCAGTGTACACACACTCACAAGCACACAATTTCACTATGTGAAAATATATAAAGGCATACATGATATCAGCCACACATCTGCAATACTCAGCATCTATAATCCACTGCTCTCTCTTGCACTTTCATTTTGTGTGTGTGTGTGTGTGTGTGTGTGGTCCTGTTGCATGTCTGTGTTTAGTTCCATAGTGAGAGCTGTGGGAACGTTCAGACTAAAGTTATTTGGCTCCAACTGAGATACGAGTGTGTGCATGTGTGTGTGCGTGCGTGAGAAAGATAGAGAGAGACAGAATAGGAAAATAAAACCACAGGTAGGAAAAAAAAACAAAGGCTCCCCTCTGATTGAATCTGTTGAGGCGTGGCATTGAGATAGATCACAAACAGTGATGCATGTGTGTGTGTGTGTGTGTGTGCGCACGTGATGTGAGTCCTCCTGCCTGGTCTGACCGTTACACAAAGTGGAAAAAGATGGAATTTCCCATCTATTTCTAAAAGACACATGCCAGTATGTGTTTGTGTGTGTGTTCCTTCATACATCAATGTGCAGTTTGAGAGTATGTGTGCGCACGATAAACACATTAGCGTGTGCATCAGCATTCATGCAGCCCAGTGTGTGTGATTAGATATTTACTCGGTGCTGCAGTGTGTGATTAAGTGTGGTTAGAAGCGGTGGCTTTACGCTACACTGCGTCCTGGACTCTGCAATCACAACAGCACACACAGGTAGAGAGGGAGGCACATCAGAGTGCAGCACCATTTCATATCTGCTTTAAATTAGTTCACTGAGTTTGTCCCATTCATAAACTTACTGATTACTTACATCCCTGATGTGGAAATAACATAAAAAGTGTCTCTTTAAATGTCCATTTTGTCTTAAAGCAGCACACTCACTTTAGCAGCATTTAAACACACCGTCATAACGTACTCGACTCCACCTTGACAAGTTCCCCCATGAAAAAGCTGAAAGTTAAAGGCACTACAGAAGTGCCTAATTTTTGCTCTAAATCCCTAAATGGATTTAAATGAATGGGATTTAAAAACTCTGCTTTTCCTTTTTGTGAATCCTGGGTGTGGTTTTGAAAAAATTTAATTGAAAAGATATTGAGGCTGTATTAGCAGCTTTCCACACAAATACTGACAACAAGTACTTACACTGCTTGCTCATTTCCAGTTCTTCTTTAAAGTCTATGTCGGTAATGGTGACCTGAAGACCATCTGGTCCACATGTTGTCAATCATGTCCACATGGAATAACCTGGAAATGAGCATGCGGGTGTTTTCTTCCTGTCAATGCAGATAATTTCTCTCAAGCACCTGCAAAGATTTTAAGGATGTGCATCTGCCTCTTTGAGATTGGCTGTTCACTTTTCAAGCAATTACCATAATATGTTTTTAAGTGTGGCTCGGCAGTGTTGCCGATGAATGCCAGTCACTCTTTTTAGTCTAGCAGGAGAAATACTGTAGGTTTGTATGTTCTGCATGGATTTTTTTTGTTTTTTAGGACCCTAATGATGTCTAGTTAAGCATTTTTCATGTGTCCAAGGTCACCTAATGGCTCATGCGGTTCTTTTGCCAGCCATTTTGAACTGATGTTCATCTGAGAAGCGAAAAATGCCACAAAAACATCAAACTTCTACACCAAACTAGTTGTCATTTAGTTTTGACACCAGGAATCGTGTGTGTGTGTGTATGTGTATATATATATATATATATATATACACACACACACACACAATGCATGAAAGATATGTGTGTGTACATATCCAGTAAATATAAAACATTAGAACAATAAGATATAAAACAGAATGAAAACAATAAGGTGCTCATGCAGTCAGTATAAGGTGCTTTCACTGTCAGTAAAAGTTGTCAATGAAAAGGTGCTCTTAGATTCAGTGGTCAGATATTGCACGGGGGAGTCTTATTATTACACAGAGATAACAAACATTTATGGTCCAGGTATTGATGTGTTAGAGCCTCCTGTCATGTTTCCTTGGTATAGGACACAGACTGAAGGTCTCCCTAGGTGATGATGTGGTGTGTACATGTGGGAGTGTGTGTAATCTCTTGATAACCTGAGGAAAGAAGCTGTTCCTCAGACTGCTGGTGTGTGTTTTGAGATTCGTGTATCTCCTACCTGAGGGCAGCAGTGAGAACAGGATGTTGTGTGGGTGTCTTGTGTCCGTAATGACCCTCAGAGAATTCCTGTGCCACCGCTGGGTGTACAGTGCAGACTGGGCAGCTTGTACCCAGTGATGTGCTAGGCTGCATGCACCACCCTCCCCAGTGCCTTGCGGTCCATGTTGGTGCACCTGCCACAGCAGGTGATGAGGCAGCTGGTCATCAAGCTCTCTAAGGTGTCTTGGTAAAAGTCCCTGAGGATTTGGGGTCTCAGGCCAAATTTCTTTAAGGGCCTGAGTTGTGCCTTTATGATGGCAGTAGTGGTGTGCTTGGCCCCTGTCAAGTCTTGGTGGATGTTAATTTCTAGATATTTGAAGTTGTCCACCCTCTCCACCGCTCTGCCATTGATGGTGACTGGGGGATGAGTGTAGTCAGCAATGACCTCCTTGTTCTTGGACACCTTCGATCATAGGTGGTTGTCCTGGCACCACGGTCTCGGGGTGATCACCTCGTCCCTGTAGGCCATCTTGTCACCAAGTGAGCCCACAACTACTGGGTCGCCTGCGATCTTCATGATGGTGTTTGAAGCCCGTGTTGCCATGCAGGTATGGGTGTGGAGCAAATACAAATAAATTGGGGCTGAGAGGAAGCATGGGGCAGATAAGGGATTTAACTAGCCTCTCAAGACACATGCTGGCTATGTGGGAGAAGCATGGGGAAGGAAAGAGAAAGGTCAAAAATGTCAGGAAATACTCCAGCTGGCTGCTGAGCACAGACCATTAGGACACGTCCAGGGATGCTGATGCAGATATGACTGTGGTCAAAGTCAGTGGCTCTCAAACTTTCTCTGTGAGGCCCCCCTTTGAAGGAAGAAAAATTATAGAAATAAAATGTGGAATCACCTTTTTACAACTATAACAATAAGTTCTATTTGTGCAAAGAAAAACCAACAAATACAGATTTTTAGCAACAACCTATTAACAACAATAAACCTGTTTTCTACTGCGCATCTTTTCAAAATGACAGCAATTCAGCAGCAGGTATTTACCAAGAAATATTTAGTCCCTTCATTAGTGAGGGCTCAAGTCACTGAATCACAGTGTTATTGGATGTCATGAACCTGTTGGCCACTGCACATCTTTTCAGAACTGTAACAAATCAAGGTAAATGTGCTAAAACACATAACAAAAAAAACAAAAACGTGCAGGTATCTACGTTACCGTCGTCCCACTTTGTCTTCTTTCAATCTGAAGCATTTCCTGTTTTTTTTTTGTTTCTGTAGCACCACTTTGAAGCCTTGAGTCCCCCTTTACAGGCGTCGCCATATTGTTTTCATGGCCCTCACCATCTTGTTTTTTTTAGCACCAGAAGAGACAAACTGCAGCTAGTCTAGTTAAGGAAACAGGACAGGCAGCTGAATCCACACAAAATGGGATACAGACTTTTACTACTGTACTGCTGGTAGTTTACCGCCATTATCACCAGATATCATCTAAGGAACAGCTGACCGGTCAGACAAAAAAAGCTAATGTTGGCTAACTATCTAACCTCTGTGGGAAATTCCACCAGTAAGCTAATAGGCTAGCGGCCAAGAAAGCAGCCCGACAAAAGTCGGAACAAGCACTTAAATTGGGCCTTGTAAGTTTAATAGAAGTGAATGTTCAGCAGCTGGATAACATATTTCTCGCCTGAAATTCCCTCACTAACAGCCTTTGGTGGACTGCTCAGGAGAAATAAGTCAAAATGAGCATAGCTTTCTGAAACGTCTCTGTTCATACAACGGTATGCGCCTTGCATTGTGGGACACGGTAGGTGAAGTAGACTGGTCCCGTGCATGCTGCAGACTTTGCTTCTGTTTGCAAACTGTATAAGACATACTACATTTTGGCCTATTCAATACAGCTTTTGTTGTGTTAAGGCTTTAGCCTCTTATGTGACTTCACAGATGATGCCACAGTTGGCCACCATGGTGGATTAGTGACCTCACAGATGATGTCACCAGTTGTCATACGGAAGATTGCAAATAGGCCCTGAAAAGATAAAACCCACTGAGCTGGTGTCGACCCGGCTCCCTTACATGGGATGACGCCACGGGTGTCCCTCACCGACAGAGGCCATCGAGTCGAGCCGCCGAGTTTCTGCAGGGTGTTCAGATTCAATTGGCGTGCAATATCGGGTATAGGGGAAGCCCTATGGAATCAGATTTGTTTCAAAAGTTTCAAGCAAAACTTATTAAAAGTCAATCAAAATAAATGGATTTGAGAGAGAAAAAAATGAACAAGCAAAAAATTATAACCTTCAAAATAAAAAATGTCTCTTGAAAACAAATAACTCTGTTATTTTGTTCAAGGATGTAGTTTTGCTCTCGCCCTCTCTCTCTTTTGGTTACGCTTCTGGCTTTTTCGTTTGCGCTGCCAGATTCTTTGTTTGAGTTTTGGCACAAACCATCGGGTGGGTGGGCTCTTTCAAGGGCGCGTTCCTATTGGCTGCGACCCGGAGGTTGTTCCCCTGTTTGCTTGAATTGACTCCTGGGGATCTATAAAGTTTAAAAACTACATACAGTGATTAGTACTTACTTTAATCTTGAAGCAGTTGCTTGCATGCCCCCCTATGATTCCTCTTCATGCATGCCTTGCATGGTGAATGAAAGATTCTTTACTTTATAGATCCCCAGGAGTCAATTCAAGCAAACAGGGGAACAACCTCCGGGTCACAGCCGTGTCGCTCAAAAACTCAACAGCCAATAGGAACGCGCCCTTGAAAGAGCCCGCCCACGCGATAGGATCTCCTCTAGCGCAGTGATGTTTTGGGGCTCACGATACATGGCCCCATTCATTCTTTCCTTTACACGGATCAGTCGTCCTGGTCCCTTTGCAGAAAAACAGCCCCTAAGCATGATGTTTCCACCCCCATGCTTCACAGTAGGTATGGTGTTCTTTGGATGCAACTCAGCATTCTTTCTCCTCCAAACACGACAAGTTGAGTTTTTACCAAAAAGTTCTATTTTGGTTTCATCTGACCATATGACATTCTCCCAATCCTCTTCTGGATCATCCAAATGCTCTCTAGCAAACTTCAGACGGGCCTGGATATGTGCTAGGTTAAGCAGGGGGACACGTCTGGCACTGCAGGATTTGAGTCCCTGGCGGCGTAGTGTGTTACTGGTGGTAGCCTTTGTTACTTTGGTCCCAGCTCTCTGCAGGTCATTCACTAGGTCCCCCCGTGTGGTTCTGGGACTTTTGCTCACCATTCTTGTGATCATTTTGACCCCACGGGGTGAGATCTTGCGTGGAGCCCCAGATCGAGGGAGATTATCAGTGGTCTTGTGTGTCTTCCATTTTCTAATAATTGCTTCCACAGTTGATTTCTTCACACCAAGCTGCTTACCTATTGCAGATTCAGTCTTCCCAGCCTGGTGCAGGTCTACAATTTTGTTTCTGGTGTCCTTTGACAGCTCTTTGGTCTTGGCCATAGTGGAGTTTGGAGTGTTACTGTTTGAGGTTGTGGACAGGTGTCTTTTATACTGATAACGAGTTCAAACAGGTGCCATTAATACAGGTAACGAGTGGAGGACAGAGGAGCCTCTTAAAGAAGAAGTTACAGGTCTGTGAGAGCCAGAAATCTTGCTTGTTTGTAGGAGACCAAATACTTATTTTACCGAGGAATTTACCAATTAATTCATTAAAAATCATATAATGTGATTTCCTGGATTCTTTCCCCCCATTCTGTCTCTCATAGTTGAAGTGTACCTATGATGAAAATTACAGGCCTCTCTCATCTTTTTAAGTGGGAGAACTTGCACAATTGGTGGCTGACTAAATACTTTTTTGCCCCACTGTAAATAAAAAGAATAGACAAATATAAAATATACCTTGCAGAATACAGTCAATAGTAAATTGTAAACATGCATAATGGTGAGGCTTTGCTGAAAGTGCAATATTCCTCCAACCAAGGCCAACCATTTTACCAACTTGCTCTTAGAGAAAAACATAGTACTCCAACACTTAAGTCACTTTCAAATGAATCTGAATCACTGGGTCTCTCTCTGCTCTTTATGTAAAGCGTCTTGAGATAACGCTGTTGTGAATTGGCGCTATATACATAAAGATTGATTGATTGATTGAAATAGATTTCTTTACCCTGCTTTCATACTGCTGGTATTACTCCGTGACCTGTAGCAGTGCAACAACCACTTCACCTTCAGGTAACGTTAAGTGTAACATAACTGCAGAAAAGTCTGTTATATATTGAGCTGACATTTGCTGAATGATAAAATAGAATTATTATTATTTCGACTGTGTTGTTATTACTTCTGTATCCGTAGCACAGCCCTTCCAGTGAGGAGCAAAAGCAGCTAAAGGAAAAATGAGTCATTATAGGGTTAATGAATGTCACAAAGCAGAGACAAAACATGTGGTGAAAGCCTAGCGAAGTAGAATAGAAATGGTTTAGGTATGATACTGAGTGCTTTTTTTTTTATCAAATAAATGTCATCATTCCCCTCCAAACAAACTATCTAAACACAATTCTGCGCCCATCTCTTTGACCTATTGACCTATCGGCTGCTGGTGTCATAAGTGATGAAGACGAGGGGAAAGATGATGAAGATGAGACTGATGATGAGATGGATGATCAGTTAAACTGAGTTTTGATGGCATGTGTTGATTTATCCATCTCAGTGTGGCGTGGATGTGCCTGAGATAACGGGCACGGGAGCACACAACCAGTCTTTCGAAAAGGACACTTATCTGTTTAGAGGCCAAAGAGGGCAAGCCCCCCCGGGGGTCTATCTGTGCATGAGCTTGCTGCCATCTGTCTCAGGTAGAGGGATTGCCATCCATTTAATGACCTTGCAAGTAACATGAGAGAATAAACTAGTTTCAATTGTTTATTGCCAGAAACTCTATTGTTATGACCCTAGTATATTTTATTTGCATGTTTTTCACCAATTAAGAGCGGTTGAACCATGTCAGTGACCCAGCTTCCCATGCAGATACTTGGGAACCTTTTTCTGTCCCTGTTTTTGTTTTAAATGATCTAACAATGTGGTCTGTCCAAACTACACACACTGTTGCATGGCACAATATACAGAAACCTACAGCAAATACCATATATGTATTAAAAGATCTAGACACAGTATCACCAGAGAGACTTGCTGCCAATTTACTCCAGTGGTTAACTGTGGTATTGGAACAACAACAACAAAAATCCTACTGCACAAAAATCTTTTTTGACCATAGACAGTTATTATAAAAAAAGAATATTATGCTAAAAAATATTATGCTGGGAAGTAAAAACAAGATCAATTATTACTCTTTCTTTTATACATGTTTTTAGCCACGAAAATTTAAGAAGTCCCAGAGCATGGAAAGTCTAGTGTTATGTGCATTACATTGTGTCAGTGGCTATGAGAAAAGTGGGACCCTGGGGGTGGGTTGCACTGTGTGAAAACAATTTAGGAAGAGACAGAATTTTTTAGGCTTTGGAGCCATGGCTAACACCCACAGTGACTAATTAGCCATATAAAACTAAAATTGATTTGTTGGTGCAACATGCACAGAGCAGAGTTTCACTCAGGACACTAGGATTCATATCCCGTGTGAAGCCAGAAGTCAATGTTGATCTTTTATTCTTAAACTTAGGTGACTTATTATTGTGACTTGGTACTGTCTGTCAAAATTTGGTTAGGTTTAGACAACAAAAACAGGCTTTTAGCCTGTTAGCTGGTGTTCTAGGTGTTACTAAAGAGACCCATTTTACTGAAAGGGCAGTTAAAATGGGGTATGCTTCAGGTCTGACCGCTAGCTGCAACTGACAAGTCTGTCATGCTCATCACACTGCGTGCTGTTGGCCCGTCCTGCCCACTTCAACGGATCAAGACCACTTGTGGCCATGCCAGTTATTTCCGAGCAGAAAGTAACATCTAAGCATTGGGGGAAGGTTGGAGAAGTCTGTAGTTTTGGTTGGACAGGCTGCTGTTTTTTTGGTCAAGCATGACCACTACAACAACCTATTTTGTTAGTTACATTTGAGGACTTTTAGCTGCACACAAACTTGACCATGTTCAACATGTCCTGAAGGCACATTTGTGTCATAGAGGTGCTCCAATTTATGTGCTTTGTTATCCTGGTGGAAACCTGAAAAACTAAACTCTGAGATATCCACAGTGGACATTAGGTAAACCTACAATGTACAGCTTTTCAAAAAACAAATTCTCCAGCTTGTTTAACACACAACTTTGATCAAACAGGATTTTCTAAATGGTGCATGTTTTTATTTTATGCTGGAGGCTACGAAGCAAACATCAGTCACTGCAAAAAAGCTACTAGATATATTTTAGCATTTCAAACAGATTTACATATTTGTGACTTTGTAAAAAGGCTGTGTGGTAATGGGGTTGGGTTGTCATTTTAAAACAAGTTTATTTTGCCAGAGAACAGCTGTGTGTCTTGCAGATTGTCTCACTAACAGATAAATCTCCACGAAGCATCAGAGGATATGAAACTCATTTTCTTGCTGAAATTACGAGCTTCGAAATGTCTCAATCGCGCGTGTGTGTGCGCGTGCATGTGCGTGTGTGTGTGTGCGTGTGGGAGTGCCTGTCTGTATGTGTCAGGGATGTACAGGGATCCAGTTCTGACTGACAGGTTTGCCCTCCTTACCTTTTCATTTCAAAGTCCACCACTGTAGTCTCGTAGGCCCAGTTAAGCGTGTGTGTGTGTGTGTTTGGAGTGTTAAAGACACATGTCAATGGACCCCTCAAGAATCACATTTACATCTTTTCTTCTTTTTCTATCCTCCTCTCCATCTCATTCTCTCCCCCTGTGGGTATATGTGGTTACCTCTGAGGAACTGGCTGAATTCTACAGTGTGTGTGTGTGTGTGTGTGTGTGTGTGAGTGGAAAGAGAGAGAGACATGCGATGATAGATTTATAGGCCTCTCACATATGCTGCAGCAATCAAGGAATCACCCCCGACTCATATCCTGCCCTCCAATAAAAAACACCAGAGACAGAAGAAAAGGAGAGTGGGTGAGAGGATGGAAGGGTGGAAATGACAGAGAGAGACAGAGAAAGAAAGAAAAGGATGGAGAATTGAAAGAAACGGTGGGAACAAGCTGAAAGAGTGCATAGGTGTTGAAACAGAATGTTTTTTTAATGAAAGACTGGTGGACTTTTTAGTGTGGTGACACAGGAGAGGACAAATAAAAAGACAACAGTAAAGTTTGGATGAGATGTGTGAAATGTGGAAATGAGAAAGACAAGGGTAGCGGGGAGGGGCTGGATGAGCATGATTTAATGTTGCTCGTCTTTATGAGGTTGTAAGTCTGTTTTTTTCATGAAAGTGGTCTTTAGTTTATAGCTTATCCCACCCCCTGTTTCTCTCAGTCGACTCCCCCTCTTCCTCTCTTCTTCTTCCATCTTTCATTCATCTCCACTGGTGAGTTATATGGTAAAGTATCTCCACACGATATAAAAAAAAGGATGTTTTTCCCTCCATGGGCAATATTTCACATATCGTTTCAGTTTTTTTTTCAATGCAATATAGGAAAAGCAAACGTGTGCGTCCCTGAGACAGTTCTTCATGTGACCTCTAGGGCAACTTTAAAGTTCTTTACTGAATATTAATGAGACAGTCAGGCCCCTGTGATACTGATTTGAAAATGTACTTATTAGTTGAAAATATATTCATCAAGGGGCTTGTGGTCTAAAACCTGGAGCAGTTGGGACTCAAGGGCTTTGCTCAAGAGCACATCAGAGATGGTGAAGATCCTGCCTGCTTCCAGACCTCTGGTTCTTCGGTCGCATCTCAGATTTGATCAGCAATCAAGTCAAATGAATGTAGTCTGATTATCAGGGTACAACCCACGAGCCGAACACTGATTTGGGTAATGGTATGACTACACCAAACCTCATTATATGTTTGTACTCATCTAACACAGCGTTTCTGAGTGTTTATTGCCAATTCTTTTCAATTGATTATGTTTACCTCTGCAGACATTGGAGAGAATGACTCAAGGTAATCATATGAAACTACTTTGATGAGTTTTTGGAAACATTATTGGTTGCATTATGTTTAAAATTTGAAAATGTCCAACTTCTATCAAAAAAAGAAAATTGATCAGGCCTGAGAACACTGAGATTATTGTGCTTAATATAACAAAGAACTGGATTAGTTCATACAAATACAAATTCACACTATCAGAACAATTTGAAAGACGTTTGGGGGAAATAAATATGTGCAACATGGGCTCTAGATATTATGTAAAGACCCACACTGGTTTGTTTCCCACTCATCTAAAACCTGCCATCCACATCTTTATTGTTGATTGTGCTTGAATCGAAGAAAGTCTCTTTCTGCTCCGTCAATGAATGTTGGTACTGAGGGTAAACCACGTGCTGCAAAAATGTCCAATATAAACATATTTCCTGCACAGTTTTTTTTGTAATGAGACCAAGGTGAGCTGGACACATTCAGCCCACCACCCAAATCCACAGAGAATTATCATTATCATTTATTCAGCAGCAGAGCTAAAAGAGTGTGTGGATCTGTGAAACCACATACCTCCCTCTCACCTCTTTCTACCCCACTTCTCTCCTTCCCTTCTCTACTCTTTCTCTTGCTTCCATACCATTCCCTCCCTTTCTCTCTCCCCTCACCCCTTTTCTTATTTCAGTCCCTCCACCTTTTTATCCCCTGTCTCCTTCTCCCCTCTCCCTCACCCTTTCGCTCTCGGCCTGTTTAATAAGGAGGGACTGGTGGAGTCGGCCTCTTCGCCCTCCTCACTCCACTGAGCCACAGTCTCATTAAGGCAGGAAACATGCTGACACACACACACTCATACACACCATCACTTCATGCTGTGGGACTTCATTGGTTACCCATTGCCTTCTTTTCTCTTTTTTCTTTGCTGTCCATATAATTTTTGACCTTTTTCTCCTGAATTCTATTGCTTTTCTTACTTCTGACCTTTTCATTTCTCTCTGAGCATGTGATCGGCTTTGTTTTTTAGCACTTTCTTGCTTTATTTGTGCTGACAAACCACTTCAGTTTTTACCTGCTAAACAGATGCCTTTGTTTTACTGATGTTTTCTTTCATTTTACACTTTCATTTCTCTTTTGTGTCACCTTCTTTGTTTCATCTTTAGCATTGCCTTGAGTTAAACTGATGGTGACATGACAACACAGGCTGCTGGGAGCAAGACGAAGCTCTTAAACCCTCAAATGACATGAAATTCATTCAACTGTGGCCGTCTCTTTAACGGCAGAGATTCTTTTTTATCTTTTATTCTCGCAATTACATCTGGGCTAATAAATAATTATACTTTCATAATGCCTGTGAAAACTGATTTATGTTTTATGACCTTTGGTTGATTAATTGGCATTTCAGATTTAATGTTCCACAATGTAAATCCAACAGTCCAAAATATGTTTGTCAATGCCTTCAAAAATGACCCCAAGGAGTGTTTTCTGCCCCTATCAGGACAATACCTAAGTGGTTTTCTAATTTTTTCCAAAAGGTTTAAGATTTGGATAACTTCTGGCAAACAAAGCTAATCAGTAATGGTGAGGGAAAGGTCATGGCCATGTTTAAAAGAAACTACTGTTGATTGGTGGAAGGAGACCATATTCTTGTTTAAGTAGCTGTAACAAGTCTACACTTAGTTCAAAATGCAAAACCACCATTAATAAGAAAGACTTAACAGAATTCCCATATCTTATTTTCCCATATCCCACATTTTTTCTTGTGTTTGTTGTGAATATTTATTGAAATGCTTTTTTGGTCTCTTTGTAACTGTGAAGCACACTGTAACCCTGGTTTAAGTGTTATGCAAATTAGGTTTTACTAACTTCACTAACTAATTACATCAGATTTAGGCACTGGCTAAGTCTGCAGCACTATGTCATTCTACTGACTGAGACTAATGACTTATAATGACAGTCTTTATTTGCACTGCAGGTGACATGCAACATTAGACAAACAGCAACATTAAACAATTCTGCTTCCTGGATTACATTCAGACCTCAGCTCCTCAGGCCAGATTGTGGTTAGGGTTCATACATGGATGTTAACTGCTGGTCCGGCCTACTGTGTTGTGACCTTAAATAGTCAAGAGTAGTAAGAGTCAGCATGCAGCTCACGCCTTCACTCATCTATATTAAGTTACATTTAACAATGCAAACAAAACATCCTCCCATACATTTTACAAGCATGAACACACTCAGTCCCAGGACCACAGTTACCATGACTAGTGTATCTTTTTAACTTTCTCTAATTTATACCTTCAATCAATGTTAATGAAATCTGAAGTTTGATATGCTTTTAACTTTTTAACTTGTCTGCTTCTGCTGCCATATGGACTACATCTTTACAGAGACAATGTAAATGTGATACTCTGAAAATTAGTTACTCGTCACACCTGCACCCATAACCACTCCCAACTTACACAAAAGGCACACTCCCTCATGTTGACCCAGGACATTATCCCTGGACGTGAGTTGCTGAATCATCCAGTACTGGTGTAATTCCTGCTGTAGGCTGACTAAAACACAAGTGAACAAACAACCAATTCTCCTTTTGTGTGTTCGAGCAGGTGTACTTCATTCCTCATGACTGCCAGAGATGCCTGCTTATACACCTGGATGTAGTCCCTGCATTTTCAATGTGCACATGCATTATCACATGCTGTCTTTTGTGGTAAGCCAGTATTCAGAGAACTGTTATTATATTTGTAACTCTCATTTCACCTTTTTAAGTTTTTGTTGTCATTTAAGAGAAGTGAAAAAAATCCAAACTTTCCATTCTATGTTTTCTAAAAAAGATACTGCCATCAGTAGCATCAAAATTACAACTGAAATGAAAGCAATAAAAGCTTATATAAATAAAAATACCTCAGGCCCACTCAAACAGCCAAGGGTGTGATTAAAGTGTTTTTAATTAGTTAAGGGCATATCACAGTAAAAGAAATCATAAAAAGGAAAAATGGCAGAGCGGGGTCTTCCTTAGTGTGAGGCTGGAAAGAGTAATCAACTGGAGTGGGAAGTTCTTATAGTCACTTCAGTAGTCACTTCAGTAACAGACTTATTGGATCGTTAAATTGGATGCTTTGATGTATCCAGGTCTTGGTGAGGAAATAGATTTCAGACCTTTTGTAAACTGGCTTGGCTCTGATTCAATTATTGTTAGCAAATGTCATGGAGGTTACAACGTTTTAATTAAAGCTCCCATATTCTGCTCATTTTCAGGGAGGTGGAGCGAGGAGGTCACATGAGCAACACATCCCCTTATGATATCATAAAGGGAGCCAAATCTAAACTGCGCGTTTTTCTCACATATTTACTGAAAAACCGAGCAGGAGAAAAAGGAAGCGGATTATATTTTGTCATAGTGTGAGGCTCTGTAGACACACAGGGGACACACATTTATGTTGACATTAAAAAGTGCATTTTGCATAACATGGGACCTTTCATTTGTTGATATGGTTAGAATTATCACTGTGAATATAAATTACTTTCCATATTGTCTGTTCATGCTTACCTGTGGTATATTTATTGTTAGATATGCTGGTAAAATTTAAACTCTTGGCCACTGATTTAACTTTTTTTTTCCTTTTGACTGTAATATGCCATAAACTAATTAAAGGCATTTTAACCACATCCCAGGCTCAGTCTAAGTGTGCCTGAAGTAATCCATCCCTCTGTAGTTTACCTGGAGTTTACTACTTTGTGAGCTTCCAATATTTTCCAATATTCTTTTTGACTCTGTGGAATAAATCTACTTCTTTTCTATATGGTAACCTTTTATAGTAAAAGAATCATCATTGATTCAACAACACTCACTATTTCTTGATCCAGCTAGTTTATCTCTCTCTCTCTCTCTCTCTCTCTCTCTCTCTCTCTCTCTCTCTCTCTCTCTCTCTCTCTCTCTCTCCCTATCTATCTCTCTCTGTCTCCCACTCCCCCTGGTCATGGCAGCTTTGACAGTGAGTGAAGGGAGAGAGAGGCCATGTGGTGTTTCAGATAAGCACAAACTTTTTTCTCTTAGGAACACAACATCCCAAATCACTCACTTGCTCCTTGACACACACACACACACACACACACACACACACATTGCTTGTTGGAAGAATAATCTATTCACAGAAGAGAGAAATTACAGATTGCGCTGCTGAGAGATCGTAAAACCAAGAAGCTTATGCAAAAGTCCACAGAAACTAAAGAATCAGAACCAAAAGGAAAGAAAAATTGTGAAACTGTACCCAGGATTTGAAGTGGAGTCCAATCAGTAAGTGTATGTGTGTCTGCTTTAGTGACCCATATCTGTCTTACAACAACACATAGTGCATATGAGCAGAGGGTTCATCATATACAGTAAAGAGATTGCAGCAGCATTAGCACATAAATACAACACACATGCACAGTCACACCCAAACACACAGGCAGTTAATGAACTGCCTGATTTGTGCGTGTGTGACACCCTGTGCATATGTGTGTGTGTGAGCCGGTGCTCTGTCCCGTGTGTCGCTTTTATGGCCGTGATTTATAATCTTCAGTCTCTGAAATGAATATTAATAGATTTATGACTCTGGAAACTTTGTAATCCATCTAAACTATGAAGGAGAGAGAGAGAGAGATTTAATCTGTCAGGGAAAAAGGTTGACGGTGTGTGTGAGAAGAAAAGGAGGAGATGGGTTGGTTGGAAGATGAAGAGAAAGAAGTGAGGATCGTCTCTGGAGAGCTGGATGTGATTTACTGATCTGTACACAGTCGAGACATTCAGTCACCTGTCAGCACAAAACACTAATCACATTTAGTAGAAAAAATACAGGTAAAAGGGCCTGTTTGATTCTCCTTTCATGGCATCAAATAGTTACAACCCGTGAAAGTGATCATTTATCTGCCAGAGATGAGACTTTTCTAGCCATGTTGTTGGTGGCAAATTCTTTGTTCATGCTTCTCAAAGTGTCCCGGCAGTCTTCATGCAGTATGATTCATTGAGGTTGTTGTGAGCCTCTCTGTTCGCTGACAGAGCTCTGCAAGTTCCATTCAGCCGACTGTCCAAAACAGTAACAGCTGTTTATTCTGCATAGCCTCTAACTATCCGCTCTAATTGGGAGTTTGTTTTGGTTGTGCAGCCAATGGGGGTATTTGACTGACTCCCAGAACATCTCTGCCCATTTTCTGTTGGCTGCGCTGTTCGATGGGGTCTGCTCTGATATTTGTTTGTGTGTGTGTGTGCGTGTGTGTGTGTGTGAGAGAGAGAGAGAGAAACAGAGAGAGAGAGAAAGGCAATGTGTCTATGTGCGTGTGTGTGTGTGTGTGTGTGTGTGTGTGTGTGTATCAGACTGGGCGGATATCAAGGGCAGCAGACAAGCTGGTTCCCAATGTGTTAACAGCATCTCAGCCTGCCCTCCAAATGCCTGCTTGTGCCCTCTCTAACAAGCAAGTGTGTGTTTTCAAGTGTTAAAGTGGTAGCTGGCCCATCACTAAAAAAAACTTGGGAGGACTTACAGAGGAAGAAGAGAATAGTGACAATTTATGTGTGTATGTGTGTGGATGCCAGAGCTCTTTAGGCACCATTAGCAGGTTTTTTTTAAATAGGGAATCTAATTGATTGAAGGTTGTTGGAAGGATAATACTGTTTTTAAACTCTGCCTCCTGTTTCATCTTAAAGAAATCCAATACTTTCAGCTGGTCCGCTAATAGCATGAATAAAAAACGATTAGTTTTGGCTGAGCTCTGTGCCAGTGTTTTACGAGGAAGGAAGAAGAAGAAGAGGGAATAAAAGATGAGAGGGACAGCGACAAGGGGAAGAAGAAAAAAAAAAAAACCTGTTGGGAGCTGTTTTGTTTGTCTTGCAAAGCACCAGGAGTATGGCTCCACTTTGATTGATTCTCCAATGGTTATTTGTTCAGCCAATCACAGCGCTGCATGCTTTATGGGGCAGCGAACACAACTTTGCATCCAATCATCTCCCACACCTGCTGACATGGTGCCGCTGGCTGAAATGGCACCTAATCACAGCTTCTGCATCATAATGTAGCAGCTATAAACACACCGCAGTCAAATATGTACAGAAGAGAAGCTTTATGGTGTTGCGGGCAGGATATGTAAGTTATGCACCCCAGATCAGCCACCAGTGAGACAATAAAATCAAATCTAGGAAGTCCAGTTTGAGTACCAGATCCATGAATTTGAAGGTTTAAAACACTACACATATTTCACTGTCAATTTTCAGCTGTCCTGAGTTGAACTTTTCTGCCGGAGCCCTCCATATTGGCACCCGTGCTGCGCTGACCGACTGGATACTGGTTGGTAATGCAAACTGAGGTAAACCCTTTTGGTTACGGTTGTTGCTACTTGAAATGTTGCTGGTTACCTTGTCAAAGTGAGCTAACTTTAGCTTAGGCTCAGCAACAATGGTGGTCACGACAACCACCATTGTTGCTGAGCCTAAGCTAAAGTTCATTTTTTGCGTGACATAAGGCCCAAGCAGTATAAACACCCAAAGCTGTTGTTTTCTATGTGAAATTCATTTAAATCAACAGCAATTTTATCACATTTGTACCCGAAACCAGCACATTTCCAGTGATAGTACTGTCAGTCCGGTGCATCTGAAGTAAGCTACTATTGTAGCCATGCTACGTTGTAAGGGGTGTTGCACTAAAAGGATGAAGGCAGCTGTTCTCCAGTGCAGCAGAGAGAAGGAGGGGCAAATGGCTTCGCAGCAAAAACCTGAAATCTTTTTACAAGCCAATAGACAGAAAAAATGATTAGGTCTGCAACTAATGATTATTCTCATTGTGGATTTATATACATATTTATATATATATTATTTCCATTGATCATAGAGTGACGATAAAGAGAGATCCAACCCAAAAAGACATGTTACTTACATTGATATAAAACAGAAAAGCTGCAAATCCTCACACAAGACAAGCCAGACCCAGCATCATTTTTGCTTGAGAAAGAACTAAAATGATTGCTTGATCATGGCCCCCAGACGCCCAGCGGAGGTTTGATTTCATAAGTGTCAACCTTTCACCTCACACTTGAGTTTCCAGCCTGTATTATAAATATTCCATATTTCAGTGAAATGTGGCTGCTGCAGGGCTTAATTTGATTACAACCACAAGTTGAGTGCTCCCTGCTGAATCTTTGGGGAGCATCCTAAACAGCAGACCCACTATTATTGAATGCCACTCTGCAACCATTTACGTAGCTCCTCCCTGAACTACAGTATAGATTTGCACATGTAAAGACACAGCAATAGACGGAAAAATGCAAACACACCTCCATACATGTACACAAACTCACTTTCAGCTGACAGAATAAGTCCCAGACTGCAGGCACACAGGCAATACAGTCTAAAAGCAATACGCATGTTTGTCGCTGTAGTCATGCCTTCAAACTCTCATGGTGTTGATTTTCTTGTCTGACATTCAGGCAAAGAACTGTCGCTGAGTCATCAGACTAAAAGCAAAGCTCGTTATTCTTACTGCAGCTCTAGCAAAGGTGACATTTTCGAAATGAGAGGCTTGCATTGAACAGCACGTATATGCACATATGGCGATCAGTCAATTTGGCCTTGGGTTCAGTCACAGTATGTGAGAATTAAATGGTGCTGCAGTCAACTAACATATATTTATTTTTTAACTTGAACCTAAATCTATTTATTTATCTCATTTACTTCTCGCATTCAAACCTCTAAATTGGGTTTAGTCACCAAACAGCCTGGAGGACTGCCAGGAAAATCATCCCTCACAACATTTACTGTCTTCCTCATAATTCACAGCAATCTTCCACAGGTAATCTACCTTCCACAGAGTGCATTTAGCCTCATTTTAGCCTTAATTCAAGTGCAAGCTGTAAACATTCATTCCTGAATTGCATTCACACCAAACTTGAGGATTGATATGAGCTCACTTTAAATTGACTCATTAACTGAATGTTATTAAAGTTTGACAGCAGACTGGGTGTGCGTATGGAGGGGGAAGTGGCTGAAGTGATGAGATTTGATACAAATTGAGAGGCTGACGTTTTGACTAAAAGATGTTGGCCTTCAAATTGAGGATACATCCATATCTGCATCAAATATGACATGTATTATCAACCCACTGCTCATCAAAACATGATGGCACAATTTGTTCCATTTGTCAAGATGAGCTCTGCTACTGCTGGAACTTGGTTGGTGCTAATTAATGTTATCTAATGGGAGGAACCTCCTGTTCACAATTACTGACTTATCCCATAAAGCTCCAACAAGCTGCCATTCATTGTGAATGGAACCTCCAAATAGCCTTTGCTAACATTCTCACAATGACAATGCTAGTATAGCAAGTATAATAACTAGTCATTTGGTGACTAATATCATAGTGAACACAGGATATCCACTTAATATGATAATGTAATAAAAACTACTGTGCAGCTACCTGAGTTTATATTGTTACATTAAATGACAATTGTGACTTAAAAAATGTTTTTATAATTACTTGAACAGTTTCTTGACTTAATACCATTTTATTATATAGGTTTTAATGCTTCCTCTCATTTAAAACAATATTTTAGTACAATCTGACAACTAGTTTCTACAGAAGAACAACGTGCGTTGTCATCCCTGTGGCTCCTAGCCTCACACTTTGGCTCCGTGAAAGCCATTTCTACTCACTGATGCCATAATGCCATTCAAGAGAGTTGCTTAGTCACTTATGATGTCATATTAGCAGCACTGATTGATTTTGCTATAGAGTCATAGATGCTGTAATTGGTCCCAAGAATAAATCTTCAAAGTGGCCTCATTAATTAAGACGCAGCAGAATGACTCAGCCAGGATTTAATGGCTTGGCAGATCAAGCACAAAGAACAGTTGAATACATTTTGAATACTTGAGGAGCATTTGATTCATCTCACCTTCATGCAGGTGACACATTTGCTGTTGTAGCACTTTAAGGGTCTGATAAAAGAAACACACTTCAATCATATGAATTCCTAAGGAATCGTTTATGTGAAGTGATAGTTGTCAACCACAACAATGAGCTTTGTGTAGGAATATGTTCTTATCTTAATTCTCTCATACTTCGTACTTCCAAGTCAGAGTCGTCACAATAGCATTAGGAGTTACTGAGTTATAAAAGTCAAAAAGGTGATGCTGATAAAATTTAAAGAAAAACAACTGTAGTCCAAACTGGTAGTGGTGAAGCCACAGAGAATTTTTTTACTGTTTGTTGTTTTATTCTCACTGCGCTCACCAGTGCACACACACTATGTTGTACTTCTAGCCTATGTACATGTAGACAGTCACTGTGCAGCAGCAGCGATTGCAGTGTCCTGATGTCCTCTAGCTGCAGGTGGATTGAACTCTCTGGATGTGTCTAATGTGATGACCAGTGTGCTGGTGTCTTTGGCTACTTTGATTCAGTCTGACACTTGAAATGACACTAAACTCCCTAAAACAATGTGTTTATAGAATAATAGCCTACATATTGATTATCAATAGATACAAATCAAACCTCTTTCCTAAATACTAGTGCGCATATAACGTATATAAATCCCACAAAAAAAACGAGAAAGTCATTGTAAGTTTGAACTTTATTTGTGATCATCAGTCAATGCCTTATTTGATAGACACCCCTACTTCCTGCGTCCATTAAGTGAATCCATATAATGCTAATGCTTCTCTGCTAAATGTGTAAATAAGCAGATGTATGCTTACGTAAGTTTGGTATATCAACTTGAAATACAACAGTATGTTCATGGCCAAAAAAAAAATCAGTCACTGCAGGAGAACAAATGCGTTCATACAAGTGGGTCTTGCACGTGGCCCAACTTATTCCTTTCACTGCTATATACATTACTGTGCAAAAGTGAAAGGCAGGTGTGAAGAAATGCTGTAAAGTAAGAATGCTTTCAAATAAAAAATTTAATTGCTTATTTTTATCAGTGAGTGAGCGAACAGAAGAAAAATCAGAATCAAATCAACATGTGGTGTGACCGTCCTTTGCCTTCAAACAGCATCAGTTCTTCAGGTACACTTGCACACAGTTTTTGAAGGAACCCAGCAGGTAGGTTGTTCCAAACATCTTGGAGAACAAACCACAGATCTTCTCTGGATGTCGGCTGCCTCAAATCCTTCTGTCTCTTCATGTGATCCCAGACAGACTGGATGATGGTGACATCAGGGCTCTGTGGGGGCCACATCATCGTTTCCAGGACTCCTTGTTCTTCTTTATGCTGAAGATGGTTCCTAATGACATTGGCTGTATGTTTGGGGTTGTTGTCCTGCTGCAGAATACATTTGGGGCCAATCAGATTTGCAGTAATGCAGCCCCAAAACTTGCAAGGAACCTCCACCATGCTCCACTGTTGCCTGCAGACACTCATTATTGTACCACTCTCCAGCCCTTCTGCCTTCTGCTACAGCCAAGTATTTCAAATTTTGACTCATCATGACCTTGGCCGACCACTGCGTCTACGGTCCTCCAACGCTGTCCGTTTCTTTGTGCTTCTTCAAAAGAGCTTGAACAGCACATCTTGGTGGTTAGATCTCCGGCTCCTTTGAGTCAGCATGTCGAAGTGTCCTTAGGCAAGACACTGAACCCCAACTTGCTCCTGAAGCAGCTTCAGTGTGTGAATGTGTGTGAAACAAGAGTCTTCTCCAACTTAGATTCCTCCTGTATAAATGATGTGTGAATGAGGATGTGATCAAAAAGAGCTAATATGATGAGCAAGTCTGGGGACATTAGGTGATGACAAGACAAGATGACTCAAATGGTAGTACACAACTCTGGAAATTTGCATTTAGACACTTGTTTCTAAGGTGCAGCAGTTATCCTCCTACTGTTGACTGTGGGAGTTTAAGTTAAAAAAGCTGTTTCCTGTGTAGCTAGTAAGCTGATTGTGAACGCAGTGAGCAAGCTTTCTGTGCAAAAAAAACAACAGATCATTTTCATCTTACAAAATCAATAACGTCCTATCAAAGGGCAATTGATTCCACCCCAGGTCATCCATGTTGAAAATGCATCCAACCCATTCAGTTACAGCAACCTCATCTTCCACTGTGCTGGCTTCATTTTAAACTTTGACCTGTGGATCCTTAATGCTCTGCTGGCAGGAGAGTTATTCCTTTCACTTTTCTCCCACACAGCAGTAATTCAAGTCCAAAAAATCATTTCTGAGAAGTGATTGAAAGGTTCTTGCAGATTATGAAGCCTAAGCTCTTCATGCAGATTGATCCAAAGTCTAGGAGCCCTAATGAGAAACTTGCTGCTAACATAGAAAACAGAACAACAAGGAGAAGTTAATCATAGCCTATCCGATAAATTATCTGTGGTGTTCTAACCTTCAAAGTAGCGATTAAACCGTGACATTACAAGACAAAGACTAAATAAGTCTAATATCCTGATGGTGAAACTGCACACACAGTCTTTCAATAAAATTCTGTCTCCCCCGGTCAGATGGCTGGCTCAACCTCACTGTGTGTTTGATCATCACAGGTGGCAGCCAGCTCTCAGGAGTGGTGCTGAGCTCAGGTTTGCCTGGAGCTTCCCGTTGGCATAGTGTGGTATGATAACATGTTGTCACCTTGTGAATTCATCCAGTGAAATAGTTGCTTTTGTTATATGTTGTCATGGGATTCTACTAATGTGAGCTTTTGAGAACTGTCATTGATTGTTTTGGAGTGAAGCTTCAGATGACTGATATTTGCGGTGGACTATCATTTGAGTGAGAGGCAGCTGAGATGTGGGAAAATGAGATTTAGGTATGAAAATGTCTGGGTGTTTCTTTAAAAAGTTACAACAGGTAAATCTGGCCCAAATCTGATTTTTTTTTTTTTTGTAGTGAAAAGCCCAATGTATACATTTAGCCACCCTGTTAAAACACATAGGAGGAGCATCTCACCTCCTTGTGGCAGGGCTAGCTGGCCAGTACATAGACATATTTGACATATTTCTTCATTCTGTTGATATTTTTAGTTAATTTGAATGTTTTTAAGTAGAATTCTGCACAAATGTTACATAGTCCCTTTTATGGCTCCAATCGCACACCTGAGATTTTTCTGACTCGGGCCATGTTTACCCTCCTTGATCCGATAAATATTTGTTGAGGCAATAAAACCCAACAATCATAATCTGAACAATCCCAATCCTCACGGTGCAATATCTGTCTTGACTCTGCTGGTACTCGAGGAAAGTAAACATAAAGCAAAACCTGTTGTGATATTTCCACAAGACTGGATAACAACTGCGCGGCTCACAGTTGCCCAGAGGCCCTCGGTTTCCCCTTTGGCAATTGGTTTGTGGTAATCTGATGAACTGTAATTTTCTTTGATAAATGGAGAACACGCACTACAGAACTATATACTGTAAAGATATAAAAATTGTTCAGGGCATTAAGGAAGTCACTGTTTTATTACCTAAAGTGTCTGTCCTGAAAATTTAGAGTCAAAATCTAGTTTAAAGATCTTCATTCATGTGATAGTACACTTACATTCAGCATATTCCTAAATTCCAAATTACCACACAGCAAACTCTGACACATAATATGACACAGACATGTTGTAAAGAGGATTTCTATCCAAAACTCTTGTGCGACTCCTGTCCCTGGATTGGCTTTTTTACCTAAATATGGTCATAACGTATCATCATAACCAGAAGTACATTAGTTAAAGTACAAAAGTACATGAGTTAAATTGAGCACATAATGAATAATGAGATTCTCATGTGTGACATGATCACATGACATGATCATACAGTAATGACAATATTTACATCACTTTCTGCTTCACTGCACAATATGACGGTCTGCCGGCTGAATTACCATTCGCCAGTAGATGGAAGTGTTGTACACCAACGCTCAATGCAACTTTTTATGAACACTTAACTTATTTACCAATGTTTATGACAACTACTGCCATTAAAGGCAGCACACTCCCCGCTTGATATAATAACATTATATCACTACAAACACAATCAACTTGAAAGGCAAAGTCCTCTCGTAGCAACGTACTTAAGTATGGAAGCCCGTTTCCGCCAGTGAAAAAAAAAAAAAGACGAGATAAAAAGTCATAATTACGAGATAAAAAGTCGAAATTACGAGATAAAAAGTCGAAATTACAAGAAAGGAAATGCGCATGCGCTTCAGTTGTACCGACAGAGAAAGGGGTCCATGAACGCCTCGCTTGTCCAGCTACAGCAATGACGCTATCCTGTGGTTGAAAGGTCGCTATTACAAGTGACTTCATGACTGCATGATATAGCTTTGAAATATTAAATTAGTTCATTGTTGCAGGGAGCAAAACAAGTTGCGAGAATTTCTTTAATGTGGCTTTGAAATTATCTTCTAATGTCTAACTCTGTGGTCTTCGTTACAGTGCGTCTTATTCTTTCTACGCCAAAGGTTCTTCTTGCTTAAAATCCTTTCTAGTGTGCGTTTGCTCAGTATAATCCCATGCAAATCAGAGAGTAAATGAAGTATTTCATCCGTTGTAAAGCCCCGTTTAAAGTAATCCTCAATGTACTGGCAGTCCATTTCTGTGTCAAACTATACAGGATTCATACAAAGAACTGCTGCTCTGTCGGTACAACTGAAGCGCATGCGCATTTCCTTTCTCGTAATTTCGACTTTTTATCTCGTAATTTCGACTTTTTATCTCGTAATTATGACTTTTTATCTCATCTTTTTTTTTTTTTTTTTTTTTTTTTTTTCACTGGCGGAAACAGGCTTCCATACTTAAGAATCACTCAGTCTCTGAAAGAAGAAACACAGTCTCTGAAACTGGTCTCAGGAAAACCTTGGCTGTTCCATCCTTCACAGTCCGGACCTCCACCTTGTGGACCCTCTTCTTACTGCTGGGCAAGACTTTAACAATCATTCCTGTGGACCTGGCTGTCTTTCAGTAAGACAACATCTCCTTCTTTGATGTTCGTCTTGGCTTGTGTCCACTCCCTGCGGCTCTGTAGAGTTGACAGATACTCTCCTTTCCATCTTTTCCAAAAAGTGTCGGCTAGACACTGGACTTGCTTCCACTGTTTCCTATACAACTGTGGTGTGTCCCAATTTCCTGAGGGGGCTGAAAGAGCACTCACCTTTTGGGTGAGGAGCATAGCCGGAGTGAGTACTTCAGGCACATCTGGATCAGTGGATACGCGCACAAAGGGGTCTTGCATTCATGATCGCCATCACCTCTGCCATGAAGGTGCTCAGGATCTCATGTGTGAGACAAGTGGGCCCTTTCTGAAGCAGTAAAGCATCCAAAATGCGCCTGGCAACTCCAATGAGCCTCTCCCAGGACCCACCTATGTGGGAGGCATGAGGTGGATTAAACACCCAAGAGCATCCTTTCTCCTGCAGATAGTCCTTGACTCCTGCATCGTCTGTGTTTATATCCAACTCCTTACAAGCTCCTACAAAGTTTGTCCCTCTGTCAGACCACAGAAGTTTTGCTGGACCACGAATAGAGAAGAATCTTCTCAAAGCGTTAACAAAGCTGTCTGATGACATGGTTTCAATCAGCTCAATATGCACTGCTCTGGTTGACATGCATGTGAAAAGCACAGAGACAAGAGATGGAATTCAGATGTTTCTGCTGCTTTGTCATGATATAAGAAAGCCGGACCCGAAAACTAGTTGGTATGTTGGAGCTGGGTTGCTGGTACCGACCTGGTTGCGTGGTCTGCAGGATTTGAGTCTGTAGAGACATAGTTCCACTGGAGAGGGTGTGTGGATCTCCTAATCCAATTTACCCGGTTGGCAACATACACAGAAAATCTTCTTGTGGAGTTGTGGATATAACCCAGCACGATCTTACTGTCTGTGAAGAACTGTACAGAATCCACCGCAACGTCAATCTCCTCTCTTATTAGCTCGTATCACTCTACAGCCAGCACCACTGCACAAAGCTCCAGGCGTGGAATGGTGTAAGCAGGGCGAGGGGCTAATTTTGACTTCCCCATGACAAACCCAACATGGTATTGTCCCTCAGTGTCGGCAGCTCTCAAGTAGGCTACAGCTCCTACAGCTATTGTGGAAGCATCTGAAAAGATGCAGTTCTTTTCTCTGTGTTGAAGAGAGTGAGACTGGAATGTAGCACCTCTGTATGTGAAGGTCTTCAAGGGCCTTTAAAGAATCCTTCCACAGGTTCCACTCTGCTTGCTTTTGTGGAGGGAGAGGAACATCCCATTCACTTTGTTCAGCTGACAGCTCTCGAACCAACGCTTTCCCTTGCATTGTTGTGGGAGCTACGAAGCCCAAGGGTCGTACAAACTGTTGACTGTAGACAGCACACCTCTTCGTGTGAATGGCTTTTCTTCACAGGACACCAGATAAGTGAAACTGTCTGTACATAAGTTCCAGCAGAGCCCTAGGCTCCTCTGAAGAGGGAGAGGATCCACTCCAAGGTCTAGATTCTTCAGATCCTTGGCACGGTCCTCTGCTGGGAACGCTTCCACCACCTGACTACTATTGGATGGTACTTTATGCAGTAGTTTGGATTCTGCCAACATCTCCCTGGTTCGTGTGAGAAGGTCTATTGCCTCATCTGGTGTGGCTACTGAGGTGAGACCATCATCCACGTAAAACTGTCTCTCAACAAACTGTCTTGCATCAGAACCATGTTCAAGCTCACCATTTTCAGCTGCTCGTCTCATACAGTAGATGGCTACTGCAGGTGAAGGTTTGTTTCCAAATACATGCACCTTCATCCTGTACTCAACCATGTCCTTGTTGATGTCATTTTCATCAAACCAGAGGTACCGCAGATAGTCTCTGTGATCTTCTCGGACAAGGAAGCAATAAAACATTTGCTGCACATCTGCTGTGAGGGCTATGAGTTCTTTTTGGAATCGCAGAAGAACTCCAACAGCTTGTTGTTTAATTCTGGTCCACTGAGAAGCACATCATTGAGTGATGTTCTGTTGCACTGAGCACTTGCATCAAAGACAACACGTATTTGGTCTGGCTTCTGTGGGTGATAAACACCAAATGATGGCAGGTACCATTGTTCTTTACCTTGGTCTAAGGGTGGGGCAGGCTCTGCTTGCTCATTGTTTACCATGTTCTGCATGAAGTTGACATAATCATCCTGCATTTTTGGCTTATTCTTCAGCATTCTCTGCAGTGAGTGGAGACGATTTAAAGCTTGCTCCCTATTGCTTGGAAGGTGATGTCTAGGTAAGCGCAATGATAAAGGTGCCACCCAGCTGTTTTCTTTATTTTGGGTTACCTCTGCATCCATGATTGGCAGGAAAGCCTTGTCCTCTATAGAGAGTGCTGGCTTGTCATCATCTTTGCACCTGTCGAATACTGAACACCCTATGTTTTCTGAACTCATTGTGATACTTGTGTTCTCTTCACATGTAGGTGAGGTTGGAATGCAATGCTGTGTCACAACTCTGTAGTTGTCCTTCACATGTATACTGTTTAGACATGGTCTGAGAAAGGATGTGCGTCCATTTTGTAATATGTTTGTTTTGTAGACATTGACCTCTGATGGCTTGTGAGCTGTTCCCAAACACACATCTCCCACAATCACCCAGCCTAGGTCCAGCCGCTGTGCGTAAGGTGCGTTATGTGGCCCGTTGATCTGCTCGTGTACCTTGTGCACCTGTAGGATGTCTCTTCCTAAGAGCAGAAGGATATGAGCGTCTTTGTCTACAGGTTGAATCTTGTTAGCAACTCGCTGCAGGTAGGGATGATGGTGTGCGATCTCTGCGGTGGGAATTTCTGTCCTGTCATCTGGCACCATGTCACACTCAATTAAGGTAGGTAAGGGAACCTGCAACTTCCTGTCCATAGACTCGATCATGAAGTTAGATGCTCTCCTACCTGAAGTCTCAATTTTCCCAGAACAGGTTTTCAGGGTGTATGGTGTGTGGCTGGCTTTTAACTCAAAGAGGTTGAAGAACTCTGTCTTGGCGAGGGACTTGTTGCTCTGCTCATCCAACACAGCATACATTAGAACAGCTTTGTCCCTTTTTCCGGCAGGATATGCTTTTACCAGGCATATTTTGGAACATGAGCATGCACTTCCTGTATTCCCACAAATCTCTGTACACTTGGAGGTAACAGAAGAATGTGTACTGTCACCTTGCTCCCCGCTGTCATCTTTGTTAGCCATGACTCTTTGTGTGGTTACAGGAGGTGGGTCTGGATGCAGAGCTGCAATGTGCTTGTCACAGTTACATTCAAAACACTTAACAGTTACCTTACAGTCCTTTGCAAAGTGCTGAGTAGACCCACTGCATCTGTAGCAGATACGATTCTCTCTAAGATATGTTTTGCGAGGGTTTTGTCTCTAAAAAGCTTACACTTTTTCAGTGGGTGGGGCTTCTTGTGTATCGGACACTGACGATCTGGTTCATCCAACTTCTTCATAACAGGACTTGTTTGGATGCCTGTTGATTCTGCAGAGATGTCCGTTTTGTGTGCAGTGATAGATGTATTCTTACTGTTCCTCATAGGCTTTTCTGTCCTGAAGGAGGCATAACAGCTGGAGGTGGACAACATGAAGCTTGGGTCATTTTTTATCTTTGCCTGTTGTTGGAGAAGACAGTGAAGGGAGGAAAAGCAACTCCATAAACCTCCTTGTACTTGCTTCCAACGGTTGTCCATTGTTCTTGCAGGTTATAGGGGAGTTTTTCCACAATGTGTTTTACTCCACGAGCTGTATCCAAATACAACAGTCCTTGTAGAGCACCATCTTCCTTAGCACACTCCAGTTCAAGGAGAATGTCACCTAGCTCTCTCAGCTTAACATTGTCTTTATTGGTCAGTCTTGGAAAGTTTTCTATCTTTTTGAGCAGTGCGTCCTCGATGACTTCTGGCGTCCCATAACTCTCTTCAAGATGTTGCCAGACCATGTTAACCACTGCTGTGGGATTGAGGACATGTAGGCTACTGCTCGAATTCTCTTCTGTTCTGACGATTCAGGTCCAAGCCACTTTGAGAGCAGGTCCAGTTTGTCATCAAATTGCAGAAAACCAGCACTCACCATTTCTCGCCGGAGAAGATATCTTGCAAAGTCTTGTGCACCTTGAGGTTCAGGTGAGTGCCTTCTTTCAGGATTGGCTGTGTGCTGCATGGTAGTAGGCTCTATTTTTATGTCTCTGCAAGGCTGCTGTGTTTTGCCTTGGATAACATGGTGAGTTACAGGTTCAGCGTTATGTGCTTCTGAATGTCTTGTCATTTTATCAGGTGAGTACACAGCGTCCTGTTTTAGAGGCAGCTCCAAAAACAACTCTGACTGCTGCTGGATGTACTCACTAGTGCGCTGGATTGAGGTGAGGGGCTCCTCATCAACATAAGATTCTTGGCTAAGCTTCCCGCTTTCAACATCCTCATATGCTGTAAACTCAGCTTCAGCTGCAGCAGCAGCTCTTTGGCATTGTAGTAGATGGAGACTAGCATCATAGTCAGCCTTTTGTTTAAGCATGCTTGCTTCTAATTTTTCATGCTAGTTGAGCTTGGGCAGCTTTTGCTTTAGCATAAGCTTTTGTGGCTGAAGAGGCTGTTGATGAAGATTGCTGAGAGCATCTGGTGGATGCTCTAGATGACTGTGACTTAGCATTGAATGCTCGAGGGTGCTCCTGCCTCTCAGGTGCTGGCTCTGCAACCTCTGCTTGTTGCTTTCCACTAGCTCCTTGTTGCTGTGTAGAAGCATAGTCCCTCAAATAGCTCTTTCCTGAGCGTAGGCTCATGTTGACTGAGTGTTGTTTTCTGATGCTTTAGCCCACCGAGCTCTTGTCTTTTTACTGTTCTGCCCTTGCTACACGTTCACTTTGGCGTGGCTTGACAGCCAGAAAACAGTGTGAAGTCCAAAAAAACAAAACAAGACTTTCCTCGACTTGTCTTTACTTGAGTGAACTCCACAAATTATAAAACTGAAATATGACAGAAAACATACATCAGCATGTTACATAAATACACACAGAAACATATATTACCACGAGGAAAAGTGTTAGCTGCAACAAAACCTGTAAGCTAACAAGCTAGCAGAGCACGTTCAACACCTGGAAAATGTTCTAAAGAGACCTTATTAAATACATCGGCTTGCTAACTGTAACACGCTGTACTCACAGAAAAATGGCTTCCAAGGCATAAGCGTGTCGAAAACACTCGGCACCACACAATCCTATACCGTCTCTGCCTTTCTGCTTCACTGATATGTTGTATATTTACACGTGTATGTTTCTCAATTAATGGCAATATATACATGTGTGTATGTGTAAATGGACTGTACTTGTATAGCGCCTTTCTAGTCTTTTCGACCACTCAAAGCATTTGAACACTATTCACACATTCACACATCATTCATATCATTTTAGTGGAGGAGGTTGAAGCTGCATTCAGGAGCACTTTGGGTGTTTTGCCCCAGGACACTTTTACATGCGAACTGGAAGAGTTGGGGTCACAGAAGGTCATGAAATAGTCGCAAAATGTAATCTATGAATTTGAGTCCTTGGACATGAATTTCTTATTTTTTGGTCCCTGAGCACGATCTTCTACCTGTGTGTACATGTCCATGTGCATGTCAGTGTAACGGGTGTTTGCAGGACCCAATAGCAGCACAGTTAATGGAAGAGCAGACGACTACCTGCTGGCTGGGTTGATGGGAGGCAACTGGACCAGAGAGGGACAGGCTAGACTCGTAGTTAAATCCAGAATCAGGGTCAGCAACAGGCAGGCAGACAGCGAAGCAAACGAACCCAAATGGAGCAATCAGGCGGAGAATTGATGACAGGCGGGAGGTCAGGTAGTCAGCAGGCAGTCAGGAGACAGGAAGGACACAGGCGTAGCTCGTGGTCAGGAACAGAAGGCTTAGGTAATTACCAGGGCAGAGACGAGGAACTCTAGTCAGGGGCAAACAGGGTCGAAACCAGGAAATCAGTCCGAACAGGAGTGGTGGAAGGTCAGGCATGGAGCGAAGACAATCTGGCACTGAGTGAGTCTACTGCTGAGCCTAAATAGGCAGGTGAGTGCAATTGAGTGCAGCTGGGGAACCAGGTGAGGGTGATTGCTACTGATAGGGAGGCGTGGCCAGGTAAACAGATCAGAGAGTGTGGAAAAATACCAGGAGCAGCAGACCAGCACAGCAGATTGTGACAGTCAGTACATTATCAGTGATCTATGATCACAGGTTCGGTGCTTCAAATGTTCACATTTTCATTTCAGTTTTTGTTTTTATTCCTGTTGGTAAGGCAACAAAATGTGTCCCTTTTTCTGATAAAGACCAACTGAACAAACTTTTTGCACTGTACAACCATACAGTTCCTCTGCTGGTGATTGTATTAGTGGCTGTTTCTGTCACATGGACAAAATACAACTGGTGCGAGGTTCTTCACACATTTAAAAATCAATTTTAAAGAAGAAAACTTGCCAAATCTGCCATTAATGAGCTACTTTAAAGGTCTATGTAAAAAGATCTCCTCTCTCTTTTCTTCCTGCTCCATCTTTCAGTAAATGTGTGTAAAGACACGCTTAAGGGGATCTGTTGATCATGTGACCTCCTCTAACCCTGCAGTACGCTGACGGTTCACGCCCACTACAAACCTCCTGAATCCACCTTGCTGTCTTCGATTTTCTCGTTAACACCAACTCCCTGTGAAATGAAGATGTCGAAGGTGAGAGCAAAGTTCACAGATTGTTCTGTTCTTCTAAACCAGAACGTTCAGATAGAGGCTGAAAACAGCCACAGCAGCCATATCTGGCATGAGAAAATTGTTATTCATTTCTTTTAACATAAACCACGTAAACATGATCTAGTAGGACCTCCAAAGTGTGAACTTGAAAATGAGCAGAATATGTGACCTTTAACTTTATGCAGCGGTGTCATTTCATCTGTTTTCGAGCCGTTGTTGTCAGAGCTTGTTTGTGTGGCAATGTAACTATTTTGAATGTGAGTATGAGTTGAATGTGAAGCCTGGCTCCATACACTAACACAGTAGGCCTTGAGGGGATGTAATATCTTATGACAGTTCAGATTATTCTTCACTGTCTCTCATAACTTTTTAACACAAGAGGTTGGAGCTGACATAAGTGATTGTTTTATCAACATACATTTGACAACCAGCTCTTTTACAGCATGTTAGTAAGTTATTTTTGTACAAACTGAGACACAAGATCGAACCTTGTGTAAAAACCACTCTGGATCATTGGGGGATTGAATGTTTTTGTATTGATTGTAATGTATTGCTCTTTACAGTTGAGATATTCGAGATGTGCCAGACAGACAGTTTATGTCCCTTTGCATAGAAAGTCATGCTGGCAGGTGGGCTGATGCCAGTCAGTCAGTTGTGCCCAGCTGACCTGCCAGTGTCTGTAGTAGGTTGTTGGTTGATGGACTTGCAGGTTAATAAGATCAGGATCAGTAGTGTTCTGGGAGCATGCCACCTGCCTCTTCTCTGAGTGCTTGCTTTGTTTGGTATGCAAAGGGAATATCTGTTTTGCCTGGTGATTGAGTAAATTATAAGGTATCCAAGTCCAAGGAAATTCAGTCTCAGCTTTTCATTCAAGGATGCAAAGTAGTCAGCTATTTTTGGCATTTGTCTTTCGTCATTGTCCACATTAAAGCATTGTCAAAGTGGCACCAGGAAAATCCAACAGGAAAGCAGCAGTGGGCAAATATTTCCATTATCTCTGTGTATATTGTCCGTATTACCTCTTTGTTTTAGGCTGGTTGGGCGAGTGCAGCAACTACTAGCAGGGAAAACAGGACAATGACATACGACTGGAGCCAAACAAACCACCCACATCCTCGGCTGCCATCTTCAGCCTCTGGAAAAACCATGTACTATTGGAAGGCATGCAGGAGTTAATTGGGGCCCACCAGCTCATATTAGCCCACAGGATCCTTGTCAGATTAATCCAGCCATATGCATGTCCAGGACAATAAAGCTTTGTCAGATCAAAGGTAACACCAAATCTGTGACGTGTGCCAGCTAAGGTCCACTTTTGTTCCGTCCTCCACCATCCATGCTGGTTTCATGAAGCATTTTAGAAGCGGAGAGTTTTGCCTAGTTTAACTTTAACTTGTTCAGATTTAGCTGATTTGGTCATTTTCCCTCGATTTTTGGGCTTTTAACATGGACGTTTCTTATTTGATCTGTTGTGTTTATTGTAGGTATTACAGTTACAGAGTAACAGTATCATTTATTTGGAGTTGTGTGTTTGCTCACCCGATGAATGTAAGACCAATATTTTATCTTTGAGCTCTGTTTTTTTCCACCAAGTATTACGTTAAATAGCTGTGAGGTAATCATTGCTCAGTAGCCTTGTGCTTAGCTTACTGTTTTCAGTCAATGCTAAATACAGAGAAGCAGCTTTTTATGCATCGCATATCTGAACTTAACTCCCAGCAAACCTGAGACCTGCCCAAACTCTCTAAATCAGGGCTTTACAATTGCATTTTATTTGATTGCACTCATGAACTTTTTATTCAGATCTTGCCCTGCACTGTATCTCCACCGATATTCTTATTCTAGTATTTGATCTATTTCTATCTTGTTTTATTTTCTTTTACTCTTTTTAAAACCCTATGTTCAAAGGTGCTATACAAATAAACTTGCCATGCCTCAGAACACTTCACTTTTAAACCTGCAGACTAATGTGGTGCCAATATGAAATGTCAGGAGTGAAAGAGCAGCACATAAACCAGGCAATGAAGAAAAAATATAAGGTATGATAATTAACAAATCAATGCAAGCTTAGCCTATTTTCCTTTAACTGAAACTGCTGCAGAGTGGATGATGGAAGTAACAAGTGAACTCCTGACTCATGAGTGTGTGTGTGGGCTGATCATACTGTAAAGCCAAGTATCCCTCTGGATATGAGCCTCATTGACATGCAGAATAAAAGTACTATGTTACATGCATATTTGAGCTGAGACCAGACTGACCGAACTGACTTTTTGATAATGCGACCACGGAGCTTGATAGATATGTAGTATCAGTCATGTTTGTCAAAGGTCTGAGTAATGTGTCTCTAAGAGTCTAAGACTTTATTGCACGAATAAATTTCACATTTGAGTCCTGAGCTGGAAACGTTTGAGAGTCTTTGTGTCAATACAGCCGCAGCTAGAATGAATTTGGGCCATTTGGGAGTGGCAGAGTTCGGTCTGCTCGCTGCTGGCAGCCTGTTGATGACTTTGTTTTGTTCTCTGTGGTTTCCAGGACACATAAAGTGAGTGTTATGGTCTAGACCTGCTTCACTCTGTGTGAAAGACCACACCAGACCTCAGATTTCTGTTTGTGTGTGTGGGTGGGTGGGGGGATGGGGAGACCACTATGAAGCTATCTGTGGAAGTCAGGCCATCAGTCAGACTCAACTCTGCTCCTAAGGGACGCAGTCTGGGCTCTGTGTGTGTGTTGCATATGAAATGACGGACATGTGTTATTGCACTCAAGTGTGGGCGTGAATATGTATGACCAGAGAAATGTGAATATCAGAAAAGAAGCAGGGAGTGTGAGTGTATAATGTTAACATCTGAGCCATTTTGTGCCCCACTGCTACTCTCCACTGCTGTCTCTCATTATGACCCATTCTAGAGGAAACCACACAACATCTGGAAAAGTCATTACAAGAAATCTATCACATCCCAGACCAGGGGTAACGTCCATATGTAAAGTCCATTAAAACCTAAAGGTGTCTTTATTCATTTCTACTCAAAGCATTCACATGAAGAGTTGTGTTTGTGTTCGCGTACAAATGTGAGGAAGTATGTTTTTCTGTGTGTTCTCCTCTTCATATAAGCAGTAGCTGCTAGATGACATAGTGCTGAGGTCATTTGGGGTGGCATGGTGGGTGTTGGTGTGTCTGGGGCAGAGGGGCCCCAGATACACCAACGATGTTGGAGGCAGAGCAGGTCAGAGTGTTTTTAAAGTGTTTCTAAATCTACAGTCAGACGACAAGTCGTTTATCAGTGATTCCAGAAATTTGGCAAAACTGTCCACAGCAGCTTTTTGCAGGACATCTGCTGCTCTGGATCATTATGTTTGTTGTACTTCTTTGACTCACACAGCAATCTGCAATAGAGGATAAAAGTGTTGAAAATGCGATCATTGCAACAACAACAGTGGTTCAAAGTGGATGAAAGTATGACTTGAAATAGTAAAAAATAAAACTAAATAAGGACATACTAGGGAGTACTAATAAAAAAGTTATAGAATGTGCAGATAATATGGTTAATTTATAATCAGTTCATTCATTTATCCATTCATTTCGAATGTTTCAATTTTAAGACCATAAGCCTAAAAGATGTCAGAGTGCATTCAACCTGGTTAATTGCTAGTGGCAATTCTGAAATACATCAAAATTACTGACGTGACTGATTAGAAAGAAACATTTTCAATAAATAAAAAAGCAGCTTCTATATTGGGCACAATATATATATATAACCTAACCGAAAAGCTACGAAAGATTTTGACGTGTTAGACGGTGCTCTCTACCACCGTGAATGTTTGAGGAATGGTGTTCATGTCACGCCCTCCATCCACCTGAACCACCAGCCTGTAGCCTCTCTCCGTCTCTGTCTCTCTCCTCCTGTTTGAGTGTGTCAGAATGCAGGAGTAGAGACAGGTGTGCGGGAGTCAGGCAACCAGCTGCCACTCATCATGATTAGCACTGCCATTAAGACCCAGTTCAGACTCTACCACATCACCATATCGTTCATTCAGTAAGTCACATTTCACATATTTCACATTCCTTGATTCTTGACACCTACTCCTTGTGCTTGCAGTTACTTTTGCCTGACTCCAGCCTGTGCTTCAGGACCCCCTCAAGACCTCCTGCTTTGCCTGTCTCCCTCTCCAGCATCTGCTCACCAGCCCCGGCCCTTTCCCCAATCCACCAGTCTACTTCAAGACTTTAGACTTTAGACTTTCTTTATTTGATCCCCCATAGGGGGAAATTTTCTTGTTACAGCAGCAACAATATAAACAGGGATAGTGAAAAAAACAACAACAAAGCAATAGAAAAGACAAAAATAAATATAAATATAAATATATGGTTGTGATGAGATGAAATAAATATTTACACCATAGGATATTTACACTTTAGACAGGAATAGAATGACATGGATGGTAGGCAGTATATTATCATCAGCCAGTGATGCTGGTGTTATAGAGTCTGATGGCTGATGGGAGAAATGACCTGCGGTAGCGTTCCTTCTTGCAGAGTGGGTGCCTCAGCCTGCTGCTGAAAGAGCTGCTGAGGGCCCCCACAGTCTCATGCAGGGGGTGAGAGGGGTTGTCCATGATGGACTTGAGTTTTGTTAGTGTCCTCCTCTCACCCACCTCCTCTATGGAGTCTAGGGAGCAGTCCAGGACAGAAGCGGCCCTCCTGACCAGCCTGTTCAGTCTCTTTCTGTCCCTCTCCGTGCTCCCTCTTCCCCAGCAGACCACTGCATAGAGGACTGCAGACGCCACCACAGAGTCATAAAAAGTCCTGAGCAGAGTCCTGCACACTCCAAAGGACCTCAGTCTCCTCAGCAGGTGGAGACGACTTTGGCCCTTCTTGTACAGGACGTCTGTGTTGTGAGATCAGTCCAGTTTGTTGTTGAGGTGAACACCCAGGTATTTGAGGGTCTCCACCCTCTCAATGTCCAGACCCTGGATGTTCACCGGTGCAGTCTGGGATGTCTTCCTGTGGAAGTCAATCACCATCTCCTTTGTCTTGCTGGTGTTGAGCTGAAGATGGTTTAGCTCACACCAGTCAACGAAGTTGGTGACGACCTCCCGGTACTCCTGTTCGTCCCCCTCTGACACACACCCTACAATGGCTGTGTCATCGGAGAACTTCTGGAGGTGACAGCTCCCAGAGTTGTAGCTGAAGTCCGAGGTGTACAGGGTGAAGAGGAAGGGGGAGAGTACTGTCCCCTGTGGGGTCCCTGTGCTGCAGACCACCATGTCAGACACACAGTCCTGGAGCCTCACGTACTGCGGTCTGTTGGTGAGGTAGTCTGTTGTCCATGCAGCCAGGTGACAGTCCACTCCCGCTCTTTCCAGCTTCACCCTGAGCAGTGACGGCTGGATGGTGTTGAATGCACTGGAGAAGTCAAAGAACATGATCCTCACAGTGCTGCCGGTGTTCTCCAGGTGAGTCAGGGATCAACCCTCATTCGCTTCAGTCATTATCTTCATTCACCTCTGTTCCTGGCTCACCTCTTCATCTGAATTCCCCCAGCTGTGCTCACATTACCAGCTCTACAATGAAATGCCTTTACATTAAACTTTACCCCTTGTGTCAGTTTCTGGTCAGAGAAATTAAGTCAGCAGACAAAGGGGCTTTTTGCCAACTCAACTCAAACTCTAATCAAGGCTCCCTTATTGGACAACATGACCAGACACTAAGACACAGTATGGACTGCCTGAAAGACCAGCCTCAACAGCCTCCATGATCAAGCAACCCCCTTGGCTGCTCCCGAAGCAGCTGGCCAAGGTTATAGCTCATGGGAGTGCAATGATGGTGAACTTGGTGCTGTTTTAGTACAATGTTCCCTGGTTTTTGAGTGGCAGCCTCACATGTGTGCCACAGAAGAACCAGTCTGCCATCTGTTCCTCCTATTCTGACTTCACCAAAAGGGTATAGGGAAGGTGTTAGACCATCCTGTCCATGATAAGGACGCAGCCAAGCATCTCCTCTTCCTCTGCCTGGGCTCGCACAGCATTGCTGAGTTTAGTGTTCCAGAGTCTCGCTATGGAGAGAGGGTGCAATGACGAAGCCCTTTAAGGTGTGTTTCAGAACTCTCTTAAACAACATTGTGATGGATGCCATCCAGGTAGACTACTGGCTCTGCAAGCTCCATAGGGAAAAGTCTTCCATCGCACAGCTGTCTTCCCATTTCATGGTGATCACTCCCTGTGGAGTCCCACAGAGACACTACGAGTGGCTCCAAGCCTGAGCCCAAGCAATTACATTGAGCACAAGTTCCCAGTCCTGTCTATATTGTAGTCAAGCTGGGCATTCTCTCCACCTGCCCGTTATGCCTGGCAAAAGAACCAGCTCATCCATTGTGGGAGAAAACTTGATGACCTGAAAAGTCAGTGCATCTTCCACTGGTAGATGCTGTCCTCTTGTGGTAAGCCCAGTCTTCCAGTCTGCACTTGTACATTCTGAAATGGATGAATCTACCACAATGTGGTCTGGCAAATGGGAATTGAGACTGAGCCGCTTAATTCTCCTTTCAAAGCCAAAGCCCTCAATTGGTTGTGGCTACCTGGGTAGATCATAAGACTGTTCCTTTGACACTTTTGCTGTCAGCTAATCATAAAGGGGTAATCTGTTTCGACATCTTTGAATCTCTTCACACTTTGCTGGTACTGGTATCCCAGGCTCAAGAACCATAAGGTCCATTGACTGGACAGATAAGATCACCTCCTGGAGCACATTCTGTCATTCTGTCTGTATATTTTGTGCCCTAGCCGCTGCTTCCACTGAGCCACTGCCCCCACTGGAGCCACCTGACCTACCCACTGTTGTGGAGGTTTATCATAACCTTTACCTTGTCTTTAAACATTAGTCCCTATCCCTGCCGTCCTTGGTTCCATATAGCCATGGACAGGTCACTGCTCTGCCTCTGTCTGACAGTAAGCAGTCATACCTACAATCATAGATTGTTTTACCCACTTCCATGCTTTTCTCAAACTTCCCTCAGCAAGGAATCATGGACCACATCTTTCGCCTGCATAGTCTACCATCAAACTTTGTTACAGAGAGAGAACCTTAGTTCAAGACATTCTGCATTGCCCTGAGTGCCATGCCAGTCTCTCTTCTGGATATCATCCCCAAACAAATAGCCAAACAGAGTTGCAGTGGCGATAGATTTTGTGGAGATGTAGAGCTGGCAATGGAATGATGACATAGAATGTTAAAGGTGGGGATGTAGAGGATTAACAGGATCAAGCACCTGGAATCCTGATGAACTGTTGTCTGTTTTGAGATGTGACTTCAGTCATGAGAGGGTAGTACGACGATTCTCAGAAGAATGGTGTGGCAAACGGTTGAAAGTTGCAGTGAGGGCGAGGAGGATGAGAATGCTCAGGTGACCAAAGTCAGTGTAAGTTCTGTGCTGTGCTATGAACACAAACTGGACTGGATGTGGAGAGGGCGGGAGAGGTGGTTTCTATTGATGTGTCAATTTTTATTTGGGAAGAAAATAAAATTGAGTTACTCTTGGATTTGGAGGTGTTGTCACTTGGTTTGAGAAGTTTGTGTATTGTGGTAAAGAGAACGAGTGTAGGAGGGTGTGTGAAGTTGGTGGACAGGGCTGTAATGATTACTTTTCCTATTGTGATCAAATGCCAAATTTGAAAAAATAAAAGCTCTCAAGTGACCCTTTTCATCTTTTGTGAGGTGCATCTACAAGTTAATGCATCAGTGGAACCTTGTTTCTCAGACTGAACTGAAGGTGACACTGCTCCAGGTCTGTAACTACTTTAAACCAACTAGGTGTGAAAAAAACCCTTAGTACCAGAGGAACTAAGACCCTGACTGCACTTGAGTACTGAGACTTTGATGAAAGACACGAGGCAGGAGGGAGAGAGCAAAAAGGGAATGGATGGGATGAATGATGAGAGGGAGAGAGGCAGCGAGGCAAGGTATGTTGCTAGTGAGAGAGAATAGGGAAGAAGAAAAAGAAAAAGGAGAATGAAGGAGAGGAAGGTAGAAGAGAACATTGAGAGAGAAAAGGAGGATGAGAGGGCACTGGGGTAAGGAGGCAATGTGTGTGTGGGAATGAGAGGAGTTATGGGTCGGGCAAAGGATGGAGATGTATAACAGAAATAAATGGGGTCAAAAGGGAAGAAGCACACAGTACATGAAGGGAGGGCAGGAGGGAGGCTGGTGATGTGTTAGAGAAACAGAATGCAAGTGAAACCGACTGTGTGTGTGTGATAGATAGAAGAGAGAGAGATAGGGCTGCTTCTGGATGTGTGTGTGTGTGTGTGTGTGTGTGTGTGTGTGCACGCTTGTGTGTGTGTGTGTGTGTGTGTGTGTGTTTGAAAAGGACAGACAGCATAAGAGAGAGGTTTATCCAGCACTGTGTTTATCCTTTCTGCTCACTTGGAGGGGACTGCAGGCCCTTACTCTACACAACAGATAGGCAGCTATCAG
Source organism: Pempheris klunzingeri (assembly GCF_042242105.1). Classification (NCBI taxonomy): domain Eukaryota; kingdom Metazoa; phylum Chordata; class Actinopteri; order Acropomatiformes; family Pempheridae; genus Pempheris; species Pempheris klunzingeri. Next base: position 25,781,647 of record NC_092015.1, on the reverse strand, counting down.
CTCCCAGAGCACTGCTCTGCTTGTGTGTGTGCATGTGTGTGCATGTGTGTATGTGTGTGTGTGTATGTGCCTGGCAGTACATTTACAGTGTGTGTAAAAAGTGTGTGTCTCATACATACATCAGACCACAATGAATAGCTGTAGCAGTGGGTGGATCTGGTCAAGTGTATGTTTCTGAGTGTCGACTGAAACCTCCTGGCAGGCTGCTAAGCTGAACAAGTAATAAATGTCAGCATTCCAACAACAGCATAGTTACCTAGGCTGTATTTATACAGGAGGTTTCATTGAGATCTTATACTGGAGAGACATGAAAACAAAATACATACGAGATAAAATTTCCATCAGGAGTGTGGATTGGAGAATAATTATCAAAGCTTTGTGCTCTTGTGAAATGCATACATTTTGTCTTTCATGGAGAACAAGCTTTAAATGCACATGGTGTAATTTCTGCCACAATGGAAATAAGGGACAATAACAAAAGTAGTTTTATGATATTGTGACGTAGCATGGAATCATGGGAGGTGTTGTCATCATCACCGTTGCATCTGATCATCTGATTTGACTCAGAAATCACGTTCGCGGGTGAGGTAATGTATTAAAGTATTTTTCATGCTGGGCCGTGTTTAGTAACATTTATTCACATTTTTCATTTTATTCTAATGAATTAGCTGCTTTTAACATTGGCTAACATAATGCAAACATGCTAACTTGTGGTTAAATCATCCATCCATCCATCCGTTGTTTATACCGCTTATCCGTCAGGGTTGCAGGGGAGCTGGAGCCAATCCCAGCTGACTTTGGGCGAGACCCTGAACTGGTCGCCAGCCAATCACAGGGCCAACATACAGTATATAGAGACAGATAACCACTCACTCTCACTCTCACACCTACGGGTAATTTTTTACAGTCACCAATGAACCTAATGTGCATGTCTTTGGATTGTGGGAGGAAGCCGGAGTACCCGGAGAGAACCCACGCTAGCATGGGGAGAACATGCAAACTCTACACAGAAAGACCCCGGGTTCAAACCGGGATTCAAACCTGGAACCTTCTTGCTGTGAGGCAACAGTGCTAACCACAGCACCACCATGCTGCCTACAATGAGAACATGCAAGGACAAAATATTGCCCAAGAGCTTCACTAAGAAAACCATAAAACATCATATGGCGCTGTTCCATTAGCCTACACAGTATTAGCACTACTCACCTCTACTCTACTCGGCTCAGTTTGGGTTGTTTTCCATTACAATTGCGTACCACCTCAAAGTGGGTGGGGTCGCCATAGCAAGGCAGCCCGAAACTCCAGTGGCGTAATTTGTATGTGGCACAAACACAACACAACTAAGGACATCGAGTGTTTGGTTTGCATGTAGACGTTTATATCGTTCACAGAAATAATAAAAACGCCCAGTCGCTGTTTCTATGATTTTAAAAACGGCGATTCTTGTGAATGAGTCGCACTCATGACTCATCCAGTGATGTCACTCCCTGGCCAATCAGTGGCCTGCAGTATGTTGACGTCACATTTTCAGCTCCAATAGAGAGAAATCTAGAGTACTATCAGTTAATAATAACTTCAGTTGTTGGTGACTGAGTAGTGTAACACGTGCGATCACACTGCATATTGTCATTAACCAGAATCCAAATCCTTTTCAGCTTAAACACAGTGTTGTTGACAAAACCTGAATCCTGACCTTGTCCAGGTTGATGTATTTTCAAATGCTCTCTGGTGGTCAAATAAGATGCGTTGCTGGGGTGATGTGGTGACAGCCTGTCTGTTACCAAGGCATCCCATGGAAGCAGACAGAAATGGGCCCATTCCACACATTCCACCTTCTCAAATGCAAAGATGCTGTCATACACACACATACATACTAACAGCATATGTGTGTAGTGCTGTTGCCACAGAAAGTGGGATTTCATACTGGTTGCTGGTAGGACAAAAGATGAGTGGAGATGATTTTGTCTGTGTGCGTGTGTGTGTGCGCGCGTGCGTGTGTGTGTGTGTGTGTGTGAGTGCGTGCGTATGTGTGTGTGCCTACCTGCTTGCCTCAATGTTGTTTTGAAAAGTCGCTTGCTCCATTATCTCCGCAGCGAAGCAGAGGTGGTCTAGTCCAACAGAGATAGAGGTAAAAAAGGGACAAAGGTAGCATAGGGGACATACACAGAGTGTAAAACAGATTTAGAGAAGAAAACACAGATAAAGCACAAGACACAAAAAGTTGGATTTAAAGAAACAGTGTTAGGTAAAGTCAGGTAAAGCTTAGACAATTTTTGTTAACATTAAACAAAATATTCTATGGTAATATTACTGTTGGGGTTTAACAAGTGGTAAAGTTCAATTTGGCTATCAGAAATAATTAATAATTATCAAAGATAATTAATAATTATTAAAATAAATGAACTTTGAATAAAGTCCACCTCGATTGGGGCACCACCTCGAAAAATGAGGAAAAGAGCCGTTTTAATTGATTTAGTCTCATAAAAATACTAAACTATCAATTTGGAATTATGTTTTATAATTAATTTAATAATTACTACCAAAATTACCACATTGATTGCTAGCTGAAGGATTTTGGAGTTCTTGACAGTGTAGAGGTTGGCAGTATTCACCCTTGTACAACATTAAAGAAGACAGCAGGTATTAAAACATTTATTAAATCAGAATCAAAATCAATCTAACTAAGTGACTATGACTAAACTAACAATAGGATAGGAATAGTGTGTGTGTGTGTGTGTGTGTGTGTGTGTGATAGGGCTGAGGAATGTGAGATGGGCCCACAAAGGTGGGGGAGAGCCCAAATGGTGATGGCCAGACCCCCTGGGGTGTGGGGCAGAAGAGACAAAGGAAGCTAAGTGCTGTTAGCTTAGAAAAGGTTAGGGTTAGTTGTGTGTAGACTCTGTGTCTGTGTGGACAAACTAACATCAACTAAACTTAATGGCTGCACAGTAATCTACAACACATCACAATAATCAAACTCACTGTACATTAAAGCAAATCAAATACATTAACAAGGGTAGACCATGTATGCATTAATGTTATGCTAATTATGCCCAGTTAGAGTTTGTTACCAGTCCTTAAAGGGGAGAAGAAGAGTCCTTGAGATGAGTTGCTTGTTGCTGGGGAAAAGGGGTTTGGTTCTGTGTCCTTGCTGTGGTCACAGGCTGGAGGATCCGGTCACTCCTTTGTTCCTGGCTACTTAGCAGCTTGAGGCTAACTTGTTGGTGTGTCCTGTAGTCTGCTCTGGTTATCAGCTGGCAGACTCTGGGTCATACCTGCTGGCTCTGATCTGTTTAGTTCAGGCAGGACCTTGTGTCGCTACCATGAAGGAGGTGGCCTGCTCTTGTGAGGAGACGTCCAGGAAAAAGAGCTGGTCTCTCCTCCTCGGGAGAGATGTGGGAAAGAGAGTTGTCTCTCCTCCAGAAGAAACAATGGGAAAGAGACAATTCAGTGGGGGTGAACTGGTTTTGTTGGCCTGGGGTCATAAAATCATGTGTCCCACTCTGGCCAATGGTGGCTGTGGAGCTGGGTCCAGGGTAGATTTCACACCTATCTGTGAAACTGGGGGACACTGGGGAATGGAGTCCCTAGTTCCACAGACAAAGAAACATGTGGTCTTCACCATGCGGTCTTCACCGTGTGGTGAGCCCAACATTACCTTCTAACTGTAGAATGGTAGACACGTTGAAACACTGAACACTGAATTAGTTCTAAGAAGTGAAAGAGCCAGAGGGAATTAAATCAAAAAGAAGATGGTCAGAAAACGTCATGCCAATGTGATTAGTGGTTAAGAGTGCACTCAGTACAGTACAAATTAATAGTGTGCACAGCTAGAGATCTATGAGTCATTGTGGAACATTGCAGGCAATGGTACTAAGTACTTGAAGTACGTCAAACACTATTTTTGCCAAATAGCTTTAATTGGAGCTGATTATGCAAATCTCCTCTGCTTCAGGCATCTCAATAAACAGAAAAAACTGATGAACCTTGGAGATTCTGGAAAGCGTATTAAGTCACATGATGCTGTGATCAACAACTTGGCCGCTAGATGTTGAAGAAGATACTCAAATATGAAATGATGCCATTATAATCAAAAATGTACTGTAGAGAGAACATGAAGATGGCACTGTAGTGAGAGGAAGAGCACTGTAAGGGAAGGGTAACTTGCACTTAATGTTAATACATGTAAATACACATATACTTTTTTTTATTTTTGGCAGTTAGTTACAAACGGAGCACCCATCCAAAGAACATCACATGGGAGCACTGGTACAACCAATGCTGTTTTTAAATCTGTTTCAGAACGTAAAGGATCCTAAAGCCTCATCTGTTGGAGCAGATAGTAGTGAAGTAACAGAAAAGGTGCTGCAAATCAAGTCTTCTGCTCACTTTGGTCTCTGCTTAATTCCATTTGTGTATACATGAGGAGAAAATGGAGCAATTTAGAGCATAATCACTGCTCAAGGTGTCCTTGAGCCAGGCTCTGATTCCAGTACTGCTCCAATGGAGCTGCTCACACTGCACAAAGTGAAATCAGATGAAATATCTTAAATCTTAAAGTTACTCTATGCTTTTTTTGTCTGACAAGGTATATGAGACAGTTTTTGTGTTAGAGCATTACACTTGCTCAAGCTTTTTTGTTCTTGATCATCCTAATAGAATATTTTAACTTGCTACTGAGATTCTATTCCAGGTTCTGAGTAACTTCATTCTTGAAACTAAAAGTACAGAATTATAGAACTAGCGTATCAACACTAACAAGTCCAAAACTGCTTTGTCAAAGTCAGAATGTCTTATTTCAAGCATCTTGTCCTTTTCATCTCCTCACATATTAAGAATAGATGATGACCAAATGGAATTCTCTGTTTTATTGTGGATCTTACACCACAGCATCACGTATTTGTATAGACAAAATAAAGTACAGAACAGAGAGAGCAATTTTCATATCTATGGGACACACTATGAGTCATTTGAACTGGAGTACAATTATATTGCAAGCCAATCTCATTTCTAGTCGTAGTACAAGTACATTTATCTTAGTCAGGAGGATTTATTAAAGCACAGTATGCTGTCGTGGTTCATAAATTCATAATTCTTATTTCACATTGAGTACAAACTGTATTTCTAAGTAAGTGGAACAATCTTTAAATTTAGATTTAAAGTCTAGTTTCATCAGTTGGTTCCTGTCCCATTCAATACAAGACAATCCTGTAGTCTCACAATGATTATTCACTGATGATGAAAATAATCTCTACCAGAACAGCACCTATTATGCTGTTGAAGTAAATGTATCATTATTGGTTACAAGCGTCACCAAAAGTGACATTTTCACCGTGTCCGCTAAACAACACTAAGAGTCACGCTGGCGAATCAGTGGGGCTGAAGGTACCATGGGGCTTTGAGCTAAATGCTGATGTCAGCATGTTAGCATGCTTAATGTGCTAACATTCGTAAATTAGAACTAAACATTAAATACAACAAACATGAGAATATCATTTTGCAGGTATCTAGCCAACACACGTTGACCTGCTCATGGTGTTAGATGAAAAGTCATCCAGCTAGTGTTGCAAGGGGAAAAGTCAGAGTCATTCGTCCTCTTTGAGCCATGAACGTGGGGACCAGATTCACCTTTTGTTATCAGGAAACAACAATAGACCTGAATCTTATTTGTCGCAATTTGATTTTGTTTTGCCTTTTTCTAATAGTCAGACATCCTGACTTATTTTAAGAAATCTTGCCAAGAGAAATTTACTTTCTGCTGCTGTATGTGTGTGTGTGTGTGTGTGTGTGTGAGAGAGAGAGTGTTGGACCACAAAACGAGCAGTGAACTGTCTGTGTGAAGTGTCACAGAAAGCGCACCCATTCTCTGTCCCTAACTTTAGTTATTATTATTAAAAGCTCCGATTGTAAGTCAAACTTCTCTCTTCTACCTTAAATCTGACGTGGCGTTTTTGCAGAGCAAATCCTGCTTATTTTACACAGAGCACAATGTGCATACCTGCATTAATGATTGAAATCTGCTAATGAGACACAGGGATTTAATGGTTATTAGAAATGTGGGTTTCTAGAAACATTGACTAGCAATTTTCCAAACCATGTTTTGCATTTGCCTGTTTACAGATTTAAGGGCTGTTTTCTTTTCCCTTTTCCCCTGTTGCATTAATACAGACTAATAATTTGCAAATAGACCTGTTTATGTTCATTGGACTTTAAACTAAATGAGTGTTATGCAAAAGAGAAAGGAGAGAGAGAGAGAGAGAGGGAGAGAGAGAGAGAGAGAGAACTGCAGATTTTTAATGTTTTATTAATTAGCCTGTATTAATTGTTTGCACAACTATAACCGATGTGCTGATATATTCCAGCTGCTGCTGCACCAATGTACCTCAGCTGCATGTTCATTGTACCACTGACAACACTGTGCGGTTGCATATTTTGCTTAATGGAGACCTCAGCCTCTCTCCTTCCATTTCACCTGCTGCTGCTTCTAAAGGGGATGAGAGGGACTCATGTAATTGTCATCACTGAATCTCACCCCGACTCCACCTGCTGATCCCTAATAATATATTCTGTCATGATCAGCTTCTGTTCTCCCCTTCCTCTTTGGGTTTGGTTAAAGACTTTTTCTAAGGGCGTGACTTTTGACTAAGCTATTTTGGCTGTCACATCCCTTGTTGTGTTTGTATTTTGTAGTCTAGTTGTTGTTCATTGCTTAAGTTAAGTTATGTCCGTATCGTCTAAATCTTTTTCCCCAATGCTGGAAACTGGGTACAGATCCTCTTCTGTTCTGAAACAGTACATCTTAGACTGATGCTGAATTTTTGATATTGTATATGTGACTAACTCTGCTCATCCTCTCCTCTGATATGATATAACGCTGCTTGCTCCACCACAAACTCCCTGTCTGTTCTGCTTGCTAGTAATCATTCAGAAAAAGTAGCAGATTGCATTTTATTGGTGGACAGATGACCTTTGGATTAAAAAAAAAAGGTTGTATTTTGATGGATATTTCCATCTGTAGTCAATGAAAACAACAACCTGCACAAATAAGTGAACTAATGCTACAAAACTGTACTGCTTTCTCCTGCATTTGCAGAAAGATGTGTGTGTGGCAGAAACAAGCACCACCAGCATCCACTGGGTTACTCCACAAGGTCCAGTACAATTTGAGTAGCACCTTGAAAAGAATTGCATCGGGTTTTCTCAACAACAACAAAAATACAGTAAAATAAAAGTGGAGGACAAACAAGGAATGATTTAGCAAAAATATCACATTTACAAAAATGTGAATACTTGTTTTTGCATTCATGAGCTGAAATCAAATATCTTAAACTTTCTATGCACACAAAACAACACTTATTTCCCTCAAAATCTGTGTTAGTGAGCATTTCTCCTTTGCCAAGATAATCCATCCACCTGACAGGTGTGGCATATCAAATGTTAATTTAACCAGAATGATTATTACACAGGTGTGCCTTGGGCTGATCATAATAAAAGGCCACTCTAAAATGTGCCGTCGTAGCTTGGAAGAAGATTTATTAGGCACAGAGCTATGGATTTCACATGACTAGAGCTACAGATATGCATTACTGGTCACAGATGTCCGACGACCTGTCTTTGAGTGTATGAAACACTACACTTGTGTGCCTGTGTATATGTAGTCACAGAAGTCCTCCAGGAGGAAGTGGGGGGGGGGGGGGGGGGGTATGACGGGTGTACATAGTGCAAGACTGTCACAGACTGTCTAGACTGTCTAGAGTTAGCACCAACACTTTGGTCTTTCATTAAGTTCAGCCGACAATAGCATTTTTGTACAAGTTAGAAAAAGATTATGACTTTGGTGCAAAACTAATTTGTACAAATAAAATACATCCAAAATGGAACGTTAACAGGTACGTTAACATTTCCTCATTATGTTCATAGAAAATGTAATTTTGTCAGCATTACATGTCCCTCATAATGAATTTGCTGTTGCAAATTCTTTGTATATAAATGTAATTCCTAGGAGACAGAGCAGGCCGTACATTACAATGCTGCAACACAAGGTGTTGGTGGCGGTTGAATGGCACAACAATGGCCTTTAGGATCTTGTCATAGTATTATCTGTGCTTTCAAACTGCCATCAGTAAAACAATAATGTTGCATTTATATTTTCGTTCAGTGTACAATTGTGTAAGAATGATCCAAATGCTTTCCCACCCTGCTAAGAAGCCAGTCTTGAAGGTTTAAGGGAAACTGGACTTGAAATCTTTTGAAGATATTAAAAACTGACACAAAATACTGTCTATTAGTGACTTGAATCCAAAAACACTGGTTTCAGCCTTTCAAAACATGCATCAGTGGAGCCTGTGTGTTTGGTACAGAGTTGAGTCAGCTCTGCTGACATCCACCAGTGCTGGAGCCGATGTAGAGAGTTATTCCCTTTTTTCACAGCTTCCAAATAATGCTGGAAGCCATGAAAAGTTTGACTTTGCGTTTGGTGTGAATGTGACCCTGCATATCTGAGCTCACTGATGCTCTCACTTCCAAATGGGGAAAACCTTGTACTGTGTATAGAAATGTAACATATACACACACACATTGGCATGTACGCAGAGAGAATAAAAACAGAAACAAACACACACACAGTGAGGATATTCTTCAGGCAGGGCTATCGGCAAAAACAGCACAGAGAGAGGAAAGATGAAAACGATAAAGAAGAGATGGGAGAGAGGAAGTAGTACATACAGAGTGACTGCGTGCTGGGAAAGAAAAGAGAACACACACGCATACAGTAGAAACTCAGAGAGCAAGAGGACAGAGACAGAGCTAAAGGATGACACAGGCTGAGAGTAAATTAGTCATAACAGGATAGTGGAGGAGGGATGAAGAAGAGACGTGATATAGAATGAGTGTGTGTGTGTGTGTGTGTGTGTGTGTGTGGTGGAGGTGGAGCGAGATGAGGTGGTGTAGAGGGAGGTATAAAAAATAATAAAGAATAACACACAAAGAAATGGCACACTACACACTAAAAACACACACACATGAACAGAGAGAGAGAGAGAGAGAGAGAAAACATGGACCATCCGCAAAAGATGAAGCATTGACACACAGCACACGGCACACACAAACACACACAATCATCACACACACATGCACAGTAAGAGGCAGTTCTGCTCTTCCCCAGGAGTCAGCTCAGTCACTGAGGGGTCAGCCATTTATCCTGTCCCATTACTGCGGACACTGCTGTGAAATTGTCCAATAAATCAGTGTCTGAGAGAAGCAGTGCTCCCCCTGCTGACCGGCTGCTTCACTGGTTGGCTGCTTGTTTCTCCCTCTGCCAGAGCTACAATTAGGGCTCAGATACCAGAGACCTAAACATGGGCTGAGAGGAGCTGGAGGCTGAATGGAGATATATGTCAGTGGACAGTTTCCTGATCTCATGCAGCACTTCTCAGGTCTGTGATACACAGGAGTTAACACGACGATCAGCCTGCAGCATTGAGTGCTTCTTCTGGTGAAAAGACTCCAGGATAGAATTAACATTCACTAATCTTTGGCCTAAACCAAACGGCAACCTCGGGGGCTAGAAAATGGCACAAAAAAACACTTTTGGTCTCTATAGTTCATTTTTCTGTTCATGACAACTGTATAAGGGGTGAATTCTTATATTACTCCCCCATTTGAATTATATTAAGGCTTAAAGTTATGCAAAATTAATGGAATGGCCACTTTGTGCGACAGTTGGGTGCTATGACAGTGGCTAGTGGCTCGAGTTTGTCAGACCATCTGTGAAAAAGCAAGAGGTATAACGTTATTGGAATATATCACATTGTAAATCATTCCTGTGGATACTGCTCAGAGTAATCACAGCACCGGGTCCACTCCCTCTCCTCTACGCTGTGAGCAGACAGGCAGTGGGTGCAGAGCAGTGGGGGGTTTTCATTGGTGCGGTTTAATTGCTACTTTAGTGGTGCTAACTTTAAGCTGGTAAGTCGTGCATTAGATCACATTAGACTTGATACATTCAGTGATGTTAGCTAAGGGGCTGTAACCTGCTGGTTTGCTGTTAGCCCAGACTGTACTGTTTGTAGCCTGGCCTGCCAGCTTAGTCGTTTTCTCCACAGGTAACCCAACCTCGATAACCGGCATTACGATGGCTTGTGTTGACTGCTCCACTGTTGGCTGCTGCTGTGGAGTCTGTCCCTGACTGTCTGTCTCGTTGGGAGGGTTGCAAAAGCAAGCCTCCAGTCCACAGCCACTCGTTTAGTAAGCCACAGACATAACTCTCTTGCCATTCAAATGTTTTGTTGAGGATTCTTCTATTGAATATAATTCAATGTCATCGTAAAATGCTTTAATTTCTGTCAATCAAGATTTATTCTATAGCACTATTTACAAAATTGACAACAGATTGAAGACAAATAAACCAGATTTCAGATCTACCACTCACATAGACTACTGTTGTCTCTCCCCATGAGAGAGCAGCACACAAGCTGCACAGCTAACATGGTAGGTACCATGGATTTATAAAGAGAACTGGATACAGTGTTGGAGCTCCATTCATTCCTATGAAAGTTGAAGTCAAAAAAGTTTTGGTGTAAAAGTACCCGGCTCTTCCGCATTGTTGGGCCCATGGAGCATGCGCACTGTGTCAAGCACTTCCTGGTGCTTTGTAGGCACAGCTAGATGGGCATGTCTCAGCTTGGATGGAGTCGGGCACTGCCAAGATGTTGTTTGAGCAACACAAACAAGATTTATTTGTGTTGTACTGGGGTGGCTGAAATCTCAAAGGAGGATATCTCAAAACCTGGTCCAATAAAACGATAAAACTATCTGCATGGATCATTTCTCTGATGCCACTGACAAAGCGTGTTATTTTGTAAATTGGATGACCTGACCCTTTAAAGGTGTGTTGTTACCACCACCTCCTGATGTCAACCGCACCCTGGAACTTTTCTCTCATGTTGAAAGGTTCTGTTCTTTATGAGCTTGTCAGTAAAAAGCATTCTTGCAAGCTAGCCACCATCCTACAAAGCCCTGCAGCTCCTTTCCTCTCCTTCAAAATGTGAAAGTGTGGAAGCACAGCACTACTATGCACGTAAAGTGACATCAAATGTAGGCATGAAATGTATGAAACAATATACTAACTCTTCTGATGTGGTATTTCAGGAGACGTGTATATTTTGTTATTATAGGAATGCTGGTGTAAGCTGGTGCACCTGATGAGAAGTGACAGGCAGGTTTCATTGCTGTCACTGAACATGCATGCAGAGAGAGGCAGAACACTGAGCGTGGCTGTGGCTGAAAACGTGCTTAGTTAGAGTGTGTGTGTCTAGACGGGAGATCAGACAGATTGAGAGACATTGTTCATGAGTTACGCTCCTCCTGAATGACAGCTGCACACTGAGCTGCATACCCTCCTAATTGGTTTTCAGTGTCTTGATTCTCAAATCTCTAAAATCCTGTTGTTGTTGGGTTTTATTTTCCCAAAAAACACAAGCAGTTTCCCTAGCAACGTAATCAGTGACATCACCCGTGCGAATCATCACCAAGCTGTCATTAGGTTCAGATGACGAGATGAGGATCAACATGTTGTTGAGCATTCAAAGTTTTAAAAAAGTTGTGGGCAAAATAACAGAGACCATTAGTTTGGATTTTTTTACCTGGGTCCAGGTGATGGAAGCGTCTGGTTCTGTTGTTACGTGGACAAAAGGACAATGAATGATTTCCCTCAACAATAGTGCAATCACCGTCAGACCTCCCTCAAGAGGGGGAGAAAGCAACTTCCTAATTGACTTTTCGATAAAGTGCTTGCCAATAGCATTTTTTTCATCATTTTACCTACCCTGGCAATTAAAATGCTTAGTTTCATTTCTCTGAAATTCTTTGACGTCATGCATACGTAGGCATCAGTAACCTCAAAAGATTAAGGCAACTGCAGGTTTTGCAGCTGGGAGCTGCAGTTGTTCTGATTGGCAAAGGCGTTGGATCAATACCATGATGTTTCATAGACTCTTAGAAACTCATTTTATCTATATTGCAGATAAATCCCATAGTGTGTATACTTTCTATAATGAGTCTAGTCTACGATTTGAACATTACTTAAAGGGTTGTTTTATGTGGATGTCCAATCAGTGTTGAAGGTAAATGTAGTCCGTTAAAGCAATAAATATGTCAATGGTAGCTATGTTGGCTGTGGAGCTGGGTTGGCAGTGCCGACATGTACCAGGATGCATTGCAGACGAGCTTCTGACCTCTATCTCAGGGTTGGCGTAATAAACCTAACCAAACTGCATCTATTTGAGGACGTTAAGCTCGTGGTTATTATTGTTACCATAATAATGAAGGTCCAGTACACTACTGCGACCATTATAAATATTATCGATTACACCTATGCTTTTCCTGCTTTAAAACACCAAAATGTCTGCTGTGAAAAGGGTCTATACCACCATTGGTCCACCATTTTACTTCTGTGTCTTTCTGTGTCCATGTCAAGAACACTGATTTTGGCCTACAATTCCACAATTCAATGTGCCATATTTGATACATTATTATGGAAATTACTTTTAGAGCTGACTGAGAGAGCTGCAAAAATGAAATTTCAAGTGTTGAAATTTCAATTTTCACAATTACACAGTGTCTGTTACATAGGGAGTGAATGAGGGAGTGTTTTCCAACTCTGCAGGTTTTTGTTCCAGTCAAACACCAGGTAATGTCACAACGTGGGACACCTTCAAACTAGAGAAGAAAGGCCAATTAGTGAAATCTACTGCTGCTGAAATAGATTTGAAAAGAAAACTCTGCATAGGTTAGGGCCAGAAGTGGTTGAGAGTATCTATAGGTCTGCTGCTGATTTTCTATCATCTAGTTACCTTGATGTGTTTTTAAGCTGTTCTTTTTGAGGATAGAATCACTGGAACGCTTGCGTGTACTCACTCAGTAACAGTCAAAGTGTTACCAGCAGCAGGAGCAAACAATTGTTTGAAAGACACATGTACTAATATACAGCTGGCCTCCACCACTGAACCGCAAGCTGACAAACACACAGCCTGTCATCCTGGTCTTCACCTTTATGTCGTTCAAGCTTTAGCCAATGCTAACTACTGTTTATTGGTCATTGGCTATCATATATTGCAAGAAGAAATGCAGCATCCACCAACCCAGCCTTGTAATAGAGAGTACAGCCACTGCTAACTGGATGCTTTCTGATGGGGTGGAAATTCTTTTGGAAACTATTATGGGACTGGTTTAGCTCCTTTCAGCTCACAGTTTCACTGCCCACAACTTTCCTGTTTTAGTGCACTCTCACCGCTCTCATCAACATCATTTCCATCAACAGCAGGCTCTGTGTCATTTACAGCACTGCTCACTGCCTGCCCAGCACCAAGTGGCAGACACCGAAAGTTAGAGACTAAATGTTTCAGAATGGTTATGTCTCAGCCAGACAGAGCTGTCAAGTGCCCTACTCTTGTTTGACTGGGACATGATCGACTTCCTCTCCTGCCTGTTGATTGACAGAGTTTGATGGTGTTAAATTGATCCATTCAGAATATCAATGTTCATCAGTGTGTTATACATCCTTTCATTATAGTGTGAGGTTCTTCCCTGTCATGTGACCAGCATTTAAACAAAATTTAATGCAAATCCTTTCATATGTGTTTGACACATCCCACTAAACTGACAAACAGAGAGCAGATGGAATAAAAACATAACCCCCATCCAACGTTTGCTGGCGGATGTAATGAACCACAACCACATTAATTTTGAAACAAGGGTATAATTACCATAAACAAACAAAACAGCCACTGAGAGAATTGGCAGCTAAGACTGCATTTTATATTGTGTGTCACCTGTTTTGATCTTATTGGAAATATGATGATTGCCGGAAAAACAAGAAAAATTTTTGCTTTGCAGGTGGAACACTAAACTTCGTCTCCTTAGAATAAACCTGAATCCACTCTTGGGTGCAGAGTTTTTAGCCACATCAGTAGGGCATGAGTTTGAAACGGGGCCAGTAAATCCAGTATTTAAAATTGCTCATAAAAATGCCATTCTATCCTAGGGTTCAGGTAAACCCATGAGAATCTCTAGTGCATGCAAAAGCTGTCGGTGTTTTATGATAAACATGGTTATAATTCTCCAGAAAACTAAAAGCTACACACACTATAGCGCCTTTTATACCTAAACAAGTGTTAAGTGTACTTCATAGCTTAAACCTGAACCGAAGGCTTTTCTCATCATTTGCACAGGTGAGGATCAACGAAATGCCCACACTTCTCCTGTAAACACATTCAATTCCACTTCCACTCTTACATACTGTACCTTAAACGGCAGAGGGATGCTCTGCATCAGTGGCCACTATTCCTGTGATCAGGTAGATACATGAAGGTGTTATTCATGAAGCTTGACTGAGGACTCGGAGTGGCAGCACAGAGAAACACCACTGCTCATCCATTTCTCATCTCTCCTCCCTCCTCTGTGTCGTTCACCTGTTAACCTCTTTTGTGAAATCCAAGAGTGTCTTTCTGCCTCGCTGACTACGCCACTGTCTCCTGAGATGGGATCTCTGATGCGGGCCCGGCTCATATTTACAGGGCGAGATTGTGATGGGAAGGAAGGAAGGAAGGGAGTGCAGCGGAGGCGAGGGCGCCGGACTGCAGTTTTCTCAGTGGGAGAAGTGCATAAATATTGAAACTAGTCTTAAAGAGTCAGTGAAGTCTGATATCAACACCTTTGAGCTGAAGCTGCTTTGCTTCAGTAGCTGATTTGTTCGTGCTGATAGGCAATACTGTACCAGTTTGATTATTTTCCCACAGAGCTTTATTCATTCAGTTTCCGATCAGTAGATGCTGTCACAAGAGAGTTAGTTCAAGTAGAAGGCTTTACACACACAACCAGTGTATTCATCAGCTCTACGATGAACAAATCATTAATCAAACTGCATCATATCCATCATGAGGTTGGCCACACTGGCTTGGCGCAGTCTGCTTTATAATAAATGTCTAATATTGACTTGATATATTGGTTTGTTGTATACTCGATGGAAGCAGAACAAATATTGAAAACAAGAGAAAAGTGCCTCTCCATGATTACAATGCAAGACGCAAAGACAGAAGGAGAAGGTAGGAAGGAAGGAGAGAGGGACTGCAGATCTAGACAGGAGTCTAAAGTCTAAAGAGAAGGAGAAAGAAAAACAAGAGAAGCACTTGAATGGAGAGAAGGGAGAAAGAAAGGCAAATGAGAGTGGGAGTGATAGAAATACAGCCAGAAAAAATATTAAAAGACAAAAGCATATAGCAAGAGCATGAGATAAGTTAAGTGGGAGACGAGAAAGAAAGCAAGAGAGAAATTGGGAGATGGAAATAGGGAGAGAGGGGTAGCAGTGAATGCCTAATGGGGAGCGGTGGAGTCTATTGATCGGCTCGGCAGCGCAGGCTGTTTCATTTGGTCATTCAATTATTCAGTCGTTTGGTTGATGTTGTTTCCCACTGCGAGGGTTCGGGCCGCACACTCAGACCTCCCATGCAGAGCCGCCCAGTCGCACTCGAAAACATGAAAGTTACGGCTCCATGGTAGAGTGAGAGAGCAGCACAGCGCTGCAGACTGGAAAAATGGAAGGCTTTAGCAGGATTTAGATGTGTCTTTATACACTAGTCCCCAAATTGCTCCAATTTAGAGGTTGTCACATTTTCTTTTCTTCATACATTTTTGTCTCCCATTTTCTGGCTCTGCGCATTCATGTTACTAGAAAACGCATGTTTAGTCCTGAATTGAAAATCTTAAAATCCCACTTTGCCCAGAATCCAGTTTCTAAAAGCTGTCTAATCCTGCCGCACCAAAATTACAGCTTGAACACAGAGAGATCTATACAGTACCAGAAAATTATTTGTAGAGCATTTTGCATCGATAGAGAACTATGTATAAAACCATACAATGACATTATTAAGAAACACTAAAGAAAAAGCCTCCTGATGCTACGTATTTTTCTTACTGTGAGCTAATACCATTAAAAGACCCAAATCAACAACCAACTGAGAAAACTGGTCATCTAAAGACATCAGTGTAGGTTTTGGGAAACTGTTATGTCTCTCTTTTATTTTTTACTATTTTCACCTATAGATGAAATTATTTATAATCGTTTGTCGAAAGTTGAAGTGGACAGTGACAGTTTTTCTGATGGCGATGGAGAGGATCTCCGTCCGATGGATAAAATATGCATTTGCAATTATGTCTTTTTTTTATCATTCAGGAGAACCAGTCCCATGTTTTAATCCCATTAGATGTCTGACCATTACCTCCTGCTCCCGCCCACAGCAAAGTGTAAACCACCAGTTCCAGCAAGATTTGTGTTGGGTCTTGCAGGACTGGATGTGATGCCAATCCCAATCCAGTCCTCTAATGCATACCTGTCAGGTACCTCCTCTACATATAAACAGAACACTTGATGTTTGTGACTCATTAATTATTGTCCTCTTTGGTCATTATGAGTCACAGTACCTTGTATGTGTATCCATGGCAACACCAGTGAACGTGCTCAGGGTCAGTCTCACAGTCATGTAAGAGGACTCGTGTTCATGTGGTATGTATTCTTAATTAACCAGCAGTTATGTCAAGGCAGTTTTGATCATTGACTCACACATAAAGTAACCTGTTTCTATGATTTTCACCAAATGTTTTGACTGCCCGCTGCCACCTGCAGCAAAGTTCAAACTGCCCACTCCTGTGAGATTTGCATTGCGTCCTACAATATCCTAGACTGTGATTTCCTGGAGCTGCATTTTGGTCAGCTGTCATTGCCATTCAGTGCAGAGCACAGGACTCTGTGAGACTCACCTTTCTGTATGCAATCCCCAACTTTCCTTTTCCCCAAAACTGCCTCACTCCTCTGACCTTGAAGATGCAAGCTGTCTTAGCGTTTAGCTGGATCCTGTTGTCATTTGCCATTAGCTTCACATTAGTCCTGGGAGATTTGTGGACTGACCCCTCATCAAATCATTTACTGCAATGAATCAATTTAGCCTGACACACGCAGTATATTAATCAGCTGGCTTGGCTGGCTTAATGGCTCAATCAGAGGCAGAGGATGAAGAGAGAGAGAACCGGAGCGACTTACAGAGGGTCACAACGGAAAAATACTATCCTTAAGTAACCCACCGTCTGCACGGATCACACTGGTCTACCACTGGATTCTTTTTAATTACAACCTGAAATGAAAATGTGTCTGAGGCAGCAGGGAACTTACTCTCATTTCGCTTCTGCGTTTGTGAAGTCGATAAGCAGCTATCTCTGCACAAATGACAAGGTTTTTATAATGTAGTGATATAATATTCAGCATGAGTGGGTTCAGCAGGTGCATCAGCCCTTTACAGTCTATCTGGTACGATACAGGTACTGGTATCAATATTCATTTAAAGAGTTCACCTTACTTAAACACTTGATGAATTTTATACTAAGTTGAATTAGTTAAGTTTTTTAAGATATCAAGGTCTGTCTCTGTATATGTATTAGGCTCTTGTATGCTGATACAATGGAGGTAAATGGAATTACCTTTGTTGTGTTTAAAGGATTGAAAAATATTATTTGAAAAATTCAGCATTTCTTTTATTTAGAGCTCATCCATTACCACCCCATTTCCCACAAACCTTACTGTGGATCAACTATCTAATGAGAAACTGGATTATCCACCGGCCAACAGATTTTTCAATGCTTTGAGCAGAACAATCTAAATTTAAATGTACCTACTTTGTGTTGGCAGCAAAGTATGCAGCAAATATATAGAATATCTCAAAACCTGGTCAAATAATACCAGAACCGCCTGGTGTGGCAACAAACAAGGGTAATGACAGCGGTGAGATTGAAAATAGTAAAATTGTGGGACAGACAACCAAAACATCGAGCTCAAAGCTGCATTAAAGCAGCTGAAGAGGCTGCTGAGTCAGGTGATGATTCTCTGTTAGTTTGTCACGATGAGCGACTGCTTCCACATAAAACACAGTCATGTGATCCATTGCTCGTGAAAAATATGACTTCTAATAAGCTTTAACTCAATTTACACTCACCATCATGTGCACACGTCAGCACAAACACACGGTTGATAAGATCACAAGCTGTGAATAAAGTGAACCCTGAGTTAAGTCTTTTTTTTCTTCAAAGGTGTTGTGTTTTCATTCAGTGCCCATTTCCTCCTCATAAAAACATTTTAAAAATACTTTTAAATATATTTCATACAATGCATTGTTTATATTCATGCTTGTTGACTTTCTAGTTTTCTTCTTTACCACCTTTATCAGCACGTTGCTGCATTTCTCTGTGTTACCACCTCTAGCTGTTGATCAGCAGAATAGTGCAAAGCAATATGCATTATGTCGTCAGCGTGCTCACATGGTTACAATGACAAAGCAACATTAAACACTAAAAATGACACAGTTCACCAAACAGCCATCATTTAAATGAATGATTAAACATGATGTTCACATGTCACTACTACATGATCAAAAAAACCACACCCTGTTGTGTTTGGCGTCTTGAAGTCACTAGTGAACAGTTGTTCTAATCTGATCCACAGATACAGGAGGACATCACCCCTTCAGCCAAACAAAGCTGAGCACATCTACAGCCTCTGAGTTCTAACAAGTCATGTCGACCGTCCTGTAGTTTGTCTCTGCTCTGTTGTTTCCGTCCCTCCGCCCTCTCTCTGTCCTCTCATCAGTGTCCACTCCCCGACACAAACAAACATGGCTGAGTTGCTTGTTGGCAGCGGCAGCAAACAAAGTCCTGTGTTAACACACTGGCTCACATGCTGGCTCATCACGGGCCGATAATTCATTGACTGATGGTGTCGTTTAGTGCCGTCCATCCACCCACCAGCCATCCATCACTGCTCTCTCCATCTGTCTTTACTCTCCCTCCATCCTTCCCTTCCTCCCTCTGTTCTCTGTCTTTCACAACGAAGTATAGAGGAAATGCTCAGTCAGTGGCAACACTACCGATGCACCAATATCCAATATTTCTCTCAGCTGCCACCCCCAACCTCCTTGACTCACCCTGCCTCTATTATTCCTTTCTCCATTTTCCTGGATGTCTTTATCTTCCTGTGCTCCTACAGTGGATCATCTCTTTCTTTCTTTTACTCTTCCCTGCTGTTGGTCGGGCATCTCGCAGACGTGTAGAAAGCCACTCTGTCTGCTGTCTGGCTGCGCTGCCGTCTTTGTGTACAACAAGCTTTCACCACGCTAATCTTTGGCTTGCACTCCATTGGGGCCCCTTGACAACACATGCCTGCTTGCATGCCACACTGCCGTGAATAGAGGAGATTACACTCACATTTACACTGCGAGCTAAGACACTGGCTGGCTGGCTGGTTTGCTGCCTTTCAGCACTTTCCCAACACAACCAGCTTCAATCCCACAGCTACAGTATTCATAAAAAAGTGCTTACTGTAAGTGAGAAAATGACAAGTGTTAAAAATGCTGAACAATGCCCTGTTGGCATTAATGTGTGAAGAGGCTTGAATAGTGTTTTACTTTTTTCCTTAAGGCGTACGTTGAGGAACTGAATGGAGTAAAGATGTTTGAACATTCCCACTGCAAGGAGCTTGTTTTCAGTCTTGTTTGTTGGTTAAGCTCCTTTTATACATGCAGTCTGTCCCTGAAATGTTCAGGAACATTTCCTGCATGGGGTCATGTGTTAATGGGAGCAGAGATCGATGTTCATGGAAATCTGTACTGCTAGTTTCTCACCTCAAGATTTCAAGGTAAATGCCAGTAAAGCTGTGCTGTGATTGAAAGCAGTAACATTGCAGTGACAGCAGGTAGCTTCCACATGGAGCAAGCAAACCAATCACAAGACTCAGCTGATGATGTAACTTAATCGGTTGCCTTGCCGATGCTTTGTGGATGATTTGATAGCTAACAAGGAATTAAAATATTACTGATGTTATAAGAGCAGCATAGTCACTCACTGTGAGTAAGTTATCACTAGAAACTGTGTGTGTCCTATGGGTGGACAGTGAAAATCACTAGCAGTTATATATACAGTTAATTGGTGCATAAATGTGAGACAATTTCATATTAAAAAACAAGTTTTAGCACAAGCACTCAATTTAAAAATTCCTTCTCCTGCTGACTACTCTCCTCAACTTAACTTAACCTAATATTTGTCAAGAGACAGTGAGAAGACCCCTTTATGCTGTATATTGTGGAAAGTTTGAAAATGCCCTCTAGCAGCAGGAACCAGGTTTAGAATAGAAATAGAAAGCTTTCAGCAAAAAATCAAGATTAAAATCATTTGAAAATGTCTGTATATTATTTTGGAAAAATAAGTTAAAACCAGAAAAGCACAGACAGTTTAGGATACAGATCTGGATGAATATGCATATCCAGGATTTTTTTAAGGATGAATCGTTATGATATGATTTAGCACTTAGGGTTAGAGTCGCTATTATCTCATAAAAGTCTGCACATAGCTGAAAATAAAAATATCTGACATGTGTATCTCTGATAATTCTCTACTAGTATACAGATATTGATGTGGATCCAGATGCAAATACATTTTCTACTATTTTGATTAAAAAATGAGGCTTGTCCAGCCCCCGCAGAGGTGTGTATGCCCTCGAGTGCTTATGAATTTACATTTTGCGTTTCGCCTTAATAGAGTCAGCAGTTCTATCCATTTCTTATTATTATTTTCTTATGTAGTGTAACCATGCCGGTGAGAGTCTTCTAATCTTAACAGCAGTTTTATACCAAACCACAATGTTTCCCTAAACCTAACCAGACATTAACTGCATAGGACAGACAAATGGTGTACGTCAGGTCAGAAAATGCTGCTGTGTGTCACTCTGAGGGGCAGCAATGAACGACTTTTTTATTCTTAGATTTAATTAAAAATTAAATTTTCATTTGAATGTCTTTGCATTGTGGGAGGAAATACTAGAGAAGAGAACATGTAAAATTAAATAAAAACACAAAAGGCCTCAGGACGCTCAGTGTTACCCAGTGTACAACACGATGATACTTGTAGTACTACTTAGATGCTTTGATGATATTAAATGCAGGGATTTTGTCATAGATGGGAGTTCACTGCTCATGCTCTAGCCTAAAGATTAGTTATTGAAAAATAACAAATAACTAAATGACCAATAAATAATTTCATTCTCAAAAGAGGGACAGTAATCCCATGATCCTCTGAAGGCCGTGGTACCACAGCTGAGACATGCAATCTTAATCCACCCCGGCATTTCTCATAATGGTTCTAATGTTTATGTTGTTTTGCAGCAGACAGCCTCACTAACTTTGTTATGGTGAGACCATCCATTACGGGGCAGAGCTGGGCGTCATTATTTATGCACACTTAAGCCTGAGTACGTCGCTGTGTAATTCACTGTAAGCAGTCTTCATTGGAATTGCAAATCAATGCCCCGGCACTCTTTACTTCAACTCCCTTTGGAACTATCCCTCCATCTCAGAGCCACCATCTCCCTCCTTTTTGTTACCCCCTTCCCCTCCCGCCATGCACCCACTCTGTCTCTATCTGCTCCCAGCCTGTATTAGGTAGTTTGTCTTCCAACTGGCCTGCAAATCCAGCCAGCACTTGCTCTGGGCACTGGGCCAAGGCCAGTCTGGACAGGATGAGGTGGACGGATGAAGCATAAAAAAAGGGCTGGGGGGTTTGGTGAAGGGAGTGCAAAGGGCCAACACCATAGAATTTGATTCTGATCTTTGCGCTTTGTTTCTGCAACAGGTAGCGTGTAGCTACCTCTCTGATCTCGGCAGATGATGCCTGTTAGAGTCACTGCTAGTGACAGGAGGGGGTGGTGTGATAAGTGGTGGGAGGAGGAGTGGAGATTCCTTTGAGTGCTCTACTGGCATGTGGTCCCTTGTGGTTATGAATTGATGCAATATGGTTTACAGTTAAAATGTCTGGACCTGAGTCCCTCTTTCTCTTCTCTTTGATCATCCCATTTTATTGAAAAGACATTTTGCTTTCAAGGTCTCTTTTCCCATTTCAATGAGTGTGCAGACTGCAGCAGAAAAAGCAAAATGCCAAAAATAAGAAGAAAGGGGCGAGGAGGAGGAGGAGGAGGATTTAAGGGCAGAAAGGTGGGAGATGCAAAAATGGAAAAAGAAGAGAAAAGAGGAACAGAAAGGGAAGATTTGGTGTGTTTCAAACAAGAGGGGAGTAGGAGGAGATGCAAAGAAGAACCGGCGGAAAACTGCCTCTCCTCCGCCCCTCCATCACTTTTTCCACTCTGGATCCCTGTCACCTCCTCCCTTCCTCTCATCCCCTCTTCCTCTCCTCTACTAGAGTGTATCCTTCAGGCGTCTTCGTTCCGATCTTCTCACCACCCGCTGTATTAGAGGAACCTTTTACTGCTGCCTCGGCCGAATCAGTCACACTCGCTTCCCTCGCTCTCTGCTTCTCACACACATTTTCTTCCTCACACACGCACGCACACACACACACACACACACACATCCAGAGATTCTCCTCAGTCTTCGTCTCTTTACTCAAACACTTTCCCATTCTCGGGTTTCCATCTCTTTCTTCACGCCACATTCTCTCCGATCTTTTCACGTCATTCTCCCATCGTCTTCTTTGTGACTCGTCTTCTTTGATTTGCCTTACAATGTTCCATATCTCTCTGTCTGTCCCCAGAACAAGCTGCTATCTCTCAGTTTATCCCTTTTTAACCTCTATTTACTCTTTCAATCCATCCTGGCCTGAAGATATATCCCCAGCGATTACCTCTCTTGTTATCACTCCCTCGCTTCCTCACTCCGTCTCCTCTACCTTCATACCTCCCCCCCCCACTCTCCTCCTCCCCTGTGATTTTTTCTGCAATTTCCTGCCATTTCCTCCCATTCGTTCTCTCTTTCCTAGTTGCGCTGAGCTCCACCATATCCCTGACACTCTTTTACCCTCGTTTTCAGTTCCGTTTTTACCTCCACCGTCTCCGCCCCGCCCCGCCCCCCTCCTCTCTGCTGTTATTCACTTTTTTTCCTATCAGCGAGTCAGGCCTCGGGTCCCAGAGCCAAATGAGATTTGGAGGCCGAGGCCTGTGTGCTCTTCCCCCCTTCAGATTGGAGTCAGTTACTGTAGGCTGCATGCAGGTATAAACCATTTACGCTTCCCAGCACCTCTTACCCAGCCACACACTGAAAGAAGGAGGGGGGGGATTCACTTTCACTTTCAGACTTTCTACCTCTCTCAGTTGTTTCCCCTCTCACATTCTGTCTTGCATTTTTCTCATCTGCTTTGTGTCACCGTCTGCATTTTGCTTGTGCGGACGAGACACATGGGGAGTTTGATCCTCACAAATCCTGAGAAAAATATCAAACCTTGGTACATCAGAAAAAAAACAAAAAAAAAATGATTCTACGTCTCGGCACATGATAAGATGATATTCACATTGAAAAGCCAGTTTGCTTCTGGTTCAATTTTTGAATTCCTCAACAAAATGGGAAATATGGGCAGTGATTTTGTTGTACAGTAATTACTTTAGTTAATGGGGTCTCCTGATAGCTGAATGGTTAAGATGTATACAACATAGCTCATGAAAAGATACAACATTTCATTTGTCTGTCTTTAATTTTAATGCAGAGGTAGCAGAACAACACAATACTGACACATCATCACTTTATTAAGTTCTTCTGTTAGAAAATGTTAGAAAACAGTCACTTATTTACACCTCCAGTAGATATGGATCAGCAATAGTACTCATTTGAAGTAACTTTCTGGCTAACTGATGTCTGGAAGTCTGACATCGACTTTTGCTCCCCAGCTAGCTGCTAACCTGTCTGCTGTTAAGTACTGGCAGGCAGAGAGGCTAGCAAGTGCAATGTGAGTTTATCAGAGCTTTTTCACAGAAAACAGCTGCCTGCTGCTGATGGAAATAAAACCAAAAGCTGAAAGGTCATTGTTTTGGTGCTAAAATATGCTAAAACACTCCAGTTGAGAGCCAGGTGACATTTCTCTGTGCAATTCTGTTTATGTTGCATGTTGTAATACAATCCACTGTTAATCTAAAGATAGAGCTTTTAAAATCTTTCCAGTTACCATTTGTGAGACGCTGCTGTGTAGGTATACTCTACTTTATTTACTTTGAGTTTATGTCCCCTGCGTCTTTGATGTTCAAGAACAAAGAGGGAAAAAAGAAAAATGAGCACCCCACATCAGAGTAAAAGGATGATAAAGGAGGACTGCATCCCAAAGTACAATGCCTTGTGTCGTTTGCTGGTGCTGGTGGATTTTGGACCATCTGATTTACAGTAGCAGCAGTGACAGCAGTAGCATTCCAGTGCAGCTGGACATATCAGTTTTGTATAACTGTTTTGTTTTAATTGACTAAACCATCAATAGTGAGGGGAAAGAAAAAGAGCTTCTTACTGCAGCCGGCATTTAGTCATAAAGGATCCGTTAGAGCTGAAGCTGAGATTATTTCACCAACAACAGTCTCTGTGGACCAGAATTCATAGCAGCTTGCATCTTTGTTTCATAATATAATGAAATTATAGTGATATTGGTTTTTTTTTAATCAAAGCAGATGACACTGTTTTCTTGAATGGAAATGACAAATTACCACCATAGTACAATTAGTATCAGTTTCCTTACCAAAAGCAATGTGTCCGCACACCATGTTGGCTTTAATCTCCAGTCATTTTTCATATCCACTCAGATGAGACCCAGGTCTACAGTTGCATGCACATCACTGCAAACCATAGTATATTACTGCAAAACAATGTCATTTCAGAGTCAGCGTTACAGACAGTGCAGATGATAGGGTGTTTGTTCACGCAATCATCTCTTTTGGCAGCTTTATGAAATGTTAATAAAGCGGTCGTACTATCTGTGTGTTGAAGAGCAACATTTATGGCTGCGAGGGCTACAGCTCATATTCACTCTTTTCTTTCCTACAGAGTCAGAGCTGAGTCAAACCCAGAGCAGAGTGCAGGGTCACAGAGCCAGGTTAGATGGCAAACATAGGTTGTTCCAAGCCGGTGCTCCTGTGCAGAGGAGGTATTTAGTCAACTTGAGGGAATGTCAGATGAGCAAAAAATAAATACGCTGCTGTTTTTGTTTGTTCACTCAGAGGTACAGATTCAATTGTACCATTTTGATCTCCTGAGTTATAATCCAGTCTGTGCATGCGTGTGTGTGTGTGTGTGTGTGTGTGGCTTTATTAGTTGTTAGGGTTGCTTTCTGAATGGCTCCGTCATTGCTCCTTTAAATCAGCGTTGGTGGCGCCAGTCGAATGGTAGCTCTGGGTTCAGTGGACTCTAAATTGGTGGAGGGGAAATAGTAGTTAGCTCCCGCCTGGCTCCAGCCAGCAGGAGCCAGCCTTGAGTCAATCGAGGGCTAACCGTGCGTGACAGGCCATGGCAGACGGTTGTGCGATGGAGAAAAATGGAGTGAGTATCCATATTGGCCTATTTAGGTCAGAAGGAATTCTGGGACAAGAGAGGCTTTTTGCTCTGCTGGATATTTCTTCCTATGTTGAAAACAGCTCTGCTTGCTGTGTGCACCTGTATGGGTAACAGCAAGAGGTGCATCAACAACTATTTTTGGTGGTAATTTACCAGACTGAAATACAAGCATGAACAGATGGGCAGTGAAAGTTTTTTAAAAAGGTGTCCATCACTCCCCGTTATACTTCTCCATCCTCATCCTGCTGACCCAAAAAGTGTTGTTGGCTAAAAGCTGGGACACACTGCAGTCACAGTTAATGAGATCTGAAACATCTGCAGCTCTAAATACGTAGTGAGCATGAAAGGTATTTCCATAGAAAACTACACTTTATGCACAGTGAATTATGTATTTCATGTATCAGTTTGAACTGGGAAGATGGCACAAGCAGCTGTCAGCATGACTGAGCAATATCTTGGACTTATGAATCATGGTTATCTATGAATGGCAGTTTAAAGAGAAACTTAACAGTGAGCTGAAAAATAACGCTGCTGTGACTTAATGCAGTTTACTCTTTCGCACCTCCACATCCAGTATCAGTAACGGCCGTGGTTGGTCACAGTCAGAAGTATACTGCTATGTTGCATCATGCAGAGAAAGACTTCAACCACACAAGGTGCTTTTTCATGGTTCAGCAGCTGCACCCATTGCTTCCTGTAGTTTTGTCAGGTTTGCAGTGATTACATTGATGATTACATTAAAGGTTTCTAAAGTCTAATACCAACATTTTTGTTTGTCTTTGTGATTATGGCAAACATAAACTGTGCTTAAGGTATGGCTAGAGTTGGGCAGCTAAAACAGTCAGACGACAACGATCGTGGTTCCACTTAATGATAAAGAAAACATTCATTGCAGGGTGGTGACAGGACTCACGCCAATCTATGCCAATCACCACAACCACTGCATACAGCTCACTTCTTTGGCTTGTTCACTGTTGGACTATCATTATGAGAAGGCGGACTGACAGATTCCTCAGGTGCTCTCGGGTCCTCAATGCAACCAACATAAGAACCTGACTGGATCTCTCTGACACTGAGGCAACGATATCGGTGTACTTTACCACCGGCTCTGAAAATTGTAATGTGACCTTTACCTTGAGAGTCCCATGAGTTGTGAACATAGCGCCTACCTGTCAATTGTGTGACAAGTAGTATGTGAGAGACGAGAGTAATTAATTTTCAGTCAAGAGTATTACATTTGAAAATCAATTTATATTCTTGTCCTAGCATTGGTTAATGGAATGGTTGTTAACCTCCTTGTTGGTAGCATTTCAGACTTTTTTACATTCAGATTTCTACAGATGTATTTTTTTTTTGTTGCTAGTCAACTGAGTATTTTTTTCTTTTCTTATCACTCTGGCTCTTTACTCTTTCTCACTAAAAAGAGCAGGAAGTTATCTGAAGCTCACGACCAGGGTCCAGTGATTTGGCACATGGGCCAAACAATGATATCTCATCAGTTAGTTGTCATATTCAGTACAGCAGCTTCAGGCGATGAAGATAAAGATGAAGATGAAGACATTTCTCCTAGTTCAGATATTTCTCTATGGCATTGTTTGTCTCTCTGTGTCTTTCTGTCTCTGCCTCCCCTGACTTGGCCTCACACTGTCTCCATTTTCCACTTCTCTGTTGCTCAAGAGGAGGCTGATGCACTGAGCTGGACGCAGCTGGATGCCAACTTCGCCTATTGGCAGCATAACTCCTGGCACAGTGGGCCGGCCCTGTGCCACCTCATGCCAGGAGAGCAGATTAGAGCCACTTCACCTAACCCTGCTGGTACGCCAGCTTTACTTCACCTCAGTCCTCTGCCCGTGGGTGAAGAGGTGCCAATCCAGCTGTGCCCAGCCCCCTTAAACACTCAGCTGGTGTGTGTGTGTGTGTGTGTGTGGAGAAGGCTGACACACAGACATAGACCAGTAGATTGCGCTGCTATTTTAAGAAGTCAATACTGGACTCGGCAGTATTGTGGTGCGCTGACCTTTCTGTTTGGATGTTCTCCCTGTGCTTGCGTGGGTTCTCTCCCACAGTACTCTCTGACATGCAGGTTAGGGTAATTGTTGACTCTAAATTGCCTGTGGGTGTAAGTGTGAGTGTGAATGATTGTCTATCTGTATGTGTTGGCCCTGAGACTGACTGGCATCCAGTCCAGGGTGCACCCCTCCTCTCCTCCAGTATCAGCTGGGATTGTCTCCACCATCACAATCCTTAAGGATAAGCGGTATACACAATGGAGTAATCAATAAAGATTCGACTCCAGTTGCATTTGTTCATTTTTGATATGTATTATGCTGTTTGATTCACGAAATATTTATAATTAATTGCCCAACACTACAGGGACTGCCTGTGCACCTCATTAGTATACATGCTTTGTTACAATTGACCCAGGTTTCAGCACAGAACTTATGTGAAGCTGCTATTTCAGAGCCCTTTTGAACATCAGCACTAAATACTGTCTAAAACATCACCATCAGCTCTCAAAAATCCTGAGAGAAATGGAGGAACCCTTTTCTCACTTTTCAGAGAAAATGTGAGTGGATAATCACAACATGGAACCAGAGCCATTCGAGCTTACTGTTGTCCTGTTATACAAACTTTGTGACTTTAAACAAACTCATTCATGTGAGTTGGAAAAAGTAGTGATACACCATGCAATGTACACATGTAGTGTTTTTACACGGAAGGCTTCAGTTTACATTAGTGACAAGCTATTACCAACTTAATCAGACTAATCATGACATTTTCCCCATTCTGAAGTCTTTGCATCATTCATTGAGCTAAAAGTGAACTTACCTCTCACTTGTTATAAAGCTGTGGGTTTCTGCAGACAGGGTGACTACTGCTGCAACTGCACCTCAAACTTAGTCCTCTTAGGAGCCTAAAAAAATCTCTGCAGCGCCATCACAGTCTGCTACTGCTTCTCCATCAACGCAAAGCAAACCCACGTGTTGTTGTTTGCTGTGTCTGGGAGCCTGTTGGTTACTATGGTTGATAATGGACAAGATTTACTGTTGTAATCAAATACAGTTTTAATGATGATTATAATTTGAGTTATACTAACCGTCAGGAATTTTACCTTGGTTCATTCTGAAATTACTAACCATTTTATTCCCACTTCATGTCATACATTGGTTGCTTTGTCCATTCACACAATGTCACATTTAAGTAACTTCCCCAACATTACTTCTCAATAAGAAGTATTACTCATTACATATAACTCAATAAAAGAGTAATCGCATTACTTAACTAATAACTAATGAAAAATAGTTATGTTACTTGTTACACAGTTCAGTTTTGTCAAAGGTGCTTTAAAAAGCCCCAAAGCCTAAAGGCTAAAGTAACTGTAATGAAACGTGAATTCATTGTCTGTGTGAATTAACTTCCAGATGTGATTCCTTATACAGTGAGCGATCACATTACTGTGTTACTACTAAACCCAGGTGAGAAGATATACAAATTTCATTTACGGAGCATCAAACATTCACCGCCTGCAGGCTGAATAAAAGCTTTGAAAAGTTTCTAGCTTCTGCTTCTGTATACATCCTTAAGTCACCGCAGTTACAATACAATTCAAATCCAATTTAAAGAGTTTAAATGGTTTATTGAGGTACAGCGGAAACCGCTTGTCAAATTGATCACCATAAGCACTACAACTTTTTTATTTTTTCTCTTTTCTTTATTCCTCATACAGATTAACATCTAGTTGACAATCATACATTTTATACATGGATATAAAGTGATGAAACAGACAGCTTTGCTATTTATTACGTTACTGATTACGTGACTGCTGTCATTCTGCAGTCAATTTAACAATAATAGACATGTATCGTCTGGTTACACTTTCAAAATGTAGCTTGCTAACAACCATTTCAGATTTACATACATACACACAAAACATGACGGTTCGCGTTAAAATGATTGCATTAGTTACAGATGTCAAGTTCTATTTTTGATTTTACACAAACACAGATCTCCTGTGTGAAAGTCCTGTGTCTGACCCATCCATCCACCCTGTTCCCTCCCCAATGCAGACCTCCACACACTCTGACGCCACGTTTGTATCATTTTCTCAATGATTGCAGAAGCTGAAAAATGCTGCATGGATACACATGACATGTGAAATGTCTGTAAAAAGCCATGCTATTCATGCACTATTTGTTGGACCGGGCTGAATGATTCATTTTTGGACACATGTCAGAAACTTCTCTATATTGGCTGTTGTACATGTTGTTTATTGAACAGAGAGGATCCAGTCACTGGAATTAACCTGATTTTGTTTTAGGAAAAAAATAAAACTCGATTAGTAAAGTTGAGTGATTTAGATCAAAAACAATGAGTGGAAGTTCCCCGGACAAACAATTGGGACCAATGCTTGGTCATTAGGTACGCTCATTGATCGACTGAATCTGCTGCTGTTGTCCTACACTCACTGAATACAGACAGTACAGAAAGTCACATCCACTCAAGGGCACATTCACTGAGAAACACTCTCTTCATTGGAGAGGAATTAACTGGCGACTGTTTCCGCAGGATACAGTCGGGACTGATTTGGCCAGGTTTGTTGTAATGTAACTTTCTTCTTTTAGTTCTTTCAGTGATGTGCTCACATGAATGTGACCACAGTCTACATCATGATGCATAAGACCCAGATTTAAACATTTAAACAATCCTTGCCCTATTTTGGCATTAAAATGCAACATATCAGGGTTCAGAGTGTCAGTTATGTTGAAATGTACAGTAAATGCCCAGTCCTTATCTCTGTGATGGCTTGGCATATAGTTCATATAGGATCATGCTCCCTGGTAAATACTCGGCCATCTGCCTTTCTCATTGGTGCTGGCCCTGTTCTTCCTGGAGAAACTCCTGAAACAGTTCATCACTGAAAGAAACCATGGAAACAAACAGGAAATTGAGTGGTTACTGTTTTCACATCCACTGGCAGTTTGCTTAATCACACGTGGGACAATGGCTGGCCAGCAGAGCAGCATTATTAACAGTCGCCAAACACCCCTGGTTTATTAAGTTATCCCCTTCCAAATACATTTCTGTCTCTTTATTTATTTTCCATCTCGCGCTTTGTATTTCATGAGCTGTAGACAGCAATAAAAGCGATGGACAGAGGGAAACAGAGGAGGGGGATGGAGATAGAGTAGGTGAATAGAGGTGAGGAGATAAACAAATGGAGGGATACATCAAGAAAGACAGATACAGGGAGGTAGAAGCAAAGACGACAGCAAAGCGGGGGTGTCGAGGATGAGAAGTGGAGATGGGTGGAGGGAGTGCGACTCATCCAGACTTTCACCTTCTGTTCAATGTACCGCTGCCACTCGGCTGGAAAGAAAAGTGATGTAAAAACTAGAAAAGAAAATGAGAAAAACAAAAGCAAGGAAAATGAAAGCAGAGATGCAAAAAAAAGAAAAGGTGACTGACTGAATAAAGAAAGGAGAGAAGAAAGAGAGATACCAGGTGATGAGTGGATTAGTCGGATGGAGAGATGGTGGATGTGGATGTGGAAGGAGAGAGTGATAAAGGAGACAAGAAGTCTCAGCTTTGTCAGCGAAGGCATTGGAAATTATTCCTCACTAAGAAGTAATGAGAGCTCAAGAGAGACTGAGACGGGGTTTTGAGACTTATACAAGATAATAATTTGAGTCGTGGAGGGGGGATAAGACTAAACAAGAAGGGAGAGTAAATGGAAAGTGAGTGACAAACACACATGCACAAGAACACAGGGATTCCTTTGGTCCCATCAGTACTCTGACACTTTTCCTTTTCTCTGTTGTTGAAGTCTGACTTTCTCTCTTTACTTTTTCTATGCAGCTATGAGCACTATCACTAATCGCCAATTCTTCAGATTTTTTCCACAATATTTTGAAATTCTTCCCAGGACAGGTGACAGAAAAAGAGGTTGACACTTTTCAAAACTTTTGTTGTATATGTGAAAGCCTGGCTAGCTTCATTTGAACAGTTTCCCCCACTGTGTGAGACTGTCCTGTTTGTCCTTCATCTTGCAAATCCCAACAATGTTATTTGAAAACACTAAAGCATGAATCCCACATCTCGTCTCCTACCCCTCGGTCTCATTCGTGTGTCTTCTCATAGACCTGACTATAAAAGACGTGGACGTAGCTTACGGATGTGAAAAGTGAAGCCAATGAGGAAGTTCCTTAAATCTGCATTCTGTCTAATGGCCAACAGGGGGCGCATCTGCTGGTTCCAAAAAGAAGCCTGAATAAATGGAAGTCTATGAAAAAACAACCTTAATGTATTACCTCAGTAAACACTTTCCTAATGAGTTTACAGCATCAGTGGCTAGTTTCAAGCCTTCTTCAACACAGCAGGATGATTTCTGATAAATGTTGGTTCCATTTAGAGTAAACTAGACGATCAAGTAGGGCATGCCTTAGGGTGGGACAGCGTTGTGACTAACCAATCAGAGGTGGTCTTTGTGAAACAATGTCCCTCCTGGGTCCAAAAAACAAGATGGTGACGATCATTTTGTGCTAAAGAGCTCATTGCTGCCCGCTGTGGTCAGAGAGACAAAGACACCCACCACAGTGGCTACAGGGGACAGCAATGAGCTCATCACACAATCCAAGTCATACTTGAACAACATGCACAAAGATGGTAATGGTAAATGGTAAATGGTCTGCATTTGTATAGCACCTTTCTAGTTATTTCAACTACTCAAAGCGCTTTACATCACATCCTCATTCACCCATTCACACATCATTCATACAGGAGGAATGTAATTTGGAGGAGACTATTCTTTCATACTCATTCACACACTGAAGCCATGCTTCAGGAGCAAGTTGGGGTTCAGTGTCTTGCCCAAGGACACTTCGACATGTTGACCCATAGGAGCTGGGGATCGAACCCCCGACCTTGAGGGACAACCCACTCTACCACTGAGCCACAGCCGCCCCAAAGATGAAATTTATGTTTTATCAGGAGTGTTTGAAACAGTGTTGAACGTACTGTATCCCATGATATGAGCTCCATGACTGCAAACAGTTCACACTGCAGCATTTAGAAGAAATTTGTAGAATTTGAATATGAATTGAAGAATATGAAGTAGATTCTCTGTTTGCAGCTCACAATTCTCAGCCATTTTTCAGGTCTTCTCAGGTCAGGTCTTTAAGCTTAACAGAAATAGTTATTATCATTATAGATAGATAGATAGATAGATAGATAGATAGATAGATAGATAGATAGATAGATAGATAGATAGATAGATAGATAGATAGAAAATGATGATTACTACTGCCTCCCACTACAGCTCATCTTCATGCTTCGGTTCCTAAATGCCACAGGGGCTAGTCCCTCTGTTGTATCATTACAAAACAAACCTCAGCACTCTTTAGTTTCCCCTCTCTCTATCACTTCCCTCCTTTACCTCTGCTCCATTTCATCATTTTTCTTCCTTCACGCTGTTTCCATCTTCCCCATCATCCCTTCCCCTGCTCAGCCAGGCTCTGCTCTGCATTGTGAAAAGATTTATAGACACACACACACAGCCAGATGTGAACAACAGTAAACAAGTGCACCCTATGCACACACACACACACGCACACACACACACACACACACGCGCATGAGTTCATTGTTGTTCTTCATTGCTGTTGTTCTGTCTTTCAATTACATTGGCAAATTCCCAAAGAATCAGTGTGCGCATACACAAACTCACACACACACACACACACACACACACTTTGAACAGTGTTTAATCAGACCAGACCTACAGGCAGGAGTCGACACTGAACCAGTCTGACTAATGTTTTTTCATTATGTAGCCACAGCTTAGTAACTTAGCTTTTACTCAAAGTAGCCAACAGTTTGTTTAATGATTGATTGGAGGACTGGATGGGGTCTAAGCTGCTGCTTTATACTTTAGAAGTGTGAAAAACATGTACTAAACCAAAATCATTTTATCAACTTAGGAGGAAAATGTATCCAAATCATACAGGATGTATGAAATGTTGGCCCTATGAGCCCTGTGAGGAGCTGATAGTAACTTTTCACAATTCCATTTAGACAGCATCTGATGAAATTAAAACAGTAAAAACAGAAATCTTTAGCTTTTCTTAAATGCAGTTTTTTCACATGACAACTATTGGATGTATTGTCTTGTATTGTCAGACATTCATGGCTATCAGAGGATGAATCTTACTGACTTGATGATGAATGATGGTGAACATTGTAGACATTATACTTGCTAAACATGTCAGCATTGTCATTGTGAGCCTGTTAGAATGCTGACGTTAGCATTTAGCTCAAAGCACTGCTGTCCCTTAGTACAGCCTCTCACAGTTGCTGGCATTGGTTGTAGACTCTAAGTGTTATAATTTACTGCTGTGGGGCGCTGATGTTGGAACAGATACCTGCAGACACAGTGACAGGCAGGACATCTTCCTCCTAAATATTAAATATTGATCTGCTGAGTTTTTTATGGGTATTTTTCCCTCACTTACCCCCACCCCTCTCTCTCTCTCTCTCTCTCCAGCTCCTGTTTGAGTCTGGGCTCCTGGAAAACTTCCTATAAGTCCCCCGACATAATGACTAGCTGTCTGACCTGTGCATATAGTGTGTGTGTGTGTGTGTGTGTGTGTGTATATTTATTAATTTATTTGGTTTTTTTTAAAGGATCCCTATTAGCTAATACTATGACAATCAGCTAGTCATCCTGAGGTCCACACATGACCTCACAACACATTACATAATAGATATTTAGCTGCATTAATATACGTGTGTGGGAGTGTTTCGGAGTTGTTGAATGCAGGTCTGGAGGCGTTGCTTTTGCGTGTTGGTGTGTGTGTGTGTGTGTGTGTGTGTGTCTGGCAGAATGTCTAACCCTGTACTGTGTTGTGCTGTTCAGACGTCCATCCACTTGCTTCTACATTCACAGTAAACATATTCACTCCCACATGCTCACTTGGAAATGAACACTGATTTCCCAGACTCCCTTGGTTTTTTTTTTTGCAGGACTATACAGACACCAGTGTTTTTATATGGCTGAGACTGCACACTGATTTTGACACACCCGAATCAGTCAGGAGAAAGAATGAAGTCTCTCTCACATCAGACTGTATTTTCCTCTCTCTCAGTTTAATCTGTTTGCAGTCATGCGTGCATCTTCTCATTGTCTTTAAGGGTGCGAAGCAGAATGACACTCAAACTTCATGGCCAGTAGGCATAGAGCAGATTCCCACTCAAGCAGTGAGCGCAGCTGAACACTTTCTGTGTATTTTCCCTTTTTCTGTTTCCCCCTCCTCCCTCCCCTTTCTACCCCTTTCCTCCTGCTCCAATTCATCTCATTTCCACGCCTCCCTCTCTTTTGACTCCTCTGTGAACCGTGAGGAAAACACTCGCTTCCTCGTTTCACGCCGACGCCGCTCCTGCCAGCCTCGCCTCTTTTTTTTTCGTGCATTAGCAGGAACTTGCTGCTTTTACTGGGCGCAACATGTTGCACATCACACACACACACACGCATTGCACAAGCTTGTGCATTTAGATTTACACACACAGGCACGCAAACATGAGCATATAGAAATATGCAAACACATGGATGTGGTTCACTGCACTTATTCATACTCATTTGAATTCAGTCTCATTTGAATAAGTGCAAAATTTGTTCTTTTAAATGAATTCACTTTCACATTTTGAGGAGAGAAAGCATATAAGATGTACACCAAAACACGCAAGCACCAACTCCAGCCAGCCATCACACACACTCACACACCAGCACTCTTTTCTCCCCTTAGTCAGTCCTGTTTACAGAGAAACCGGTGTAATTATCGAGTTTTACGGCTGTGATTACTACAGGCAAGACCTCGAGGCTTCGATATTAGTACATCTATTCCCTTCCTCTCCTCTTTTCGCGCTCCATGGGTCTCCTCTATTCTCCTCTATCGATCTTGTTTGGGCCACAGTGTGGGCCGAGGCCGGCTGTGAAGCTATATCAAATAAATGACCAGCCATTCTCACTTCTTACATTAGCAATGGTATCAAAGGCAAGCCCCCTGCTGCGTAAATGGGACCACACACATTCATATCTGCAAACACACACACATTCATTGGCAGAGTGCTCCAACAGGACTAAACGCAGTGACAGTTAATACTCTGTCCCACTGGGCGAGTGATACTGGAATTGACTGGGTGTAACAGGGCACTCGCCATCCTCTCAACACCTCTGTGTATGTGTATGTGTGTGTTTCTGATGGACATCCATTGTAACAAGTGTATCTTTTGAAGGGCTGACAATTTGTTGATATGTGTGATATGTGTCTGGGTGTTCAGGAGGATGTGGCACTCACATCTTCACCCATTGTTTATGTGTGGTCTCTGGTCAGTATGTGTGTGTGACAGGTGGGGTGCAACGAGTGCCATTTTAATTTTAATGATGAAGTCAGTGGAGTAGAGATAGTTCTAATTTGCTGTGGCCTCCCCAGTGGCCCGGCATAATGGACTGAAAATGGGCTCCAAATTAAAGTTAGGGCCTTCGAAAACACAGCCAGGTGGACTGGTCTGTAAAGCCTCATACACACACACACACATACACACACACACACACCACATAGCACTCTCTAACCTGGACAGCACTGCATGAGCTGAATGACACCACCAACAAGGATAAATGTGTATTAGACACCATTATAATCTCAGACCAGAACTGGAAACTATCAAAAGAGCAAGCACAGGTATGAGCTGTGTGACTATTGACAGAACTCTGTCACTCCTTCTTTCATTTTTTGCAATTCAAATACAGAACATGCAGTTAAAGGTATTTGATTTAAACAGTTTAAAACAGTTATGTATATTTATACATATATATATATATATATATACACACACACACACACACGTATATTATACTACTGGATTATTTTTTATGCACGTTGGCAATCTAGGTATTTAATCTACTACAACACATTTTATCTGCTCATTATAGGTTTCTTTTTATAGGTAATCTCAAATGCAAAGTGTCTAGCAGAGCTGTATACTTGACAGCTGGTCGTATTTGAGCCACAAAATGAAAATTGCAACTCAACCCGTCTGCTGTGAGAATCAACTGGCGTGACACTCGAAGGCCAAAAGCTGAGAAGACTTGACTTGGTGACACATAAATATTGACCAGTGCGACATTGTGCAAAGTTTTAGAGCTGAAGGTGCTAAACTGTCATGAATAATTAGTGACAGAACCAAATATGCACCTGCAGTTGCAGCTGGTGGACACTGGAATACAGAGGTAGAAATAAATAAACTCAGATTAAAGAAAGGAGCCTTGTATTATAAAATGATTTAGTGGTTGCACGAGCAGCTGTGTAGATCCCCTCCCTTCAACATATCATGCCTCTTTTCCCTTGCTGTGAAAATGTTCATGTGTCAATTATTTATGTTCTAGCTCCTGCTTTTAATCAAAAGGGTTGTTTCCTTTTCCTCACATTTTTAAGATTATTATTCATATGTTTCTATATGTCTATAATTCATCGATTAATTTTCATAAATGACTGTTCATGCCTGTTGTAAACAAGACAATGGCGGTTGCAGCTGCCTTTGCTTTGGATTAACTTTTTTGGCCATCATGACACAAGCCTGCGACCACATCAATTTCGTCAGCAGCTGATTGCAGGAGCTCGACTTCCACTTCTTCCAATGCTTATGTTTTCACTTATAAAGCAGTTTTAAGTGTATCCCTCATGCACTCCACTGCCCAATTATTATAGCTTTTGGTGAAAAGCTAAACCGATACTAATTAGACAGCATAGTCACATTCAGAACTGATCCTGGTTTTAATGAGACCAATCAAAGATGTGTTCAGATGAAAAACCTGGAGCAGAAAACAGAAGCTGCACCTTCGTTTTTAAGGGTTCTTACTGAACGTCTTTGTTACATTCACATGCTTGATGTGTAAAGTAGCAGAAAGTTTAATATCTCAAGAAAAGTAGAAATTAGGGAATGATAGACTGCCTGACTTTGGCCATCATGGAGACTAAAATGCCAAGATGCTGAATGTCAGTGATATTGGTGAAAGGTGAATTGGTGAAATTTCATTTTCTATATGTTTTTTTTTTTCAGTTAGTAATTTGAAACAAACAAACAAACAAACAACAAAATGACCTTTCTGGGTGAGTGTCAATTCCCCCAACACCCCCACACCACTGGAGTTTGGATGGTAAACAGCAGGGTGTTTCCTTTGTTCCTCTCATCCTGGTCTCTTTGTTTGCATAATTTGCATAATTTGACCATATTTTCAGGTCCAACAAAATCACTTCAGACATAATAATAATAATCCTTTAATGGTCAATTTTTGTACAGCATACTTCACAACTTGAAATTAGTTCTCTGTATTTAACCCATCATATGTACACACACATGCCCCACACTCATGCACATGCATATGAACAAGGGCCAAAGTGGTGCCGGCGACGCTGATGTGATGGCAGTGACACCTGTCGGCCTCTTGGTCTCACCAAGTCTTCTTTCCTTTGGGGGTTCTCTCAGTCCATGCCAGTCTAGGGGTACGAACCAGCGACCTCCCGGTCACGAACTCGTCTATCGAACCACTCGGCCACCACTCCCCATAGATATTAAGTATGAGTTTGTCCCGGCTCTCCCTCATTCTCTCGCACACTGTCACAATTTCAAATGGTACTTTTCAGATTTTGACCAGACCTGTGGGGATCTCACTGCTGGGGTCTTAGATTGGTAAAATTATACTTAGCAGTTTAATGAGGGGAAAAAATTTCAGATTATAACAACATATTTGCTGCTGATTGGCCCAAGGAGGAATTGTATCATTATACGGGGGGTGAGGGGTGGTGGGGGTATCTGTGCAAGGAAATCCAGTTTGAAATCTACAGGTTTTGGGAGTTCACCACAACCACGAGTTTAGTGAATCAACTCTACTGACTTCCTCTAGTTGTAGCCCCTGGTTTGTTTAACCTCACACTTTGCTAAAAGGCCAAATTAGATTTCTCTTACTCCTGGTTGAAGAACAGGGAAAAACAGAGTGTATACGTTCTTATCTCCTGTCTTGTTGTCAGTGGTTTACTGTGTCTTGCATGAGTGCATCAGTGCACAGTTAATCACTCTGTAATTGCAGAGGTTGAATGGGAAGGTGGGAAGCAAAGTAACTCATGATCACTGCTCCAGAGTTAGGTGAGATACAGCACAACTGTGGAGGAAATATAGATACAACAACATCAAAGCCACATAGACAGAATCATGGAGAGTTTCCAGCTCTCTAGTTTTGAGGACTGAGCTTCACCAAATACATTTGTGTGTAATGTCCTAACAGTTTGACTTGGTCAGACCATTAAATCTTATTTTCTAGCTAGTAAATACTTTAGAATCACATATACCATCATGATTTCAGTATATAAACTGATGTTAAACGTACTCTCCCCTTGTGTGTTTATGATACAGCTGGTATGTTTTGCTCAAGTTGAAACATTTTCATGCGGTTGTGTCCTTGTGTTCGATCGCATCAGTATCATCTGACACTGCATGAAATCAATCGCCTCCTCTAAAATTCACCTTTCGTTCTGTCTGAACAGAACCTTGGACATCATTTCTGCATTCCACTTCCATGGACAACTGCAGACTTATACTGATATAGAGATTAACCCACATATGTGTGTGTGTGTGTGTGTGTGTGTGTGTGTGCTTAACAAATTTATTAGACCACCTGTCATAAAAATTAGAAAATACAAATATTTTAGAAATCTGTTAAAAACTTGTTTCAAACTAAAAATTATATTATTATTTATTAGGCAAATAACAAACTGGAACAACAAAATAGTCCTTATTCACATATTTCAACCAAGCATCTTAATATTTTGTATGACCTCCTTTGGCCTTGATAACAGCTTGCATTCTTGCTGGCATTGTTTTTATGTACTTTTCGACAGTCTCTTTTGTTATTGAGTTCCAAGTAGTTTCTAGCTGTTCCCAGAGACTTGCTTTGGATGAAACTTTTGTGTGATCTACTTTTGAATTCAATAAATCCCAGATCTGTTCAATAGGATTCAAGTCTGGACTTTGACTTGGCCAGTCCATCAGTTCCAGTACTCCAGATTCCTTTTTCTTGGTCAAGAAAGCTTTGAAGTATGCTTGGGGTCATTGTCTTCTTGGTATATGAACCCGTGACCAATCAGGTTCAATCCAGAAGGGATTCCATGATGTACTAAGATGTTGTGGTCGACCTTCTTGTTCATGATACCGTCGATTTTAACTAATTTACCCATGCCGTTTCCACAAATTGAACCCCATACCGTAATGGAATATCCACCGTGTTTCACTGTGGGTGCAATGCATCTAGCATCGAAACGTTCTCCAGCTTTTCTGCGGACATAAACACAACAGTGCTGACCAAAGAGTTCAAACTTGGACTCGTCCATCCAGAGTACCTTCTCCTGAAGATCAGCAGCGGTCTTCCTTCTGTCTTTAGTACTTAAAATCTTGAGGTGCCTGACATCTGCTTCAGTTAGCTTTCGTTTTCGGCCTCTTCCTTGGCGCATATTGTAAGTACCAGTCTCTGCAATCGAGTCCGAGGCATACTTGACCACACTGTGAGAACACTTTATGTCTTACCCTATTTGTCTCAAAGACCATCCAGCATCATGAAGTGCTTTAATTCGGACTCTTTCTTTCTCAGTGAGTTCCCTACGCTTCACCATTTTGAACAGGAGTGAGTGAATTCACATTTTTATACCCAAATTTGAGCCAGCACACTGGAATTCTCTGAGAGGTCAGAAATTAATCAAGGATAACATACAACCACTAAAACACATTTTTCTGTTCAGGAATGCAAGTAAATAACAAATCAAAAATCTCAATCAAAAAATGGGGGTTGAACTACAAGAGGGCAGCATTGCAGATATCCAGGACAGCTACAAATACCTTGGGATCTTACAGGCAAATGGGAACCTTGAGGAGGCTTCAAGGAAGTCAGCCACAGCCAAATACCTCTACAGAGTAAGGCAGGTCCTGAAAAGTGGGAAGAACAAGATCTGAGCCATCAACACCTACAACCTGCCAGTCATAAGATACTCTTCTGGTATAAGCTGGCCAAAGGAGGAGATAGAGGCCACTGATATCAAGACAAGGAAGCTTCTCACAATGCATGGAAGGTTTCATCCCAGAGTCCAGCCTCCTGACACTTTACACTAAGCGAAGCAAGGAAGGCTGAGGTCTGGTGAGCGTCAGAGACACTGTCCAGGATGAAACAACTGTTGGGGTTTAACAAGTGGTAAGTTCAATTTGGCTATCAGAAATAATTAATAATTATCAAAGATAATTAATAATTATTAAAATTAATGGAACTTTGAATAAAGTCCACCTCGATTGGGGCACCACCTCGGAAAACGAGGAAAAGATAGCCGTTTTAATTGATTTAGTCTCATAAAAATACTAAACGATCAATTTGGAATTATGTTTTATAATTAATTTAATAATTACTACCAAAATTACCCCATTGATTGCTAGCTGAAGGATTTTGGAGTTCTTGACAGTGTAGAGGTTGGCAGTATTCACCCTTGTACAACATTAAAGAAGACAGCAGGTATTAAAACATTTATTAAACAGAACAAAAATCAATCAAACAATCTAACTATGTGTCTATGACGAAACAAATAATAGGGAGAGTGCGTGCGTGCGTGCGTGTGTGTGTGTGTGTGTGTGAGTGTGATTAGGCTGAGGAATGTGAGATAGGACCACAAAGGTGGGGAGAGCCCAAATGGTGAAGGCCAGACCCCCTGGGGTGTGGGGCAGAGGAAACAAAGGAGAGCTAAGTGCTGTAGCTGTTAGCTTAGCTTTGTCTCTCAGTTTAGGCCTGCTGTAAACTGTGTGTGTGAGTGTGTAGATAAAGGTGCCAGGTTAAGAAAGGATGGTTAGGTGCATGTAGACCCTGTGTCTGTGTGAACAAACAAACATCAACTAAACTTAATGGCTGCACAGTAATCTACAACACATCACAATAATCAAACTCAGTGAACATTAAAGCAAGCCAATACATTAAACCATGTATGCAGTAATGCTATGCTAGTTATGCCCAGTTAGAGTTTGTTACCAGTCCTTAAAGGGGGAGAAGAAGAGTCCTTGAGGTGAGTTGCTTGTTGCTGAGAAAGGTGTGGTTCTTGTCCTTTCTGTGTGGTCACAGGCTGGAGGATCCGGTCGCTCCTTTGTTCCTGTTAGTTAGCAGCTTGAAGCTAACTTGCTGGTGTGCGCCTGTTGCTCTGGTTATCAGCTGGTAGACTCTGGGTCGTACCTGCTGGCGCTGATCTGCTTAGTTCAGGCAGGACTTTGTGTCACTACCATGAAAGAGGTGGCTGCTCTTGTACAGGCCACACTGAGACAGAGCTTAGCTGAGTTGAGAGCTTCTCTCCTCTTCAGGAGAGAGGTCCGGAGAAGAGAGCTGGCCTGTCCTCCTCAGGACAGACATCGGAAAGAAGAGGGAGTTCAGTGGGGGTGATTTGGTTTTATTGGCCTGAGGTCGTAAAATCATGTGTCCCACTCTGGCCAATGGTGGCTGGGGAGCTGGGTGCAGGGGTGATTTCACACCTATCTGTGAACTTGGGGACACTGGGCAATGGAGTCCATAGTTCCACAGACATAGAAACATGTGGTCTTCACCATGTGGTCTTCACCATGGGGTGAGGCTCAACACAACCAAGGCCCAGGAATACATCAGGAAGATGAGCTGCCAAGTGAATACCTGAAGATGCAGAAGTTCAATAATGCAGAAGAGGAAGATGAAGTCTCTTGGAGATAGAAGAAGTGACTGATATCAAGAAACTCTACCAGTGGCTGGAAAAGGCTGGATTAAAAGACAGCACAGAAGCAGCAGAAGAGCAGGCACTTAGTACAAGATCAATAGAGGCGGGGATCTACCACACCAGACAGGACCCCAGGCGCAGGCTGTGCAAAGATGCTCCTGTCCAACACATAATATTAGAGTGTAAGATGCAGGCAAGAATAGCGTATATGGGACGCCATGACTAAGTGGCTGACATAGTGTACAGGAACATCTAAAATGGAAGACAACTCCCAAATTAGTTGAGAATGACTAAGAAAAGGCCCTGTGAGATCCAGACTGACAAACTGGTGATGGCTAACCAACCAGACATCGTATTGAATGACAAACAACATAAAAAAGCAGTGGTTTAAACCTTCCTTTTTGATAAGGCTTATAGTTATATTCCCATTATCATTACAGATTATAATTAATTGCTACACAGCATTTTGTACCATGGACCATATCCCATTTCCTTTTTATTCTTCACTCTAAATTGGTCACAAATTAGCAAGTTAAATGTGTCTATTGTTGTAGTTGCCTATGCAAAAGTTCAAGCTGGCTGTTACTGGGTGTAGATATTTAGTAACTTACTTCTACATAAGAACTAGTTTTTGGGGTGGGTTCTCCCAATGAGTAAATTATGACATTTTAAATAGCCAGTGAAAGTAGATACTAACCTTTTCCCCACACATCCCACATACAGCTGAAACAAACAAACATTTTCACAATTAATCTATCACTGCACTGAGTACCAGAATAATAATAATCTGGCTCGAGAAAAAGGCTTTTTCAGCCTCAGTAGATGAAATGCTGAGCGAGTTGCCCATAGCACTGTCCTCCATCACCAGTTGTATTTGTGTATGTGAGCGAGGAGGAGCAGTTGTTGTGAGACACTGTGTGGTCTCAGTTCCAAACAGACTATGAGCCAAAGACTGTAAACCAGAAATCTCAGCCTGTGGCCAAGTAATCATTGAGGCCTTTGTATTGATCATCAGTCCTATCAGCCTCCGCTGATATGTTGATTTCCTGCTAAAAGATAGATGAAAAAAAGGAAAGGGGGAATAAATGATAACTGCGCAGCTCAGCCATGCTTATTTGATCATGGTTGTTCTACACTAACTCTAATTCAGTCTGTCAGTTTGACATTCAGGACAAGAAATACAGAGATACAGTTAGACAAACTCACCACGACTGACAGCTTCATGGGGTGAATATGGCAATATGAAGACTTGTCCAAACTAATGCAATCCAACAGCCCTGCAACAACTTTAATCTTTGTAAACCTTGTGGGGAACTCAAATTATAGAAGATTGCACTTTCATGAAATTTGGAAAGAATAATGCTTAAAACTGATAAAACACACATCTTTTAGTTTGGCTCAAGCCTCCAAAACATTAGGTCCTGTTTCCATCATCTGTCATTAGACCGTCACGCTATAATCAATCTTTTTATATCTACATTGGATCACTTGGACTTCTTCTGTGGAAAAGTGGGCACTTATCAATGCATTCCCACCATCTCTCTTTGTGACTGTAAAGAGTTGAACACGTCGAAATAAATAGCTGGTGGACTTACTTTAAAACACTGCAGAAGAGGATGTTGATTTAATCTGCTGCAAGTTTTCATCTCGTCTTTGGATATTTACATCACATGCTTCATGTACGTCATGATTTATTCACAAGGTCTGTTTCCATTGCACTTCATCCCATTTTTTTCAGCCAGGTTTTTGCTATATCTAGAGTGTTTTGTTAAGTTTTTTGATATTTTCACTCAGTTTTTAAAGCTCAAATTGAAAAACTGGCACAACAAAATTACACCTGTTTAACTTAGTCTCAAAAGCAAATGTGCAGTCAGAGAGAAATAGTAATACAGTAAAGAGTGTGAGGATGTTCAGTATGAGAGCAGAAACAGACAGAATCAAAGGATTGGGAGTATGCAATAAAGTCTTCAACTTCTCTATAGTCTGTTTCACTCTGTTTTGTGCTGAATCAGCCCTTTTCACTCCTCAGTCTGCCACTGTGTCCCAATAAAGGAGAGTGGCTGCCTCGCCTGCACTGATCTGACAACACATGGACAGAATCAATCAACACTTCCAATCAAGCCTAATGGAAAACAGTGCTCACTTTAAGCACAACTCA
Source organism: Pempheris klunzingeri (assembly GCF_042242105.1). Classification (NCBI taxonomy): domain Eukaryota; kingdom Metazoa; phylum Chordata; class Actinopteri; order Acropomatiformes; family Pempheridae; genus Pempheris; species Pempheris klunzingeri. The sequence goes on along the minus strand of NC_092015.1, from coordinate 25,737,275 downwards.
GGGCCATGGTGCTCTACAGTGTGTGTGTGTGTGTGTGTGTGTGTTGTGAATGACCTCTCACATCTTCGTAATGCTACCACACATTCTAATTACCAAACTTGTGAGAAGTTTTTAAGTTTTTCCTTAATTCATAACCTTACCCATAGTTCCTTATCAAACCTTAAAACATGTCCGGTTAGGCCAACAACCTTTAGAATCATGCTAATAATGGCTATGGTGCTGAGGATCATTAGCAGGCAAAAACACAATGGGACCTACTCTATTAGGTGACAAACAGCGATAGGCTTTTTAGTTGCCTTCCTACAGAAGCACATCAATACAGGCTGTATGGTGCACAACTCTTTGGCCAGAAAAATAAATACAATAAATAAATGTAAATGCCATTATTGTAGCTGTAAACATCCACTAACGTTAGGCATGATGAATAAATGCCTGAATCTGTTATCTTCGCCGCCATGTTGACAGTTTGACTTTTCACTCTCTGCCATATTTCTCAGGCATTATTTATGTTTGACTACTCGAACCAGCAGCAAATGAAAAGTTAAGGTCTCAGCTATAAATAATTGTTTTTTCATGTATACAAATGTTTTTTTTGTAAATTGGGCCATTTGTCATTACAGTCATGTTTGTGCATTTGTGCCAAACATGATCAGAAAACTGTAATATATAACAATAATAGTTAACATTTGAATTCACTTCCTTTAGATTTTATTTGCACTACAAAGGACTTGTGAAAAGCTTGTCTGTGAAAGGGCAAAGTGCTTTTAGACGTCAAAAAGAAACCTAAGAAGGGAGGTGCTAGAGAAACAAATGTGAGGTAAACATGTCACTTATTTAGTTCTTTTAAGATTTGCTGTTTGCTTTAGATGTACCACACTGTTAATGTATCGCTTCAACTTCAGTGATGAAGATGCTCCTCTCAATTAAACAACCAGACTCGTTTCAGGGAGCACAGACTTGGTAAAATAAACCACAATAAAAGCCAGAAGAATTGGCTGTACAAGAGAAATATAATGTCTTATGGGCTAACGAAGTCAGTAAAATGTACTATGTTATCATATATATTAAAATATTATAGTGTGCTGTGCATCTGACTTCATTCTTGATCTTGGTATCATTTGCTAATGAAGAGAGAATGAAGAGTTCTGGAAGAAAAAGCTGGTACGTGGACATTGGGATTTAAATCTATAACTTTTACTTCTAAACCAGGCCTTTAAATGATAAATTGATTGAACATATGCTTCAGAAAGATTTGATAAAGCACCAAAACTGCCTTTTTCCATCTCAAGACCATAGTTTGCCTCCGCCCATCACTTTCCTTTGCTGCTGCTGAAACACTTATCCACGCCTACATCACATCCAGAGTCAACTACTGCAACACCATCCTTTACAGCACATCATCCAAAACTCCTGCCTGCCCACACCCACACCCGCCAAAGACCACTCTGTCCTCCAGAACCTCCACTGGCTCCTCATCCCCCAACAGATCCAATTTAAAATCCTTCTGCTTGCTCACAAAGCTCTGTACAACCAGGCCCCTTCCTACCTCACTGACCTGCTCACTGCCTCCGCTCCTCTGATGCCAACCTCCTGTCTCCACCACTCAGGACCAAGCAGTGGACAGGGTGACAGAGCCTTTTCCACTGCTGCCCCCATCCTCTGGAACTCTCTCCCCAAACACATTAGCAACTGCATCAATCCCCCCATGTTCTTATCAAAACTCACCCTTTCAGAACTGCTTTTACAATGTGTTATTATTGTAGTTGTGCTTTTAATGTGTATTTTTAACCTTTTGTAAAGTGTCTTTGAGTTCGCTCTATAAATAAAATGTATTATCAATTATTAATTATTATTATTATAATAACCATCACACTATACGATTTTTTTTGTGTTTTATTTCTAAATGTATTATTTTGTCATTTAAGCTAACTGTTATTTTGTTATCTTAGTAAGGTTAGTAATGGTAGTAGTGGAGGTACTTTAAGCTGATCTTAACCCCAGTGTTTCCCCTGATAACGATAATGTAGTGAACTGAAACTTTGTTTATTTGAAATAATGTCATGTAGATTACATGGCCGGTCCACAGACAACACAAACAGGCTGTTATTTTTTAATTAACATCACAGTTACCTCCAGCTTCTACCAACACACGGCTGTGTGTCAAGAGGCATTTGCACTGCCGATAATGTGTCCGTGCTGATAAGTTGTTTTTGAGAAAGCTGGCATTTAATCGTCACATGTTTAGTGGTCCTGAGATTCATTTTAAATGAACCGCCATCACTACAAGGCTGACCTGATATCTTCCCAGAAGTCTTGTATTCACTGAAGTGATCAAGCTTTCAGAATCTTCCTATCTTTCGAGGTCATCTGGTCTTTGTTAAGATGTAATTGTTGAAGCACAAAATTTCTCTCTCTCTTACACACACACATGCACACACACACATACACACATTTATATATATATATATATATATATATATATATATATATTATGGAGGGTCTGCAGCTCTCTTCTAGCGCAGTTGTTCAGCCCCACAATCAATATGTGTCAGAGTGAAACCTCAGCCCTGGCCAGGAAGGCCTCATTCATTTTCACTCACTCACGTTCACACATCCTCACTGGCTGTCTTTCCATCTCCACAGTTCAAATGTAAGTTTGCTTTATGATATTCTCATATTAATTTGCTGACAGAGTATGAGTCCACAGACACACCAGTGAGGCTGCAGAGAGGTGAAGCATGCTAACATGCTCACAATGAAAAACATCTTTGCCAGGTTCACTGTCTTAGTATAGCATTTCAGCATGACAAAATAAATGACTTTTCCTCTGGTACCACCTGAAAAACTAATGACATTTCATTCAGAGGATCACCAAAGTCTTTGGGGTACATCTTCTTGGAAACATGACTGTCTGAATCTAATTTTATGCCAATCATTCGTGTACATGTTTAGGTATTTCAGTGAATTACTGGATGAAAAGTCCAAGGATCAGTCAGTAGATATAGCATACCCATAAAACATAATTATAAAGGGAAATAGAGCATACTGTGGAAAAAGTAAAAGCGTCAGAAATGGGCCACCACAGGTCACTGCTGTTGTGGTGTTATTAATATCAGTTTGGTGAGCACCAGCTGGTTGAGGGGACATTTCACTGCATTCATCACTTGACTTTTTGGGCCTTTTAAGAATATTAATTATCAAAAGGCACTGTTCAGAGTAGACTTTAGACTTCTGGCTGCTATGTGGTGGCAGTAGGTTCAGTAACGGACATCAATAATATGTATTGACTTGTTGATGACACTGAAGGTCCTTTGTGCTTTCTCTTTCTCTCCATTCATTAATAGCTAAATAAAAGATTCAGCTGGAGGGGATGTCCTGCCCCGGGAATGTCTGGCTGCTGCACTGTCGAGTTTGAGACGTTCCTCGGTCATAGCTCGACTTCTTCCCATGGCATCTGGACCTTTGGATTATTAATATTTCAGTGTTGTTAGAGGCTAACGTCCGGAGCACAAATGGGGCCTAACATGTCTAAGAGAGGCAGGTCTGCTGTAGACCTTCTGTCTGCAGAAGGGAGCATATTAAGGTCATTATGACTCAGGAATGAGCCTGGGGGCTGATGAAAACAATCCAGTGTTTTTCTCAGTTTTCTTGGATTGCATAACAGATAATGATATCCTGTATAATGTAGTTAGATTCAAATTTGAGCTCAAGACATTTTGCATAGATCTTTGATGTATCTTAGAGAACTTGACTTTTTTTCTATAGATCGCCGCCTACACAGTAGTTACAGCACGGTTTCCCTCTTTGTTGCTTGTGCATGTCGATGTTTTAGTTCTTTGACGACGTATGGTAGTTAAGGATCACAGAGAAGTGTTTTTAGTTTGAGCTACAAACAACACTTTTTCCAAAGACTTGAGGAACAACGTATAAATTGATTAAATGCTGTTTTAGGGTTATTCACTAATAGTGAATCAGTCCTGACCCAAGAATACGGAAGATCTTCAAATAGCAATATTATAATGCATATTATAATGAACACTTGTGTTTATAATAATGTGCTTTCATTTCTAACAGACAGTCACTTCATACTGTACTTTTCAACCATTATTAGTTTGTGGCAACTTCTTCTCTTCTCTTTTGATTATTTACTGCACATTTTCAGTCAAAAATCTGCAGAATGATAAAAAAATAGCACCCGTGTCATCTGCTCCATATGTAAACAAACAGCAGCTGTCAACAATTATGGGAGATTAGCCCCTGAAATACCCAAAGTGCAATGTGACATCATGCTGATTCCCAAGCCTGAAGCATGTATGTTTCTTTAATATCACTGCAGTGCTAAGTTGTCATTCACCGGTTAGTAGTAGTGCAGAATGTTAAGGTATTCAGAGAATGTACAAATGAGCATAGATTTAAACATTGGACTGTATATGGCTGTTTTCCTTTTCACCCTGAAGTCAGGCAGGTTGTGTTTGCATGCATTAAGGTCTCCACAAATCAACACCTTTCCCTGTGCATAGAAGTAGTTTGTCTTCTAACTTCAGTCTTTTTTATAGGTGAAATAATAATTTCATGACAGCCTGAGGGACAGTGACTGACTGAGTCTGATCCATTGCAGGTTTCTTAGAGGAATTATTAAAGAAAACTTTTATGCGTTATTGGAATTTATGGATTTTCCTGTTGAACCACACAAAGGTGCAGAAATATACAGACAGAACGATTTGCTAATATTGATATTGAACTTTTGAAGAACTGTAAGAGCTAAACAACTTGAAAGAAGAGTGGTTTTCTTATTGTTACATACTGTAGCTGCTCAGTTTTGCTGTTATTAAGCTGCTTTTTCTCCCCGAGGCCATGTTAGCGGCAGGGTGTTTCACTGTTGCAGTATATCTCCTCTTTCATTTCACCCCAGATCATAAACCAGAATCAGTATTGCATTCAAACCATGTTGGTCGTGATACATTTTTTGGTCCTGTTTGAAATGTGAACCTTTTCTTCTTTTTGGTTTATTCACAGCTTTGGATTATACCACAACCCCCATACTGAGACACAGCCCGCTAAGAGGTTGGAATTTTCAAACATGTGATCTTTGATAAATTGGCGATCTTGTGCTCTGATGTAAACTCCAAATGTTGGCATGTCCAGATAACTGTCTAGCTTGTCCAAGCAGGCTTATGTTAGTATGAAGTAACAGACTAATCTTTCCTTCTTTCTGATACTAAGACTAACTGCATTACAAGAACAATGTTGTTTCTTTATTTCCTTGTCTTCTACATGGATCACCAGACTGTAACATTCCTCAAATGAATGCATAAAATAAACATAAAGGTCACATTTCTGTCACATTTTCCACATGGTTTTTCATCATGTGGGGTTTTACTGGTGCTCTCACACACTCTCACCCTGCACTACTTTAAAGAATCAATATTTATCTTGATGGGCTACAACTGTCCAGTTCCTAATATTCACAGCAGTGGATGGAAATACACATCAATTCACATTTTCTTCTGCTACTTCTCTGAAAATGTGGTTTGAAACTTGTGCTTTGTGCAAGAACGGAGAGTTTGGCAGGTTTAGCAACAGTAACCAAGAGGGGCAGGGTTTAACAATCACAAAATTGAACTCGTTGCTTTCCTTTGAATCACTGATGCTGTTTATCTTCTTAATTGTTGTCCATTTAATTCCTCCCCATCAGCTGTTTCTGCTCATAGCACTTCCTCCTGTATTAGTAGTGATAATGTCATCAGTCAGTTTCAGTTTTTCCTCTTTTTTTTCCTCATTGGTTCTTTATTGCCCTTTTAGGTTGATGTTGCTGATAAGGATGACTGATGACTCTCAGTTCAAACATGCAGCACTGCTTTAGTAAGAGACTGAAGGCAAACCAAGCTTATTCTCAAACTCTAAATCCTTTGCACCTGAAAAACAGATATAACCTGGCTGCCATGTTTGCTCAGGTTTCAACGATGATGTCATACTCTGGCTGTGGCCACAGCAAGGTACCTGAGCCAAAACTGTAAAGATGTCTGGGAAGGACACATCTGTGCATCCTCTGCCAGAGGAGACTTCAAGAAGTTTCTTCTCCCTCCTCCACTATTTGGAGAGCTTACAGCACAGTGACACCGACATTAATTTCCAGATCCTGGACAGAAGGAGTGGATTGTGCAGGTTTGGGATCCACACCAACTTAGACAATCCAAATAAATGTCACGATATACTGGAAGCCAAGTTTGTGTAGAACCAAGAAAATATTCTTTTCAATTTAAGGGATTCACTAAAAGTGTATTAAACTTATTTCACATTTATTACCCAGACCTGCCTATAAAACATATATTGTATGATACTACATAGTGTATACTCTAGTAATCCAGTCCACTGCTCTTACAATATCACGTGTTTTATGTCTTTTATCTATCAATTTTATTATTGCATTGTATTATATTATACTGTATATTTTTGTGCTCTCTGCTGCAGGTCAGTTTTCCCTCAGGGACAATAAAGTCTTGAACCTTGAAAACCTGTTTTGTGGCTGTGTTATTAGGGAGCCTAGCCAACAACTCATAACACATATTTGCAAAGTCACTGTGCTTCCATGTCCTCTTAAAAAATAGCTCTAATTTTGTCAGGATCTGCAATGGTGATTTCGTAAGTGGTAAATAGTTTAAAGACATCACATGCAAAGAACAAAGGCAGCATCCCAGATAACGAAATGCTGCCGGCGTCTATTGAATGCATTACAAAATTATTGGATCAAAGTTTCCTCAAAGGTGCCAAAACCAATCTTATGACGTATTAGAAAAAAGCATGTAGTCGTGGCTCCTTCAAGTGTCTATGAGTAGTTAGTGGTTCCACCAAAGAGACATTTTCCTCAAAGCACCTGAGATTTAACTATTTTAATAATTGATTGATCATATAAAATATGTTTTTAGAAATTTTTTTAGAGGAAAGCCCAAAAAAGAAATACATTTGAGATGTAAAATCTTTGGCTTTCCCTTCCAATTAATCATCTTACAACCCCCCAGATTTATCTTCTGACAATTTGGAGGGGCCTACCTCTAGGTTGGGAAACACTGGGCTATAAAGGCAGAGTAGAGAAGCTTGCTCAGCCTTAAAACGCTGCTTAAGAAAAGAAAAGAAACTTTTAATACTTTAGGTACATTTTTATGATACTTCTGTCCTTTCAGTTTACTTAAAGTTACAATCCTTAAGATCTTCATGAAATCAGACCCCCATTTTGATATTATTCATAATTAGTTATTAATAGCCATTCAAATCCTGAATCCTGTGTTCCACATTTACTCTGAATTACAGATATTACATCCGCTGCATCTGCTTACCAGCAGTCACAACAGGGCAGAAACAGCAAAAGAATCTCCAAGACAAATAATAAAAAGTCCAATTTTTGAGGTTTTATCTGTTGACTGGGTCTGAGTAGTTCAATTCTGACTCATCGGAAAGGTGATTCAGCAAAGGTGCAAGACAGTTTCTGGATCAGTCATGCTGTGTTTTTAGAACACTTAAATCCCACTCTTTAAAGTACACAGAATAAACATCTAGATTGGAGCAACCAGTGGGAAAAGACACAAACATAAGCGTCCCACCAAGCCGGTCCATTTCTCACCTCATCATTTCACTTCACTTCAGCTCGTATACACATCATTCATTTCACCTTCAAATGAAAACACACGCATAGACTTGGCAGGAATTGACTTAAATATACACACACTTTTGCATCATTTCACTCTCACATGTAAGCACTCACACGCCACAACCAGAGCTTTGCGGTGAAAAACTGATGCACACACACACACACACACACACACACACACACACACACACACACACACACACACACACACTTACAGATACATCTATATACCCCGGGCAGCTGTTGAGTCAGTCAGAGGGATCGCTGGTCCGTGGTAATAACAGTGGGGCTGATGGGAAGGCAGCTGAATGTTTAGCGGCTGCAGCAGAGGGCAATCTCAGCATGGCTCCTCCTGCCGACAGCCCTCCACTCATGCTCGCGCACACACACACACACACACACACACACACACACACACACACACACACTATATGCCACCCTTTCAGACAAACCCTCCAGTCCTCCCACCTCTCCCAGTCTGTAGTGACTGGAGCATGACTGTCCATTCTCATAAGGGAAGGGGGGAGTGTTGTAGATGAGGAGAGACAACAGCTTGATATTCCCCAGAGGGAACATTCAATAGCAAGATGGAGGAACATGAGGAAATTGAAGACACGGTCGGGAGAAAACAGGAAATATGATACAGTTCGAGACTTCATTCATATATCTGGGATTAATAGTCTACTGTGGGAATTCATTTTTCGTGAGGTCAGTACAAGCAATAAGTATGAGCCATAGAACACACAATAGGTGTTACATACTGTAGTACTACACACACACTACAGACAGTAAAGCAGGTGGACTACACACAATATAAAAGCACCAGCGAACTGCTATTTGAGTTTACTCCTTACCAGATAACTGCAAATACCAACCTACACAGCTGTCAGGAGGATTTTGGAGACAGTGGCAAACAAATTGAATCACTTATCCAGCAGCTTTCCAACTGAACTACACTGAGACTGTCCTTCCAGAAACTGTAACCATGAGGACAACCAAACCGTAACCCTGACCATGACCATGTGTTTTTGTGCATAACCAAGCCTTTTATGATGTCACTTCATAAAACTTTTTTTGCATATTTGTAAGTGTTTTGGAAGTCATTGTCAAATGCTGATTGGGGTGTCACGTCACAAATGCTTACATGTGCTGTTCTAAAGAGCACTTACAAACAACTTATTTTGCTTAACACTTTGAGTACCTACGTTCATTAGAAAGTAGCGGTGCTGACAAATAACAGCACTCAGATACACAGAAATCTATTGTGCTGGTACTCAGGGAAGATGAGTGCTGGCCCAATGAAGCATAGAGTAGGCATTGTAATGAATGGTTAAATTAACAAGCAGAAATGTTAAAAACCAGAACACTAGTTTAGGTTACTTCATCCTGTAGGATGTTAGGGACAAGCTGCAACACTAAGTCAGAAATAGTGTGATGTTGACATCATTGCCATAAAGAGTCTTACTTAGGTAACCAGATTGTTGCACAAACTAAGGGTGTATTCAAGTGGTGTCGGAACATTGGGAAAAACGTGTTCCCACATGGGAAAATTCAAGTGAACACCCTATCAAGTAAGAACAGTTACTGGGACAGTCAGCCAAAATCTTGAAAATGTTTTGCTCATGAGTAATTTGTAATATGGTATTAGGTTGCAACATCCACATACAGTGACCCAGATTAGTTTGAAATGTTATTTAAAAAGTATTATAAAACGTATTAGCATTAATCCTGTTAACAAGTCAGGTAAAGCAATATCTTAGTGGTTTTAGGGAATATAATGGTGCAGAACGCAGTGCAGCCCTCTTCCCACATAATGACTTAAAAGCTCATAAAGACAGAAGCACACACAAGAAGATGGACTCAAATGCTCGATGTGAGGCAAACAGTTGGTAAAAAAGGTGCAGTTTATTGTTGAACAAGATCAACAAAGACAAGGCACCAAAAACAGACACAATCCAAAAGAAAACTTACTGACAAATACAAACCTGACTCGACTCTAACACTCTCAACAAGATACTAACACTGATTAGGATGCTGGAACACTGCCAGGATACTGGCACAGGACAGGCGACAACGCAGACAATATATACACCAGGGAGGGGGGCACAGGTGGAAACCATCAGGGTGGGGCAGACAATCACAGGAGAGGGTAACACACACAAGAGAGCATGAACGCCGCAATAAAACAGGAAATACAGAAAACACACAAACTAACTTTAACAAACTTGAGGAGACATAACACAAGGCACCTTTTAGTGTCTGTGTGAGACTTTGATCCAGGAGTCCGCAGTTTGTGTCCCATGTGAAACTGAGAGTAAAACTTCAGTTATGTGGATAGCTACTTATTTTAATCCAAACTTTGCCTAAACCCAAGCAATTAGTTTTAGTGCCTAAACCGAACCAAACTGCTACAGTCTCAGTATGTGATTTTCTATTGCTACTTCTGACAAAAGGTCCTGACATTAGATGGTCAGGAACAGTCAAACTGGGAATGAGAACTGAGAACTGAGCATCTGAAAAGGGTTGCCTTACAAGTTCATTCAGTATCAGACACCAAGGAGAATGACAAAGTTTTGATGTTTGAAAATAAGAGCACACATCAACAGCAGACAACACAGTTTGTGTATCATTTCTTAATGACATTGGTTTTCTTTTAACCATGACAGCAACTTTTCCTCACCTTAACCAAATAGTTTTAGTAACCTACATTTTACCTGAACCTAACCACAGAGTTTGCAAAGAAAAAAACGTTGGATTGGATGTGGATTGTTTTCGAGGACGATTAACCTGTATTTTATCCAGAGGCAAAGAGGATACAGGCTTAGGTACTCAAATGTGTCAAATAAACAATATTTTTGTTTGTCTTATAGTTTGTGTCATCTAGCTAGTTTGCCTGCATTGCTAGCTAGCCAAATAGCCAATAGCTGTACCTACTCTTTTCAGATGCAGTGGCAGACTTGCAGTCTCACCTTTACTTCAGTAGGTTATCTAATAATCTAATTTTCCAGGCTTAGGTATGCTGACATTGAATTGTCAATGGGACGCATTAGAGTCACACATCTCTGAATTTAAAGTTCGGCCAGTTCATTACAGACTGAAGAAACGTCTTCACTATCATAAACAAATCCAAATATCAATCCAATCATCAAATCCAAAAATAAGGTGAGGGTCTATGTGGAGAATGTCAGGAACGAATCAGTAAGTAGACAATGAAATCAAAGGTCTCTTTCAAGAGGCTAAGCAGTGCGGATGAGATATAAAGACAAAGAACAAGCAGAGAGTAAGTAAGAAGGGAGTGAACTTGAAGGAGAAGGACACAGAAATACCTGGAAACAGGAGAACAGAGTATAGAGAGGAGAATATGGAATGTTTTTGACTTTGACTACTGAGTGTAAAGAGCAATAAAAGAAGCCATTGAGTGTGTTTGTGTGCGTACGTATGTAGACATGAGTGTGTGTGTGTGTGTGTGTGTGTGTGTGTGTGTGTGTGTGTGTGTGTGGGGGGGGGGGTAATGAATCCCAATGCAACATCAACTGCATCCTTCAGGGGAAAGCTGTATTGACAGGTGTCGTCAACAGGGGGCCTAATCGTGTTTTGTTTATTTTCGCCAGTGGCGTTTGTACCTGTGTGTGTTGTGGAAGGCAGACATCTGAGTTTACGGATGAATTTGTGTGTGACGTGTGTGTGTGTGTGAGTGTGTTTGCGTCAGCAAGTGTGTGATGCCTGTGGCATTTCTCTCTGCGTGTGCTAGCCCACAGAGTGCTATATCTGGATATGTTTGAATGCAGCAGCAGAGCACTGGACTTCAGTTAATTCTCCATCTTGCCTCCAAAATAACAGACACACTTCAACAGCAGAAGACTCTTATAAAACCTCTTTCCTTTAAATTTTAATCTTGATTTTACACCCAATTAGTTATCAAGGGCATTCAAGAAATACCTGATCTGAATTAAAGAACTCATCACGCGATTAAAAATCAACAGGGGAGCAAAGTTATTAATTATTGGTATTTTGGGATTAATTATAGCCTGTGAGAGAGATTTTGATCATCAGCTCTGACAGTTGGGTGCTGCACATTCCCACCTTCTGATACTCAGTATGAAGCCACAGAGGAAAGACTGAAGCTCCCCACAGCTTTGATTGCTTCTTTTTGTTTGATCGCACTGACTTGAACTGATAGAAGTGACAGACATAAAGGAGTTCCGAACAGAGGAAAACACTGACTGAAGATGGCAACATAGATTTTAATGAGATGGGATTTTTTAAAACAGATTTGAACCATCTAAAACACTGATTATATGTTGTGAAAATAGATTGTGTTTCATGTTTCTATACCTTCAGTGGATTGCATGGTAATTATACAATTGGTTTGGGTTTAATTTAGAAAACTATTTGCTTAACAGACTTAATCTCCATCCACCAGGTTTTGGCCACCAAACAGCATCTGACATGAGGACTGCCTACAAAATTATCTGTGTGCCTGCATAGGATAAATAGCTCTCTCTGATGTGCATGTTCAGCCAGACTGACAAAAACTGACTGGACCTCTGTGCCCACAGATCTTTCTGACCAAACTGGGGGGGGGGGCTGCATCTGATAACTTTTGGAACTTTCCACATCCAACAATCTGACAAGCTTTTCAACTTTATGATCGGGCTAGTGTGTGGAGGAAGGAATGATTTGAACTTCTCTGTCAAGCTCTTTCTTCATTCTTCATACAACTATTCCCATCAATTTTTGTGTGTGTGACCAACCACAACACCATGAACGCCTTTAAGGAAAGACTTCCTGAAAACATGTACCGTTATCCTCATTTGTACAATTCATTGCATTGTGACTGTAAAGAGGTAGAAAAAATGGCTGGATTTTTGCCCCAGATAAAGCAATACCCTCATAGTGAGACCATGGAAACTTAACAGAGTACTCCACAGAGTTGTCATTGCATTCTTCTTCTGTGCAGCCCAACCACTAATAGTTTGATCAAAGATTTCAGTGTTTTTGCGAATCCCTAAAAACTTGGTAAATCACATGGATGGGCCTCATTTTACAGGACGTACCAGTGCATACTTCAGTGAGCTCCATGAGCATTTCAGCCTGTTCTCTCGGGCTACTTTATGTGATAGCCTGTAGGCACATCTGTCAGACTGCAGAACAAAATCTTGAATCATTTTGGTTTGATGAAAATGAGAAGTTGGACTGAGTAGCAAAGTATGACTTGTTTTGTTTGTAAAGGTTGTAAAGGCGTATCAGAAACGTTGATTTGATGCATGTGAGGTATGAAGGCGCTCGTGCTTTCATAGAATTTTGATATTTGTTCTCACAACTATGTGAATGGACCCTGACAGCCTGCCTTGTAAAGACATTTGGGGTTGCAGTTACACTGATTTCAGGAAACAATCACCCCCCCAATCTAAGGAGATTTGTGTTGATGGACATGATTTAGTTAATCTGAATGTCACCTAAACATGCAGTATTTTAGCATTATTTGGTTGTACATATTTTCCAGTACAGCACAATGATGGTCCATTTGAGAATTTATCAACAGATAAGTCATTCAAAAGTCAGCAAGGAGCAAAAAACTTCACAGATCGATGATCACAAAAAAATTTAAAAATCATCTCTGTGTGAAGTTACAGTTTGTGAGGTCTCCTGTAGAGTTAATCTTTGGTTTAAGGCAAAAACATTAGGTTAATAAGCAAGCAAGACCAGACATGCTGCGAGCACACCATGAAAGTTGAGTTTTCTGGCACAAAAAGTAAGAAAAGTGGCCCAGACAGAAATGGTTATGCTGTTGATTTGAATGAACCTCAGTGTATATTAGGATTAGATTAATATTCCATTGGTGACCTGATTTGAGTGCTGAGCTTCTCATCAGTTTTTGGATAAGTTGGCCAGTTATAGGTTAAACGGCCATTGCATTGCAGCATGTCTTTTTGTTAAAGATATAAATGAAAACTGTTGTACCCCCAGGGCAAATAGGAATTAAAATTAAATTGAAGGTTGACAATATATTGTGTATCCAGTATATCTTTATGAAGTGCCTTATTTCACACCTTGCATTTTATGTCCAGTGCCGACTCAAACAGTTGTGCCCTTTATGTAGTGAGGTGGAAAGAACATTCCCTGCCCTTAACCAAATATTTTAATTTTAGTTTAGCTTAAACACATTTTCATAACCACAATCTTTCCTATAAGGTAGAATGAGTAGAAATTTCTTATAAAAAAAAAAACAATGTATAAATTCACACTGAAGTAATCCCTCTCAATCATCACTTCATACCCACTAGGAGTGTGTGCTAGTGCCTGTATCTGCAGAGACCCTGCTGCCCTCTGCCTGTTCACGACATTCAGGATGCATCAACCATTGGTCAGTGTGTGTGTGTAGCCCCCAGCTACTAACAGCATGCAGGCCAGATCATGAGCACACATCCAAGAGGAAGCTACGAAAAAGGCACAGTGCCAACAAAACTCAAATATCATCATTCCAGTTGTGAAGACCCAAACACAGAATCACTGGACGGAGACTGGAGTAAGACAACACAAAGGCTTTACTGAAGGGTAAAGGCAGAGAAATGCCTAAAAACACTAACGACGACCTGGCAAACAACAAGGGCAGACTGACTGGTATAAATACTATGAGGTCATGAGCTGATAGGCAACAGGTGAGTGGCAGACTGAGCTGGCAGGCAGCTGATTGGTAGGCGGATAATTCAGGGGGAGTGGATAGTGAACTGGCGGGAAAAAGCTGGCAGGTGCTGACTGGCAGATTAGCAGAGGGTGCAGGATGGTGGGGTCCAGGACCAGGAAGCTCCAGAAGTGTCCATGACAAAATGACAGTAAGTCTGGGGTTGGCTTTCATCAGCTGGTACCTTAACCCCAACCCAGGGAGGGGGGGCCAACTTTGAATGTTGTGTTTACAAAACGTACAAATCTGACTCAGTCTACCTTCAATTTCACTGTATTTGCCATGATCAGACGTTATAGAAATTGAGAATTTAAAAAAACATTAGAACTGATCCAGGGTCTTGCAGAATATATACATTTTTGTCAGGTGATGGCCTTGTTATATCTACTCATCCATCACTTTGGCATCCTTAAATTTTCACTATCTCTACTTTCACTATCACACTATCTCACTATCTGCGTGAAGTTGCTGCTCTTTCTTCACACTTTTCATGATATACATTTCATGAGAGTAGGCACTATGCTTATGCATATATACATTAAGGGTGTTCATGCATGCACTTTATACTAAATACATGGTGTCCCATCTCACAGTCTATCAAGCTGACAGGGGGAGGTGTTATGGCAGGTGAAGGGTAATTAGAGAAGTGTGAAAATTGAATACAAGCCTTGAAGGTGGCTCCTCATTATCGAAAAGGCAATTCCAATCCAACATAATTAAGGCACAACAATGCAATAACTGTCAACTCATTACTGGGAATAATAAAATTCACATCACAGTGTCACTCTCACAAATGCCAACTTCAGGCGCCAACTGTGATCATGCAGCCAATCCTTTCCTCTTTAACAAAGAAATTACAATGGAGCTTTGGGTGGAGGCCCATCTGCTTAGATCTTATCTCCCAGTCCTCTGTGTCACTATGTGAGGATTACGTTAGATGAGAGGATGAGATGTTAAATTGGAATCATGACTGTAATTAAAAACATCCACATAAATATAAATAAAGGGGTGAAACTTAATTATATGTGGATAATGTGGTTTTGTGTATGTTATGTATTTGATGTTATTTATTACAGAACAGAAAAGTTGTTTTTCCCTATTTTTGTCTTTTCATAATGTCTTTTTCATATTTTACAGATGAAATAGATGCAACACTGTGTGTGAGTTGTTGAAGTGTTGAAGTTACTATACAGATGACCTACAGAGGTTAGCACAGATGCTGCTAAAGCGTCAGTTATATCTGAACTGACAGAAGAGCAAAGAAAAGCACTTCTCCTGGATTATTAGTTTTAACTATGTTATATGGATCATTGATCTGATTGGTTGGTTAGCCCATGTTAGAAGATGATAGACATATCACGTGCCTGCCCCTTTTTCACAGAAGACTTCCCAGATGGTTCCATGTTACAAACCATCTGGTGTGTCAGATTAGAGAAAGTGAATCCCACAAAGGGATTAGAAAATTATTAAGTATTTAAAGACGTGCCATGTAAAATTTGGCAAGAATTTTAATTTAAAACATTCATAAACAACAAAAAATATCAACAGGATGTGAAGAAATAACAGTATTGATGTTGTGTCAAATTATGTTTTTCAAATTATGTTTTCAAGTTACATTATGTCCATCACCATTCCAACCACCTGCTCCTAGCAAAAAAACATGCTTATGGTAAATGGTCTGTATTTGTATAGCACCTTTCTAGTTATTTCAACTACTCAAAGCGCTTTACATGACATCCTCATTCATTCACCCATTCACACAGGAGGGATCTAATTTGGAGGAGACTATTCTTTCATACTATTCATTCACACACTGATGCTTCAGGAGCAAGTTGGGGTTCAGTGTCTTGCCCAAGGACACTTCAACATGGAGCTGGGGATCGAACCCCCGACCTTCTGATTGAGGGACCTTGAGGGATGACCCACTCTACCACTGAGCCACAGCTGCCCGCTTATTGGCACAAAGAGCAAATGACACGAAACAAGAATGTGCACTGGCGTGGCATTTGGTGAGTAAAGTCATGAGGTTTGAGGCCGTAACACTTCATTTAGACTGGTAAGTGAACAGTTAACATTTGGTATTAAATGAAGCAGATTTTTTGACTATAATATTAGTATAATATTAGTAGTATTAGTAATATTGACTAATAAAGTGGTTCACCATATTGTAACTGCTTAGCATTACCGTTATGAGATGAGGCAAGACCGGGGGGTTAGAAAGGCTGCTGTACATTTTTGAGGACAGTGTATTAAGTGTTTCAAACTGTATACAATCTTGAACAGTGTCATTGCTGGATGGGAGTAGGAGGTGAAACACTGCCCCCTATTTGTTTGGAGCAGGTGGGCAAATCTTACGCACTGCATCTTTAATACATGTGTGAAAGCCAGTTTGCTCTGCAAATGTTATTGTTATAATCCAATGTTCAGCAAGAGTTTTATTATTACTGAATTCCCTTTTTTCCAATTAAAACTGAAAATAATGAGTCCTTGAAAATACTTGAGTGCAATACAACACTTCAGCGTGGTTCAAATGATTCTGTGGGTGCAAATGGTAGAAATGTGCACTCCTGGGAGTGACACACTAGCAACATGACCATCTCATACTTACCATAAAAGAGAGGGAGAGAGACAGAATGAGGGGCAGAGTGGGAGAGAGGGAGACATGATCTCTGGGAGCACATACAATTCAATTATAGCTGCAATCAATCTGATTTACAGGCACACACACACACACACACACACACACACACGCATGCACACACACGCACGCATGCACACACACACACACACACGCACACACACACACGAACAAGTGCAACCAAGTCTCTCTTTTCTCACTTCACTCACTTCACTCAGTCTCTTTGGTTCCTTTACAAGAAAAAAGAAAGTGTTTTAAGCACAAACCGAAGGTACATACATACATCTTTACAAACATACAAACACACACACATACATGTGCATTCATCTCTCCCAAGGGAGCAAAACCAAATAAAATTTGATGGATTGATTGATTGACACAGACACACTCACACACACTCACACTCACACACACACGCACACACAAAAGTATTGTTCTCAGCAGTAATGTAATCTTGCCTCAGCTGCTGGCTTCATCAGACTGATGTAATAGGAAACTGGTATTTATGTTTTTCAGAAAAGATGGATTGAGTGGAGGGAGAGAGGAGGGTGTGAGGAGGTTACAGCCCTGAACTCACTCCACTCAGCCTGTCAGGCCTGAGGTGGGAGGAGAGGGGTGATAGAAACAGAGAGGCAAAAGGGGAGATTGGTTCAGAAGTGGAGGATAGGTAAAGAGTTGTTAAATGGAAGGGAGGTGAGAGGGAGAGATGAGTTAACTAGGGAGAAAGATGGAGAGATTACATAAGGAAAGGTGGAGGAAGAAGATGAAAAAGAGATTGGAGGGGTTGTAGATTAAACAGTTTGGACAGCAAATGATTGTTTTTTCTTTTCATTTCATGTTGGTTTTACTTGCTGTGTGTATGTGTATGTGTGTGTGTGTGTGTGTGTGTTCAGCCAAGAATGCAGTATAGCATCGTAGTGTAGTGTGATATGGAACAAGGTTATTACATGCAGGAAATCCCCCCTGGAGGAAATTGTAATGTGTAAAGGAATGTGATACTATGTCAATAGGAGGAGAGTGAATGGGACTATTTGTGTTACACAGATATAATAATGATAATGAATACATGGAGAGCGCACCGCCATGATCAGCTGGCTGCATGCTTACATATGTATGTGTGTGTGTGTGTGTGTAAGCTCATGCTTGTGTGAGTGCAAAAAGTATCCTTTGCATCAGAGGGTTCATCGAGGATTCTTTGGTTTAGGTAGTTGTCTAGTATACAAATGAGATGATTCCAAGAGCACTTTAATTTGTTCCAATAAAATAAACTGCCAAAGCATGTTAATAAAATGAGTATGAGTAATTATTACACTGTAAAACAATCGTAGGGTTCTTCTATTGCATTAAAGGATAGGTTTGGGAGTTTTGAAGCCTGTATGCCCTGAAAATGTATGTAGTTGTTAGAAAGCCGTTCTCAGCTCTAAAAACCCAGTGTACACTACCTGCCTTTAGCTCATAGCAGCCGCCCACTGGGCTCAGAGGCTGTGCTTTGTGCTGTTAGCTCACTAAACAACAGTCTGCCACGGTCAGCAGTGGCTCTCTCTCGCTTCTCAGCTCAGTGGGTGTTGGCTTTGTGCTGGTAACCCACAACAGTCTATCGCTGAGCCGTAATTTCAATTTTGGTCACATTTATCTCAGCCATTCTTGTGCAACAAGCTTGCTAGCTTTAGGTCAGTGCATTGGTAGACAGGCAGTTATGAAACAAAATGATAGGACAAGTTTCTTACAGTCCTATGACAGCCAAAGACACCAGATTTTTTTATTGGTTGCTGTCAGGCTGTTATGAGAATTTCAGGCAATATAACAAAAAATGAGTTATGAACAGTTATTGCAGGTTTACCGTTGCAGACAGGTTGTGGGCTTGGTGAAATATTTTCCATGGGATACGTATATGTAATAACTTACAGGCCATAAGTGTTTATCAGGTGTTTTATCAGCCTGCCAGAGTCCTGCAATGTGCAACCATCTATTCTGACCTCTACGAAAAACGTAGAAAAAACATTGCCAGGAAACATAATCTACGTGGCATGCTTTGGGTAAAGCACGTTAGTTCAACAGAAATGTAGCTTTAAGAAGACATGGAAGAGAATGGAGACATGTAGGAAATCCTCCTTGGATGAATGAGTTCCACAACCAAAAATGTTCGCTTTATATATGGCATGTGTGCATGGCATTAGGCCTCATCTGTAAAAATCAGAAATGATCATTTAAAACTTGTTCTGCTGTACCATCACACAGGTAACAGAGGATACTCCTCCCGATGGCATCCACATTTTTCCATTTCCTTTTCAGAATTTTCGCTTAAATAAATCAAAGTAATGCTGTACAGACCAAGTTGGGATAATTCACTACTCTTTCTCATCGCTGCTTTCTCAACAGCTGGGCTTCAGGGCTGTTTCTGCTTTAAATAGTTGTATCTTTGTTCAACACTGTCAGCATTTTCTCCTTTCATGCTCTTATCTTTAGAGTGGCGTTGCCTCTGGCCTTGTTTCATATAGTCTGTTCATTACACCATGTACTGCTATCGACTGGGTGCCTAACGCCGCACTGGCAGGAGGAAACCCATTCAGCAAAATGTGGCAGCAAAAAGCCAGGTAGGTTGCCATGGACACTGCAACATCCACGTTAGTTGTGCTTGTGCTGAACCAATGAAAGCAATTTTCCCAGCCACTTTTTGAAGGGAGGGGGTAAATCTGTTTTTTGAGATAAAGAGTCTTTAGGGTTTTTACAAACACATTATCTCATTTTTACTGTTTGTTGTTTGAACAGCTTCTCTCCCTCTCGCCCAGTTGTCCCTCTGCTACAGTCATGGGAAACAAAGATTACATGTTGAAGCCATGATTTGTAACACTGAGGGCATGTGATGCTTTTGTGTGCCTACAAGATAGATTTTGTACTGACGTTTTGATTGAAAAAACTGACACACGACTGCAATGTGTTGTTTTGTTAGGTTGAAGCAGGCTTCAAATGAATGAGTTTGTTATGTTAAAAAAGTTTTACCGGCAGTAAGAACTCAGTGGACAGGTTATCTGTAGTCGTTACTGTCAATAAGTACAAAACAGGTATGTTTACATCCAGTATTTAGTAAAAGCAGGTAAAAATATATCCAGTAAAAGTAGGAGTATCTAATACCATTAATGATGGCTCCATTCGATTCAGTCATTCCACTGAGCCAACATGAACAATATAAGGGCCCTGACCACTTAAATGGAACTTTTTCATTTTAATGTTATCAGTTGCATCTGTGTTTAACAAGTCAACCTGTCTGCAGTGTAAATAAAGGCTGATGGAAAGACTTATTGCCTCCACTTACTGTAGCATTCTTTCATGCCACCAAGTACACCACATAATAACAAATCAAAGGGTTGAGTGAAAGAATGGTAAAATGGTAAATGGTCTGCATTTGTATAGCGCCTTTCTAGTTATTTCAACTACTCAAAGCGCTTTACATGACATCCTCATTCACCCATTCACACATCAATCATACAGGAGGAATGTAATTTGGAGGAGACTATTCTTTCATACTCATTCACACTCTGAAGCCATGCTTCAGGAGCAAGTTGGGGTTCAGTGTCTTGCTCAAGGGCACTTTGACATGTTGACATAGGAGCTGGGGATCAAACCCCCGACCTTCTGATTGAGGGACGACCCACTCTACCACTGAGCCACAGCCGTGCAACACTGTGCATTGACTGCACAAGACAAAGAAACAAATGTCATATTAGTGGGAAAGCAGCAATAAAATGCCAAGACACTCTTTAAACTCTGCATGAGAGGTTGATAAAGACACAATCTGATTGAACTTTTTAGAAACTAGCTTACAAATTGTGCAACATTGTACAGAAATCTAGAATCTAGAATTAAAAATTATGATTGAAGTCGTATCAAAGTTTCACAAATCAATAGTTTTAATGGATCAAAAGTATAGCATGAAGGGTTTTGCTCATAGAGATGTTAGTCAAGTAGAAGCTCCAGAGCTCAGGCTTTTATTTTTGGGCCTGCTAGCTCAGCTCTCCTCAGCCTCATTTCCAGCAGCAGCAGCAGGCAGCTGTTCTCAGTAATAAAGCTCTGATAAACCCACTGGCCAGTACCAGACAGCAGACTAAGTTACTTACTACCTGGTGAACATAGTGGCTCATATTGTAACTAAAGTGCCAGATGTTTTTGTATAAGTTGGTGGAGATCAAAACAGAGCTAAAAGAATAGCAAATACTATAACATTGATCAGGTTGCCCCAGACATGACTTCAACAGCCTGTTTTGCTTCTCTAGCTTGGTAATTAGGCTTTATTGGCATTTTTGTTTCACCTCATTACTCGGTCTGACACCCTACTCATATCCTAGGAAGGGTTGTTATTTTGCCTTAATCAGTCAGTAGTGAGTGAAGTATCTAACTCATCTATTTCATGTTCAGACAACAAAGAATGTTGCAATGGACAGAGCCAATTATTTCTCTAGCTAAGTTGATAGCAAGCTATTTCAGATTTTGACACCCCATTTCTTAATCCCACATAATTGGTCGATTTTACCAAAGGAAACAGCAGTCCCTGAGCACAATACCAGATATGTTTGAATCACTGGATGAATCAAAGATGTGGAACAGCTGGAACCAAGCTAGCACTGTCCCAAAGTGGCCAGAAAATCAATCAGCGCATTTAAAATCTTTGCTAAAGATTCCTCTTAAGCGACATTTTCTAGATAAGGTTTTAAGACAAGTGCAGTCATGTGTGTAGGTTTCAGGTGGGTTTTCTGCATATTTTCAATTTGTGCATTAAAAACAGTAATGCTCCCTTGTCAAACACAGGATCCTCTGGTTTATCATCAGTTAGTTTGTGTTATTGTGTGACTATGGTGTTTGAGAGGGTTCGTCCACCACAATATAACAAAATGCACTTTTAGTGAACATACTGTAATTAATAATGTAAATGTAATTAACAATAGCATCCTGGTATGCAGCTGCCAGCTGAGATGGTCTAGACCAGTTCCAAAAGTTTTTGTATCAATTACAAAATAAATTCAAATTGGACCCAGGTTTAAAAATACCAAAGCTACCGTTTCAAAAAAAAAGATTTTAGTCTTAACCGTCTTTTTACATGCAACAGATTCAGTATTTCAGTTTAGTAAGTACATTCAAGTATTCAAATATAATTAGTGTGTTGTACCTTTCATTAAAATTTCCCAGATGGTGTTCCTGTGCACTCCATGTTTGTATGGGATTTCTTTAACTTAAGTAACTTAACTACTTAAGATACCATAAGTTCCACTTATTTTTTGACAATGTGAAATCTGTTTGATAAACAGAATCCATTGTCTTGAGAATTGCTAGACCTTTGGTTGCTGCTCATATTTCTCAATGGTGCTGTAATTATGCTGTAATTTCCTCAGTTTCATCCCATAAGAACAGATGGAAGTTTGACGGATGCAGATATCGATCAGACCACAAGCAAAATGGAACTATGATGAATTGCAGCATAATCAAGAAACTCTGATGACTGTAAGTGGTGACTAAACCTATATAATTATAATTATCCACGTCGGGTGATTTTCAAGTGTTTGGACTGGTTTTCATAATGATTTCACATCGTCAGTGAATGAGTGGAACCAATACAATCTTAAGATAAACAAAACAACTGACTCCTACAAACATGGAGTGTACAGGAAAACAACCAGGGGTAACATTAAGGAGTGGGACAATGCAGGAAATAGTTTTAAAGTTGTATTATAACTGGTAAATACAATTCAATTATCCATAAAGGATGAAAGCCAAGTTTGATCATATCAGTTAAAACTAATATTGACAAATGTGACATTATTCAGGACTGTTTGCTAATAGTTGTCTGTCCATCCGTCAAAAGTGACAGTTCGGGGTACCTAGTCAGATAGTTGTATTTGCTATTGCATATGATTGTAATAGATCATCCAAATGAGACCTGTCAACTTGATTTGTTTGTCATGAGAATTAATGAGTAGAAAAGGAGCTGGAAAGGACATTAATAATGAGCCTCAAATAAACTGGTGTTGTAGTACATCCAGCACATTTTCTTTAGGTTCGGGTTGCTGCTTAAAATCATGGTGTTTGGTGGTCCTGACCCACTTCCATGCATTTGGGAGCAGCACAAACCTGGGAAAGTGCTTGTTCTGATGACAGTGAAAGAGTCGACCTGCTGAACGTCAATGATCTATTACACTCATTCTATGTGGCTGAAAATCTAAAGTTTCACTGTAATAATAGGACTCAGTTAAGTACATTGATCAGAAAAACGGACACCTCCTATGGTAACTTGCGTCGCAGGAGAAAGGTCCTGTGCAGCGGTATCCACTGGTTCCATTCCCTGCTCAATGTAGCCAAACCAAATTCCAGAGGCCCTCGAGTGAATCCATAGGACGAGATCATTCCCACTGAGTAACTGGTGCCATAAAGGTCACTTTATTGCCCACCTGAATACATATCGCTCCCGGAAACTTTCTTTGTGCTGTTTCCTGTATGTTTTCCACATCCTCATGCACTGTGGACAGATTAGTGATATTGAGGGCAGGTTTGAATATGTCTGTCCCATGACAGGGTGAGCTAGCATGTACTGATGCTTAACATCAAAAGACTGCTAGCATGTCGAACAACTTGCTTAAAAAAGCTGTTTCACACAGAGCTGCAGTACAAGTGGTCGAAAAAGCCCTGATTAGTTGTAGATAATGTAATGATATATATATAATGTAATACAAGTATTGCCAACTTGCAAATATCTAAGTCTGCATTCTGATTTCTCTGTGTCATCTTAGTGAAATGGAGAAATCACTAGTTGAATAACGCCTTTAATATCAATCAGAAGATGCTATGCTGGTTTATTCTCTGGAACTTTGAAACCAATGATAAGTGGAAGCAGACGCAATAAGCTCCACTTTTCATGAGCATTTCCACTTAAACTGTTTTGGGTGGGAAGGTCCAGCAGGACAGACGGTGGGCTGTCAGCCTAGTCAGTCAACTTGTAGGGAAACTTGTCCGATTAGATCATTAGGAGTTGAAATAAAGTGTTTTTTCTTCATCAGAACATTAAGGCACAAAGCTAGCCTCAGTTGTGCTATTCCCTCAAACAGGTCACACAGCAAGTCTGGTGTATACCCTAACAAAATATGAAAATAATTTAATTAATTAGTTAAGACACAAAGCATTTTCACACCAAAGAAGTGAGTGAGAGTGTGACTTTATTAAGCTGCTTTTATATAAAGACCATGTTCCTGCTTTGTTCTTTCACACAAGCATCCAGTTCTTACTTCTATTTCCCAAAACCCGAAGAGGTCTCCCGAAAAAACCTGCAGACATGAGATGCACAAAACCTTTCCAAAAAGCCACCAATTGAATGGGCGTCTAAATTGTCAGATGCTACATTAAGTCTTGTGCCTTTGCTTTTCTTTCCAAAACAGGAATAAAGAGACCTTCATCTTCCAACTGGACAATGTCTATGAAAGCAGCTTAAGCACTGTGTCATAACCATCCTTCTTTACAACCACAGCTTTGGTAAACACATCTAGATAAATTGCCAGTATAACACAACCCTGTGGTGGAACATTTGCCAATACTCAATACACAGCAGTAATCTTCTGCTTTTTCCAAAAATCATCAATGTAGAGAAGGAGAGAGTTCTGTCTTCAGTGGATAAAGGTGAAATGAATTGTACCTATCACCGTGACTAATGTATGAAGAGTTGAAAGCGTTATTCTGTATTTCTTTCAGGCCTAATATCAGTGACAATGACTGAAGAATGGGAACATACAGTAAGGTTTGACCTTTGTTCTTGTCCAAAAATGTATTCAGCAGGTTCTTAAAAACTCCCCTCATTTGTAAAATGTGGCAAGAGGACCATCAGCTCTTAAAGCTGCGCTAATGGGGTTTGACTCACTCCACTGTTTGACTATAACAGAAATGACTAGGTCATCAAGCACACAGCCATATTTTCTTAAACATCGAAGAGGATATAAACTGAACACCATTACTTCAGTATTGCACTTGCTCGCCACATTATAAATGCTCTTTAATTTTAATAAAAGGTAGCCCACTTTTTTCTATTTTCAATTCTACAATAGCATACTCTCATGAACAGTCAAATTTCTCAGAATAATATGCTTCAGCTATATCATTTGTAATATTTGACTGGTCTATATAATTACGTACAATTTGTGCCCTGGAATCCCCTGAAGAATGCACTCTGTGTTGCCAGGATCAGTGTGATGCAAACGTCCCACACACATTTGTGTAAAGTCACACTTTCTAAAGACACAGTGCACAGTTTCATGTTTCCATTATACCAAAGTTGATTATACCAAGGTGTTGATTTTATGTCTCTTAATCTTTTTGTAGTGATTGTGTGAGTGTTACAGTGATTCAGTCCAACCTATCATTTGTGGATGATTATCCACTGCTGTGCATGTGATATCAGTCATGGAAATACAAGAACGTGAACATTTTATGGAAACGTTGAGCATTCACTGGTTTTGTTATGAAAATTGTGGAGTAAGACAGGAGTGAATAACTTTTCTTCTGTTTCTTTTGTTACTTGGAGACTGAGTTCATTCTAAGTAACCTTAAACTAAAAATAAGAAAGGAGAGTAGCACAATTTCATTAAAATGGAGTGGATCAATAAGTTATTGTTATATTCTTCAGTATATGTATGTATTCTTCAGTATGTATTCTTCAGAGCATATTTGTAGTATTAACATTAATAGAACTGCCCCTGAGAACAGGTAATAACATACTTACATACCTGGGTAATGAGACCAATTGTATTGCAGCGGGGACTCAGATCTTTTTGTCTCACAATCATTCAAGGTAAGCAAGTGATAGTGTACCACAACAAGGCAGTGCTGTAAATCCCCCGCTACATATTGTACAGCCACTTGCAAATATTATCTTCATATTACACAAAAAGCCTCTGGTATATTTATTTCTACAATAACGCTGTTCAATCGTAAGAAATTACGACAACAATTGATATGATCGCTGCACTGAACCTGTTTATTAAAAGGACTGATATCATTGGGGAATAAAGAAGTGTATAGTTGTGTATCATCGGCATAACTATGAAAATGAATGAATGAATGAATCAATCAATCAATCTTTATTTATATAGCACCAATTCATAACAGCGGGCAGCTGTGGCTCAGTGGTAGAGTGGGTCGTCCCTCAATCAGAAGGTCGGGGTTCGATCCCCAGCTCCTATGGGTCAACATGTCGAAGTGTGCTTGGGCAAGACACTGAAACCCAATTTGCTCCTGAAGCATGGCTTCAGTGTGTGAATGAGTATGAAAGAATAGTCTCCTCCAAATTACATTCCTCCTGTATGAATGATGTGTGAATGGGTGAATGAGGATGTCATGTAAAGCGCTTTGAGTAGTTGAAATAACTAGAAAGGTGCTATACAAATACAGACCATTTACCATAACAGTGTTATCTCAAGACTCTTTCCATAAAGAGCAGCTCAGACCACACTCTTTAATTAAGAGAGAGACGCAACGATTCAAGAACTCAAAATGAAGGATTCAAGAATTCCCACATGAGCAGCATCCGTATAACAGAGCAGGAAAAACTCCCCTTTAACAGGAAGAAACCTCAACCAGAACCAGGCTCGGGGGGGGGGGGCTTTCTGTCAAGGTCCGTGTTGGGTAGAATCCTGTGTTCTCTAATGATGTTTCCCTGGGGCAGCATATAGACTGAACAGAACAGGTCCCAGAATGGTGCCTTGAGGGATATGTTATGCTAGTGTTAGTCGAGGATTGGTCACCAATTGAGACAAAATAGTCTCTACAAAGATACGACAAGACAAATAAACCCTAAACCAATCTAAAACTGAGCCAGGGGGTTTTCAGGTACCCTACAGGTTAAGATGCATGACAGATAACCACAATTTCCACTGTTTCCAGCCATGGACCTTTGTTTTGGATGTGATACCCCTACCTCTCTCCCCATGTTACCTCTTTCTCCTTGCACTTGTGACTATCATATTAATGCCCACTCTAAATTTGCCTGAATTTGGTGTGTCCATAAATAAACACATTTTCACCATAAACTGAGGCAGAGAAGACACAAATTGGTGAATCATAATTCACCAGAATGCAGAAAGTCAACTCAAAATTTCTTGACCTTCTTTGCTTGATATCCCTCCCTCCCAGTGTTTAAATATGCTGTGTGTGACACACAACTTGATGCCACTTGTGGCCATTTCTTCCTCCTTAACTACAGATGTGTGACTGCAGTGCAGAGTAGAGGTGATGTCGAGGGGGCAGAGCAGGTTAAGCCCTCGCTCTGCTTCCTCTATTCGTCCCACTGGGCTCTTTAAGAAGCTCAGGGCTTACACAGCCACGAGCCAAAGAGGACAAATCACACACACACGCACACACACACGTACACACACACACACACACACACACACACATATGCTCGTGGTGGTGATAAGGACCTACTTAAGGGTACTTGAGCTTTCCCACTTGAACACTTGTTTATAGGCTGTAAGCACACCTAGTCCTGGAGCTGGGCTCACTGTGTATTCTTCAGAGCAAACAAACTCAACACAGGAGGAAACAGAGAGGTGTAAATAAACACACACATGACTGAGCCTTAGACACACATATGCTCACACTGGTTTTCTCTGCAAGAGAATTTCCTTTCCTGGCAGCACTTTTACCTCCTCCTTGTCTCCGTCCCTTAATGAGGCTTTGAGCAGCGATCTGGTTGGGCTTTAGTCAGCGGGTGGCTGGAACTCCACAGACAAATTAAAACTCAATTATGTTTTCATTTCACGCTCTTTTATTGGGCCTGATAATAAAAAATTTGGAGGAGCAACTCAGGAGGGATGAGGGAAAGAAGGAGGGAGGACGAATGGAGGAGGCCAAAGGGAGGAGAGTACAGAAGGGGCTGTAACTGTTAACTCCTCCCTTATGATTTTCCTCTATATTATACTCTCTGTTTCTGTCTGTCTGCATATGTGTGTGTGTGTGTGTGTGTGTGTGTGTGCCATTCTCATCTGAAAAATAGCCATAAAGCCTGCAAGGACATTAAAATGAGATATTAAGGCCATACAGTCCAACACGCCTATAATGAAAATAATGTATAGTTGTACTTTTATGTAGCCTCCATTGAAAGTCATCATTCATATATATACTGCGCATCTGTGGCTCCCAACCTTTTTTTGTCTAATGTAATTCCACAGCCCTGTCAGATGAACTCAAGCACTCATTCATCAACACCAGCCGTCATGTTTAGAAGTGTGTTCATTTGAGCTGATTTTAAATTGAATGCCAGTTAACAATAGTGATGACATTAAAGTGAATTTTGTCCCAATAGTATTTTCTTACAACTGACCTGTAAACAGCTGTGTTTATATGGACACGAATATTTCACCAATAATGACAATAAAGGCCCAATCACAATAAAAATGCCTCATTTAACCACCTCACTCAGTGGAGACTAGAGCAATCCGGCCCGATCGTCATTTCCAATCGGGTTGAGAGGGGAAGTGTAAACCTTGGACAATCCATTCAACAGGAAAACAATTAGCGCCCAGTAACCATGTAAACACTTAATCCGTTTCTCTCTGGTTGAAATAAATGCGCTCTTTCTGCAAATGTTTAATCTGCATAGGGGTTAAGGTGGCGACATCTTTTTCTGTTATGTTTCCAGCATATTAGAGGCTTCACAATAGGCAGAGCTACTTTTGCGCATGTGAAAAAATGATATCCTGATTAAATGGATTTGGGGCATGTAGACACGCACCTTGTGACTCAGAGGTGGAGTGGGTCGTCCATAAATCGC
Organism: Pempheris klunzingeri; assembly: GCF_042242105.1. Classification (NCBI taxonomy): domain Eukaryota; kingdom Metazoa; phylum Chordata; class Actinopteri; order Acropomatiformes; family Pempheridae; genus Pempheris; species Pempheris klunzingeri. The sequence continues at coordinate 25,708,507 of NC_092015.1, read as the reverse complement.
AAAATCAGTGGATTGATCCTGGGCTCCTTCAATTCGGGTGTTGGAAGTGTTCTTGGGCAAGATACCGAACCCCAACTTGCTCCTGAAGCATACCTTTGGTGTGAAAGAAGAGTCTCCTCCAACTTAGATACTGTATATACTCCTGTATGTGTGAATGAGTGAATGTAGTGTAGACACACTTTGAGTGAATGACTATGACGAGGAAAGGCACTATACAAATACAGACCATTTATCAGATCACTTTATTTATGTAAACAGTTGAGTTGGAATCCTAAATCAGATTGATCGAAGAAGCTGCAGCTACTGTTTAAGCTAGTCCTTTGCAGTCATACTTCTATGACTTCAAACCATTTTAGCAATGTATTGCTTTATCTTCCATTTAGCGTGCATATTTTTCTGCTTGTTTGTGAAAGAGCAGTCGCAACATGTAGTGTTCATTACTGTGACGATGGTGAACACACACACGCAAACACACACACAACTCCTCCTCCTGTTGCCCTGCAGTACACTATCTGTTGTAATTGATTGATTGTACAAGAGAACACAACAGACACAATTAGTTCACCCTGGTCATCTCGTTAGTAATGCCCTGGGGACCCCGTTGACACATCCACTTGTTCCCACACACACACACACACACACACACACACACACACACACACACACACACACACACACTTACCCTCCCTTTGCCCTAATTTTATTCCTCCTCCACATTCCTCTTTCCAATCAAACTCAGGGCTCTGACTTCTGCCCTTCCCCTGCTTTTCGTCACACATCCCCTCCGCCCCCTACTCTACACCACCTACGCACTTTCCATCGATCAATCATCCCACACCTCGTCACCCAACACCTACCCATCCTTACCTCCCTTGCACTGCTGCTGCTGTAACACTTTTAATTACGGCGAGTTAAAAATTACGAGCCCGAAACACCGAGTCGGTGGCAGGTTGGCTCTAATTGCCTTGTGTTGTTAATTCCGGACAGAGGAAAAGAGAGGACGGGGTGGGTTGGGGGTGGGTCACACTTGGATGACAGAGAGAGAGAGCGAGAGAGAGAGATTGACTTTCAGATGACCTCCTTAATCAATCGACAGCCAATAGTGAAGTAGAGCACTGCGGCTGTTTCCTCCCTCCCGCTCAGTGTTCCCCAGTCTTTATCCAATAATATACCCAAACGCACACAGTTTCTGATAAACACACACATACACACACACACACACACACACAGAGATTCCTAGAGGCCCACATGTGAATACTGGCAATTGGTGAAATCCCCTCCAACCCCTGTCTCGTTGCTGGTTGACGCTGCGTAACAGCTAGTGTTATTATTAAAAACTCAGTATTTCCTCACTCACACCTCTCTTGGTGGTCTGCTCAGTAATTCTAATGAAATCTTGGTGGCAGGCGCCTTTGGCCACCTTCTCTTTTCTGATTCAAAACACTGACAAGCAACACACACACACACACACCAGCCTCTAATCCCAACCATGAATTCATAAGGATTTGAAATGATTTATTGGCCCAACCTCCCTCACATGGATCGACACCACTGGAACCACTCTGATATATTAAAATGGAGCACACAACTCCACCATGGCCTTAAGTGGCATGGTTAGCCAACCTAAACAAGCCATAAAGCTCTTGTAGCTTCGGTGGATATCAGACCATGAACTATCTGCAGCTGGATGACCACTCCACTGCTGACTCCACCAATTTCCAGTAATGATACAGATATATTTGTGTCCTTTGAAGCAAAAGTGCATTAAGATGTAGGTCGCTGCGGGGCTAAGTGAATGTGCATGTGCGCAGATGGTGACAGTGACAGAGATGTAAGCTGCGGTGGCATCTGACCAAAGGATCCATATAGGGATGACATCACCCTCAGAAGAAAAAAAGAGGAGGAGGAGGAGGAGGGGGGTTGCAAACTATGAGCTCAGAATATCAATGTCGGAGGACAGCTCCAAGCACTCCTGGCAAACCCTCTACTCCCTCCACCCTCTGCGCTCCACCCTCCCACCCCTCGGTGTCTATAACTCCTCTTTTGCTGGCCTTTTATCATGGGGCCTTGACACCTGTCCTTTCCCCACCCTTCCCTTATGTTCACATGTCTTTCTCTCTCAGAAATTCAGGTTGCCGGCTGCTGCTCTGGTCTGTGCCTTCTCCAGTCCCAGCAGTACCACTTTCCCTTCAGCTCCCACTTCTTTTTCATTTGTTGCCTTCATTATGTCCATTAGGCCAACAGACAGGATTCTTGGTCTATTTCAGACACTGACAGAGGTACGCCTAGTCACAAGTAGTTAACAGTGTTGGACTTTTTGTTATGAATTCATTAGTTCTTTCAAAGATATTGTGGTAGAAGTAGTAATTAACCATAATTATTATGTGTGTATTCTAGAATAATCTTGTACTCTTATAACCTCTAGTGAAAAACATTTTGTTATTGACATAAATGTGCATTTTTACACAATATTTTTGAACCAAATGGAAAGTGGTATCATCCCATCAGGAAGGAAGTAGTACCGTGACCAGTAAGATGATGAGTAGGATCAGGTGATGTGTCACTTGTGTTGAAACCATACTTAAACTGCTGCATTTTCATTTGTGCTCTGCAGAATAAATCAGCCTTTATCAATTGTAATAAAGGTCTATTTTATTCAAGAAATCTTTGTCCCACCGTCCTGGGGGCAGATAATTTATACTTAGACATCTCTTATCTTTAGAACCCAGTAACCAAACTACTGCAAAAGCTAAATTGAATACAAGCACAATGTTTTTGTCATTGTTTCACCAGTTGAAATCAAAGTGGGAAAGCGTCTGTCTGGATAAACGTAACCCTCATATTACTGTTAGTTCAGTATGAGAGGATGATGACTGAGGATAATCATAATAATTTAAAGTCCTCAGGTTTGTGACCAGTGTTGGAGTGATAATGATTAATCTGGATGTGAACACCTGTTAAGCATCTAGAAGTTTATCCACAGTTGGACTCTGATGAAGGAGTTGACATGGAGACAGGAAAGTAGACTGGTAGCTCTGAGACATCTTATTTTCAACACAAGCCTAAGAAACATTGTCCACCGAAATACAACAAATCACTCACACCTTGTTCCTGTGAACAATACACTTGGCACCAAAATACCACACAGCCAAGCAAAGAGTCTCAGAGGCAGGAAAATATCAAACTGTCGAAGCTCTGCTTAAACTCGTTGTTCCACCACAAAAAATAGAGCTAAGCAACAGATTTTTGTCTGTTGAGAACTGGAATTGTATTTACTAAAAAAATGTCATATATAATTACTAGACATTCATTACCATTCAGTCACTAAGCGGGTGGATTGTTAAGAACCCTTTTTGGTCAAGGGTGCATTGACAAACAGCTGCTTTCAGGGAGAGAGCAGAATCAGAGAACGACAAAGTGTGAAAGATCATTCATGACCGTGGAAATAGTAGTTTGACTAAAGAAATTACTCAAAGTCCACTTACAGTTTTGTAACATTTATTCTGTTTGTCAGAATACTGCTGCCCTAACAGGATGAAATGAACTGTTATTCCTGTTGGTTTGTCCCTTCATGCTTCTCCACATCCTGTTTGTTGCTCTCTCTTCCATGAAGCTCCATCTTTTTGCTGCCTTTGTCATTTCTCTTTAGTTTTCACCCGACTTGAGGATGTGGTGCTTTTTAGAATGTTAAAATATCTTTATCAGCTAAATTATGATACCTTTGTGTAATCACAAGTAAACACATTAGACTATGATGGGTAGCTTCTATTACTTCAAAAATTAAGATTAACACGACAGAAGAATGAAGAATGGTGGTTTCCTGTTTTGTGTGCTATAAAGCCTTAGAGCAATTAGTGGTGTTCATTGTAAAAGTGTAGAGGCTGTTTCAGGCTGCCAATCATCTGCTCTCATTTGTTTAGAGTAATTACAGCACCATCTTGAAGTTAATGTGCTTCTGATTTACTGAAGTTAAAATGTTACATGGACACCTTACATTTGCTTTTTGTGTTTGTCGTCACAGTTTTTCCCCGTGTTGAGAAGCATTTGTTCCCCCACACTCTCATCCACCGCTTCATCTCTCCTTCACTCCATCATCGCTCTGAAGCCTCTTTCCATCCATCTCTTTCCTTCTAACCATATCTCTCCCCCTCCATGCCTCCCTCCCTCCCCGGCCATTTGAAGGAGAGCTCTTTGAGGGTCCGCTGACTTAATTACTGTAATGGGGTTTGTGACACTTGAGACTAAAGAACTAAAAAAGATGGAGAAGAGGGACTGGGGAGGGGGGAAACGAAGGGACATTATTATTAGTTTTATGTAAAGGCCTTGGACTGTGAGCATAACAGAAAGTACTCCAAGGGTCCACAGAGAGACATTCTTTTGCAGCACTTTGTTGCGCTTTTCATCAGTCCTTCATTATTGGGAAAGTGTAATTGCATGTTCGTGTGTTTGTCAGCATGCACTTGTGTATGTGTGCGCATGAAAAAAGAATGCACAGCTGTGTATGTTTTTTTTTTTTGCACACTTGCATAGCAGTCCATGATGTTCAAAAGTGTTCAGAAGAGTCTCAGAAAAATTGTTAATTAAGCAATTATTGAACATTGCAGCTGTGACTCGTGGGAGACGTGCCGACGTGTTATCTGAGGTTCTTGTTTTGCAGGTTGTTTATGGCAGCAGTTCTTAAACTGCAGTTCAAGGATTTCCAGAGATCCTTGAGGGGATCAATAGGGATTTTTGCAAACAAGTTTTCTAATTTTAGTTATTTTGGCAAAAGTTAGCTCAAGAATTTGGGGGTTCTCCAGGGGGAAAAAATCCCACAGATGTCGATCCCATGGTTAATGATTTAGTTTATGTCCTGTGCATAAGGAAGTGAGAGACACCCCTGCCTGATTAAATTAATCAAAGACACTGACATCTCACAGAAATCCGCTTTCCTGTGTTTGACAGGAAAATAGAATTGACCTCCGTTGTCACCAGCTACACAAGCTGGTCCTGGACTCAAATGAGAGTAGGAGAAAACAGGAGAGGAAGAGGAAAAAAGATGATAGGAAGAAGAAAGCACAGGAGGAGGAGCAGGAAGAGGAGGAGGAAAGAAGGAGAGGAGGAGGGAATGAGAGCCAAGTTCTTGTCCATCTTCATTATAGTTCATTTCAATTTTTATCAGTCACAGAGACATCTCAGACGTCTGGCTCGATATGCTGGCACACACGCAAACATGGACATGCACATGGATATTTAGATGAGACTCAATTCACTTTCAATTTAATTCAATCAGAAAGTGAATTTTACTCAGGATTTTAAAAAATGTGCAAAACGTTCACCATAAACAACGTATTGTGACCTATAATCATACAGCTAAGAATGGATTCTCTGCCAGGATTTGAAAATGACTCTTTGAAACCGCTTTTTAGATTTAGTGAACTGAAAGAGTCCTGGCTGTTCACACCAACACATACTGATATTTACAGTCACATTACATTTCAGTTATATTGCATATATGAATATGAAGAAACAGGCACTTTAGAACTCATCTTGAGGACATGAATGTGCCCATCAAAGCTCCTGGTAATATGTCTGTTAGATTTAGTAAGATGTGGTGTGAAAAGTTGATATTTTGGCCTGGTGGTATCCAGAACATTAAGGGCTAATCCTCCGAGGAGCATGAGTATGACCAGCAAATTTCATAATAAACTGGCCTGTAGACTTCTTGTCTTTGTGTTAATTATAGTCTCATACAGAAGTAGCACCAGTGGAAAGGTCAAAATGTCACCAAAATCAGTCCGATTCACCTCCTGGGGGCCGTAAATATCCATAGCAATCATCGTCGTCCTATGTTTTGTGTTCTTTGGCAACATCTATGGCGATAAGCAATAATTGCAGGTGTGTTTTTGGACCTGCGTCCTCACTCTAAGTTTTGAACATCAACTTTGTTTCTTTTCCTGTGGAGGTGTACTTCTTTTTGAAGCTTCATCTGTAGTCGTTGATCTTATCTTTGTTTGTTTGACCGTAGTAATCATTTCCTCACAACACTGGAAGAGACTGGAGATTGGAGAAAACAGTATGCTGCTCCCACCTACCCCTTGCTGGAAAGTTTTTGCAGTGAGCAAACCAGAGAAGATAATGTGAGTTATCATGACATCTGCAACAAAGCACAGGATGAAGGCAGCCATTCCTGTACTCATTAACAACCAACATCACTACATTTTTAACACATTAAGTTTGATATATTCATTTCAAACATGGCGTTGGGAAATATGGTTGTAAATTCTAGCAAGAGGCAGGAACTACCATGTAAGATATTTATGGCAATTCTAATTAATCATATGAAATTAAAATTATAATGATGCACTGATGGTAAAATAAAAAACTGTACTATTGAAGCTTTTTACAACAAAACTAAGATCTCACACAAAAGTTTTTCTCATATGTACCAAAGTACAAGAACACACACACATCTATTTAACCCCTCCAGGGGGTAGAATCGGCCATCAGACAGCTGAAGTCGGGTTCCGGTAGGGGGGCAAGGAATATAAATGGTGCTCCCGCTTCCACATTAGTCTGTCTGAGTGGAAGATGGAGGGGGTTGAACGCATGGGGTGGGGTCAGGCTCAGGTGCTGAGCAGACGGGAGAAAAAACATCCCCTCATCATCCTCCCTTCTCCTCTTATCTGAGTTGTTGCACCTTTTAGGCGAGCCGCCTCCATCCATCTTCAGTTTGGCTAAACCTGTGAGCTACCCGGAGGCTACCTCTTTAATTCTATTACACCCATCTCAGAGGAAGGTGCAGTATATATCACTAGCCATACCGGCTAGTATGTTCTGTGAAATCAGCACACTTTTCACTGAAAGTAAATTAAGTAATATTGTCTCTGTCTCTGATTTAGCTTCCTGTGAGTCGTCTGCTTCATCGGGGACCCTGATGAATCAAGTGAACCAGGACAAAACGAATATTTTTAGACTCTCAAAAATAGACTAGTCTGCAGCTCCTATAGACTTTTCGATTATTGTCAGGAGGAAGTGTTAGTTAGCGCAGATGTGTGTGTTTGCTTGCAGTGTTGTTTGTATATTGTGTGTGTGTGCATGCGAGCCAGACAGAGATGGAGAGAGTGAGTTTCTTTGCCCGTCCCTGTGGCAGCAGGTGTGTAAGTAACACCCTAATAAAAATGAGGATGAATCAAAGTGCTGAGGGACCGAACCGCCACTCATCCGTACAACCCCGCCCCTTCTCTTCACCAAGCGACATTGATCCCAGCTCATCTGCTCGTCTTCTGCGCCCCTCAGCTGCACGAGGCTCTCTCCCTCCTCTCTGGTCTGCTGGGGCACTCGTTAGAATGCTGGGTCTGTAGGCCGTGAGTGTTGTGGCATCATTTTGCCAAGTGTTCTGCTTCTGTGCGGGCTGACAGCTGAGCCCGAATACACTGCTTCACTGAGCTGGATTATAGGCCAGTGTGCCTGGTTTGCCTCGTTTCCCTCGCTGTTGTTACCTGTTAGCAAAATGAGCCCAGGCACTGCCGGGGAAAGTGGGATAAAATGGCCTCAAGCTAAAGGTAAATTAGCTGAGGAAATCACACCCATAAGAGGATGGAATGAAACACTCAGTACAAAGTCATTTGCAGTTTAAGTAAATGAAAAGGTGGGCAAACAGTCAGTAATCATCAGGATGCAATCAGTTATGCGTGGAAGTCAAAACAACTACCTTCCTTTTGATTATAAATGGGTACGACAGCATATACTGAGGTACTGTAAACACTGGCTGCAGTTCAATGGACAATAATGAGACTTCAACATTAGCCCAACGTGGGGCAGAAAGAATACATTTATTCCTGCGCCCCTTTGCTCCATGTCATTCCCCTCTCCCTGTCTCCCCTAACCTAAGCCTGTCTCTCTCTCTGCCCCACCCTATCAAATAAAGCAGGAAATGCCAAAAAAATCTTTTAAAAATAAAAAGTATATATTTGTTCCAACCAGAGAGAAATGCTAAGTGTTTATAGGGTTATTAAGCGCTAATATTTTCTTATTGAACAGATTATCAAAGGTTTACACAACTCCTCTCGGGCCAGATCAGACCAGTCTCTTCTGATTGGGCGATTATTACGATTAGTGGAATATCAGGGTGCATGTGAACACAGCTACTGACAGCCTTAAAAGATGGGAAATTGTTACCTGAAGATTTAAGGGTAAATGGATTTCACTATATTGTGTATGGCAACATTTTGGCAACACTTTTGCCATGCATGGAGTAATATGCCTCTAGAATCAAAAGGACTCTTTTCTTCAATTGCTAGCTCTATGTGATTCACTGGACTATACAAGGTTAACCATTGCCTATTCCAAGTCTGCAGCCTCTAATGAAATATAAATGTCCCAACACACTGTCTGAATCAATTCGCATATGTTAACCTCACAGTTGTGTAAAGCTGCATTTATTGAGTTTTGGACTACTTTAGGGCAGAGCAACAAGCTGTAAACATGTTAGAGAACTATTAGCAAACATTTAGTTATCTAAACGTCAAGCAGACACAAAGCAACATTAGCACTAATGAGAAGCCGTGTCTCTGGCCACCTGACAAATGTCAGTGTTCATTCCTCTTTCAACTCTGTTTTTGGTCTCCACCAACTCCTGAGTCAAACATCTGGCTCTTTAGCTGCAAAATGCTCCACTATGTTCACCTAATGGGTAACCTTTACTATTCCTTGGTGCTGAGCAGATAGTGTAATGGAGGGTTTATCCAATACATCGTCATACCGAAACAAAACAATATGTCAATTTCCAATGGCTCCATATATCATATATATCGACATATAGAGTATTTTCAGCGCCCTCTATAGGACGAATGGCAACCAGCCACAAGCAAGCAAATAGTCCAAGGTATGTTACATAGGTGATGCAAGTTAACATTGTGAAGCTGTCGAGGTTTTTTAAAATTTAGGCACTGAAGCTACTTGGTAGGGTTTATGAGTAGAAAAAGTTTGGGTTAAAATAAGTTATAAATTATAAAATAAGTATGTTAAGTAAAGAAGAGACTGATATTTGGTTATGCACATGAGTCAGTCACTTAAAATAAGTCATCCTTGATTTGTAGTTTCACACGGGACATGTGGGTCAACGTCCTGTGTTTGGCCCATCTATACACCCTGGACTCCTCTCCACGTGGACTTTATCACTCAAGAGGTCACCTACACAAACACTGGTTGTTTAACTTCTTTTAAAAAATGACCACTGTTGTCATTTTGGTGTGAGGATGTGCAGGTTTATCAGAGCTACATGACATTAATGAGAGTCGTAAGACTGAACCAAGATGGCAAAGTTGGAATAAAGTCAAAACAATGAGCTGCAAATGCTGCCTGGAGCTGCAGCAGAGTCAGGTGATAATTCTGTGTGGACCGTCACTGTCTCCCTTTTAGTGCTTGCTCATGGACCTTTTCATTTCAACTTTTCAACATTGTCATTTCACACCTGTCTACTAGTTGTCCTCATATATTTGCCTGTCACCTGACCCAAATGTTCTTATGCACTTGTCACTCATTACCCTGTAAATCTGCCTGTTTGGACACCCCCCCCAGCCAGCTATAAACCTTTACAACATTTATCGCAGATTTCCGCTAAGTAACTCTAATATAAACTGCTCTTCTTCCGTGTCTGCATTTGAGTCCTGTTCTTTACACCTCTAAACCACAGTTTTCAGCTACTGTTCTTCACTTGCTGTTACGTGTCATTTTATTAATGCTTAAAAGATGTCACTTTGGCAATCCATAATCAACCAACAGCCTTCCCCTCGTGAGCGCTTTCCTCTCACTGATCAATGGGGTAATGAAACGGCAAGTTAGTTACTCAACTGATTTGCATAAAAATACTAGCCAACCTTTTGGTTTGATTAGTTTGATTTGTGTCACTTTCAGGCTGCATGGATGTTAATATTTCTGTTGTGAATGTTTAGACTAGAAGATTTATTCAAATATATTTAGTGATTTGGTAGTATGCAGCCTAATGATATCAGTCAGTGAGTTACACTCATTCAATTGGGAATGAGTTGATGTTCTCACTCTGAGCTGATCGGATTGATTTAAGTCTGGATTATAACTAGGGGATACACAGAGCTTTTCTTTTTTCATTGTGAGGTTTTACATAACTTTATTCTCATCTTAATATGGATGTTTGTGGATATTTGTGAATGTGCAGAAGTTGGCAAAGGCTTTTCATTCATGAACTGAAGATGCTCTGAGCCCCAAAATTCTCCATTTCAAGTAAATCCACTTCCAAAAACTGAATACAACTAACAATAATAACCCAACTACTTATGGTAAGCAGGAGTAGTTGCCCCAAAATGATTTAGAAAAAATAATGAGCATTTGACTTCATGATCTCTCACACAAATGCCAATTAGGCCAATTTAATCATGAGAGAAGAAAAAAAGCTCAGCCAGTGGACATAAGGATTATCATCTTCTCAACTCTGTGTGTGTGTGTGTGTGTGTGCCTCCTTACCTTGTTAATGAAGGACTCCCTCCTCTCCTCTCTCTCCATCTCCTCCCTCTCTCTCCACCATACATCGGAGGCTGTGAGCTGCAGCGGCGGCAGAGAGCGGTGCGGATCCCGGTGTGTGCCGATCTCCGGAGAGGGACTGGATAATTCAGTCGGACCCTCGGTGGAGAGGATCTCCTTCATCTACACGCTCAGAGCAAAGGCACTTTTACACTTCCACTGGGGATTTCGATTGACTCACCACAGGTAAGGTCTTTTTGCATAAGTTTTCCTCGCTCTGGGGCAATCTGTGGGCTATGTCTAATGAGCGGACCTAAGCCACCAGCCGCTGTGAGAACGGCACGGCCGGCCATGGGCTCCTCTAAATCCACATCTGATCATGTTTCCTTAATTATGTAGAGCGGAAACAAAGGGAAAACTGCCACAGATTAACTTGGAAGTCACGTCATAGCAGCCGACACGTTGATGAGAGGTGTTCAGTCATTTTTACGCACATGTCTCTCAGTTATTAGTCTTTTGTTCGTGGTGTCCATGAAGTTTGATGGTCAGAAATAAAATGCCTCTGGGGAAATGGTCAAACTGGATGCTGAGTCGGTCTGGAAATTGGGCTACTTAAGTTGACTGACTGACATTACTTTTTACAGACGGACGATGTGCCTCCAGTGCATGGGCTTTAAGTGTTCAGTAAGATGGTTCTATTTCTTTTCTTCTCTTTGTCGCTTTTTCCATGTGACCAGTTTGCGTCTTTGGTGATAATTCGCCAGAAAAAATGTATCCATCATCAAGCAAAAGAACAGAATAGAACGTACTAAAATGTGCGTAAAAGTAGGACTATTTCCTATTTGCGCTCAGTTCGGGTTACCTTTTTTACCTTTTTTGCGCACCAGCTGCAGCCTGAACTGCGTCTTTACGCAACTTGAGTTTTAGCATTGCCCCAGAAGTTTGACATCAACATTCTGGATCCCTACATTAGCCGTGACACCGACTCGCCTCATGCACTCATGATTTATCCGCTTTTGAGAATCCCACTCAAAGTCAGGGTTAAATGAATCCTTCTTTACCTATTCGGAAACTGATACACGTCGTAGAACATAATTTAAGACCATATACAGATTTAAACACTTGTGATTTATTCGCATATACCACAACGCATACAAGAAGAAAAAAATCCACAGAAACACACCCATGGGATACCTAACAAGGTAAAGTACTTGGAAGGTACGCCTGCCTATGGAGACATGAGATGTTCAAAATTACAATCATTGAATTGGAGCTTGGTGTAGTGCTCTAGCCAGAAAAGGAGTTTTTAAGTTTTTTAAGAGTCATTAAGGTTACAGCATGTGAGTGCTTTGTACCTGCTAGTCTCTTTGTGTGTGTGTGTGTGTGTGTGTAATAGAGAGGGGGGGGGGGGGGGGGGTATGAAGGCATGAGAGTATTTGAAGTCCAATTTTTCTTTAGAATGACTCCGACTCTTCTGTTTTAGTAATTAAACAAAACATAAAGAGCCCAGTGTGCTCCATGGAATGCCCTTTAATGTTGCAGATGTGGGACATTTCATGCATACACGGCACCTCGCTAGTTTTTAATAGCACCACAATGGAGGTTCTGCTATGGTACAAGCCAAACAAGTATCTCATGAACCCTTGAGCTGTGTGTCCAAATCTGTAGTCCATACAAACGCACCGTAGCACTCTACTGCAGCCTCTGGTGACCGGTGATAAGGCTCGAGGGGGCTGACTCCCATGCTGAACCCTCAGAGTGCCGGGAAGCTTTTGGGGCAGGCTCTGTGACCACTTTGATTAGGGGATAATAAACCCATTTATAGAGGGCTTTCAGGTGACGTAACTCGCCTGAGAGGAGATAAAGGCAGAGAACTTCTCGCTAAGCCCTTATTTCTGGCTACCACCAAAAATCATCACAAACTGAAGAGAAGAAAAAACACTCCAAGTGAATTTATGTTAATGATTACATTTTACGTTAGCCAGTCTGGAAAGCGATGGTAATGCTCAAAGTATGATTTAAAGGATGTTGTCATGATAGGTTTGGAGGAAGACACCTAATACATATCCCTCCTGTGTAGTTGACCTGCATGAGATGTTACGGTTTAGCAGAACACGTCTTTGGTTACAGACCGGAAGGTGGAACATTTCTGTGCTACTATCGATTCAACAGTAAATAATAGTGACAGAGTTAGTATTAACAGCTATCTTTTATGACCTTTTTAATGTGCCCGCTGGGATTTGCTGGCAACTTTGAGATGATGTTGCTCCCAGGTGACTTGCTTGCAACAAATCTGGCTGCTTTCTAAGACTATGGGGAACAATTTCAATGTGTTGATGTGTTAACTCCCAAAGCATTAAAGTCTGTAATTCCTAAAGCACTGGAAAAACTGTGGCGATAGTTCAGCACAGCTCATGCTGATAGACATAGTTTTCTTTTACAATAAATATTTCAAATTTCAAATCAACTTTCAGGGATGAGTGTTTTTTTGAAAACTACCAGTAAACCAGTAAAATATCCACCGTTAGCGGTACTGAATCAATCAACTCACACCACAAATATTCTATGTTATATTATAGGCCAAAACTGATTTTCTGTGAGACCTCCTACATTATGCTAGACCATGATCATCTGATCGGCCTGCGTTTACTGATTATCCTTAATCTTCTCTAAGGATTTATTATTAGCCATTAGAGAAGCAAGAGACTGTCCACCCAGCATTCAAAGTGTGCAACTTGCTTAAAGAGTAAAACTGACACCTTGGTTTATTTATTTTCACAAATTCAAAAAATGCCCCGAAGCTGTGGGCACGCCCACTCACAGCACTGTCAGATCGCTACCCGTCTGTCTCTCCCCGGGTAAACAGATGCATTTCATCCATTTTCATAATGCCTATAACTATAACGTCCACCTGTCATCAACAATTCATAGAACCGCATTTACATAAGTAACTCACAGTTTAATGTCTATACCTGCCGAGAACAGCTCACGTTTCACTCGCACTACCCAAAGCGTCTTTTTTATCAGTCAAAGTTGGAAGCATTAACAGTGACTTTACATAACTTTGCAGAGATGTAGGGGGGTTTAGTATTAAGGTACTCTTTGAAGTTCTTGTGTTTCATTTGGATTTTGTAGGACTTTCTGACTGTTTGGTACCATCCTCAGGACCCACAACAGTCCCCTCACCACATTTTAAAAACCCCTGCTATAATTGAATAAGTCATTGTCTGTTGCTGGGAAGATGTATGGGAAATGATTTACAACTGACATGGTGCTATGTATCGCCAGGGGTGTGTTTTTAATGTATTTTAAGCGCCCATGCATGTTCTGTGTGTGTATGTGTGAGACGGAGAGATATTGTGAGTGTGTGTGTGTGTGTGTGTGTGTGTGTGTGTGCGTGCAGCAGTATTAGTATAACTCTCAGATATTAGGCCCTGTCATGTTCGGTAAATAGCCATTCATCACACATGCCTTTTTCTGTGATGGTACCCACAAGATCCAATCCATTAGCCATACACTGGGTATCCACTCAGTGTGTGTGTGTGTGTGTGTGTGTGTGTGTGTGTATCATAATTTATTATAATGCTTACAGAGTTGTGACATATGAGAAGTGCATGTGCATTTGAAAGAGAGGGGGAGAAGCTGAAGAGAATGCATACAGCTTAAGTTGCAATTCAATAATATTCACATTATAATCAATTATATGGAAGCGATGGGTATCTGCTCATGCTTGAAGTGCAAGAGGCTCAGAGTGACCGGATACGGTTTCATAGATACAGCATGTTGTTTTTAATTGTTTGTGTTTGTGAGCGCGCAACACGGCAGAGGATTGATGGATGATAAGTTGAATTGGCAATGACACTGCACAGAGACACACTATCCTGTTTCCACTCCATTTTCTCCCACTTTGTCCCCTCTGCATGGCACTTGTCAGACTCTGTAGGCAGATATGCTACATGCTGTCACCAGCTACTTCTTTTCACCTGCCAGCCATGAGCTTCACCAGAACAGCAATGTAACGTGCGGGAGGTTCATGCTGTCCCTTCCTATTCTTACGTCTACTCTGCCAGCATCTTGACCAAACAGTAGGAGTCACTAGAGCAGGATGTTGAACGCTGATATTGGATGATTCTGCAAAACCCAAAATTACATGCTATGACAATGGATTTTATTTGAGCAGTGAATGCTAACATATATGGTGAATGGACTGTACTTGCATAGCACCTTTCTAGTATTTTCAATCACTAAAACGTGTTTTGATATAATTTATGTGTACAGTATCAAATACACTACAGGATGGTTAGGCAGCTACAACACTCACATGTTAAAGGCTGGAGTTATGGGAAGCAATTCTGTTGTCCAGCACTCAAGTTGTGTGAAAATCAATCAGCTGACTCTTGAGGTCCAGCTGAAATTAAATAGCCTGTTTGCTCTGGCAATCACTTGTCCTGTGTCCTTCCTTGAGAACAAAATCAGAAACCAAAAGGGAGAAGTATGTATTTTTTGTTTCATACAGTAGGCAGCCGCTCCTGTTGATTAACAGCCAAGACAGTGAACACCCAATTAACACAGACTAGGGAAAAGGTGAAAAGCTGATTAGCTGCTCAGCTGCAGCACATGAAACAACATGCAAACATACCTGCACATGTGAATTTGGTCTGTTAGATGCTGGTGTGGTCCTTACTCTTAAATACCACTGGCCATGGCCTATACGCTAGACCACAAGCTTGTTTACTTTGGCTCTCATTTCCTTGCTGGGGCTCAGCCTGCCAGCTGCTGTCAATCACACTCAGACACTGACCCGCCCCACCAGCTGCCAAGAGTGTAAGGAACATTTCAGATATTTCCCCAAATACCTCTTTTTGTTCATTTTTTGTGTAATTTCATTTGGACTTTAAAACAAGCTTGTTTAATCAATCACAGTGAAAGTCAGGTCTGCACCTGCGTTTGGCTTTTACATTGCTACCTCATAACGAAAACGTTACTTTGACAAAATGAATACAGACTTGATGTTCATTGTGATGGATTACACAAGTCAAGCAAGTTTCAAGAGTCTATTAATAGATTTCAATAGTGCTTGAAAAGGCCAATGGATGCCTGGAGTTGTAGAAAAGAATCAGAATTTTGAAACACTAGTATGGTTTGCAAAATGGCTGTCAAACACAATCAATTCTGTTTGTTGGGACATTCAACTAAACCAGAGGTATCAGCATCAGAACTAGAAGCTCAGATCTCTGCAGTGGTAGACAAGAACTTCATCTCTGCACCACCCATGCACCCCTTTCCTTCTAAAACACAAGACTTTAACCCACTTTCCACCTGTCTGCCGTTCTATCATGATTTATTTTACCAGCTCTCGCAAGATGAGGCACCCACTACTCATCTCTCTGTTTACCTGTAAACGCTAAACTTTTCTTTCTTTCTTTCTTTCTTTCTTATCTACATACAGCACTCACCATAAGGCGAGGGAAAGCTTGTTAAAGACATCAGTGCTGAAGTTTGCTATTCTCAGAGGAGATAAGGGATCAATTTTCACAGATCGCCTTCACAGTTTTCAGCAAGTTCACTGCGCCTAGCCACTGAAAGCACACACACACACACACACATACACAAGGGCTTGCAAACTCACACTGGGACAGTATCCAAGAAACAATTTATCAGTCAGTTTCTCTGTCTAAAGGCTTGTGATATTGCCTACAGGCTACATGTAGAATACATCAGCAGAGGCAAAGGAGAATGCAAACAGCTGAAGAAATATTGTGTGTGTCTGCATTTGCTGGGGTGTTTTTGCAGCATGACAAAAAATGCATGTACCTGCTTTGAATCCAGTGTGTTGTTGGTCTTTGTGTTAAAATGTATTTATCCTCAGTATAAATGAAAACGCTTTGGGATGTATGTGCAGTTGCTTGTAATGTGATGGCTTGTCATCCCTTTAAAACCTCCTCAGAGGATCACTCTATGCTCTGTGCTGTACAGTAGGTGTGTGTGTGTGTGTGTCTTCGTTTTGGTGAGACAGCGGACATAAATTCTCCCTGTCCCCCTGTAATAATATTAAGTTTTACATCATTTTTGGTGGACATAAGATAAGTTATGGTGATTGCCACAACTCTCCATGCCAGCTGATCCTCAGCTCTGTGCTCCTATCTCCATTGATCCATCCAAAGCTGTGAGTCACCCAGGGACATCATCTCCCTGAAGGATGACTGTCACCAATCAATACAACAGCCTTAGCTGACAAACACACAATGAGACCAAGTGGGAAAAATGTGCCAAACCAGATGCTATTTTGTCATCCTCCGCTGTTGTAATTGTGGATTCAATTTCCTATCTCTCTCTCTCTTGACTTTCAGCCCTCCCCTATCTCATTTCTATTTTTATCGACAGGTGACCTGTAACTGGTTTGAGAGAAGGAAGAGAGGAGAACAAATGGAAAGGGAGCTGAGAGAAAGAGGATGAGAGAGAGAGAGCAGGACCCATGAGATTCCCCATGCACAATGGGAGCCCCTCGCTCTGCCGGCTTTTGATTTAAAAAGAATAAAGGGAACTTTGCCTACAGAGGGCCAACGGGATTTTGACATTACTCCAGTGTTTTGCCCAGCAGTGGGACTCCACCTTTTAGTCTCAGGAGGAGAAGTCACGGCTGTACACTAAACATCGACCTTACTCCTCTTTCATCCCATCCTCTCTACGCCCTTCTACTTCTTCTTACCTTGTCCATTGCCATGGAGAAGACATATTCACTTACTGCCCACTATGATGAGTTCCAGGAAGTGAAATATGGCGGCCGCTACAGCAGTGATATCCTCAGCAATGGCATGACCCTTCACCTGGGGGGCAGCCTGGACCGTCATATGGGGCGCAGTCGGGGAGGGACCTGGTCGAACAGTCGAAACAGAGATCTAAGCAGCACCAGCAGCAGTGGAGGGCTTCCTCGATGGAGCCGCAGGGAGATCTGCCTCCTCTCTGCACTGGTCTTTGCAGCAGGCATGTGCGTCATTTTGGGCAGCATGCTGGCACTCAAGTACATTTCCCTGGACGCCCAACAGGACCCACAGTGCCGTCAGGACTGCCAACGCAAACGCTCCCTGCTGCGGGCGGCGCGCTTCGTTCAGGCCAATATTGACCCAACCATCCAGCCCTGCCAGGACTTCTACTCCTTCGCCTGTGGTGGTTGGCTGAGGCGCCACGGCATCCCTGAAGACAAGCTCAGCTACGGCATCATCACCGCCATTGGAGAGCACAATGAGGAGAAACTACAGCGCCTCTTGCTGGAGCCCATACGGAGGCGTGGGCCTGACTCAGCCGAGCGCAAGGTCAAGGAGTTCTATCGATCCTGCGTCAACATTCAGGAGATTGACAAGCTGGGCTCTGACCCCATGACTGAGGTGATAGACAGCTGTGGGGGGTGGGACCTGGTGGGGGCTCCTCCTGGTGCTGCCGGGTGGGAGAGAGAGGGTGCCCCGCAGAGGCCAGACTTCAATGAGCTGCTATACAGGACCCAGGGAGTGTACAGCACTGCCGTCTTCTTCTCCCTCACTGTCAATGTGGATGATAAAAACTCCTCCAGGAATGCAATCAGGGTGAGAAAAAGGATGTTGGGGAAGTGAGTGTACATTTGTGAAAGCGTGACATGTGAGTGAGGCCATGAGTGTTATTTACCAAGAGTTACTAAAGTTATATTGTCAAGTGGAAAATTCCTTACCAGCTTCCTAAATAACAGTGAATGAACTTAAGCAGAAGACTGATTAACATTGGGAACACATCTGTGATAGGATATTCTAAGCTTAAGATTCCCTTACTAACTTTTTCCAGAGCTTTCAATTGTATCTCATAAACCGTCTTCAACAAGTGGAACTTGCTCAGTTGTCTGGACCCGATATACAACCACCTGTTACCACGTGACAGTATCTCTGTACTTGAACAAGTTCCATTTCCTGAAAAAGGTTGTGAGATATGGAAGAAAGCTCCACCAAGAGCTTGTAAGCATTGTTTTTATAGACTGACACCCCCAGGTTTGTAACGTGTTCAACAAAAAGTTTGACTCTTATGAGGGGAAACATCCAATATTGTTGCTGGCCTTTGAAAACCATGTAACTTCAAACTGTTTACTTTTAATGAGCGAGGAGCTTTGCAACAATGCATTTCTCAGAGAATCAAATGGGCTTTTTTGTCATTTGTTTGGCTTAAGAAGTAGGAGAATTGTCACAGCCCATAAAGGAATACTTCACACAAGAATTCAGAGTCATCTAATTTGGAGATGCATGGTTTGCAGAGAACAATGACAATATTCAAGTTGGCCAAATTTTTAGATTTAATAAAAGATGAAAATGAGTGCTACACACTGCATGAGTCATGTGTGGGGATTGTTCATTAAATGTTATAAATAATTCATACGTTTAGCATACAGTATGTTGAATGGCTTGTAAATGTTGGCGTGGCTACAGATTATTAAAATATTAACCAGTCCTTTGAATGAGCATCTGTTGGGGCTTTCGCAACACATGTGACCACATACCAGAAAAAATCTAATCACTGCAGGAGCTTCTGACTGTGTGTGTGTGTGTGTGTGTGTGTGTGTGCAGATTGATCAGGAGGGGCTCACACTGCCTGAGAGAAGCCTCTATCTGGGACAGGATGAGGACAGTGTGAAGGTAAACATATGACCGTACCTTCTTCTTTAAGGCTGCCACACCATCTCCCTACATTCTTCAGTCAGTTACTTCTCCCTTCCTTCCCTCTTTTCCTTTTCCACTGTCCTTCTCACCCTCCTACCTTTTCCTACATCGTTTCCTTTCTTTGTCTCATACTTGACCTCCATTAGGTTCTTTCTCTCCTCCCTAACATCACCTCCTGCTGCCCTCCTTTCCTCCTTCCTTCCTTCCTTTGATCCTTCTTTTCCATCCTTCACTCCTCTTCCATCTGTCTATTGAATTGTCTGCCACCTCCTCATCAATCCACCTGTTTTCCTCTGTCACCCGCTGTGCTTTTGTTATCCTGTCCACTTTGCCACATGTCACCCCCGTCACTGGCCATTACTGATGTTGTCGCAGCTCCTCTTGTCTATTAGTGCTGATGTCGTTGTGCTTCTCAGATCCTGGCGGCATACAAGGCCCTGATGGAGCGCTTGCTGAGCATGCTGGGAGCTCACAACGCCACACAGAAGTCAAAGGAGATTATACAGCTGGAGACCCGTCTGGCCAATGTGAGCGTGTGTGTGTGTGTGTGTGTGTGTGTGTGTGTGTGTGTGCGGGCACATGCACGCATACATGATGTGTTCATGCATGCATTAGTGTGCAAAGTGGTAAGTAAAATCTCCTCTCTCTCCAGATCACTGTGTCAGAATATGACGACCAAAGAAAGGACATCAGCACCATGTATAACCGCATCACCCTCAGGCAGCTACAGCGCATCGCTCCCAGTGTGAGGACTGCACACGCACACACACAGAGCACATGAACATACCCCTCATTTACACATATGTGTGTGTGCACATGCATTTTAGGTAGACACAGACATGATGGATTAAGATTTGAACTCCAACTGAGCATTTTAAGTAGTGTGGCCAGTGTGTAAGCATACAGGAGAAGCGTGTGTGTGTGTGTGTGTCTGTGCTTGGGGAGGGAGGGAGTGGCGAAGCACTACACACACACACGCACACACACACACGCATACAGAGGCCTAAGTGACTCACAAAAGCTGTCCGCCCTGCAGGGGTATATTGGGAGGTTGAGGGATGGAATGAAAGAAGTAGGCAGAAAGAAAAGGAGAAAATGAGGGGACATTTGGGGATGTTGGAAATGGTGGAGGGAGGAGAGAAGAGAGGAAAAGACACTGGAGACACAGGGAGGGAGGGAGCAAAGAAGGAGGGGGCTCTCCTCTGAAGCAGCGGGAACACTGTCAGAGAATCCTCAAGAAGTTTCATGGCCGAGGGAGGGATGGACGAGGAAAGGAGGGAAAGAGAAGAGCTGGAAACTGGGCATGTTCTGAGGGGAGCTTTTAGCTTTTCAGCCAAAAAACACTACACACACGGAAGAAGAGACGACGCAAACATGAGTGTTAATAAAAGTGGAGAGGCATAGCCTCATTAGAGGATAGAGATTCAACCAGGGAATGATTGAATGCTGCTAAATGGCTTCAGTGTGTTGCTATAACTTGGATCTGCAGTTAAAATGCATGCAAGAGTCACTAAAATTTAGTTAGAATTATAAGAGTGCTGATTTGCAACTAAATTACCACCAAAAAGGCACCCTGTCTATGAAGCAAACTTAATAGAAAAGTAAAATGATGAATGTAGATCACTGTTAATGATCTAAGGCGGTTGGTCCCACATTCTTTGGCTCAGGACACTTTTTAAGCAAAGAAATGTCTACACATACATAGTTTCAGTGTGAACACCTCTACCTAAGAGTGTCACCTTCTAATGCTGGAGAGGTAATTAACATTTTGGACACTCAAACACACTCTCAAAAATTAATCTGTTTATATCTGTAATGTAAAGTTATATGTTGTGATGTTAAAGGTGAGACATATAGTTTATCTTCCTGGCATGGACACTGTCTCCTAAATTTGTACAAACTATAATGATAGGATCATTAATGCATTTGAACTCTACAATTCTGCCACTCCTCTGGATATAAAAGCCTGTCTTTAATATCTACAGTGTAATCCTTTGGGGTAACGGTGCCCGATCAAAGACGGGCTCAAATTAGTATTCAAAGTGTCTGACAAGATTGTGGAAAGGATTCCTACAGAGACAGACCTGTGAGATCCTTTTTGTTTAACCAGACACTGTCGTCGTAACTCTCTCTTCAAAGCCACCATCATTTATAAACAGTATATATTACAGCCATTTTACTTTGCAGAGCACAGAAGCCAAAATATGTAAAAACATTTTATTTGAAACCAAGTTTAAAATACTGCAACGCTGTTTTCTCTTAACGTTAACTTACATTTCTGAAGTAAACACACATTCGGGATGTGGGTAAAGTTAGGGCAGGGGGGGCAGCTTCTTCTGTGTAACTCACTTTTTCTTTTTTATTAATGTCCGACTCAACCGTGGGACAACTCAACAACACACGATGTGATACATCACTCACATTATATCACTCCGCCAAACCACTACAGGCAAGGTACATCACACTATGTAGTTCCCTATCTACGTCCATGAAAATAATGCATCACCATTAATTACATTATTTACATTTTCTCAAACCTCAAACCAGAAGACAATCTCTAAAACAAATAAAAACCAAACTTTAAGAAAAATCAATCTCATTTTCCAATACAAAAGTTACCCTTTAAGGTCTAATATAGTCCGTATCCAAATATCTGTTCTTGTCAAACAGTAAAAAAAGACCTTTTCCAGTCTCATTAAACCAACATGAAAATGCACTGCATGAAGCACACACACTTGGTGGTCTGAGTGTTCACAAAAATTGTACAATGATAACGTGGATCACTCTTTTGCTTCAGTCTATGTGTTTGATCTACGTGTTGATCTAGATTTTCTTGTTGTATAGCTGTTCGTGTCTACGCAGTGTTTTCATGTGGATTCAATTTATAAGTCAGTGCTTTGAGGGTTTCTTTGTAAAGTGTGAAGTGTATGACTCTTTAAAAACCAACACTGCATCATTCATCCTCCCACCAGCTTCACTGGAAGCGCTTGCTGGACAGAATCTTCCACGACAACTTCTCAGAAGACGAAGAGATCGTGGTGCTCGCCACTGATTACATACAGAAAGTCTCTGACATCATCAAGACCACCTCGAAGAGGTAAAGAGAGAACGGGTGGCCGGGTGGGGGCTGAGGGTTTGGGGTGCGGGGAGAGAAAGATGAGGGCGCTGAGGTGTATGCAAAATCAATGAAATTAAGACGCAGGAATTTTTGAGTCGGGACTTTTTGAGCACGAGTAAGCGCTTTTGTTTGAGGTGGTTTTGTGTGTGTGTGCTGTCACTAGTTTGGGCAACAACGCAGTGTCATGAGGTGTATGGATTGGTTTTTGAGTGCTGCATGTATTTGAGTGTGTTTGAGGTGAGTCACTGTTGGGTGAACTTCCAGTTCTACTGCAGCTGATTATTATTGATCTACACCCACTCTTTTCTACCACCTGCAGACTCAGACAGATGCACATGCACGTACACACACACACACACACACACACACACACACACACACACACACACACTCTTTATTTCCCCTTCTTCTTCTCAACAGACTCCAGGGGAGGCCTTAGAGGGCTGCTGCACGTCAGGATGTGTCACAGCAACTGACAGCTCGCCAATAGTCACTGTGCTCTACACAAATACACAACAGCACTCAGTCCTCATGCATGGCTGACTGGCTGGATGACTGGCGGGTGGATTACTTACTTGTCATTTATGTCTGAGTCTGGTCATGTCTATCTGTTTGTCTCTAAAAAAGCATAAACTATTCAGATGTTTCGGTCATGACCTTATCGTACCGTCAATGTTGGTAGTTCTACCAGCTCACCACAACAACAACCTCTGATTTAGTGCGGGGCTGATCAAACACAAGATATGTAATCAATTAATCAATCAAAATCCACTATATTCACTTTATCAGCTGTGGGTCATATTGGCAGAAGTCATGTTTTTAGAACGCGTTCACATCGCTGGTTCTTTGTAAAGTGTGTTTCTAAGGAATCAGCATCCTTGAAAATCAGACTGTGAACAAATAAGACTACAGCGACCATGCTTCGCTTTTATTTTACCAAGACGGCCCTGAGTAACCTAAGAATTCATTATTAGAAACGATGGATGGGAGGATTTTTTTGATCAGTTCAGGTGTGAAGCTATCAGATTCCTGTGAGACTCAGTAAGAGTTGGTACAAGAGTTTCTCACAAGGGAGACCACATTTCAGCTTCATATGTTTAGCGAGAAATCAGTCTCCGTCTAGGCTGTAAAGCAATAAAGCAGATTCCCCATCAAATGTGATCTGATGACTGTACCAACTGGAGGAAACCACAGGCAGGACGACTCAAAGACACAACTCAACATCTTAACAGGCAGTTTTGGATAAGAAAAAGTCTTCCAATGGTCGGTACTCAGGTAGGCAGTCAGAGATAAGGCAAACAATCCAGAGAGTAAGGCAGAGACATAGTTAGGAAACAAGCAGGAATCAGACTAATCAGAAACATCCTTGCACAAAGAAAAACTGCTGAACCGCTGCCACAGAGAAGGGGAAACACACAAACTAAATACACTGGGAAGGACAGGATAATGTGGAAAACACACAAGGGCAGGACTCTGAAACGAGAGTAAGTAAATCACAAAATAAAACAGGAAACCATAAATACATGAGAAGATAATATGAAGTAGGGAACAGAGCGGGACATGACAATGACCACAGAGGTGCATTTGGGCCAGGCATGAGAGAAAAAAAAAGATGAATTTTTTTGGATCACAAGAATAAAGCCAAAATGTCCAGACTCAGGTAAACATATATTCCAACTTTATCCTAAATATTTCTACTTTATTCTTGAAATACAAAAGATTCTGTTTCTCATAGGCCTGACTCAAATACTCTTCTGTAGATGACAAATGAAGGAGGTTTAGGTCAGCTCAAATGTCACCCTTATCCTCCTGTTAGGTAAGGTTCAGGGCAGTAGAGCAAAGCTTTACTGACAATCCTCTCTGCTCAACAAAGAACCAGTTTCACTTCAGCACTTCCACATTGTATACCGTCAGCCCAGCCCAGATGTCCACTATGGCATCATGCAACATGCAGGATGGCTTTTTGCTCCTTTTTCTTCCTCCGTTCACATTTTTGCAGGATACAGATAAATGTTATTCTTCACTTGTGATTTATACCACTGGCTTTTATCATCCCCAACAAAAGATAAGATCTTTTTCTTTGCAGTGATTTAGCTCAGCTCCTATCAGTGTAAACATCTCTTCCATATCACATTTTCTACGATCTGTGTGCGCTCCTTTTTTCTGATTTCTTTTATCTGGCCGCCCGCTGCTCTCTCTTTGTGAAATGTACTTTTTAATCACAACACTCCAACATGCATATGGATTGAGTTAGGGTCATATCATTAAGGGATTCATAATCCCCTTTGTAAAAGTGCAGCTACCATCTCTGCTATCACTTCCATTAGCCCTGGCTCACTTCTCCTCAGGCTGCAGAAGCTCGTGTTGATGCTCTGTCTCTTTCCTTGTTGTTTACCAATCTTTTCTTTGACTTGTCTGTCCATCATCCCCCCGATGGCTTTAGTAATAGATTCTACACTAACTTTCAATCATCCTCTCTCCCTGTCTCTTGTTCCCCACTCCTATGTCTATCTGACATCCTGTCTTCTCTCCCTTTTATCGTGCAAACTCTCACTCAGCTCTAATGTTTGGCTCATATCTGGAGCTGCACTATGAAAGTTGAAATCCACGTCTCATTTCCGAGTTGCCAGTAACACCTTAAAGCTTAAAGTTTTATTGGTCAAAATGAGCAACAAATTGTGTTCAGATGAAAAAACACCCAAACATGTGACCTGGCACCACCTGAGATTTTGTAACAGGTGGCTTTTAATATAATGTAAAGGAGAGGTCACAATCTTTTTTAATCTTTTAAACTGCAGTAGTTCATTTTGCACATCGGTGACTCCAAAAGAATGAAAGCTCATTTCTGCCAGGAAAAGAAATAAATGGTGAAAAGTTGATAAAATGATAAAACTGATAAAAAAAATAACAATACTTTTATTAAATCAAAATGCCTAAACTAAAAAACAATAATGTCTCTTGCTGGACCCTCCCTGCCTGGCGTGTGCCCACCTAACACAGCTTGATGACATCATCTGGGTTACGTTCACAGTTCCCATGGTATAGTTTTCATACGCTGTAATAACATTCCTGAGGAGTGAACTAAGACATCCTAACTTTTCATTTTTCATAATTAGAACTTCTTATTTCATCATTCTGATGAAGTTTGGCTAATTTGAGAAAGTTAGGATTAAAACATGACCATTTCCTGGCTGGATTGAGCTTCTATACAATGACAGTGGGACGTAGCAGTTTGAACTTTTAAGTCTTCCTCCCTCTCTCCCTGACTGAGTGACTTTCTGACTCCGTGTCTTTCCTTCGGTCTCATCCTCACCAGACGCTTTCCTCTTGCAGCTCTCTCCATCTGTCTACCTCCCCTTCTCCTCCCTCACTTTTCTCCCTCTCAATTTTGCGTGATAACTCTCTCTTTCCCCCAGTTCCTGCCTCAGTCCCCTAATAGTGCTTTCCCTTCTCTCCATCTGCACCTCTCCTATTGTTTTCTATCCATCTCTGCCTCTGCGACTTCCCTACCTCCTGCCATTCTCCTCCTCACCTGTTCCTGCTCTCTCCCCTCTTATCTGTCACTACTCTTTCTCTTTTTCATTTTCTCATTCTCCATCTTTTTTCTACCTCGAGGTTGGCATAGTTAGGGATAGTTAACCCACATGCTCACAGTCAAACACGTACAAATGGAGGGATTCAATAGAGCCATTCCATTTCCTGGGGGTGTTGCTCATTAGCATAGCGTATAAGAACTCTACAAAAATGCCCCGGTTACTCTCATCAAGGGGTCTTCCTGCCACTGCCTGTTATTCACCAGTCACACAGCTAACACTCACTCATGCACACAAATATGTAGACACAAGGGAACCAAAGTTATCGCTGGGATAACACCGGGAACTTGAAGCGCAAAATCCTGTCAACTTCTTTGTTTTATGCTGTTTTATTCTTTTGGGTAAAATGTGCTTATTCGTTATTCATATCCTAATTAAAAAAGCATTTTCAGTATCAGTAACAATATCAAAAACAGTGCTACTATTGTTAGCATCTGAGATACGTCACTAACAGTCATGTTAGTGGCTCTGTGAGGCAAAATCAGACTTAGATCCTAAATTTGAAACTGATTTGAACCCACTGCAAAGTCAGTCAGGTAGAATGTTTTGACTGGTATAATAATATTGAGTATTTCCAAAGAAGGATGGAGATCTAATCATCTGGTTTTGACGGTTTATTAACATCCAAATTCAAGTTTTCAGATTTCCACCCACGAGATAAATCCTACTGAGCATCTCAACAAAGGGGAACAGGGTCACAGAGTTGTAGCGACAAAGTAGTCAGTACAGTCAAACTGGGCTCCTACAGATGCTTTGAGCTTTGAGGTCAGCATGCTGGTGGTTAAAGGGTACAATGCTCGTCATCTTAGTTTAGCCATGCTAACATTTGCACAAGATTTGCACAAGTGGCACAAAGCACAGCTGAGCCTGATTGGAGTATCATTAGTTTTGAAATTTTTGACATAAAAAGTTATGGGATCTGTACCAGTTTTGGCAACCCATCCAATATTTGTTGAGATGTCTCATGTAAATATTGACCTCATGGTGGAGAAAAGATAAATTCTCAGGGGAGTCATCAGGATCTCTGAAGACCATAAACGTCCCTCAGATAGTTCAGTCTGGCACAAAGCTGTGGACCAGCATCGCCATCCCTAATGCCACACTGCTAGAATGACTTACAATAAAATGGATTAACATTTGCAGTAGAAATGAGAATTTCCTTAAATCCACCTTTGTCTGCTTTAAAAGCACATCTTGAACTTTGGGCCAATTACTTTGATTTATCTTGATCTGGTATTTGGACAGTTGGTATTTTTCACAGTACCGGTGCTTTATAAGACAAGTATGATTAAACCACCCACATGATCCAGTCACTAATCCAGCTGAGCGGAGCATGTCTATTTTTATATTATCTCCTGCTCGTCTAACCACATAAAAAGTCCTGTAACCACACACACACGTGCACAGAGTGTCGGAGTTGGAGATCGTTGTAGAGGTGTTTGCCTGTTGTGTCATTGTCCAATAGAGCAGAAGTTTTTCTTTTCCTCTCAAGGCTGGACCACAGAAAAACTCTTTTGTACTCGTAGTCAGCTGGATTCTGACATACACCCACACATGTAGTACACACACATAGTGTCCAAGAGTACAGTTGAAGAGGTTAGTACAGACTGACAGTCATATAAACACAAAAAACAAGGAAAGTTTAGATTCTTGCTAAATTGGAATGGTGTGAAGCTGCACTCTGAGAGGTGAAAGGGTGACAGGCGAGTAAGAAGAGTGCGCAGACAGGTGCTTCATGTGCTTCTGAGACAGCTGTGTGTTTCAGCATGGTTAAAAAAGAACGGATCATCCTTTCTTCTACTGTCCTGCTTTCTTTCTTTTGATTCCTATTTCTTTCTCTCACATCGCTTGTCCTTCACTGTGTTTGCTTTCCTCCATCTCATCTTTTTGTCTTCTTCACATACACTCCCCTCCAAAAGTATTGGAACAGTGAGGCCAGTTCCTTTATTTTTGCTGTAGACTGAAAACATTCGGGTTTGACATCAAAAGATGAATATGAGACAAGAGATCAACATTTCAGCTGTTATTTCCAGGTATTTACATCTGGATGTGATACACAACTTAGAAGATAGCATTATTTGTAACGGAACACCAAATTT
The DNA here is from genome assembly GCF_042242105.1 of Pempheris klunzingeri. NCBI lineage: Eukaryota > Metazoa > Chordata > Actinopteri > Acropomatiformes > Pempheridae > Pempheris > Pempheris klunzingeri. The sequence goes on along the minus strand of NC_092015.1, from coordinate 25,680,543 downwards.
TTAGGTGAGCAAAAGTATTGTACTTAACTGCATCAAGCCTGTGGCCCATTGACATCACCAAACTTTTGCATTCTGCTTTTGTGATGCTTTTCCAGGCTTTCACCGCAGCCTCTTTCAGTTGGGGTTTGTTTTGGGGGGTTTCTCCCTTCAGTCTGCTCTTTAGCTCTACAGGGTTGAAGTCTGGAGATTGACTTGGCCAGTCTAAAACCTCCCACTTCTTGCCCCTGATGAACTCCTGTGTTGTTTTGGCAGTGTGTTTTGAATCATTATCTTGCTGCACCATGAAGGATCTCCCAATCAGTTTGGTTGCATCTTTCTTTAAATTGGCAGACAAAATGTCTCTGTAGACTTCTGAGTTCATTTTGCTGCTGCCATCATGTGTTACATCATCAATGAAGATGAATGAGCCCATCCCAGAAGAAGCCATGCAAGCCCAAGCCATGACATTGACTGCCATGACCTCCACTGTGTTTCACAGATGAGCTTGTATATTTGGGATCATGAGCAGATCCTCTCTTTCTCCAAACTTTAGCCTTTCCATCACTTTGGTAAAGGTTCATCTTTGTCTCATCAGTCCATAAAACTTTGTCCCAGAATTTTTAGGCTTGTCTCTGGACTTTTTGGCAAATTCCAGCCTGGCCTTCCTATTCTTCTTCTTGCTAATGAGTGATTTGCATCTTCTGGTGTGGCCTCTGTACTTTTGTTCATGAAGTCTTCTGCGAACAGTAGACTGTGACACCTTCTCTCCTGCTCTCTGGAGGTTGATGCTGATGTCAACAGTTGTTTTAGGGTCTTTCTTTACAGCTCTCACAATGTTTCTGTCATCAACTGCTGCTGTTTTCCTTGGTCTACCTGTTTGACGTCTGTTACTTAGTACACCAGTGGTTTCTTTCTTCTTCAGGACATTCCAAATGGTTATACTGGCTATGGCCAATGTTTGTGCAATGACTCTGATCGATTTTCCATCTTCTCTCAGCTTCACAATTGCTTGTGTTTCACCCATGGACAGCTCTCTGGTTTTCTTGTTGGTTACGCCTCTAACTATAAATGCAGTCTGCACAGGCAAAACCCAAATCTGAAACTGAACGTAGACATTCAGCGCGATTTATTGTTTGAATAATCAATGTAATAGGACACACCAGGGCAACAAAACACACCTGTCAGTCACATGTTCCAATACTTTTGCTCACATGAAAAATGGGTGGGTTCAAACAAAAGGTGCTAACTTCTAAATTGTGAATCAGATCCAGATGTAAATACCTGGAAATAAAAGCTGAAATGTTGATCTCTTGTCTCATATTCATCTTTTGATGTCAAACCCAAATGCTTTCAGTCTACAGCAAAAATAAAGGAATTGGCCTCACTGTTCCAATACTTTTGGAGGGGAGTGTATTTCTTTTCATACTTTCTCCCACCCTATTTTTTCTTTGTTGCATGTTTTTCATTTCTCTATTCCTCATCACCGAGTGTACACATTCTTCATCTTTACAGGCATCTGTTGGCCAAGTCCTTCCCTTGGTCTCTCTCTCCACCCCTTCCATGTTCTCAAGTCCACTGACAGGAGCAGTCACACCACCATCTCCTCATCCTCCATCCATCTTTATTTTCCTCTTTCTCCTTCCAGTGTGTGCGTGTGTGTTCAGTCCCCACACACTGCAATGACTGCAGCCAATCCCATTAGCCAGATGAGCAGGCCTCCAATGAAGGGGAAAGCATAATGACAACACCAGCATCCCTCTCACACACTCCTCTCTTGCCCCCCCACCCCCCCTCTCTCTTTCCATCTGCTCCGTCCGATGTATTTTGCCTGTGCAATTTGAAAGCAAGCAGAAGAGTCGATCGTTTCGTGTGTGTTTATTCCGGTGTGTTTTAGCGTGCAACACATGTCTGATTGTGAGTAATCCACTGAGGTGAAACAGCAGCAGTCGAGGATTCGCTTCTTGCTGCGTCTGATGCTTTTAAAAATGTACACACAGGTAGTTGTAAAGCATTTTCAGATGAAGCTGGTCGCCAAATGGCAGATTTCATGGCGCTATAGCTTTCAGCATTGGAGGTTTGATTCCCAGCAGGGCCTCCTGAGCTGAAAATGTATGCAGTCATGCTACTATAAGGTGCTTTGGATTTGAGTCTCCTCCAAAGTAACAAAAAATGTGTGATTTTCTGTCTCTGTAGTGTCTGCATTTTGCAGTTTGAAAGCTTGTGTGTGCAGTTTCTGTTTGTTCTATTATTCCACTTTCATTCTATTACTTCACATATAAAATGATCTAACTCCTCTAAGTTATTACAAGTTTGGAATAGAGGAGTTCCTCCCTCCTCCATTACCTGCAGGGTCATTACCTGTGGTAATGTGTTAATGCACTGCATAGAGACTGTGTCTTTTCATCTCCCTAACTAGCCCCATTAAAATCCATTCAGCTAATGAGCCTTCACTCAGTCCGCCAGTGATTAAGACCTAATGCCTGATCTGTACAGCACTCTCACCGACAGGCCCTCTGCTTTCATTTAGCTACGCTGTGACTACATTACCGCACAAAGCACACACTGGCATACAGCACAACGTCAGCTGTAAACTGTTCGTGGAACATATGTGGATCAACAATGGCCATGAAGAATACTTGATTCTGAGTGGTCAGATTGCTATGACATTTTCTACAGACGTTGATGATCCCAAGAGGATGAATACTAATGACTTCCATAATCCCCTGGATTCCTCTAGTGCCACCATGCGGTTGACATTTGAGGTTTTGAGTGAAGTAACCCAACAATTTGGATTGTCTTTTAATTCATTTCTATCAATTTTGATGTTTGATTTAGACATTCTTAGGCCCTAGTGGATGACCTGATCCCATAACTTCCTCCAGCACCATCATCAGGTCAAAGTTTCCCCAATATTCTAGTTTATGATCAAATATTTGCAAAACTAATAATTCAGATCTGCTTTGTCTGATGTTAGCGTGCCTTGCTAAACTAAGTAGTGGTAGCATGGTAAACATTACACCTGTTTAACATTGGTATGTTAGCACATTGTCACTGGGTGACATTAGCATTTGGCTCAAAGCACTGATGTGCAGCTAGGATGGCTACAGACTCTTAGTCTATACCATTGATCAGTGTGGCTTATGTCTTTTTTAGCTGGATTTGTAGTCATGTGTTAGTGGTATACTGTGTAGCAGTAACATTTAGCAGTAAGTTTGTTGGGTCCATAGCAAAGTCTGCACCATAGCTGACTTACTTGTCCTGTAAAAACGTAACTGTGTGTCAGGGCTCCATGTGGAGACTGGAGGAACTGCTTGTGCTCCGTCTGACAAGTTTCTGCTGCTGGTGGAGATTGATGAGAGTGAAGACAACTAAAAGATGGTCTATGCAGTAGAAAGGGACAAATATTTTTTTAATTGATGCTACATGACCAGAGAAAACAGAGAAAATTAGCCTTGGTATTCCCTTTTGCTTAAAAGGTTGAAAACCTACAACAACCAGAATGCACTGTGCCGTCATCCTGCCTGGCTAGAGGTGCTTGACTATCGGCTGTGGCAGCCTCCTCCTCCACTGTATGTTGTAATTCCTCCGCACTGTGCTCTGATCGTTAAAAAAGTAGCCCTGAATGTCTGATTCCAGCATCAAACTATTAAAATAATGTTCTTGTAGTTCAAACAACAGACTTAGAGCTGGCAAAAGGAGATCTGGGTGCAGCCAACATGGAGGAAAGTTAAACATTGATCATTTGCATATACTACCCACATTGTGATGATACAAAGCTGGCTGAAAAAAGTCCCCCCACGGGAAGTTGAAGAAAGTCTGAGTTTTTATAATGCACAGCTTCAGTGCAAACACTGCTGCTCTTTATCTCAGTGAATGAGTGAACACTGATTGCACAGAAGTAGTCTCCTATTCAGTCATGAGGTGAAACTCAAGTTATCTGGACGTGACTGTAGTTATAGGTCCCACCACTATTTTACATCTCATGCATGAAAGAATGCAAACACACTTACTGGCTTACACTTACTTACAGCCTGACTATGAGCAATACACCAGTTTGATATTGTGATGGTGCTATCAGCAGGGGGAACTCAGAAAACTGTAAAAACCCCTTAAGTCAAGTTTGAATCCAGCTTTACACCAAGAGATTGCTGTCATTAAACTTTCCTCAAAGATGCCTCAAGTAAAATGTTGCTCATCCCTCCCACACATACAATAGAGGAATGCTGTAGTTTTACCATTATCATATAGATGACTTCCATGCATGCAGCTGCACTTGTGAGCAAACACCCTCACACACACATGCGGATATGAACTCACATCTGTCCAAGTGTGACGATACAAACAAAACAGTCTGCAGCATCCAGGTGGCAACAACATCAAGCAAACCAGCTCATCAAGCAGAGCAGCCACACCTGTAACACATGTTGATGTAGCTGATGGTACTGCTGATCAAGGACACCACCTGAGTCTCTCATTCAGTTATTTACCCTCCCTTCCTCCACCTCCTGCCTTCCTTCCCCTTTTTCCCATCAATTAAATTCACTTCACAAGTGCTTTGTTGGCGGGACCTCAGGGTGCTGTTGCCAAGGCGCTTTTGATTTAATATCTGTCATGCGTAGGGAAAATTAAAAAAAACTGGGGAAAATAACAACAACATGTCTGGAGTTCCACACAGAGCCTCACAGTAGGAGAGGGGGGCGTTTGTCCCTGCAGGGCAGATGAGATGTGTGCGCCCAGTGGGGGCATGAGGACACACCACCGCTCCATCGTCTGGGGGGAGAAGACACAGCTTGAATACATAAATGAACGATCCATTTTCTCTTCTCCCGCTCGACATTTTTCTCACCCCTGTGCTGCCTCTCCGCTGTGAGTCACTCTGGATCGGAGGGAGCTGTTGTTAAACTGTTGGGCCCTCTCAACTCCTCACCGCTCGCTCTCCATCACTGTCTCTCTTTTGTTTGCTCTCTAACTTTTCTGACTCTGGAGAGACTCCGAGGGCAGATGGAAAAACAGAACTTTGGGCCAGATGGTGCAAGATTACAGTTAGACACAGTAGATGTCACTTTAAAGAGAGAACACAGGAACACAGACTGTAACTTTTGACAGTAGAAATAAGACATTCTTCCTCTTACAAATGAAAACATGAATTCAGAAGAAGTAACACAGGGAGTTTACAGCTGCAGGCTCATGCTTAGTGAAGTATCTGTTTTAGTGCCTTGTCTCTACATGTGCTGCTGTTGTGCTATGATTTAGCATTTACCAACATCCTGTGAGGTGACTTGTGGACACAGTGGCCGCCGCTCAGAAAAAGTTACATACATCTCACTTTATATTGCACATTCTTTGGGTTTGCACGGTAGCAGAAGCCTTTTCTGATGTTTTAATCAATCACTGGAGAAAAGGTTTCTATAGGGAGTTATTTGAAGTGTTTTTTCAGTCAACTTACATATTAAATGTTGTGAACACTGACATCAAAATGATCAGTTTATTCCAAGTCGATGACTTACTCTTGATTGGTGCTATTTTCACTGACTGTTATCTGTCTCTCATGTGCGCTTTACAGATATGAATAATTCTCTCTGTAATGTAACTGACCCATCCGTCTTGTTTCCTCCATCCCAGGGTTCTCCATAACTACATGCTGTGGCGCATTGTGGCAGCGCTAAGTGAACACCTGTCCACAGCCTTCCGCAGCACCATCCATGAGTTCTCTCGGGAGATTGACGGCACTGAGCAGCAGCTGGAGCTGGGACGGCTCTGCCTCACTCAGACCAACAAACACTTCGGCATGGCCCTGGGAGCCCTTTTCGTCCAGCAGCACTTCTCCTCACAGAGCAAGGCTAAGGTATGGGTGGGTGTGGGTGGTGGGGGGGGGGGGGGGTTTGTTGGGACAGTGTATAGATAGATGTGTGGATGGATAAAGTCACATGAGCTACAGTTTGTCCTGTTTCAGAAGAGATAAGACTTTGCATCGAATTTCCTTTGCATGTCAAGTTCTACAAATGAGACACGAGCCAGCTGAACCCAGCTGGTACTGAACAATTCAGACAATTCAGTTTTCACTTGAAGGTGGGATCCATTGGCAGAAATGAAATATGACATTCATATTGATGTTTTCCCCAGTTTATAATCACCTATAACTGAGAGTCGGTGAGTTGCCATTAGCTTAGAATGAGCCCTTTATCTTTTCTGCATAGAAATCTTATCATAGGGGGGGGGCTCTTCCACAGAGCCCACCATGTGGCACCGCTATGTTTCGACAATAGCACAGAGCAGACAAACAGGAACTTTCACATTTTCAGCTTGAATTTGGTGGCACACATGCTCCTAGAAGAAGAGGTGTAAGTGGTTGCTGGTGTCAGCTAACCATTATGTGATGTGACGAGTTAAAAATAAACTACTTTTGACAAATGGAGGATCTGTTTTCCAAGCTCATGCAATGCATTGGCTGCATCCTGGTTGTGCGTACACACTAATTGTAAGCAGGTTTTTAGTATGAAGTGTATCCACACAAGGAAATGTAGCTAATGAATGCTCTAATGTGTTTACAGAGCCCTGTGCAGACTGTTACCTTAATCCTGCTACTGCTGGATTTATGACCATTACAGTAACACCCATTCCTGTAACATATGTTCCACTCCTGCCCGCAACTGCACATATAATGATATTCCCCTCCCTCCCTCCCACACAACAATCACTTTGTGTCCTCTCCCGTCCCACAGGGAAAAGCGTTATATCACTGTGTCGTATTAATACAGAGATGCGACCTAATATAGCAAAGTTGTTTTCTGCTGTATTTATACATTTTAATACTGTAAAAAATCCTCCATTATACCCAAACAAAAAAAAACAAATTGACTGCTTGGCAACAATCTTCACTTTTGTGAAAATAAACTGGAACACCACAGTCTGAGTTTGATTGATGCTTCGTTTGATTTCACTTGATTGATCAGTGAAGGCATCATTTCCTGTCCGTACACAACAGTCAGTATAAACTGTAGATGTTTCTGGGATCTAACGTCAAGAATAGTTCACTATGAAAATCAGCATACGGTACATATTGTATGCAGTTAGTTTGTATTATGAAAGAAGGATACAGCATCTGTCTCTTTCCCTCTTCCCATCTGCCTGCATCACATGACATGTGTGGATGTTGATGACTCAGAGACAGAAAGAAACATCAAATAAATTAGCCTCATGTTTTACTTAACATAACAGCCCAAACCCTGCCCAGTGCTTTGTTACACTGTGTTTTTATCTGCAAATAAACTGGCTTCCTGAGCAGTTTTTTCACAACCACTGTTGCAGATGCATAATGATACACAATCACATTATACCTTAGGCTCAGATTTGCACAAAGGAGAAAAGACTACAACCAGACTGTAGTGAACAGATAATTGAGACATTTCAGATTTTTAAGAGCCTATTTTAAGTAGCAGTTTTGCATGACTTTGAACCATGTGTCAATTTCTAACTGCCAGATCTATCATTATTTCTTTAATGAAGGTGTTTCCATCACTGCTTAGTCTAAAATATATGCAGTAATGTGTAATTAAACTGTGGCTTCTATTGACTGATTAAAAAAATATTTGGACAGCAATCTGTGTGAAACCAACCGACCTTCAAAGGCATCAGAAAGAAAATCCACAAAGCTGACCCCGGTCTCGAATTGAATTTTAATGACTGTACGTGGTACTGAAAACATTTAACAAGATTTTATAATCATCGGAGACATTTATAATCCTGGAAAACAAATATTTCAAATTTCATAACTTCTCTGTAATTTCCATAACTGTGTCAGCACTGAAACTAATCACTTCTTTCTAATGCTTCTTTATTTTTCTGTTCTCTTTTCAAATCTGCCCGACCTTGATGAATACTTTTGAGAACCACTTTGTCAACCTAGATGCGTCAGATACAAATCACTGCTTTGAATTATTGCACACACTTTATATACACTGTTGCCCATAAAGTTGGAATAATTGTTCAATACCCCCAATTTTGTTAAAGCCTGAATACACAGTTTGCAAAGGTTAATTGTGGTTTAAGTTTCACTGTGATATGTTTGGAAGATTTTGATCAATAAAGTTGAGAAGATATACACTTTATTTATCAAGAATAAATCACATTGTCACAATCATTTCATGAGAAGAGGTAAAAAACATTTTATTCCAACTTTATGGGCAACAGTGTATATATGCTATGCAGTACATCATTTGTAAGCATTTGCATAGAAGTCTTGATACCAGTACGTGATTGTTCACAAAAATATGTGCAGATGAATACTGTTGGTCACTTATGCCTCGGTTTGTCCGTTTGTCTAAACAGCTTACTAAGGAACACAAATTCACTTCACAAACCTCCCACCAATTTCAAGGCTAAGTTATAAATTACATGCTGCAGATAACTGAGTTCAAATTTCAACTTTCCACATCCAGTCCGTTTACTTTCCAGGCGTTAAAAGAACTGTCCTCACTTCAGGAGCCAACCAGTGTGAGGGGGGATGAGAGGGATAAAATCAATATCTTGTTGCTGTCTTTTTGCACTCTCTTGAAATGACATTACGCATTTGTTAATCATGATCATGTATCATGACCGCTTAATGTTTGGGTGAAGACAGGGAGAAAGAATTTGGCGCTATTCTTGGTCAAACTCTTTTTGGCAGACTAGACACTGCTGCCTCTTGGTGTTTGACCTGAGTTCTGGTTCATCGTTTTCTTTGGCTGTGCGGGGGCAGTGCAGGGGGTCCAGCTGTGGCGTTTCACATGGCCAGATGATTTTGATTGATTCCTGCACTGGGATCTGGAAATACCATCCAGGCCAATCCCAACTGTCTCTAGTCTCCACCTCTCACTCACTGCTTTATTGTTTCTATTTTGCTCTCTACCAAGGTCGGACTCCCACCTCTACCCTATGGTCTCCTTCTCTTTCACCTTAATCCTCCCCCATATGTATTCTTATAACTGTCTCATGTCCATTCTAGGACATGGGGATATGGTTCCCAATGGGATTTCTAACCTCAGTAGCCCCATGCTCTTTCTTTAAGCCCCCTATCATCTCCCTTTCATCTTCTTCTCATACTCTCACGGTCCACCCTACACGCTTTATCTTACATTGAGCTGATTGTCTTCTTCTCTTACAAACTCTTAAATCTCTGCCAAAGCTCAGGACTATAAAGCATAAAGCAAGTTTGACACTTCTGGATAAGTTCTGGGCGCTAATTACTTTCTATGTGCTGCACCTTAATTGAAATTTAAGTTCCCAAGCCCCTAATGTTCCATTTAAGATTCTAATAAGATACTAAGTGTAAGTTTCATAAATGCCTCAAGCTAGTGGAGCTGTTCTGATTAATAATAGAGAAGAGAGAGTTTCAGAACCAAACCTACACTTTTTTTCTGGATGAAAAGGGTGCAACTAAACTAAACATCATTCAGACTATCAATAGTATTTATCCTGCGAGTGTCTAATGTGGGCAGGATAGAAAGTCTCACGTTGGGTTAATGCATTTACATTTTTTTCCATGTTCACGCTGATCATTTCACATTGCTCGTAGACATCAGTCTGCACAATGTTGGCATGTTCACACAGGTTGGAGACCTCATTATCAACACGAGAGGCACCGGCCTCGATGCCAGTGGCGATGTGTGAAGCCTTGACCTGCTTACCTCAGCATGAACAAGAATTAATGAGTCTCAGGAGCCGAAGCTGAGAGACAGGAGACAGAGCAGGAAAGATGAGCTTTCTTATTATCCTGAATCACCAATGTAGAAGGAGCTGATGCACACAACATGTCCAAGGGGTCTTTTAGTAGTAAAAGTCTTGTTTACAGTGGTTTGAGCGAGCAGCAGTATAATTCTTTAAAGGTTCTGTATATGCCATTAAGAGCATTAATATAGCATTACTTACCCTGACTAACTATTTGCTATGTAAAGATACAATGGAGTAATAGTGACTGGAGCAGCAAATGAAATTTCACTGACTCTGTGCACAGTGAAACCAAGCTGAAAAATGAGTCAGGGCCACTGCTCAGCGATTGATTCAGCTTCCCGGGCTCTCAGATGTTAGGATTCGGGTAGACCCCTGACGACATCAGTACGTTATGGTTCAGACAAATAAAAAGCTAATGGGCAAAAAAAGCACTGTATCCTTTATGACAACTGTGGTCTGCAGCTGCTGCATTTGCAAGTGAACACTATAGTGTGTAAATGTCTAAAATCATGCGGGGTGCATCAATGTGAGACTTTGAGATTTGACGCCAAAGTTGGCAAAATGCAGGATTTGCTAAACTCTGACACTAACAAATCCGTTAGCTCTCATATCCCTTTCTCATTAGCAAAGAACTGTGAAAGTATAGTTTTGTTTCTTTTTCAGAAAAATTCTTGATTCCGCGAGCAGCTTCTCATTTTTAGCTGGTGCTGACCGTTGCTTTTGCTGTTTAAAATAAAAATGTCGCTGATTCCAAGTCATTACATTCCTAGTTTTCTGTGTGCAACAATCATGCAGAAGTGAAAAGAATCAGCTTTGATTGCACTCTAAGGTGGTTCCTAATATTTAATTAGGGCGGAGGTGACTTAGGGGAATTCTTCCCTTTTATGGATTCTGGAAGAAAAACGAGACATTCTCAGTAATTAAAGTTTCATTGGTGGCTCTGTGGCATACTCACATTATAAATTGTATGTTCTCTGCGTCTTTACACTGCAACTGCAAGCTATTTCCCATCACAGAACACAAGTCAAAGCATCCCATTTCAGTCACTTTGACTTTTGTTGGTACTTGCAGCTGGAAAATAGAGCCATGTACCATTCTGTTTGTGAAATGAAATCGGCTGAGCGCTTTGACTCGTGGTTTGTGGTGTGTTTTGGCTGCACATAGGGTCAGTGGTAATTACATATTGGACAGTGGGAATTCACATTACCCACTACTGACATCAACAACTGCAGCAATGGAACTACAAAGGTGGGAGAAAATCCACCATTGTAGGTAGATATGCATCATCAGTTAGTAATGCAAGCACCAGTTTGTTCATGCTTGATCATATACTCTTTAATTACACCTTTATGTTTTGGGATTTGGGCAATTTCAACAAAGGAAAACCCCTGACAACTTCAAATCCTCAGTATTTCTCTGTAACATTAAATATTATTGACTGAATAAGCAACTATCAAAGTTAACAAAAAAAAATTGGTTGTAATTTATCAAGAGTTTGCATAGTAACTTAACTCTAAATACACTTTTTTTGAGTAATTAAACTACATGTACAGTCACTTTATTAAGCCATCCATTGAACACACAAGAAGTGATGTGACAGTGGGGGCAATGGTGGGTGGCATTTTTGAATTTCTGAAGGGGGTGTGCTAAATCTAAATGGGTGTTAAGTTGCTTTTTAAATTAATTATTCCAATTAGATTCTCCACTTGTACATTTCCAAGGGGTATTATTGATTGCAGTGCATTGACAATTGATAGCAGCCTGGCTACTCTTCAAAGCAAGAACCAACCATAACAACAATCCCATAAGAATCCTAGCTGTGATAAAGGCAGAGTAAAACATCCAGCAGTGTTAATAAGCAGAAAGATGCCCACGGCACAAGGTTCACATTTGCTTTACCTTGGTTTTTATCTCGTCCATAGTTTCACATTATGCTCGTTTACTGTGTTTATGTCACAAATCACAGGGGAGGGGGGAGGGGTGTGGAAGAGGCACAGTCTGTCATCAGAGTGAGAGGCGTTAGCTTGCCAACCCCTGGCAACGAGCCAAAAAGTCCATCATTTCCTAATTTTACCCTCCGACAACTCCATCCTCCGCTTTCTAAAACCGGGCACCTCCCAGGCTGCTCATCCCTGGGAGCTGACTGCAGCACAGCCAGATTATTGAGGGAACTCCAAAAGGGAGCTACGCTTGTTTATTAGGCAATGAAGAGGCATCACTTGGCTTTGTTTTCATTCATCAAGTTTTCTATTAAGTCTGAAACTGAATACTTGTACTAAAGAGTAGTGAAGGTACTATAATTCTTTATATACTTTTTTATTTGTATATTAACAGGTGTTCTCGGGCATTCATTTCAGACCCCATCTTTGTGTGGTAATAGGGGATAGCTACCTATAGAGACCAAAGGCGCTATGCTTTTCCTATTTTGGTAACACAATGGCTGCAACACTTCCTTGTGCTGTAAAACAAGCCTTCATTTTCACACCCAGTAGCAGACAGAACTGTATAGTGAAAGCAAGGCTTCTGGGGAACCACTCTAAACGCTGATGGTGTCATTATTTTACAGCCATTGCACTGTGCAATTAACATTGACTTCATAATGATGAGTTACACCAAAAAAAGTTGTCTTCTAACACTTTAAGATTCAAAAACTCAGCTCATCTGCCTCATCAGGACTGTGTGGGTGTGTTTTGTTCATGATTCCTACAACTATCATCAAATTCGGACTGAAATGTTGCCAAGTCCTGATTGGTGCACAGAAGTACATGACATCACATTTTGTTCAGCCCACTTCAAACCAGTGAGAAACAGACAGACAAAAAGACAAACATAGGAATCCTTCATGCAAAAACTCTAAAACTGATCTAATTGAGGCTAAATAAGAGTGTGTGCTTATGTAGTATCCCATAACTCAAAGTAAGCTGACAGAGAGAATATGTTTTTGAACTGTTTTTAAAACTTCTTCTGTGATCCTCCCCCAGGTACAGGAGCTAGTAGAGGACATAAAGCACTCCCTGGACCTTAGGCTACACGAGCTAGACTGGATGGATGAAGCCACCAAGGAGGCTGCCAGAGCAAAGGTTCAGAGCCTCGCTCAGCTTCTGCATCATAAACATGACTCCCTACCAGATCCGATTAGTATTTGAAAAGAATTTAATTATTTCTTTGCAATGCCTTTCTTTCTGGGGGTTTGATTGATTGTTTGGTTAGATGGAAGTGTGTGATAGAAAACATCAAGGGCTTGACATTGAGGAGTGTGGATCGCCTAATCCGGATCTCTCTGTGGTGCTGATTTAGGGTCTGCACTGCAAGATATCCCTTCTAATACTTTTACAATCTGAAGTTATAATCCTTTTAGAGGGCCATGCTGAATATAAAGAGCTTCCCTGTAATCCTATTACATTGAGTTGCTTGATTAGTTGATGCAAGTGTGTGTGTGTGTGTGTGTGTGTGTGTGTGTGTGTGTGTGTGTGTGTCTGTGTCTGTGTCTGTGTTTGGGGAGTGGCAGTGTGCCTAGGTCCAAAAAACCAGTGTGTATGAGTGGTTATTAGTTACTGAAAATGAATGTGGGGTGATGTTGGAGCATTTGTTTCTCCCTCTCTCTCCGTCATTGCATACCACTCTCTTCTTCGTCTTCTCTCCCAGCTGAAGCACATGATGGTGATGACGGGATACCCAGACTTCCTGCTCAAACCTGAGCTCATAGATCAAGAATATGGGGTGAGTCACGAGCTTCCTACTTCACGCTGTGCTGTCCAATCATCCTCACCACACACCCACACCCACACATTATGCAATCAAATTCCTTTTCCCAGCATCCCTTTCATCACTATGCATCCTGGGGGATGGTATTCAGATGGAACCAAAAAAACATCATGCACAGGAGTATATGAACTGAAAACATACTGATGAGACTGTTCAAATAAATAATATACCTTAAAGTAATAATCTGGAAGATTTCCAGTTAAATAAATATCTGTTCATTCATTAGCTGTTGCAACACGAGGGTGACTGAACCTGCGGTCCACTGGTGAAAGCCTCTGCATTTGCAGTATTCTCTGGTATTACGAACTGCATGTTGAGTCAACATTCCTGGGAAAAATCATAAAAGGAACCCATCACCCAGCAGTGGTTGGTCAGCCAGAGACGGTAGGCAGGACTGTTTTCTCTGGTCTCAGCTCAGCTGTGAGTGAACAGTTACTATGGCCAAGCCAACAAAGAAAAGGTCAATGACTACAGACAATGAGACCTCAAAAACAAGTGCAAATCCAAGAAAAGGAAACAAATTTGAATTTCAGATGAAGATAAACAGTCAAAACACAAGCGAGGATGCTCTTTGGATCCAAAAACACACCTGCAGTTATAGATTAGCGCCATAGGTGCTGCTAAAGACATTTAAAAGAAAGACTTTCATTATGCTACGTTAAGCATTTTGATTCAATTAGGAGGCAGGTGTAAAGCAGCAGCTCAGCTGTCAGAATCATGCAGCGTTTGTTGATGGAAAACTAGTTGGGCAGCTGTACAGCATGTCCATGTACTTGCTTAAATGTTGGAGGGAAGGATTTAAGTGTAATCCAGATTTGAAAACTGCACTGAAGTATTCTACTTGTGTACTCAATAATTTTTTTTCATGCTGTTTTACACATGTCAGTGGAAAATATTAGTACTTTTTACTTTCCCAGCTCCAGGTTCATGTTTACATGAATCTATGATCAGCTTATTAAAGAAAAGTTGGCCCCAACTCCATGGCTCAACAACAAGAGAAGTGCAGTATGTGGGTATGGATATGTGTCCATGTGCTCGTACACAACCAAAAAGGGCCACTCAGAAAAACAGATGCTTCATAGTGCTCGTACTGGTCTAAAACTCCACAAGGTACCTTTAAATAAAGGATCACAATACTACATCAGCTAGGATGAGTGAAATTACATTTAATGTGGAGGGAAACTGGCAGCTTGTGAAGGACTTCTCTTGCTTTAATCACAACTTCACTCACAAACAAACAGTATTACCGGTTCTTCTCCTTGAGCTTGCAGACTCAAGAGTGGAAGGAGGTTGTGGTGGCTCTGTTCGTGGCAAGTTTTCCTCCATCTGTTGGCACAGTTTTGAATAATGCGCTGCACAGATGTGTATTTTTGTCACCAACTGACAGAAGCACATCTGGCCCTGTGAGACTAAACAAGCAAAACAAAAAACAAAAACAAGAAAGATGATGTATGTATGTATGGATGGAGATGGTACAATGGCAAGTTACATTCAATTCTTTTGGCAAGTGAACAAAACCAGTATTCAATCTGAGTAAACGACTGCAAGTGCATTTTAATGTTAGCTACTTGCACTACAGCAGGAGGGAATATCCCTCACACATACACAGAGAAGTCGTGCCACAGATTATTTCATAACTAAAACAGCTAATTAGTTGCTGACTTACTTCACACACATCACACATATTGGAAAACACACCTACCCTACTTCTACAGAACCTCTGAAGCTCACTAATTAACATGTTATATTGGTGTTACATGTTTAATCTGAACAAAAGGTGTTTCATGGCAAGCTGTTTCTCCTGTTTCAAGTCTTAATGCTGAGAGAAGCCACCTAACTGCTGGTGGCAGCTTCGTGTCCAGTGTATCACACTTCTCATTTGACGCTCTGCCTAAAATCCCCAAAATTTCAAACTATTCCTTTAATTCATAGCACACAGCACAAGTGTTCCCTCTCATAGTCTCCTCACGTCTGTGGTTTGCAGTTTGATGTGAACGAGAAGACCTATTTCAAGAACATCATCAACAGCATCAAGTTCAACATCAAGCTGTCAGTCAAGAAGATCCATGAAGAAGTGGACAAGACGACGTGAGTGTCAGAGCTCCCAATCTTACACAAGCTACACTAGCCAGCCGTCTCAGCTCGCTGACACGCAGTGCAAAGCAATTAAAGAAGGATGATGTATTTGAAATCCAGCGTGAGCTAATGTAGCTGAGGCGCACACTGGACGCTGCAGTTCCACCGCTCTAATGTGTCTGACATGCTTAACATGTGTCCCTGTGAATCCCTTTTTAGTTTGACATATTTGTTGATGCGCCTCTGAATTAAACCAGCAGATACCAAATCAACATACACAGCTGGAGAAAATCCATTTGATTTACTTATCTGTAGCAGTCAGGCAGCAGCAAAGTGCTGTGGGACATGTGGTTCATTTTTCTAAAATACAGCCCTCTACGCATGAATTTAGTGCCTCTCTGTGATGACAGCACATTACAGTCACATTAGTATTCCGAGGTGCTCAAAACAATCATTAGCCCACACTCAACGCCTGAAGAGTTAAATCACATGATACCCCCCTTTTATCACCAAAAAGTGAACCTTTCATCACTCACTCTCTCTTGTTACTGGGAAATAAAGAAAGAAGGACACATTTCTCATCCTGCTCCCCCCTGTGTTTGTCTCCCCTCCATCTCTCCACAGTCCATGCAGAGCCATCAGTCAGTCACTCCTAGAACAAGGGCATCTCACACTCTCAGAGTTATTTGGGGGGATTTTGTGCCAATCGATTGGTCTGGCTTTAAGTGGATTACCATAAAGGAACTGTCCGCGGTTTCATATGCAGAGAGGAACTTTGGCCGTGGGACCACACGCACCGAATATTTCTCACCAGGGGGTTTAGAAACAGAGCTAGGCAGAGGTGTTTGGCATTCTGTTCAGGATCGGGATGTGCTGCGAGTAGGTAGATTGGTGATTTGAGTGTGTGTGTGTGTGTGAGGGATCCCATCTTTAAAACCCTGTTTGGTTGGCACTGTTTGTCTCCTCAGGTGGCTTCTCCCCCCTCAGGCCCTTAATGCCTACTACCTCCCTAACAAGAACCAAATGGGTGAGTGTGTGACATCTCATTGTACATACTGATATATGTGTTCTGTCTGTCATCTGTCTATACGCTCACACACTTTTGCCATGCTGCACCACAACATGCACCGTGCATTAGTTACAAGCAATTACACCATGTTAGCACCTGCTTTCAACGAGGCAAACAAGACGGACGCCTACCTCCTCATATCATATTCCTTCTCATCGCTCACTTTCTACTTCGATCTCCACCTCACATACTTAATACCCCCCTGGAGGAAAAACAAGCAGTAACACCTTCCTGAGTTTTAACAAATCTAGCCTTGCGATGTCACCCCTCCCCTCGCCTCCCCGGCTTCCCTCCTCTCCTCGTCTTCTCCCAGGATCGGCCTGCTGTCTGTGTCTGCCTGCCTGCCTGCCTGCCTGCCTGCTGGATTTAATCTCTCGCAGAAAAATCAATGGTGTGCTTGCAAGCTGATGCTAGAGGACAGGAGGAGTCAGACAAACACAGTCATCAGAGCCCCTTGGGTCATTTTTTTTAACCCACACATGTCATTTCTCCCACTCAGCCCATCCACTTCAGCTCTCAGCTCGCTAGTTATTTTCATACTGTCTTTTTTAAATCAAATTAACATTCCCCACTTAAGTTGTACCTTCATCTCTTCAGCTTATTCTCTTTCAGGTTCTGTTTGAACATAAAGAGACAAGGACAGTGTTTTATTTAAATGTTGCAGTGGATTTTTCTTCTGTTGCTATGCAGCTTTTTGATACAGAGTCCATTTTTGCCTTGAACTGGCTCTCAGTCACTAAATGACTGATTTCACCAACCCTGATAAGGTTAAATGCTGACTATTCATATGTTCACCAGCATACTGTTAAAGCTGGGGTAGGCAGTTTATTTTTGGTGTCATTGGGCAAAAATCACATAATAATTTATAATTCAAGTGGTCTGAGAAAAAACTAGACTTCTGCAACTCCTCTAAACCGACCCAAAAAAGAAGATGGACTTACCAAGAAGAAAGTCTAAAAGAGAAGCTCACAATAAAAGCAATAAAACACGAGTCAGTATCGCTGAAGCATTTCAGAGATGGAGAGAACCTCGCAATAAAGCGTCTTACTTCATTATCCTGTAGTAATTACATGTGCTGCAGTGATTTGCTAGGTTGTGTATGTAGATTTACCCTGAAAGGAGGCAATGAGTTGCTATGTTAAGTGTTGCTAATGGTTTAAATCCCTAAATCTGAGAAGCTGGATTCAATGCTCTCACTGTGTGCTACGACAAACACATTTGGGCAAACAGAGAGGCTTCCTGCGCTCTGCAGCGCTGCACTATGAGACGTAGGATGGAAGATGGATGTACGTATTTTACATTAACATCCTGGCTAGTGCAGTTTTAAGGCATCTGTGTTTTTCATTTCCTCCTAACTGTCTTTTTCCCTCCAAACTGAGACTGTATCAACGTGCTTTGTCAGACTTTGATTTAAAAAAAATATCCCAGTCATACTAAAACCAGAGTGTGTGATTTTCATATGGATCTGGTCATTTTCACTTCCCTAATGTTGGTTCTTTATCTCTTTTCCAGTCTTTCCCGCAGGCATCCTTCAGCCCACTCTGTACAACCCTGAGTTCCCACAGTAAGTAGCCCTGCTCCTGTCCCTGTCTCTCCCCCTGCTGCCCGCAGGGAGGCAACAACATCGCCACAACCGCAACATCAAAGGTCATTAAAGGCTACGTTAATCTGACAAGCCTCTGCTTCCCCTAAGTCCCAGCACACCTGATTAAACCAATTTAACTACCCACTGAGAGATCAATTACCGAACAAGGTCCTGCTAATGGAACAGGTGTCATTGAGAGGTTTCCTCCCTAAATTTGAGTCCATGGAGTAATTTGATGGTGCATGAAAACAGATAGCCTGCCTGTCTATCTTCCTCATTTATGGCTCTCAAATCAGCTCTTGGTGTTGAGTCACGGCATTATTGGACCAAACTATTCGTAACTATAAATTAGGGATGTATTTAAATCAGAACACAAATTATATCTCCCTCAGTTGTGCAATTTGGGTAGGAGCTCTGTGTATTTTTACTAAGGGCTGACAGATATGGGCTGTTTCATGGTCACTGATACTCTTTGGAATACAGCTACTAATTGGAAATGCAGCATTTTATCATAATACGTAGTGTTTTTTAAAAATCCATCGTCTTTATGCCAAACAAGGACAAACAAGTATTTGATTGCTGTCATGTTGGAAAAGCCTTTGCATTAACATGCATTAACATTTAAATCATTATATTATTAATAAAGCCAAACCAAACTAACTGCAATTAGAACTGAAGCTGAGCTGAAATGTTTTTATACTAGAGTCAGCTCCAAAATAGTCATTTGGAAGCAAATAATTGACATAATTATTTGACTCTTATCAGCAGCTAAATACATAATTTTGATACTTACCAAGTATTTTGCATACTTAATGTTGAAAATTAAATCAAACTGAATTCCAGGCTTGGTTGCTTAGTGTTAGTATCCCAGATATTCAGATCTGAAGTTTACCTCTTGAATTTTTTCAAGTGCATATTTTTACTTGAACTTTAATTCATTTGAACATACTGTAGGTTTTGAATATCGGGTATGCCTACTTCATTTGTGAACATGAAAAGTATGTGTACCTGAAATTAAGTTTTTGAAATTGCACAGCCTGGAACTGACTATTGACAAAGAGGGAATTCTGCAGCATTTAAATGTCAATGATATGTTTTCAGTAGTGACTAAATTTCAAAATCAGGTATTCAGTTGCTGCCAAGATTCAAATCATTATTGCAATTGCTTGCTTCTGTATGTTATTTTGAGCCAAATTAACATGTTAGGTTTAATGAAGAAACCAAACTTCTCAAACACTGAATGCCTTTCAACAGTTTTCAGTACTTAATACAGCACTGTGTGTTACTATGTACACATTCTTTACTCAATCAAGTCAATATAATAAAACATGCTGATCAAAATGTCTAACTAGAATATACTCAGGTGTGACTAATATAATTGTGTCTCATAACCATGATCCAGAAGCGCAGCACACTGACTTACTGATACCTCATGGTGATTAGTACTTTGTTACAGGACACATTTTGACTTGTCGTAGCAGGAAAAGCACAGGTGTTACTAATAACATTAACAATGTCTCTGTTCTATTCAGGAGCCCCAATAAGCTATGACAGTGTGACAGTGAGCCGGTATGAACAATACCAGGACCCTGAAGCAGAAGCAGCTAAATGCGATTCAGCTGTGATTTTATTATTCACACCTGTGCTTTTCCTGCTCTGATCTGTCCAAGTGTGTTCAGTGGAAAAGGTGTTTAAAAGGCTTCAGCTGACCCACACCTGCCGCACAATCACTGCACTAACCTCTCCTGATCTTTGCTGCTAAGGACCGTGCAGTGGTTTTACATGTTTTACTCTGTTAATTATAAGCTGTGTGTATAATTTACTTTCATTCATAATTTACAGCTGTGTTCATTTTATATTACTCTCGACCATTTATCACAGCCTCCCGTAAGTTTATAGCATGACTCCCTACCTCTCAGGCCGCCTCTGTTTTCCTTTTATTCAAACAGTTTTCTATGGTTAGGCACTGACAGATTAAAAGTAATCTCGAAGACAACATAGTCATTGTACTTTTTTTTAAAATGATCAGCATCCAACTCAAAATGTCAGTTTCCTTTAACTCACAAATAAGAAAGTGTTTCCACAGGGGTTTTTGACAGTTTATTCATTTAAAGTTTGGAGAAAACTAAATGTTCACAGCCGCAGTGCTTCCAGCAACGTATTTAAAATGTATATTGAAGTATTGTACTGGAGTTAACATGCAAAACAGGAGATGGAAACATGTTTGTTGAATACATAGCGAACATTTGACTCAGATGACTGATCACCTGTTTCTGCTGTTGGCGACTTGGCCCGTGTATTAGAATCATAATATTTCTTTGTCTTCATGTCCGGACAGCATGAAACATGGCCAGTGGTGCAGTGGCCATGTTTCTGTCATACACGGATGAATTCCTGGGGGGGGGCGCCGCATCGGTGGGCGGACTGGCTGGCGGGCCGTCAGTCTCTATACTGGCCCTTCCTGTGTGCCTGTCATTCAGGGTGCACACTCTAAACCAGTTGATGGAGAGACGCCTAATGCACCTAATTCAAAAGTTTGCTTAAAATTCTCTTGACATTAGTTGGAAACACAGCTAGTGATGGATTACTTGTCGCAGCTATCTCTCAACGCTGAGAGTTGATTTTCATACAATACTGGCATGAATTAAAACCAAATGACTGCCTGGAAAGAAGGGAATGAAGCCAAAACTTTTAGGTGTGGCTACCAGCGCACTGCAGCACTGAGGCCTGTTTTTCCACTCAACATACCTTTTGTTAACCAGAGCTGTTCACTGAGGACAAAACTGCTGCTGCCAGTGTGGAGTATTATTCTAAGCCAGCTCATACAATACAGTCCAAATAGCTGCAGCCTCCTGCATTTATTCATTCAACTTCAGCGAGTAATCACACACACACACACACACACACACACACACACACACACACACTTATCCAACATTAGCTAACACTTCTATGTCTTCATTAGAGGTGATCTCCACTACTTCCAATATCTGCTGCCATGCATGCTTATCAATCTTAATTAATGATGTAGTAAAGTACGCGTGTGTGTGTGTGTGTGTGTGTGTGTGTGTGTGTGTGTGCATGCACCTGTCCCCTTGAAGTTATTACTGCAGTAGCCCTAACCTCCCATAAACTCTCACACACACCTCTCCACTATCACGTCGAGTATAATGAAGCTTCAATCAGCCAGTTAGTTTAGCGGGGGAGTTGGGCCCAGTGTGAGGCAGCGTATCGACTAGCTGTCAGAAAGTCATTTTCAGACGTAGCCATGTGAACAGCCTTGAGTCTGCCCTCTCATCGTTCTCTATATCTGCATGTGCCGCAAAGACAGCGATCCAGCCCGGCCCAGGGTCAAGGAGAGGTGGAGCGAACGGGCTGGGGCTTACACCGACACCTCACACAAGGGGGGGGGGGCGTGTTAGGCGGTGCTGTATTTTGCATCTACAAATTGGGATATTAAGATTTTGTAGCTGAAAGGTCCCACTGTTGATTTTTCCCTCACTTGTAAAACAGATATCTGATGTTGCCTAATCAGTGTGAACAGCAAAATGTGGCATTGAGCTTCTTTTTATTCAATACCAATCTGAACCCTATGGATCCAACATTAGATCCCAAGAGCAAGTTGTATTTTGTTGGCTTGGCTTGAGCAGAATTAGCAATGAGGACAATGGCACAAATCAAGGGAGAGAAAGCCACAGAGTGACTGTAATGAGACTCCTAAAAAGTCAGTAAGAAGGCATATTGCTTTGTTCTAAAGTGAGTGGGCATGCATACAGACCTATCTTTGGGTATCTGGCTGAGCAAGTAATGCCACTACATTTGCTGTATTAGTGAAACCACACGTCACTTAGCATTTACTTGCTCATCAGATATTAATACATTAGAAAAAACTGTCAGTGCCTCTAATTTCCTCAAAAATGGAGGCCTCTAAAGCTGTGTACAACCACAGACAGTATAGGACAGAGAAAAGGAGAGTTTCCTGTGTGTGTCACGTGGGTTGCACCACTGCCCCCCACCCCACCCTTTAGGAGACTAGTGGTAGGTCCTAGGTTCACTGAGTCCAATGAGAGAAGTGAACGTGACCACAAGTTATGACCGTTCCTTTCACCCCACAATCACAGAAGTAAATATTGGACCCAAACCACATTCTATGACTAAACACATTTTTACAGACAAATCAGGAGAGAATGAACTTTGTTTGAGACACATATTGTTTCTGAACCGCTCTTGAAGTGCTGCAATAGTCACTAACAACTTACTCTGACCTATTCTGTGCAAAGCTACGAATGATAGAATACTAAACAGCTGTTTCTCAGTCATAGTTATAGTTAGTTGTTGTTCAACAATAGATTATTCATGCGCTTCGTTCACATTGATGAGAGTTAGCTGTGATCATCGATATCACTCTGATGTCTGTTAAATATGAGGCTAGAGCCAGGAGATGGTTAGCTTAGCATAAAGACTGGAATCAGGGAAAAACAGCAAGCCTGTCTCTGTGCAAAGGTAACACAGTCCACCTCCCAGCATCCTTAAAGGTCAGTACTTAACACGTTTACCTTATGTGTGCTTTGTACAAACACAGAGAGCCAGAGTTAGTGAATGTAGTCAGTTCAGCACTATTCAAGCACTCGTTTGACACCAAACACAGTGGAAGCTTTGAGTAATGTTCCACATTTCTCCTTCCTGCTGCCAGGTCTCTCAACTATGGAGGGATAGGTGCTATCATTGGCCATGAGCTAACACATGGATATGATGACTGGGGTAAGCATGACAACCTCTTCCTCCATAATCCATTACAACAATGCTCATACACCCGCGAGTTTTCACCGTTCCATGCTGTGCTCCCACAATCACATTGAACTATTCTACTTCACAGAAAACGCAAGGGTTCCCTGATGCATGGTATAATTTGACGTTTGTAAGATGCCCTCCACTGTACAGCAAAGACTATTTTGAACCACAATCTCTAACTTTCATTTCCAGTCTTAAGTGCTGCCCTTTAACATACATCAAAAGAATTTAATGAGGGTGTGAAATTTCCACCAGCCATCTACCAAATGCTGGAATAACTTTGAGTGTGAGTGGTAGGTTTGTGCACTACCAGCTTCTTTGGCAGATAATCAGCCATCATTTTTATTCTACCAATCCAGTTGGCTGGAAAAGCAGTTCATTTGGCTCTTGAACGGGATACATCAGCCAAGATTAACCCTGGGTCTAACAACTCTGTACCTCCTAATGGTTTGACTCTCACAAGTGTGAAAGATGACGTGCTAGGCAGCTCTTTGGACTGTAAGGAGAGTTGCAGACTGTGCTGTCTCCATGCTAACACGGCCCCCCTGCCCTTTTCCCCATCATCTTAGTGATGCAATGGTTCATGTCCCTAGGGGGGCAGTACGACCGTCACGGCAACCTGAAACAGTGGTGGACAGAGGAGTCCTACAGAAAGTTCCAGACGAAGGCTGAATGTATCGTCAAGCTCTACGATAACTTCACTGTTTATAACCAGAGGGTGGGTCTGCACACGCACTGTGAACAACCCAGAGGAACATTTCGCAGCTCACAATAGTTTTTTCTTTGCCTCATCAGAAATAATTTATCTTATTTGGATATTACTGAATTCTTACCTGTTTCTCGTAGCATTCTGTCAATTTTACATAAAGATCATCATACTTAGGATTACCTCTCAGCATGTAACAACAGTTAAATCACTCCCGCAGTGGCCCTGGAGGAGCTTTGTCAAGTCTGAGAAAATAACCCTGGTGATGTCATAGTGATGTCACACTGATTAGGCAACATCAGATATCTGTCATTTGATTCTGGTAGCGTGCCCCATTCAGACATGATCAGTATGTTATGAAGAGGAGTAGAAGAGGAGGATTTTCAATTGAATCGAAAGACTGACCTGTCAAGATAATAGATATAAGCAACGGCACACACAAGCATTAACTGACTCCGCTCCTTCCGACTGCAGGCGGAGGTTCGCAAGCCATTTTTGCTGTCAGTCAATTTCTTCCATTTTCCCCCCAACAACAACTTTTGGTACTCAATAAAAGCTCCTCGTGGTTTCCCTGTTCCATCGATTTGAGCAACCGTAAAAGACGCAAACCATTTTGACAGTTGAGAGCGCTTCCCGTGTAGAAAATCATTTCCTAGCTTCCATCTATAGTTGTCACCACAGCAACACAGTGATGTGACATCATATGCAGACAAGCTATAGTGCTTGAACACACCAGCACAAATGAATTTATGCAGCCGTTTCCTCTCTTTGTCTAGGTGAATGGTCGTCTGACTCTGGGGGAGAACATAGCTGACATGGGAGGGCTCAAGCTGTCATACTTTGTAAGTACCATCATGATTCAAATCTCTGTCTCTGTATTCTTCATAAACACACAAACGCACAAGTGCCTCAGAATCAAGATAGAAGATCA
The DNA here is from genome assembly GCF_042242105.1 of Pempheris klunzingeri. Lineage (NCBI taxonomy): Eukaryota > Metazoa > Chordata > Actinopteri > Acropomatiformes > Pempheridae > Pempheris > Pempheris klunzingeri. Next base: position 25,655,933 of record NC_092015.1, on the reverse strand, counting down.
ACATTTTTAGTTGAATTCCCTGTGTCTGCTTGTATCAGTGTGTGTGTGTGTGTGTGTGTGTGTGTGTGTGTGTGTTGCCCGGACAGCGGAGTATCTGGGATCGTGCATAATTGAGTGTGTCAGTGGTCTTTATTAAAGCAGAGAGTTTTTTTGTGCAGAAACAGGAGTACAAAGGGAATAAGTGAATCCTTTTAAATAAATGAAAACATCAAAATGCAGCATTAGTGTCCTAAGGCCTGTTAGTCATGTCGAGTCTCACACCTGTGCAAACATAACCAGTTTCCTTCACATCTCAGGGCTTTCTATGTACGAATGTAAACGTCCCATTTGGTTTCAGACCGTAGTTTAACTCAGAGAGAATATGCTACTTTGGACATGAGGTGAGAGATCATCATCTCTGAGTATCTCCTGTCTTTCATTATTCACTCCCTCCACACACCTCTCTCGCTGCCCAGGCATATCAGAAGTGGGTGAGGGAGCACGGTCCTGAGAGGCCCCTGCCTGGTCTCAGATACACACACGAACAGCTGCTCTTCATCGCCTTTGCACAGGTACAGACACCCTCCAATACTCTCACATTACTGTCTTTCCTTACATTTACATGTTAAATCATTTTAGCTGCCACTCTCAGCTGGAGTGAATGATCACAGAGAGCTGGTAGGAGTTCTAGATTATTCCAACATTAGCTGATGACAGCATTAACCATTGGAGGGATCCAAACCGCAGTGTTTATGACAGTACAGTGGTTCTAAGCACTAGACCACCACTGCTCCTTCTAACTATTATGACTATCATTGAAATTCAGCGGTTTCATTGAAATTCATGGCTTAATGTAACAGTGGCAAAATCTAGACACACTTTTTAATGCAATCTGCAGTGTTTTCGCCCATTTTGTAAAACTCTTGTCACAGAAAAGTGATATGAAAATCATGTGTGAAAATCATCTGAAATGACATAAGTACTCGTCCTCTGAATAATCGATGTACGTGGGGCACTAGCACGTTCATGTTGTCTTTACAGAACTGGTGCATGAAAAGAAGATCTCAGTCCATCTACTTGCAGCTGCTTACTGACAAACATGCCCCAGAGCACTACAGGTACAGTATTTACAGAAAAAAAGCACTCACAAACATCCAGAAAGTCATCAGTATGTTACATTTGTGTGCATTTCTTTCACATTTTAAGGGATTTACAAACACTACAAATGAATTATGACAAGACTTGCCTGCGTTTGCACTAAAGATGGCCCACACACACAGGCACAGATGTTTCATGATCTCTGCGTTGCTGCTGGATGTTCATTTGTTTCTTCCCCCTGCAGGGTGATTGGCAGTGTTTCCCAGTTTGATGAGTTTGCCCGTGTTTTCCACTGTCCGAGGGGCTCTCCAATGAACCCCGTAGACAAATGCTCTGTATGGTGACCTCTACACTCGCCTTGGGATGGACGTCATCTTCACAGCCCGCTACGCACCCACACACACAACCTGTCCAACATCACACATTCATCAGAGCCAACAGGATGATATAGTGCTTAAAGCCTATTCCTGCCTATAAAGGATACAGGAAGGAAGTGTATCTTTTCAACATGATCAGTGCACATGCTTTCAGTTCAGAGAATTTTAATTTTATAATGTCCACTGTTCATTCTAGCCAATCTATAGCATGGGTCACGTGACCACTGATCATGTACATATATAGCATTTAATTATATATATTTTTCTATGTTTAAATTTGTTTTCAAATCATCTATTTTTCTATTTTAGCAGATACATCACATACGTACATTATGCATAGGATTCACAAGCTATTTAGTTTTTAATTACACAACATGTTTCCTCACTTGTTTCTCTTTGTAGCATCAACTGGAACAACTTCAGCATATCAGAAGAGTAAAGATTGGCAGCAACAGTGATATCAGTCCTAAATGTAAAGTGGACAAGGACTAGTTTAAAATGAACTGAGATCAGTAGCATCCTCGTGCCTGCTAAAATGTTGTCCTTTGATTTGGTATTGGAGTTTGATTTGTGTCGCTATGCTGCACTCTCGTGGCTGCAGGGAGTAACGGTCGCTGTTCAACCACCATGACTATTGTATTGTTTGCCTGCATTGGTCTGTTGTTACTGTGAGTGTTTGTACGGTTTTTAAGATTTGTCAACTTTTTTAAAAAAAGAAGGTGGACTTTGGATGTGTGGATGTTTTTCTCAGGATTTGTAGCAAAGTGCAGCGCCAGACAAGATCTTTGTGTCTCTATCTACATTCTACTCTTCAGCCTACGGTACAGTCACAAAGAGGAGCTGGCGCAATTATCAAACACTTGATTAAAAGAGAAGACTGTTTTTCCTCAATGGAATTCAGAGCACGGGCAACACCCTGACCCTATTGGATGAGCTGATTTGAGAGCCCTCTCTACTGGAAGCGCAGCTAGTCGATTATTCACATCTATGTGTTTCCAGATGAACTCTGAATGATCTTAAACAACCTGGGATTCAAATGGGTGGGCGCAAGGTCATATCATTGCAGCATATTTATAGTTAACTCACCAAACAACCGAAGGAAACACTCTGTACAGAACAAAGTATGGAAACTATGGTAGATGGAGAATCATACATTTGTACGCAGTGTTGTTTAAAAAGATTACTTTTGTATAAAGAATCTGTTGGTACAACAAAATAAGAATCTTTGTACAGTGGAGAAGTATATCAGATGTTATGACTGTACAGTTTGTTTTGATGAGAGTGCATGTTTCCCTCCTGGCCATCATTAAATTCTGATAAATATATCTGAAGGATGTCACACACACTTTACTCTACAGCTGCTGTTCCACTCGCGGCTGCTGCTATTTCTCCTCTCTGTGGGCCGCAGTCTAATGTTTGAACAAATACAAAGGAGCACTGTGTCATGTTCCGTTGTGTGCATGTGTGTGAGACACCTTACGCCTGTATGTGTTGGTTAATATGAGTGCAACTGCGTTATCGGCTGTGTCCTCGCAGGCTTGGATCCTCCAGCCGTGTGAGCTTCCCAGCGTTGGATAGTAGAGGTCCACCTCTCCCACTCTGTGTTTGCAGAGAACCAGAAAAACCCAGCAGGAATCACACATCACATTTAGAATGCAACATCCACAAGCTGTGCAAACCAGAGGGGTGTTTCATAAAACGAGATTACTAGTTAAACCAGTAACAATCAATCTGTCAGACCGAAACAGTATTTTTCCAAAAGCTCCTTCCTGAAGGTTCACTGCACACTAGTTCAGGCAACACATTTGCTTTCATATATGTTTGAATTAAAACAAAGCTAATACATGAATTTGACCAGTGGCAGTGGCATCACAGGTAAGTAGCATTTTTCACTTTTTAAAGCCTACATATTGTGCTCATTTGAAAGCTCATAATGGTATTTGAAGGCCCTACGAAAATAGATTTACATGGTTTCATGTTAAAAAAAACTTTTCCTGTACAAGTCATGGCTGCTGCAATCGTTTTCAGCCTCTGTCTGTACGCTCCGTTTTGGAGGAACAGAAGAATCTAGATGCTTTACTCTTGCCTTTGAAATCTGTGTCACCAGGAGCTGGCGTTAGTGGCGGACAGCAATGTGGATTTAGGAGGGTTTCAGCGGGTGGGTACAGCCAGCCTGCCGAAGTGCTCCTTATGACATCATGAAGGGAGACAAATGTAAATGGTGTGTTGTCACACTCATTAACTGAAAGATGAAGCAGCAGAAAAAGAGACAGGGTGGTCTTTTCTCTTCGTTTGGTGGTCTCACAGGGGGACACACTGAAACATTTTGTATGATATGGAACCTTTGAATGTGCAGCCTGGAGGATTTAGGAGGATCTATTGGCAGGAATGGAATACAAGAGTAGTAATCATGTTTTCAGTATTGCATAATTACCTAAAACTAGGAGCTGTGTTCTTCAATAGCTTAGACTGAGCCCTTTATATCTACATATGGAGCAGGTCCTCTTCCACCGAGTCCACCATGTTTCTGCAGTAGCCCAGAACAGACAAATAGGGCCTTTCACATTTTTACATTTAATTGGCATCTTTAATTCGGTGGCACTGATGCACGGGTTGGACGAGGAAGAAAGAAGAGGAAGAGCAATTTGTGTTGTGACAAATGGAGGATCATTTTTGTTATTTAGCACAAAGGTAACGTCAATCATCATCCTCCACCATAGCTTCCCCTTCAGCTTGGAAAAGGCAGGGGAGATTCAGCTGGCTGCAACCAGCAACCTCAATGCTAAAATCCACTAGATCCTACACACTGGTTCATTAGATGTCACCTACATTAAGTGAAAGAATCAGACAGTCAAAAATGCATCCATGAACAAGACTAACACTGTTCAGTCATGGCGGCAGATCTGTGAGGCTGTACTTGTGCACAGCGGTGCTTTGAGCTGAACACCAACATCAGCATGCTAACATGCTCACAGTGACACAGGAAACATCCTGATGATAAACAGGGTCAATAATTAATAGGTTCATTATCTTAGCTTAGCATGTTAGCATGCTAATATCTGTGCTTTTGCAAAAAGCTGAGGCTGATGGGAATGTCATTAGTTTCCCACATATTTTAAAACCAGTGGAGAAATTTAAAAAAAACTGTAACCTGATGATGGCGTCAGAGGAAAACTCAGGAGATCAGTATCAGTATTTATCAGTAGGATTCATCCTCTGAGGACCATGAATGTCTGCACAAAATTTCATGACAATCCATCCAACAGTTTTAAGAAATACTTTATGTAGCAGTGCTGACAATGTGACTAAACATGCATGGGGGGCAGACAGTCAGTCTGGAGGTATTTAAACTGTATTTTCACCGTATAGAGGCTTTTATGGCACTTGTACAAATCAAACAGCACAATCAAATAGATAGAGGGCAGAATGCTGATGAGTAAATGAAACTGCTTAATCCTAGTTTGTTATATACAAGCTGTGCTGCTCTGAAACACCTTCATAAAACACCCCCCAGGATCAATTGCTCGTTAAGGTGATGCATGGGAGTTGTCGGTCACCAGAAATCTCTGGAAAACAAATTCTACTGAACCGTCCTCCAGTGTAGCATGCACCAGATGATCAGTTTGACACAAGATTATTGGGTATAATGCGTAACTTTTTTCTGTTTACTGATTCAAAGATTCAAAATCTTCATAATCACAGATCTTACAGTTTTCAGACACAGTATCAAGGCAGCAAACTGCCACCTTCATGTATTCAGGTCATCTGCAGCTCAGTTTCTTCTAAGTTTGAACTTTCTATTTATCCAGTTGTATCAATCTCTGACTCATTTTGATCTCTCTGGATAAAAGGTAACTACCATGACCCTGAGGCAGATCTGTCTGAGTCTTCTCCACACAGCGCTATGGTCTAATCCTGTTTTAATAACCTCTTTAGCCTGCTGGAGTGAATCTACTTTATTACAGCTGCAGCTTTGAACCAGACATAACACATTGAGAAATTCAACTGATGTCAGTTTTCAGTGGTGCAGTACAACATTGTTTAGCAGACAGTGTTTTTCAAGCTTGGTTAGTCTTTCTTCTACAAGCAAAAATCAAAAAGTCAGCTTTTCAGAAAGTAAAAAAGTTTCGTTTTTAGTTTGCAGAAAATTTGGTTCTCAATTTATGGTTTTAAAATGGATGGAAGACCTTGAGAAGTTTATAAACCCAGTGGTGGACAAATCAGTAGAATTGATTATTGATTTTGATCGTAGATCCTGATCAGTAAACAATTTGAGCCAGATACATTTGATTGAGCACGTCAATATGCAACTTAAACTATCCTCCACTCATGTAAGGCATCAAAAGAGACAAACATCTAAGATCAGTGGCTCTGTAAATGTCACCAGGGAATGTTTTAAAAGACAAACAGAAAGGGTTATTCCTACAAATCAAATCAGGAGAGTCATAAAGTGCTAAGCACGCTCGACTGACAAGCCTTGACGTTTCAGTGGCTTGAAGGAACGATACCTTTAATTTTGAAAAGGTTAAACCAAAAGACCGGAAAGTCAAGAGAATGGATGAGCAACAGAAAGACCTACGCTGACTAAACAATATTGGTAAGAAGCTAAGATTGTATATAAACGTAATGTGAACTGAGATATTTTCTAGATGTGTACCTGTTGGGAGTCCGTCCTGACCGCCTGGAGCTTTCTCTCAGCCTCCTCCTCCTCCTGCAGTTTCCTGGTTCTCTCCGCAGACCTCTGGTGAGACAGCAGACTGAATATCTACACAGGCTCACAGTGACAAAAACATCAATATTTCTGGCCCGAAATTGACTCAAGGTTAAGGTTCTTCTATTGTTATCTATTGATTCAACCTTTACTCATGTTTGAGAGATCAGTGAGGGGCGACCCTCATTTACAATGACATCGTGCAAAAGCAGAGAAAGGGAGAGAACAAGAATAAAGAGGTGTACGGAAAAAGAAAAGGCAATCCCACTATTAGCTAATAAAAGCTAGCTAATTAAAATGCTCCAATTGGGGAAGATAATTTAAAAGAGAGTTTAAGATTATTAAAATGTACATTTTAATTAAACAATTACAATTCAATTAAACAATTATGAGTAGAGTTTGAGAGCCTTAACATCAAATTTCTAAAATTCTCCAAAAAGTGTATTGATTTTAAGAAGGTGTTGTAAATTGTTCCAGGAGTCACATGCACTAAAATTAAAAGCAATCTTTACAAGTTCAGACCAGACTAGAGGAAAGCAAGAGGCGGTCAGTAGAGCGGGTCTGACTCCATGTTCTTGTTCTGGCCTGGCCTCACAAATGGCCTAACCTCTTTCTCTGTACTAGGATTTAACAGGAAAGGCTTTTTAAGGACATCATAATACTATTATATACTGCAATAATATTCTAAATGAATGCTACAAAAGTATTCAATAGCTTCAAATGTGTTTGTGTTTCACTTGGTATTTCATAATTCAACAATTTCATCACTACTTCTCAGACCTGCCTTTTCAACATCTTACTCGTTACTGCGTGCAGGGTGGAGTAATGTAACCTCAACTGTCTGAGAGCTCTCTTGCAAATCTCCTCTCTCCTGTTGTTGCCTCAGCCGGATCCTGTGCTCTCTGATACACCCGTAGGCAGAGCACCTGATTGGCCTTGGACAAATACCTGACCGTGTTGACAAGTCCTGGACTGTTCTTCTTAGCTAGGCAAGCAAACATGGAACTCGTGAAAAAAAGGGGTAAAAATTATAAACCCGAGACACAAGATGCAAGGAAAAGTGCTGGTGCAGTGTTTAGTAGGTAATTAATTTTGAGGAAGTATGGCTGATGTGGCTGTAACCAAAGCGTCTTTGATGAGAAGCCTGGCAGCCTCTACTGTTTTGTGCCCTGCATCAAAAGAAAACAGCACAGTCAGAGGTAAGACTTTTTAATAAGGATTATGCATGTCCATACATTTTTTACATATTTACACACTTTACTAAATCTCTCAGCAGCTTAGAATTGTTTTTGCCTGCTTCCAACTTGTACTCTCAAGTCTTTTTGGAGGTCTTTCAACACCGGTCAGAGGCCGGGATACTGTTTAATCAAAGACTTCACAGGATGTGATCATTCATGGCGGAATATCTTGGACCTGCACGGAAAATACAGCAATTCTTCTCTCTAAAAAATCAATATGACAGAATGAAACATTTCTACCATTTGGTACCTCTGAGATTTCTCGATGCAGTGTCTTCATGGAAGATTCATAGTCTCCCCTAGCTTGTTGCTTTACAGCATGCAGCTCTCCAGACAAACTAATCTTTGTCCGAGCCTCACGCAGCTCCTCGTCTCTGCAGTATACAGTGACAGCATGCAAAGATGTTGGCCGTATCCAAGGCTTTCTGCAAGGACTCCAGCTGGAGGATTTGCACACACACACACACACACACACACACACACACACACACACACACACACACACACACACACACACACACACAGAGGGTTATACACAGATTTAATTATACAAACAAGTTAATGTAACTGGATAAACTCAATAGGGGGACTCATGGTGAATATGAGCAATGGGTCCTTGTTGACCCCTTGCAACCCCCCCTCTTTGTGTATTGTGTTTATATTCTGTCAACTCTGAGTCCCATAAGGCACACAGCAGACTATACATGGCACCATCATTATATTTTGCCTTTAGCCCTAGGGCCCAGTACTCCCAGGCTACAATACTACTGTAAACACCCCCAAGTTTGTCACTCAGGACAAATTAAAGTCAGGACCTCACTCGGGACCTAAAGGTGGTTACTTACTTTAGGAGGTAAACTTTGGTACTTTCTGGTTTGTTTACACTAAATATGAAGCTGCAGCCAGCAGCTGGTTAGCTTAGTTTAGCTTAGCATAAAGAGTCCATTCCACTGTCTTAATGGAGGTTTTGCTTTATTTCTGCATATTATCAAGCAAAAGGAGAAGAGGTGGAAATACTCTGGAAACAGAAATAATCTGGATGTTGAAGTTTTTACTGCTGTGTCCTGTGAATTTTCCTCCTTTTACATTTCACCAGTGATCACAAAACCAACAGGCACTAAAATTCCAATATATCTAGTTTTTATATTTTATATTATAAATTGCACAGCTACACCAACTGTTTCTCAAGCTTACTTGTTCTGACTGTTCATGAGAGACTGAGCTGGGAGGGTAAAAACTTCACTTCACTTCCAGGCAAACTTTCTTTAATAAAGATTTTATCAACAGACTGTGATTTTATAAGGTTTGTGGTGCACGGTGTGTCTGGAGGATACAGTATTGTTATCCTTCATTTCAGTTAGTAGGTCAGCTGTCATTGCAGCATGTGTTTACACCTAAAAGTCTGATTCAAAGTACTTTTGAATGGAAGCATTGTCAATTCGATCTTGCTATTCATCACACAAAAATTGGCAAAGTATCCCTTTAATTGCTGACTGAAGAAAAGCAACCCAGATTTACCACATTAGATTAGTGCCATTTATTGGACTTGTGAAGTTATTACTAGACCTGCTAGCTTTACGCTAACCAGTACTGCTTATCTGTCCTGCTGATCTTCCAATAATCTCTATCAATTATATTTCTAAGTATTTTTGACCAGAGTACTGCCCCCAGTGCTTTGCGAAATGCATCTTCTTTATTACAGCCACCTTCTCAAGAATGTACCCACAAGGAAAACAGTGAATACAGGTATTTCTTGGCATGAATGATAATAAGACATGAGCAACTTCATCCTAAAGAGTGCGCCCATTAATAGCATGTCCTTACAGCTGTGCTGCTCTCAGAGTGAGTAGATGTCAGGAGTCGCTGGAGTTTCTCCACCTCTGCTTGGTGTTTCCTGATTTGTCTCTGAGCCTGCAGCCTGGCACAGAGGAAAGAAACATGTAACATCACCACCTCCACTTATGCAGCCTGATACTATTTGAAGTGTTATTATGCTCATTCAGTAGTGAAAGTCAAACTTTGCATTACAGATGTTGTACCATGTGCTCCTTGCTAGTTGCTTTATGTTAACTGCCCTTATTCACTGTATCGTCATGTTTTTCCTCTTTACCATATCATGTACTGTATCATACTACAGTATAGTGATCACTTAAAGCCTCATGATGAAATCTTTTCTTACATGATAAATTCACACATCATTATTAGATTCATGACCCAAAATAAAGATCACATCTACAGTCTATACATTGCATTGATTGTATTCGTTGTAATGTCACATGAATTCACACTGCATCTCCATCCAGTCATTCAGAGTTTGGAGTCCTCACTCAGCTCTGACCTGTCCTTCCTGAGTGTGGCCAGCTCCTGCTCTTGTCCCCCCAGCTCCTGCTGCAGGGTCTGACTGCTGAGGTGGAGTCTGGTGTGGAAGGCCAGGATGTTTTCAAGGGTTTGACTGACAGCGACTCCGGCAGGACCACAGAAACCCTCCAGCTCACTGATCTACAGTACAAGAAGGGTGATGTTGCTGGTCAATGTGAGGACGTAAGTACACTTGATCAGAGGAAGCACAAGGTTAAGCCAGTGTCTTTGCAAGAAAGGAAATATAGACCTGTCAGTGGTTTTCTGCTTATCAGCTTAAAAGTCTGTGAAAGCTACAATGCACTGCATTGTTTCTTCTAAGAATCTGTTATCCCCCAAATATGGGTTTCATTGTTTTATTATCACATAACAGTAACATTTAGAAGCTTTCCCACATGACCAAGAGTAACATTTGGGTGAACATTCCCTGAATTTTTGCCACATTTGACAATCTTTTATGAATAAAAATCATCACAATTAAGAATAATACACTATACCCTAATCCTAACCCTAACCCTTCAAAAGCCATATTGATCAATAAATTAATTCTTTATCTATATAGCGCCAGTTCATAACAAGTGTTATCTCAAGATGCTTTCCAGAAAGACATCAAACCATAGTCTCAGGAGATAATGTCATATAGTCTAAAAGACAAACTCCAACTTGTATTTTTTATATTGAAGTTCATACCTAACCAACATGAATCTTCAAAACATTTTAAAGAAAGAAGTTCTCAGAGATGTACAATTATGTTTGTACCATTTATTAAAAAATAACTCCATCTGCATATTTTATTGTTCAGAGAGATTTCAAGAGAAGAGTATTATATCTGTGCATGTAATAATGATAAACCAGCATAATATATTTGATAGTAACAACTCTGTTTAATAACACTGTTAGAATCTTTCAATTGCATCCAAACAGAGCGATAAGAGCAGTGGACCTGACATGAGCATCATGTGGCTGATGGATTAAATCACTGTAGGTAGGTAAAAGGGGTCACCTCACATCCTGCACTTCCTCTCAGCTCTACTGAGTCTTTTAGCTTCTTTCGGTTTAGAGTTCAGCTTCAGAAATCAGTTAGTGCTGGTTTAAACCTATTTAGTTGGGTCACTTCAGAAATGAGAAGCCAAAACTGATCAGTGTCTGTGTGTGTGTGTGTGTGTGTGTGTGTGTGTGTGTGGTCACTTAGCATCTGCACCACACACACACACACACACACACACACACTTGGCACCATTAACTGATCCATAAAAATGACTACGACTGTATATCAAAGCAGAAATTCTGATTGTAACAATGATTTCAATTCAATTTCAATTCAATTTTATTTGTATAGCCCAATATCACAACAGAGTGTCTCATAGTGCTTTACAAAGTTCACTGAAATAAACAAGTGAGAGATATGGTTAACTGTCTATCACCTGTTGCTGCTCTAAAGCAGCCACCTTTCCCATGAGCCTCCTGTTCTCATCCTGCTGACTCTGTAACCCTGAGCTCAGAGATCCCACCTCCCTCTGCCAATCACAGGTTCACGAGCCAATAAGGACAGGCATTAGTACTATGACCAACGGAAGAATGTTTAAGGTATATAAGCTATAATATTCATGGGGTGGTTTTATATCCAGTCCTACCTTGGCCTCACTACGTTGGGCCTCCAGACTGCTCCTCTCACCCTCCAACTTAGTGACAATAAGACATAACTGGTGGCCATGGAGAGAAGAGACAGACACACACAGGTGTAGGTATGTTCTACTTGTTGCTACAACACTCCCCATCATGGAGAAAGTACTGCTGCATTTGTTGAATATACCTCAGCTTTTGAACCCTCCAGGTCTTTCCTCATTGCCTGCTCCTCTTTTTTGGCCGTGCTCAGCTCCCCCTGTAACTTCTTTATGGTCCACTCCAAAAGTTCACTTTGAGTGGCTGCTGTCTCTTGTGCAGAACAGAAAAGCTCTTCACAAGCTGTGTATGTTCACCTTTGAGCTTCTCTCTACAAAAAGACAGATATTCTTATAGATGAAAATATCCATTTACACCATCTGCTGTTCAAAACAAAAAAAGAAAAAAGTTTCACATTTTCTGATATACAAAAGGAAATACTTCTATTACCACGCTTATATCAAAGGATAACGTCAATATGTTTAAACCTGGGCCCTATTTTTACATGTTTTAGGTTGGAAATGACTGGTAGGTACGCAGGTACAACTGATCCAGTAGTAGTCTATTGTGAGTTTGGAGTTTTAAGTTTGGATCCAAAAAAATGTTTGTGTAACACACAATAACACAAACCAACTAACCAGTAGAGGCAGAAGTGGACCTGCAACTCTGCTGTTCTATGAGGTAAGATTGCTGCTTTTGTCAAAGAGTCTGGTGTCTTTGAACTGAGCCTTACAACGGCTGTTTCTGGTTAAACCAAAAGGATCTTCCAGGTCTCTCTCTGTAGGGATCCTTTCCATAATCTTGTAAGATCCTTGGAATAACAATCTGAGCCTGTCAGTGGCTAAAACAACACTTTTAGTGGACCTACATAGGCGCAGTTACCCCAAACAATTATGTTGCAGCCATTGCAGCCTGTTTCATGGCTGCCTGCCTCTACAGGACAAATTCCAAAAACTTTTGCACCAACTTGTCATTTAGACATCAAATACGTGCAAACTGGGCCCAGGTTTAAAAACACCAGAGTTAACCTTTAATTTCAGCATAGGTGTTTCACAGTATTACATCAACATTCCTCTCTTCGACTTGATTGTGCCACAACGTCTAGCTTATGTGATCTATTTTGCAATTTGATATCTTGCTATAAAAGTAGCTTTATGCACACATACTGTGATTACAGCAATAAGATGAAAAATAGTGTCACCAGCCCCAGTTAGTAATAATCACTGTGATTTACTACATTTACAAACTGATATCATTCGTTAAACGTGTGAGGTTTGGGCTCTGTGTTAGCTGTGGGAAGCGCACGGCTCCAATTGCAGGCTAATTTTATCCGTTAGTGCCACCTGCAGCTCAGTCTGGATGCTGCGTCTGGCCGCCTCCAGCAGCAGGTCTCACTCTTGCAGTTTGTTGAGCACACGACTCCTGTCAGCCTGAAAGATAGAGAGAAGAGTCACGCTGTGTGTGTTTATGTCTGTGTGTGTGCAATATATCTTAACAACACAGAGGACACAGGTGTTCCCACACAGCCGTTATAATGAACTTTGGATGATTCCTGTAAGGCATCTGACTGACCTGGACAGTGTCAGCAGCAGCTCTCAGCTCTTTTCTGTCTGCTGCCTCTGAAGAGTCGAACGAACACGCTGAATATCACACGCGTGCAACATTCAAAGTAAATACAGCACAGAAGTATACATTACAGATGACAGATTCATTCATTTTACAGATGAGAATCTACTGAAGACACCTGAGGACACCTTCATCCAGTGTTCTGTCTTTCTCTACTTACTTTCAGTTCAGACACAAGGGAGCAGTTCACTGCTGTGAAAATCAAACGGAAAAATGCAGATCAGCATCCAAACATCATATGTAGAGCTGGGAAATATTGTGTAAGAATTACTGAGAGGAATGGTTTCCCATTTAAAAAACTATACAAACAAATGAACAGATGCCATTGTTTACTGTTTATTACATTTCAGCCTTCCCTTAAGATGACTACAATTTATAAGGCAGGGTGAAAGGATTAGTTTGACTTTTTGGGAGAGTGATTCTTCCCTTATGTCTGTCAGTTGAATATGAAGCTACAGCTATAGCTTAGCAGAGAATAAACTGGGAGCAGGGGTAAACAGCGAGCGTGGCTCTGTCCACAGTTAAAGACATCAACACCTCTAAAGGTCAGTAATAGTACGTTCACTCGTATGGACAAAAAAACAAAGTTAACAAAGTACATTAGTTCAGTTGAGTGAATACCTTCATTTCAGCATGCGCTGGATAATTCAATTCAATTCAATTCAATTCAATTTATTTGTATAGCCCAATATCACAACAGAGTGTCTCATAGTGCTTTACAAAGTTACAAAGATAAGAGGTCCAACCGCTGCTGCTGAGACCAGCTTTATCACTGTGTCAATGGCAGAGATTGTTTTGGGCATGTAAGGGATGAATGTAAAGTATCTAAAGGAGACCCTTCAATTAGTCAATTAATCAGCTACATCAGAAAAAACTTGATTGTTTAAATAATTTATTAAGCAAAGTGCCAAATATTGTCGAGTTCCAGAGTTTTAAATGTAAGAATTTGCTGCTTTTCCCCCAGTAAATATAAAGTCTTTGAGTTTTGGACTCTTGGTCGGCTCTGGGGTTCTGAGAAACTCACTGTATCTTCACAACTTTCCAGTTGTTAACCCACTTTGTGAGTCAGATTGATAGGGATTGGTATTTTTACTGTCAGAGTATCAGGCCCATGAGAGAGGCCCTGACCAGGTCGTTGGTGACCAAAAGAATTCTGAATCAGTTCCATACTCGACTGGCAGCTGGTGAAATATACTGTAACTCGTTTTTTTTCCCTTTAAAGCAGCATTCTGTAATGGTTTGAAGTGTGTCTTATCATACTCCTGACCTGTCTGTTCTTTGAGCTGCTGACGATGCTCCTCCAGCTGTCTGCTTCTGTGCTTCTGTTTTTTTCTTCCTCCAGGCGCTGCCGGCCGGTCTGGACTTCCACATGCACAGCCTGGCGCTCCGACTGCAGCAGCAGAGCCTGGGAGGCCAGAGGCAGGCATAATGTCAGCTGCTCATTACTCATGACTCAGTGAGCTCCCCTACACCGTACCTGTCTCCTCTCCATCTCCACCGCTCTCTCCGTGCCCTCGACACGCTGGAGAAGCTGGCTGTGAGCTCTCGTGGCTTCAGCAGAGTGGGCCGACTCCTGCCGCATCTGTTTCATTAAGACGGGTCATTTTCAGTTGGTCAGATCTAATGAAAGAAATGTTTAACATTTGGGACAAAAGGCTGAAATACATTTTGAAAATGATAAGACACTCACCTCCATTAGTTTCTGACTCATCTCTAATTTAACTATCTTCAGCTCCTCTGCAGCCAGAGCCACGTCCACCTGGAGCAAACGACTAATGGTAATAATCACAACCAGGGACCCCTACAGTGCTCACTGTGCACCACGAGCACATCACTGGGGGGGTTTACCAGTTTGAAAAAGAACAGATTTTAAAGGGAGCACAGCTGTTTAAAGAGATTTTCAACCAGATTTGATGTCCCCTAGCACAGACAGTTGTATTTTCTGTGCCAAGAAGACACTGATGCTCACTGTAAACTACAGTAATTGGAATAAGCATAGCGCTAAACTACTGATGACTTACTACTGTTCACTACATATTTTCCATATTGACTGTTTTAACTAGACTATTTTATTTATGACTTTCTTACTTTTACTTGTTGTCTTTTTTTTTATGTCATTTGAGCATAAAATGAACATAAAATCTTCCAGGACAAATGGCAATAAAACAGGAATGAAAAAGTAAAAGATGAGGAAAGTAAAGTGAGAAAAACAGACAAGGAAAAGATAAACAACACAGTGGTTACATTACAAATATATTTACACAATCTGAATTCTAATACTACTGCCTAACCCTAGACTGTAGTTGCATTTACATGTTTTTTTTTTCTTTTAGGACTCCAGGAAGCCACTGCTCCCACCTACACCCCAGGTGTAAGAAGGAGCGCTTCCGCAGGTCCTTCATTCCGACTGCAGTCAGACTGTACAATGCTGCATTATAGCCTGCTGCACCAATCACTAGCACAACCACTACCTAATGCACTTTATTATTACTACCCACTCTTGGGCAACTGTGCAATAACTGTGCAATAATCCACAATCTACATCATTCTTCTGTATATATTTTGTTAATTTTCTATTTCTTTAACTATTTCTGTCCCCTTGAGCTGCAGTAACAGCAAACTTTCCCCACTGAGGGATCAATAAATGTTATCTTATCTTATCTTAAGAAAAATGACTAGGTCTTGGCTAAGCTTTATGCTAAGCTAAGCTATGTGGCAGCTGGGTCCACAACATTACAGTTCACTGACATGATTGTTGTTCCTAAACCAGGTAGAGGCCAGAAAGAGACTTCAGAAAGCCAGAACACTTTCTCAACTATTCACTGACTCATTCTGTACACAGTTCAGGGACAGACCATCATTCCTATAGCAACCTTTTACACAAAAGCAGTATTATAAAGGCAAAGAAAAAATGGTTAGTGAGATATCACCAGTACCAATCACAGTGATGGACAAGAATAGAAAAATAAAGGTGTAGAAGGAGTGAATGACAGTATTACCACTGTCTCCCCCAGCCTCTGCAGCTCTGTGCGAGCTTCATCTCTCTCCCGGTAGGCCTGCTGAAGTTGGTCCCTGAGCTTCATCACCTCCCTCCTGGAGGCCTGATGCTCCCCCTCACTCTCCTGCTGCAGGGCTGCCAGCTGCTGTTTCAGAACATCTACACCAGGAAAAATAGGAGACAGAACATCTTTATATTTATATTTCAACTTAATGATTAATTGTGTTCTGTTGAAGTGGTACCCTGCTCTGCTCTTGTTTGGATTCCAGTGCATACCTGCATCCTGCTTGTAGCTGCCAACTAATAAACTGAATGTTTCTCTCAGTCTCAAGGCGGAAGATGGCGAGTTTGAAGGTCTGTAGCAGACTTTCCATGTGACACACACGGCTCACTAGAGTCCCACTGCACGCCCTCATCCCTGCACACCTGACGGACCTTCAGAGGACTTACAGGGCGCTGAGTGGCCCAAACTCTCTCTGCAGATCCCAGGATTCGGTCCCTGGAAACCCCCTGTGTGCCCATGTCTCGAATAAGAGTTTCAGCCTGCTCCTCGGCCAACACCAGGCGCTGGTGGAGAAGGGACAGAGCCTCTGCGGCTGTGGGCCCCACACTGAGCGCTGGGGTGGCTGAGCGGGACATTGTGGGGCAGCAGGACTGGGTGCAGGCGGGGGTTGGCTGGAGGTGGCTGAGATCAGACAGCCCTGTAGGTACTCTTAAACTCTATCCGTGATTACTTCTCCTACTTCCTGGAAATTGAAGATGTTGTTCATTGAGATAAATGTCATAAAGTTTGATAATTATTGTGCTCCACAATATTAGTGCATACAAACACGGCTGACCAAACTAGCCCACTAGTGGACATGGGTCTCAGAGTCCAGTGTTAAAATTCACCTCTATAAACCCTCATCCTCCCATCACATGTATCATATAAGGACTGTCAGAAACAATCTTCATGACAAAATGCTCACTTATTGCTTCTTATAGTATTATCAGTTACGACATTAATGTAAAAACATGTTCTTATTATCTAAATTGTATTAACTCCAACCGACAGGTCGCAACTTTTTCAGGCCGTATTTTAAAATGAAAGAAAAGAATGGCGGACAAATCACGACAGCTTCAACCCTTGTTCAGCACTTCCCCAAACTCAAAATAAAACTGAGAAATGTGTCGACAAGTTGCTTTATTCTGTTTTCCAGTCAAATAAAGGAGTTAGTGGACAAATATACAGACTCAGCTTTCGGCGTTGTTACTTCCGGCATCGGTCTCCATAGCGACGCATCGCAGCGCCTCCTTCCTTCCAAATTGGTTTTTTTCCTGCTGCATTCAAGAACTATCGGAAACATCCCCATTGTTACTTGAGCGCACCACAACAAGGCGGTCAGCTCCGGTGGTGGAACAGGTATTCATATCATTTAGGAGAAAATTGCCTTTCCTCTCCACTTAGAATTGATGATTCACTTTTTTCAGGTCTGTTTCCAGGACACATCACGGAGAGGCAATGGGTCAAGATGACAAATGTTACATAACTTATAAAAGTGTCGGAGGCGGTTGTCGATCCCAAATGAGAGCAAAGCCTGAATCGCCCATACAAATCATGTTGGATGTCTTGCTCCACCTAGCGGCAGAAACACAGAACAGCGCCACTGTGCTAATTTCACTTTCTTTTTCTAGTGAACTGAGAATGGACGTGTCAATAATCTTGGACTAGTGTGGATCAAGTTTTCTGTCGATGGATACCAAGGAGGAAACGCGCATCTGCAGCCAATGGTGAGAGTGAACTTTATGTGGGAGAAGGGCATTGTTTTGATAATCGGTGAGTGAATATGTAGCTCACAGGAAGTAAACCAATATAGACGTTCATCAGTGCGAGTGAATCTGATGACATGGCGATGTTATGATGGTATAATGGAGCACTTCATAAAGAGATCTCATGAGAACTTCTTTGGTCTCATTAACTTTTAGACAGACTGTATTTAAGTTCCACTGTGGAGGCAGGCAGGTCTGACCTCAGGGGGCACAGACTGTACTGTAGTTCACAGGAGGAAAACACCCAGTCCACCTTCCAGCAGAGGAATGTTTGTCAGTGAGACTGTTGGTGCCAAAGTTATTATAGTGATCTAAAACGAAACTAAAAACTAAAACTAGCTGTGAAAAAAACATTATAGGTAACTGAAAAAAACAAACTAAGTAACTTTCAAACTGAGTGAAAGAAAATGAAGATATAGAAGAGCTTAGTGACAAAGACTAATATCTCAAAATGCGACACTGAAGTGGTGCACTAGAGCTCTTGGCATAGGCCAATTAGGCGGTCACCTAGAGCGCCACCTGCTGGAGGGGGCGCTGCTGCAAGCCCTCAAAAAAAACAACAACAATTAAAACAATAAATAAAATAAAATCAATAATAGTAATAATTTGCATCCGCGACTGGTGCCCTTTCCTCGTGCTCTATCTTGAAAATAAAAGATGAACAAATACAGAAAAAATAAACGACAGCTTTTGTATTCTGTTTTTATATTATACTGCTCTGTTTTGTATTGTTTGAACATAGCACCTTTTTATTATTCATATTGTGGGAGCTGTCAGGACTTTCTAAATATTCGCACAAAACCTGAACAGGAACTCTGGTTTTATTTATGTTATTTCATTTAATTCTTTTTTATTGTTATTTATGTTATTTCATGTTATTTTAGTGTGTGTTTGTGTGTTGGTGTGTTTGATTAACAATGAAACCTTTAAGGTCTGTCATACGGCTGTTGTCCATTAATGACTGGGGTGGTGTGTGCGCGCGGGGGGGTGGGGGGGGCGCCAAACCATAATCTCGCCTAGGGCACCAAAATGGCGAGAGTCGGCTCTGGGTGCAACACATTTCACCATTAATACTAAAAAAGGCAAGAGAGAGAGAAGCATAAAGAATTTAAGATGTAATCTAATTTGAATTATAATATATTAATAAAATAATACATAATCGCCTCAAAATGTGCAAATCACAAGTAGAAATAACATCCAAGCGTGTGGAAAGCATATAAAAATGAATATTCTAGTCATTCTCTATTTATAAATAGAATATAAAAGGTACTGAATAAAAGGGTGAATATGAGTTATAAAACAGGCCAACTTTACAAAACATGTTAAACTTTTCAAACTTTATTATTCAGACTAAACTGAACTACAACTACAGTACATTACTGATATCCGTTTAGATCCACGTGTGTTTGTGTGTGTAAACACTGACACACTGGTCTTTTCTCCCTTTAGCTGCAAGGAGGTTGCCAAAGCCAACTTCGCTCTGCATGAAACACACTGCAGCCGCTTCCTATGTGTCTGCCCCGACTGTGATGAAGCCGTCCCCAGACAGCAACTGAAGCAACACAGAGAGGAGCAGCACAGCCAGGTACACACACACACACACACACACACACACACGCACGCCCCATGATGGTGCATAGGTTCACAAGTCTTGTTTTTCTGCAGGTGAGATGCTCCAAGTGTAACCAGAAGATGCAGCGTTGTCGCCTGGTGGATCATGAGGTAAGCCCAGTGGTACTGTTGGTGCTGTTTGCCTGATCAGAAGATAGACCCTGATGATGTCGTAGTGATGTCATTAGGGTTATCTCAGCTGGGATACTATACTATACTATATACTATCTGCAGGACTTTCAGTAAAATAAATGTCTCCATCTAAACAAGAGTCCCGATCTGTAGCTGAATGATTTAACACAGTGGTGCCGCAGTGGCCCAGTAATGAAAGCCTGTGTATTTACAGTCTTCTTTGGTATTAAGAACTGGGAGTCAAGTCGACATTCCCAGGAAATATCACAGGCCGGCCCTCTCACCACCAGAGAGGGTAGGCAATAGGCAATAGGCAATAGGCAACAGTCTCTGCTGAGTTGTGAGTAAACTTTTACTGTGGCTGAAAAAATAAAGAAAAGATTGAAGATGACTAAACTTTGAAAAAGACAGAACCATCAGCAGGACGCTGTTTGGATCTCTGTTAGAGTTCGGTCCAAACACAGAAGAGAGCAGAGATCCTCCAGACTGCCTCACACAGCATGTGGCACATGTTCACCAGTCGGACTCTGCTGTGTCCCCAGTCCGAGGAGTGTGTGGAGCGTCTGCAGAGCTGTCAGTTCTGCACGCTGGAGCTGCGGTGGAAGGAGCTGGATGAGCACTGTCTGGCCTGTGGGAGTCGCACCGAGCTCTGCAACGACTGCGGCCGCTACGTCACCCTGAAGGACCTGCAGGAGCACGGCTTGACCTGCGGCTCAGGTCCTCCTCCTCAGACTACCAGCAAACTACCACCAAACAACAGTAAGGGTGTGTGGGCTTTGAGGCTTTGGCACAAACCCCAACTCCCTTATTTGTCCAACTATTACAGTGGCTGT
The DNA here is from genome assembly GCF_042242105.1 of Pempheris klunzingeri. Lineage (NCBI taxonomy): Eukaryota > Metazoa > Chordata > Actinopteri > Acropomatiformes > Pempheridae > Pempheris > Pempheris klunzingeri. The sequence goes on along the minus strand of NC_092015.1, from coordinate 25,635,501 downwards.
TTTCTCTTCACAGCGAAGATACCAGTGAGCTGTACTACATGTAAGGTCTCATTTCCAGCTGAAGATATAGAGGAACATGAGGTAAAAGCATTTCTCTCACATATGACAATGTTGCTCCGTAACTATTGGATGTGTAACTTCGCCAATATTTGCCATATCAACTTCATAGGTTATGATGATGTGTCAGTGTTGTGTTCACTGTTTGTTTCCATGGCCCCCGGCAAGGAAAAAGATGTTCTTGTAGGTTTAAAAGAAAACTATGCAACTTTTGCTAAAGTGAAATTGAAGCTGCTGTTTACTGACTGAGTAATACAAGTTATTCAGCAAGCTTTACATGAAGTTAGCCTACATGAGCTAACTTTATCCACCGTGAGCTACTGATCATTCCAGACCAAGTAAGGCTGTAGCAGTATTTTTTTATTTTGGTGTATAAATGACTGGTCGTCCAGAAGATCACCTCAGCCTGTAGCTGTGAAACACATTACAATGGCTGTAAAGCAGAACTTTGGGCCAACTGTGTCTGATCAGTACGTGCGCTCAGTTTTTACAACTGACAGGCTCAGATTGTTGTTCTAAGTGTCTGACAGCATTAGGAAATAATAATTTTATCTTAAAGAACACAGGAGTTGCTGGTCTACTGCAGCCTCGACCGCTTAGTTCGTTACTGTGGTGTTTTAAAGGACTGGTCAGATTCAACACAACATTTGTGAAACACACTGTAACACAAACAAACCAATCAATCGATGCAGCAGCAACTCCTGTGTTGTCATTAGAGTCTGGTGGCTTTCAAGACAGCGATATGATGGCTGTTTCGCCATCATAGCTATTAGGGATACTTTCTATAATGTTGTCAGACACTCACAAGAGCAATCTGAGCCCGTCAGGCGATCTACTGGACCAATTTCAAAACTTTATGTACCTACTAGTGACTTGGACCCCAGAGTACAAGCAAATACGTCTCTGATTTTAAAATACTTAAGTTGTCCTTTTAGTCCAGATCCACTGTACAGCATTCTTCAACAAGCAGCCATTAAAGTAATATCTCTGTCTATGTCCCCAAACCAGCTGGAGTGTATTACAGCAACCAGGTGGTTTGATGCTGAAGAGGCCGAGCCAGAGGAGGAAGAGAGGGAGGATGAGAGGGATTTCTTCAGTCTTGGGACCATATCTCAGCTAAGCAGCACCTATAAATCAACCTCCCTTTCAAACGGAGCTAGCAGTGACCCCTGGGGTGACCCAAACCAGATCAGCACCTGCCCCCACTGCCACCTGGCCCTGCCCCTCCTCACACTCCGTTGGCATAAGGTAACATTCCCACATCACATAAGATTTGTATGTACATTGTTGAAATGTCCTCTGCTAATAGGTTTCCCCTCCTCTCTCCCTGTGTGTTTAGGGGAAGTGCCAAATCCACACTCTGCTGAAATAAAGAGGTCAACACGTCATTAGTTTATTTTTTCTTGGTAGTTTAAGTGAGTTTTAGTCTTAGTGTGTACATGACTTTGTGCCCACATGAAGAGTTCAGGATTTAATAGTTTACTCAGTTTACTCTATGGTCTCTTTTTAATTCCACATGAAGCTACTAAAACATTTAGCTGATTTCCTCTGTCCAAACCAGTGCTGCTAAAGTTAAAACATTACAGGTTTACTTGTCAAAACCTGAAATTCATTACAAACACATCCTAGGACACTGCAGTTTTGATGTTTAGATGTTTTTCTGAAATGTCATTTCAAAGAGGCGTCAGGTCAGAGATACCGACCTCTTTTACTCCTCTGTATAGTAACTCAAGTCATGTGTTAACAAGTTAACGTTAGTTAATAGTGAGTTGGTTCAGTTAGTTACGTAAAAGTTACAGCTGACAGTTAGGAGGTGTCATTATTTAGTTACTGCTAATATCTACGTAAGAACTAATGCATGTGGTGTCCCCCAGTTTTATTTAGTGAATTAGTGAACACAGCATCTGGTGCAACTGGCTGTCGGTCATCATTTCACTGGTTACTTGTTCCAGATTCTGCCCCATTACAAAATAAGTGAAATATGGAGATGTTTTAGTAATTTCATTCACTCATACAAATGCCCCAGCTGATGTTTTAAATAAAAATGAAAAGGGTCATCAAGGGTTTTGTACATGAAGTTAAATGTAAGATTTTCTCGAAGGCTTCAGAGAAACTCATGTAACCATTTCTAAGAAAAAGAAAAAAAAAAAAATAACACACAGCTCTGTCACTGAATAGAATAAACTGAAGAAAACTCTGTTTGAAATCCTGTTTAGACCAAATAAAATAGATGGATTCACACACATAATTATCAGTTGACTTTTATATAACCGCTTTCAGAAAGAAATACTAGGTATATGCCCTCTTTCCTGCTCAGAAGGTATGTATGATGATGGGCTCCCTGTGCTGGGCACAGATGACCTCGTCAATGTAGAGAGAGTTGGCCTTGATCTCGATGTTTTCCTGCAGTTCCAGCTGGCAGCGAGTCAGAGCCCTCTGCTCCTCCTCCGACTGGGCCACTGCCTCCTGCAGTCTGACAGTACAGAGATAAATAGACGCCACATAATGACTTTTCCTAAATGGTTATACCTCTGAACAATACATCGGCCAATATGAGAAGAATGGTGGTAGAGGACAGGAACACAATCTACACAATCCATCCGAAGCACAAATTAACAACATGGCAGGCACCTTGTGTGCATTTGTTTCTACTCCTCTTGTGCTTTTAACATTTATTGGAAATAGCCTTTGTAAACTAGAAGCTGTGTGTGCACATCAGAGGGGAGAGGGTCCTGGCCTTACTTGTTGATGTGAGCGGTGAGCTGCTGGACCTCGGCGAGGAGCTGGGACTGTACTGGATCGTAGCATTGCTCTTTGGCAGGCCTCTGGCGGCGCAAAGCCAGCCGGGTCTGGGCCAATGTCAGAACATGTTCATTCTCTGTGATGGCCACTTGGAGATCCTCTCTGATCTTCTGCTGGCTGGCACACTCAGACAGAATCTGGAGGGGGTAGAGGTGGCACCCCGGGGCCCATCAGTAGTATCACTTCACGGTAAATTAGGACAATCATGTCAAGCTATCGCTACTGTGGCACAAAGGGGATACAATGCCACTAGGAGGAGAATATTTTGAGTGTAGCAACCATTTAAACATTGTGTCTGATACAGTTTTTCTGTAACATAAATTCAATTGTTAAAATGCTTTAAACTGCATCTCCTTTTTTTCTGAATTAGACTTTTACCCCTGAACTCGATTAATAGACTTTATGACTTTCTGCTTGTCTTACTGGTCCGCTACATTTCCGAATTCATCATTATGGGCCAGTTTTAAAGCCAGATAGTGAATTCAATAGTTTTGGATTGAATCTGCTGGCACAGAGGACAGTAACACTATATCATGTGCATTGATTATGTTAATATAATATAATGGTGCTTTATGCTGTAAGTAAGGAGTATTCCTCGTCTCTTGGCAGAGTGGGAAACAGCTATTAAAGTAAAATTAGTATTGACTCCAGTATGATCCAATAGAATCCAATAGTCCATTAGAAAAAAAGTCAATCACATTATTACCCAGATGTCCATCCTTAATGAAAGGATCATCACTGGCCAACTACTTCTGTTTAATTCTCTCACTTTCTCTTATATCATCTGCCTCTCACTGCCTGTTTCCCTTCCCATCATTCCCTCCCTCTGCTCCATCTACATACACCACACACTCATCTGCCCTACCTTGGCCAGTTGATCCTCCATCTGGCTCTTGGCAGACTTGATCTCCTGGATGTTGAGCTGAAAGGCTGTTGTTGTGGCCTGGACCTGCTTCTGCATGTCAGCAGCCGTCTGCTCTAGCAGAGACTCCACCAGGGCCCGTAGTGACAGAGAGTTGCTCTTCTGCTGCTCCGCTTTGGCTATGTTGATGTCTGAGATGTTCTCCCACTGCTTTGGAGTCACTGCCAAGCTGGGAGAGGGAGAGGTTTAAAAACGTGTGAAAGCCTGGATCTAACAGGATCTGTACATTTCTAGACTACCAAGATCTGAGTAGACAGCTTGAAGAAAATATCCTAAACTTTTACACTTTAAAAGTTCTGAAAAAACCTTTCACAGATATGATTTTCATGTCTTTAAGGAGAAAACAAGAAGAGGGCAGTTTACCTCGGCAGGCCAGCTTTTGTGTTTTTGGACATCTGCAGTGTGTTGATGGAATGGGTGGTCATTAGGGCACAGGAGTTGTCGATGCACTGAGCCTCAAATTTCTCCTTCAGATCCTGCTCGAGATGGTACTTGGCAGATCGGTTCAATCTGGAACACAAAGCAACATATGTTGTGCCGTTTTTTTGCTTTCCAGGCTTCAGGACAACAAATATTAGTAAAACCAAAAGGCCTGCACACTTTTAAGATCCCATCTGTGGAGTCGTATAATCATAGCTGCTCTGTCCTCCTTACCGGATCTGCTCAGTGATCTGCTCCACTACTCGCTGCAGGACGGAGGCCACTCCTTCAATAGCATCCCTCTCCTTCAGTAGCTCTCTGTCCACCTCGTCATGCAGCCTCTCAGAGGGGACACGTTTCATTCTGGAGCCCAAAGAAAAACAAGTGTGCATCACTCATCTGCTGATCCCTACTGCTACAGCACCTTTCACCACAACGTATTTAATCAAACCTCTGTTTGCCCCTGTTAACACTAGATAGTGTTGCAGCCCTAATTCTGCCTGTGTACAACAATGCTTCCCAAAATAACAACTTCACTTGTATAACAAGACTGCAGAAGCATTACATTACCTTTAACTCTAGTTAACAATGTATTTTTACACAAGGACTATGGATTTTGTCCCAAATGCCTTTACAGCATAGTCATTCTAAAAAAGGCGTCTCTTCATGGCAGACAGTACGGAGGAATGACTACAGTGACCAATAACTCTCAACACACATATGGCCTGTGAGTATTGTATTAAGATGAACTGGAAAAATCTGAACCTAATCCTTTAATCTGTTTTTGGTCATTTCTGAACAACTTCCTGGAGATTAAGTTACTACACAAATAACATGGATAATGCATAATTGCACTGCCTAAATGCATCACCATTATAAACTGCATCCTTCAAGGCAGCCAACCCCTTGAACTTATTATGTACGGTGGCAAAATATAAAGCATTTTTCCTCTGAATGTTCAAGATTCCCTCCTAACCTCTCCTCCAGACAGAGCACTGTGACTCTCTGAGGCTCTTTGCAGGCCTGCAGGGCTTTCGCCACTCTGCTCTGCAACGCTATGAGGTCATCAATCTCCACAATAATCTCCTCCAACTTAAGCTCCAGCTCCTTCTTCAGAAACTGGATGTCTCTGACCCGCTGATCTGCAGAGCAAAAGAAATAAACACCACAAGTAAAACTATCTGCACTGCTACACACAGACTGGCTGTTTTTCTGCTGCTCTCTCTATTACCCAGTCGCTTGTTGTCATCATCTTGCATTCGTCTGCACGCTTTGTCAGTTTGCTGGATCAGCCTGGTGCACTCTGCTCTGAAGAGCTCGGAGCGGTTCCGCATGACCTCTATATTCACCAGATTGGGTGCATCACCTTGCTGGAGGCTGCGCTCCAGGACAGACATGGTTCTCCACTGGTAGTCAGTCACTGACAGCACAGGCAGGAGGGAAGAACGTGAATTAAGAAAATGGGAAGAAATGTGGATTGCCTCATGGTGGAAGAGAAGTAACAATCAGAGGAAAACACATGATACAGATTTTACAGGAGATGTTTGAGAGACAAAGGAAGGCCTGAACACACCCAGTGTAAACTGAACATGGAATAAAAATGCGAGAAATGACAGACTTAGGTTCTTATGCATATTTTTGTTTCTTACATTACGTTGTTTGAATTGAGCTTGATGTTGACTTCGTGAAACAAAAAGTTGAGTTTAAATAATAATTATTTTCTTGTGAAAACATGACTTTGTGTCGCTAGCCACCGTTGGCAGCACAGGAGGAGGCTAACGTTAGCCCAAAAGAGAGTAGCTGCTAGCTAACCGTGCGTTTGAACCGGACATTCCCAAAAGTAACGTTACCCAAACACACACGTTAGGGAGAAAAGCACAAGTACAGATATGCAGACCTTGTTTGGTGGAGACTCCTGCTGTAGCGTTATCAGCCTCTCGCTCCTGGGGAAGTGGACCCTAACAAACGGTTGCTACGGCAACGAGGACGTACGTCACAGGCGTCACAGCTGTACACTGGTCAAATGAAGAGCACACATCATCACTGTGTAACACCAAGGCAAGTAAACCTCAGAGATGTCCAGTTAGGAAACATAAGAGATTGTGAATCAATTTCACCTGTTTTGGTGCAAATGAAAGTGACAACAGGAGCACTGGAGAGGCAACAGCAAGACAACCCCCAAAAGGGGAAAGGTCTTACAGGTGGGGGTGTGGGGAATTTTAATACTACTTTTAATCACTACTTATAAAAAGGCCAATTATACAATACTGTGTGCCTTAAATTTGTACTAACAACACTATATGTAAAACTAATTACAGAACACTGGATTTGAATTAGCAATAATAACTGTATGACTAACATTATAATAATAATAATAAACTGTATCACCTATATTTGAACTAACTAAGTGACCTGTGAGTGAACTAATAAAACTATATAATCAACCATTAGAGCCAATTGTTTTACTAACACTGGAAGCTCAGTTCTTACTGACAATGTATGTACTGTTTTAAATCAGCAGGGAGAGACACATTAATGCAATGCACCGCCACAGGGAAGAGCCATACCCCATAGTTGATAAAGAGGGGAACAAGCACTGGCCCCAGGTTCTGAAGGGTCAGACACATGATGATTAAGTGGGATGTTTATGGCAAGAAAGCACAAGCACGCTTACATGCACTACTACACACCTCATAAACTACATTTCACACCCAGTACTGGGAGCTCCAAGGCCGAAAGCTGGTGGGAGGCCGACATTGTAACGGGAGGATGAGATAGCTGCAGGGGAGGATGCTCTCAGAAAGACTCTATTGTAAGAAGCACGCACATGATAGGGAAAGGTCACCAGGGAGGATACTTTGTTTACAGGTACGGCTGCTGGATGAAGGTCGTGATGCCAAGAGGCTGGGACCAGCCTGTGCACCAACGAAGGGAGGGCCAAGCATAAATCCACAGCTACTCCCCACCTAGACAACCAATCAAAAATAATTGTATTCTTGCTGGAATGTATATACTGTTACTACATACGTGTTTCGGGGCTCACTCTGGGACCTGTTGGCTACAGACTAACAGCTTGCTGACTGTGGTTTTCAGAGCTCTGACTGAGTCCTTGGCCAAGCTCAATACTTATTCACACAAAAAATAAAGCACCTTAAATGAGAGAAGTTGCCTGTCCTTCATCGAAAAAAATGAACACCTGAGTTGTCGTGATGAAATTCACACAAGTTGGATCAGCCTGTGATTTCAATTTAGATTTTCGGTGTGATTTTTAGACAGCACTGGTGAAGGTTACAGACGACCTTCTTATGGCATCAGACAGTGGACTTCTCTCTGTACTGGTCTTGTTAGACCTGAGTGCTGCTTTCGACACCATTGACCATCACATCCTGTTACAGAGACTGGAACAGTTCATTGGTATAAAAGGAACTGCATTAAGCTGGTTTAAGTCCTATTTATTAGATCGATTTCAGCTTGTACACGTTAATGAATCCTCTGTCCACACTAAGGTTAGACATGGAGTTCCACAAGGTTCAGTGCTTGGACCAATACTCTTTATCTTATATGCTTCCTCTGGGTAATACTATCAGGAAGCACTCCATTAATTTCCACTGTTATGCAGATGATACACAATTATATTTATCAATAAAGCCAGATGAATCCAATCAGTTGGCTAAACTTCAAATCTGCCTTAAGGACATAAAGTCCTGGATGAGCAGCAACTTTCTGCTGCTAAATTCAGATAAAACTGAAGTTATTCTGCTCGACCCCAGACACCTCAGAGACACCTTTTCTAACAACATACATACTCTGGATGGCATTACTCTGGCCTCCAGCTCCACTGTGAGGAATCTGGGAGTCTTATTTGTCCTTTAACTCCCACATTAAACAGATTTCTAGAACTGCCTTTTTCCATCTACATAATATTGCTAAAATCAGGCCCATTTTGTCTATAGATGATGCAGAAAAATCTAGAATAGAGTTTAAAATCCTTCTCCTCACCTACAAGGCTCTTAAGGGTCAGGCCCCATCATATCTTAAAGAACTCATAGTACCGTACTACCCCACTAGAGCACTGCGCTCCCAGAATGCAGGCCTACTGGTGGTTCCCAAAGTCTCCAAAAGTAGTGCAGGAGCCAGAGCTTTCAGCTATCAGGCTCCTCTCCTGTGGAACCTCCTTCCAGTTTGGGTTCGGGGGGCAGACACCCTCTCTACATTTAAGAGTAGACTAAAAACCTTCCTTTTTGACAAGGGATGTAGTTAAGGGCTGGATCAGGCCTTAGACCAGCCCCTAGTTATGCTGCTATAGGCTCAGACTGCCGGGGGACTCCTATGGTGCACTGAGCTCCTCTCTATTCTCTATCCTCCTCTTCCTCTCCATCATTATGTCTCATGTCCGCCTAATGTCTGCCTCTAACTTGCTATCTTCCCCAGAGCCTTTCTGTGCTTTCTCATCTCTCAGGTTCCTGTGGATCCTGGTCCTGGTCCTGCTGATGTGGTTCTCTGCTTCATGAATCACTGCTGCGGATCGTCGGCCACTCGTCATGTTTTTCAATAATATCGTACTGCTGATCTTTTAGTCACACTCCTATTGTTAGTGCTATAGTCACTGCTAGTACGATGGTTGCTGTTTGTGTTGTCTCTCTCTCCCTCTCTCTCTCTCTCTCTCTGTCCAACCTCCACCCAACACGGATCCTGACAGAAGCCACCCACATTGAGCCTGGGTCTGTTCGAGGTTTCTTCCCGTTAAAGGGGAGTTCTTCCTGCCACTGTTGCTCGATACAACATCTGATGCTTGCTCATGTGGGGATTCTTGAATCCTTAATTTTGAATTCCTGAATCGTTGGGTCTCTCTCTAATTAAAGAGTTTGGTCTAGACCTGCTCTTTATGTAAAGCGTCTTGAGATAACGCTGTTGTGAATTGGCGCTATATAAATAAAGATTGATTGATTGATTGATTGATTTTGAATCCAACCCTCAGTCGGTTGGTGATTTTGGTTCCCGTTGACTGTTACGTCATTTTGTTCTCAACGAATTACAAAATGTACAGTAAAGATTTTGAACTTGAATATTTAGTTCATCGCAATCCCATAAGCGATTTAAGTGTCCCCTTTATATTTCTTTTAGCAGTGTATATGTGTGCATGTGTGTATCATACCTACTACTATTAGCCTTAGTAGTAGTTGTATATTGTGGACAAAATAGACGCTAAAAAATAGAATAGATGGCTGGTGCTTAATAAATAAACCACACAAACTATGAAGTGAAACTTGTTTAATATTTGCATTTGCAAAGCTATAAATTTGTTGGTATTCTGTTACAGTACATTACAACATTTTATGTCTATTTGAGAGAAGTCACTTTGTGTCACTTTTTAGTTACAAATGGAAAAAAATAAAAACACATAAATTGAAATGTAATGATGATTCTAGAAAGCCAATAACAACACCATCAGCAGAAGAGAGCTCCATGTTGGTGAACGTTAAGAAGAGCCAAGGAGACGATGCCAAGCTATGATAAATAATGTGATGGACATTAATGATACGTGTTGTATCAGAATTGAGCAGCATATAAAAGTGCACTGAAGCAACAATCATTTCAAAGGCACTTGCTGAATACATATTTTAAAAACAAAAAATGATTTTATATTATTTCTCAGTACACACTAACAATTAACAGTGCAACACATCTTTACGTTGTGATACCACAATCAGTATCAGAAGGGAATGATTCTAAAAACTGCAGGGATCGTGTGGGCTAATGAGACAGCATGCTAAAAAAGAGCCTCAGATTATCTGCTCTGAAAAAAGTAAAAGGTTGGATCTTATAGCTGTGTGTGTTCAAGTGTCCAGGAACAACTGCAGTTAATTAAAATACTGTCAGGAGAAAATCAAAACTGCAAACACTTCCCACAGCAGTCCATTCACAACACTACAGTGAGATATTCTGAGCCCAGCGAATACTTCAAATAACTTACAAACAGCGAAGAAATTCAGCCTACATTCAACTGCAATGTGACTTAGTCCCATAGGACAAATAATGCTCTGCATATTACTTAAGACAAAGTTAAGCCAAAACAGCATAATGTTTTAAAGATAAGAGAGTGGAAAGGACGACGACAAGGTCAGATCACCGTCTGTTCAATGGAATAGGTCACCAAAAAAAGGGAATTTTATTTCTTTGTGACTTTGAGGATTTTGTTCAGTCATTATCCAGCACTTTACCCCACGTCTGTTGACCATAATGTCTCTTCCAAAACTCCATGGCATAAACATGTTCTGTAACAGTGTAGCCAAAATGGGATTTGGCCTATTCTATTCTTTATTTCCTTCACTCACTCTGCTCACCTGCAGCCTGCCGTGCCTGCACATCACTGGTGGTGAGGAGAGTGGTACTTCTGAGGCTCAACTACTGGAGGTTGTCCTGAGACAGAGTTTGAGATGACATGGGTTGGCTGACTAAAGTTTTGAAGCTCTGATTATCCTCTGAACAAGGAGTACTTTCTTATTTTAAAGCTTTAATCAAACTGAAATGAACATGTGGAAAATATATTAATAGTAATGTGCTCCTGATCCAGCATCAGACTGGCTGAGCTATGAATACGTAAATTAGTCATATATATTGGGACTGGCTTCAAGGATACCAGTCTCTTCATATTTGTTAAGTTAGCTGCAAACAGCTAATTTTCCACTGCAAAATAACTCATTGCTAATGAACAAACTGATGTGACAGTGGAGTCATGTAAACAAAAGTCGGCCAATTTTGTTAACTATGCATTTCCCTTTTCCTTTTCACAATTGTAGCAGTCAGGTGAAGTCTGGCTGGGGTCTATTCACCCTCCCAAACATCAGTATTCAGTGTTCCAGCTTTTCTTTCAGCCACACGGAGGCAGCTGTGAGAGCAACTTCAGCATTAGAACATGGAGTTCACACAAACATTTTCATCCGTTACCTCAGCCTTCAACAGAGAGCTTCCTTTATCGACGATTATACAGATCCCCACAGATCCAACAACATACTTCACCTTCTACTTCATCGATACGTCTCACCCGTTACCTCCCTCTCCTCATCAACTAAACATGCCACAGTCAATCGAAACATTTCATCATATTGTATAATTCTTCTCAAATTTAATACAGTACGTTTGTTATGTTGTGATGCTTCAGGACACAAAGCTGGCACCTCTTTGCTAAATAGAAGGCCAATTTAGAATTTGTGTACTGAGCAAAGAGGTGTGAGAGACAGCTGTACCGGTCACATTAGAGAGGTCATTTGGGATGTGTAACAGCATGTATATGCAGCACTTCCTAATCTGCTCCCTCGGTGGACAGTTAGGAAACACAGTAGTTGTTGTTCAGGCAATCCAAGGCCAAATAGATCCATTTCTGCACCATACCATCTGTGGCTCCTGCCACATTAGTTCCAAAGGTCTTCACTCGCTATGGCTTTGTTGAGTCCATTGAGCTTCTCATGCACCAAGCCTTCCTCAGTGGCTACTTTGGACTCGTGGACCTGAAAGACAGACCAGCAGATCACACCCGCACTCTACTTTTTGGCAAAATGTAGTCAGTTACAAGTTGTAGATAAATAGATAGAAAGATAGATAAATAAATCAGTGGTGTACAGTCTGTGCTTATTATTCCTCACCTTAAACGGCTCACTGACTCCAATGATGCACTGCAGAGTACTACTGTAGTAGCACAGCACACACTCTCCTCCCCGCACAGGGATTTCCTCTTTGCTAACATAAACCTACAAAAGCAGACACATTTATACCACCTGAGTTTTCTCTGATACTTTTCTTCAGATAATACAGATGATCATGTCCCTGGAGCACGAGTTGTTACCTGCACGATTTCTTCATTAAAGGCCACCTCATCATCTTTGACCCACGTGTAGGTGATGTAGTCCGACACACTGCTGAATCCAACCTGGGTTTCAAACACACAGTCGAGATTGTCAAAAGGGGTATAATCCCATTTCAATCACCAGTGGTGAATGGTTGTTGCTGGGCCAACCTTATAGAGTCCAATCCAGTCCCATGTGCTGGAAGGGAATGGCTGCAGGGGGCTGTAGAGAACCATGGCATCAATGTCTGCACTCCAGTCGCCCTCGGCCTGCAGACGCACCAGAGGAGTCCCGTACATCTTCCTCAGCTGCAATGACAATTAAGTTGGCCTTTCAATATCATACAAGTTAATCTGTAAATTGCCGATCTTAAAAGGACAAATCGTGCTATTAAAACTTGTTTGGGTAAGTTTGGCCACAGTTTCTATCAGTTGTGACGGTGAAGGATGTGGAAGGGAAGGAAACGGGTACACGTTAATCAAAGTTATTTAGAAGACAAAACCAAGGTTATTATGTATCGTAACATTCATCACAGTATGACTGACGTCCTGCTTTACTTTGACCTTTGGTACCATAATCGAAGCTACAAACTTTCTGTGCAATGAGAGATGATGTTTTAGAAAAAAAATGGCAAAACTGTTGGCTTTTAAACATCCTGTCTGATTGTTTGTGGCCCCGTCAGACTTTGTTGTAACCACAGCTCGACCCTGAACCCCATAGTGGGGTTTTCAGACTGAAACAGAACATTTTGGGGAGTTCTAAAACATTTAATAATGACATATATTGGCCGCTAGATAGTTTTCAAACATAAATAATCAACACAAACTATCGTAATATAAAACCCTTAGACACTTGCTGACTTGTCATGGCTCTGTGGTGGACAAACTATGTAATCAACACTAATTCTAAATGATCTCAAATGTAGTCAAACATTTAATTCTGTGCAAGTTCTTGTTAATTATCAGCCATTATATACACCAATATCAATAGAATATATCTGCAATAACCTAATATCAATTGTCTGGGCCAATTGATATTGAGTATTTCCAGATCTCAGTATGTACTGTGGTGAGCACAATACTGTCATAACCATGACTCATGACCAATCATCCCTAGATAGAGGATGAGTGAAGCCCTTTGAGGCTAATTTGTGATCTAGTGATATGTAAAACAAAAACAGACAGATTCCTTGGATGTGTTAACATGCTCGGCCAATAAAGCTGCTTCTGATGCAGAGCTGCATCCATTACAGAAGACGACACGCACACACACAAAGATACTTACTATGCTTCAAGGAAGCTACAAATTATAAAAGGTGGATGCTTCACACACATCCTCAACCAGACAGCACAGAACAGAAGATCTCTACAATCAGCACAGTTTCAAGGTGGGCACCAACTCAGCATCTGACCTAACGTCTACCCTTGTGTTCCCGAGTTATGGCGTCAAATAACGGCCAAAAATGTGTTTATTACAGAAAAGTCACAGTAAAGCTGATCATTGACCTTTTGGATATGAAATGGCATTTGAGTGAAATGTTGTCATAATTAGAGTATGAATTCTTGAGTCAATGGCCAAAAACGTGTTTTGTGAGGTCACAGTGACCTTGGAACTTTGGCCCCCAAAATCTTAGCAGTTCATCCTTGAGTCCAAATGGACCACCTGATAGCCTGAAAACATAATGCCTCCTCGTCAGCGTGGAGGCATAAAAACTGGTCACAAGTATGCACTTATAAACAGGCTCAGTAACTTGAAACAGACGGGTACTGTAGTGTTACTCAAACAGGAAGAGTTAGTCAATAGTGTTTTCGTTGGTGGATTGCTTTAGAATAAACTATGGTGTGTGTTTTCATGCTGGTGAGGGAACATCCAGTGCAATAGTGTGACTCACTGATGTGTTTGAATAGTTTTTGGACAACAATGGAGCTCAATGACTCAGACAGCGAAGACACATAAGGTTGTGATACACAGATAATACGTGTTAGCAGATTCATTCAGTGTTTTCGTAGGATTTGTTCCCATAACAAAACAAGCACTGTTCAGCTCCACGATCAATAGATAATCCAATCATGCCGGTCAGAAAGGAGAGCATTAAGGCTGTGTGAGAGAGACAGGTCAAGCTAGTGTTAGCTGTGCCTGTGTCATTCTGGAGAGCACGGCCACTGCTCCAGTTCCTCACCTCCAGTGTGAAGACGCCGACGACAGGCTTGTGGTCGCTGATGCTGTACTCCATATTGCTGGTGTACAAGTCCTGCCTGATCTTCAGAGGGTACTCCTCATCCTCTTCCAGCTGCCTGAGCGTCTTCCCATCCACCCCATCTTGCTCGTTGGGGGGCGGGGCTTTGGGTCGGAGCCGCCACAGGATCCTGTCAGTCCAGGCAGGTTTACGCTTCTTACCACTGGACAGGTGGTTACGGACAGGCAGAGAGCAGAGAGGTGGTTAGTTAGGAGACAGTCACATCATTATAGCAAGGATAAAGTATGTTATGACTGGGTGATGGAAACAGTATATACGGTATATAACATGACACCGAACAAGCTACAGTATCTATTTCACAGTAGCAACCTTGGCGGTGGGGTCACGTGAAAGTAACTACAGTACATCTCATGCCTTTCTGTGATCAGCATTACATCCATATTTCAGCAGTTAATATGTATTCACTACTATGCCTTAAGGCACTTCACATTGTCACATTACAGGATATGGGCATGTATTACACTTTAATCTTTGTTACAGGTGATGTCATATAATTAAAGCACTGTTAAAATTACACAGCAAAGATAGTGGTTTGACAAGGCTGGTGAAAAACACTATGGCATTATGTCAGGCAGGACATCAAACTTCTTACTTCTTCATCCATCTCTCATGCCCCATCAGAGAGACCACCTGGGCACAGAGCCTTCCATTTATGTTAAGAGGCCAGACAGGCATTTTTACAGGACAGCACATTTTTACTTTTTTTACTTACTTTTTTAAATTTTTACTGGAGGGTTGAAGTAACACAGAGCGAGCATGTGAAGGGATACCTTAAAGGATATTTGTGCGTTACACAAATATTGTGTTGGACCTGAACTAATCCCTTAAAACACCGGTCACACAGTAACACAAACTAACCAATCGAGGCAGCGGTAGACGAGCAAATACCGTGTTCTGCGACGTAAAATGACTGTTTGTCAGTGGAGTCTGGTAGCTTTGGTGGTTAAACGAAAAGGACCTTACAGATCTATCTGTAAGGGATCATTCCTGTAATGTTGTCAAACACTTAGAATAACAATCTCAGCCTGTCAGTGGCAAAACAAGCACTTTTCGAGAATGTCCTTTGATTAGGTGCCGGTCCCCTAATCGATTTCAGTGCAACCCGCTTCACAGGACAGGACAAAAACCTGCCCATTTTCACACAGCCACATTTCCATCGGTGACTAATGCATTAATGCCTTTACATCACGCATTCAGAAGCACTGTAAAATGCCATCATCGAATGGAATTGCAGTTTCATCGCAGTTATTACAGATACAGTTGCTGTTGCAGTTATAATCCAGTGCACACATATGGAATTATCCACAGTCATAGCGCCTGCATTACCTACACATCTATTTCTGGCCATGCATGTTAGCTATTATGTAGCAGCTGTTCGGGGACGCAGAGAGTTTTACACACTGGCTTTTAAACACACTAGCTCTGAAAGCAGTGGAATGGTGTTACACAGTAGGTTTAATGCAAGTTAACACTGAGTACTGCTATTTTGCCATTTAAAGGCAGCACCCTGTGGAGCTTTGTAAACAATCAGTTATATTTCCATTCAGTGTACTTCATTTAAGAAACCATTTTATGCACTTCAAGCCTTATCAACATGTGTTGAATGTTTTTTCTTCCTCATAAACACTTTTTATACTCAGCTAGAAGTCCTTGCCATTTGCTGTTCTTAGTGCATCACCTCCACCAACTGTCTACCAGTACAATAACATGAAACCGTCGCATCTCGCCTGCGTACTCATAACAGTGATGCAAAACCAAGTGGGATCTGCTCATAAAAACATTGCTTCACAGTGCCACTAGTGGTCAAAAACTCCACAGGGTGCCTTTAACAGCAACAGTATTGGCTCCCAGAACGGCAGGTCTGTGAGTTCAGACAGCGTTCTGTAAAATAAACAAGCTTGTCAGTCTTTTCAACGCAGAGACAATCTGACATGTCTTGAAAAGACTGTTTATTCCACCTGCTTGTTTGTTTAATTTGCAGTATGTTACAGGGGAAGAAAGGCCTTAGAAAAGTGGTTGAAACTTTTCTAAAGATATAGTGCATAAAAAAGAGGACAGTACTTTTAGCATCTTGTTAAAAGTATGTGCATACTGAAGTGCAGCTAGTTGGATTAAAAAGGTGGTGACATGATATTTTAAAGGAGATGTGGAGTTGAAGCCTTACTTAAAGCCAAACCATGTCCTGTAGAGCCTGTGAGGTTGAAAAGAGGTGTGGATAAGACACACACCAATTAACATTTTAAGAGGAAAGTACTTGAAATAAAAAGTGATTTCAAAAGTATGATTAGAATTAGCTATGATCGATTATGATGATGATTTCAGTTGGAAACGGTTACCTGCTGTCATAAGTATCAGAGTTTAAGTCAAACTTGTACGTGGGTTGAAAGTCCAGAGGCCCTTCCTCAAACTCCTGGAGCATCTCTTCTTTCTTCTTCATCATAGTCAACTGAGAAGACAAAACACACATTTCATGGCCTCCCAAACTAGAACCAACACGGTAACGAACCGCGTCTAATGATTCTAATAACACTAATAATGATGATGACGTGTCAGACCTGGTCTTTGCTCCACAACAGGTTGTAGGTTTGATTGTTGATACAGGAGCGGACAAAGTGCATGCCGTGGTCCTGAATTCGGAAGTTGAGATCTCCAAACCAGAAAACCAACCTGGATGGAGAGACACAGCAGGACAAAAGGGAAAGAGTGTTGGATTTCTAAGTACGTAACAAAGCTACTTGTTATCCAAATTTGATTATTATCGACTGTTTGCAGGTAAACAGGCTTAACAGGCTTACTGTTAAATACTGAATATTTTGTTCCCTTGATAACATTCTTAGCAGTAGCAGAAATAGCTGTATATTTATTACAAGAATAAACATTTATAATAACAAGTGTGTGAATATTTAAACATTACAAAACCTATTTAACAGCAACAGTTGTCCTTCCAGACAACGACCGTGTTTGTGCTTGGTACAACAATATCACTGCATCAAGCTCTTTCAACATTATTATCTTTTCCTTAATATCACACTCCAGATCTCTTCCATCACGTTAACTACTCACTTGTGCTGATTAACGGGGCTCAGTGGGCGGACAGTCCCTCAAATCTTAGTCCTGATGTTAAGTTAGTTCAAAATCACCTTCATGCTGGCATAGGAAAAACCAATCTGCGATTATCTTTTCATTCTTGGATATACAAGCCAATCACCAATCAGCACAAGCCTTGTTGATGGAGCTTTAGTGTTAATCACCTGTTGGGTAAACAGAGGTTTGTATCTGCTCACCTGTGGTCAACAATTGCTGGAGCCTTTTTACAGTCAAAGGTCTGCATGTCCATGATGTACTCGAACTCATCCACTCTCTCTGTGGCGTATTTCATGTGAGCAGCCAAGTGACAGTTTAGGAAACAGAGCATGTGGCCATAGAAAGACAGACGGACAGACACGCCACCTTTGTTACCCTGAGAGACAAATGGGAAGAGAGAAGAAACAGAGGAAACAGTTTACTAGTCTGTACCATTCTTTCAGTTTCTAAGGTGAGGGAGACGAGCTGATGCTTTTGAAACTAAGACAAAATTATCAGCTTCAACAAAAAGAACCCATGAGCTATTTTGACATTTTGGGGGAAAAAACAGCAAGACATTTTCTGCTCCCACGGTTCAGTTCACCAAGGTGGCACAGTGGGACGTCATTTTTAAACTTGACGTTTAGTTCCACCACGTATTGAAAGTAGAATTCTGCCGATTTTACACATCAAAATCTGCTTCCAGGTGTCTGTGTGCGGCAGTCTATAAGGGCTAAAAAAAAAAATAGCCTGGTGGGGGGGGGTTAATAAAAAAGCTGAATTTCTGAGATTAAAACTTGGAAAAGTAAAAAAAGATATAAAAAATTTCTTGTAAATTTACCGGTTTAAGGTAAGAAAGATTGGAAAATTCAAAGTTTCTTTGTCAAGGAACCACAAAAACACTTTTCTCATAAATTCGATTTTTTTTGCTCATAAATTTACTGCTTTAATCTCAGAGTATGCCCAAGTTCTTTCCTTGTGAAGCCTTTTGTCTGTGGCCTGAGGGAGCTGTGTGAAGTCTGATAAAAGTGAAAGTCAGCAGCTAATGTAGCTCAAGGCTACATTATTTGGGTTTTTCATGCTATTAGCATGAACTGTTGGCAGTTGAGTTGCACTGTGGGAAACAAGAGTTTTAAAACTGTCCATTGTGAGTCTAACAGTGTCCTGAAATGCATTGCTAAATCAGTGGAGTACTCTTTTAATTTCTTAATTGTGTGTGTGAGTGTTTGTGTGTAAGTGTATTTCTCACCCAGTAACCGAAGATGCCTGTGCGTGTGTACGTGGCCTGAATGTCTCTGATAAAGGGGACGTGGTCTAGTTTGGAGAAGAAGAGCAGCAGCAGCCCCTGCATTCTGATGGATGACACCTGAGACACATACAGGCACACACACACACACACACACACACACACACACAGTAAATACAGCAGGACATAATACACACATTAACATAATACTTAATAGTCATCAAGGTGTGTGTGTGTGTGTAACACCTCCAATATGGCTGTCTCTACATCAGATGTGTATGCATATCTTGAGAGCTGTTCATGCAATCGAGTTCACACTTTGTGGTCGAGTGTTGAGAGCAAAGTCGACTGAATGAGTGTCTCAATGAATGAGTGTCTCAAGACCACACTTCAGAGAGCAAAGCAATCAGCCACTCCTGAGCAGGCGCTGTACTACTACTTGAAAGATCAATTTAATCTTGCTCGCCTGAGAAAATGAGTGCTGCCTCTGGTGTGTGTGCATGTGTATGAGGCTGTTTTGAGAGGATTTGTACCTTAACATACTTCCGCGGTGCCAAAGTGGACAACAACAGCTGACTCCATGGGTCATCGAATACAGTGTCTGATATGAATCTTAACGGCCCTGAGTATACCTCCTGCAAACTAACACACACACACACAAACAGGCTTAATTGTCAGTCATTCTGTCCCATACCCAGTTATATAAACAAATTCATGACCCCATGAGTCAGTTCACTTTCTCTGCACCACAGCACCTACCCGATGACGTAGAGGTCTGGGCTCTTTGGGGAGTTCAGATGGAGAAGCGAGGTCAGATCATCTGGCGGATCAGCTGTGGCCACGTTCCACGTCACCATGTGTAGCCTGTGGGCATGGCATATGGAAATGTAGTCATTTGTGCTGCACTTACATCCAAAAATGTACATATTGCATCGATAATAGATGGAGAATGTTTAGAGCAAGCTATCTGAAGTGCTGGTAAAACATATAAGAATATACAGAATCATTCTCCAACAGCCAGCTCCACTATATCACAAAATGAAGCAGGACTAAAAGTTGAACTTTACAATCAAAGAGCTTCATTCAGTGATTCAAAAACCACAGGCAAGCACATCATCCGAATGTAAAAGCCGTTACAGTAAAAGCACAGTGCTACAGCCACACGTAGGTCAGGCTGCTACAGTTAACACATAATGAGAGCAGTAATCCTTTCACACAAACTCGCAGCCTCTATAATGTTGAGTTTTCTGTGCTCAGCTGCTGTAGGGTTTCAATTAGCAAGACTCAAAAGTGTCTTCTGTTGGCTAGTGGTGGGGGAAAATCATGAACCCACAGGAGAGGAATCAATCAAACATATTAAAGAGAGGCAAAAGAAAAAAGTAAAGAGCTGAATAAAAGGAGATAGAAGAATAACATCCCTGTACAAAAAACACAAACTTTCTTTCCAGCTTTCACACACAGAAAAGAAAAGCAAAGAGGTGGCATTTGTCCTCCACCTGAAACTGTCCTTTTTCGGCTTGTTGGCTCTCTTGCCACAGATAAGGAAGGCGTTATCCAGGGTCTTGACTACTTTCTCATGCAGTTCGTTTTTGGGGTCCAAGTCATCCACGCATGTCATCAGCTGGGTGAGTCGATGACGCAGACCCAGTTTGCTCCCCGTGGACTGCGTGGCATCGCTGGAAAGGCTCACGGAGCGGACGCGCCCCGTGGTGCCAAATAGCCGACTAATTTCATCCATTCTGGCTCAAAGTGTTCAGCAGTCTTCTTGAAAGCCGGACTGAATTTACACGAGACTAAAAATTGCCCAAATTTGACACTTTGAAGTATGTTTGGCTTTTGCCTCAAACGTGCAAGGGTCCAAAGTGTTGCTTGCTTCTGTAGAAACAAACCACTGAGTGAAATGAGGAAAGTAGTGGCTCAAGGATTTGGTGCTCCAGAGTTGGACTGAGTGATTAGGGATCTGGTTTATTTGTCTACAAGTCTTCTTTGTGTACTAAAAACTATGCATAATCTCATTGTAAAATGTTTCAACATAAAGCCTATTGAAACATTAGGAAAACAACTTGCCCCAGTGAATATAAAAACTCTTTCCCTTTTGCAAGCTGTTGAGCACCCAGCTGCTCTTTCCTCAGGCGGAATAGCAACACATTGTTTTCTTTCTTCAAATCCGCATTAAGTGTGTATTGTTGAGCAACTAAATCAGCCTGACACAATGCAGCCAGATTCGTAAACTGGCAAACATTGCATTGTGTTTAGTCTTGGAGCATGTTCAACCCTAATTGAGACAGACAATTGTGCTATGCTTTTCAGGAAAAGCCTGGGAGCTTTGGTACCAGCGGCAGGCATTGACATATGATGAGTTAGTTAATTACTGATCCCGAAGCTTTAAACGATAACTTCAGTATTTTTAAAAATGGGCCTTATTTTTACATATTTCAGGATCTAAATGACTAGTAGGTGCAAAAAGTTTTGGAACTGGTCCAGCCATGAAACGAGATGCAATGGCTGCTCCATAGTCCTTAGAGGAAACTATGCCCGATCAAAGTAGGCGCACTACAAGTGTTTTTGCCACTGACAAGCTAAGACTGTTATTCTAATTGTCTGGCAATATTATGGTAATTATCCCTACAGAGACAGACCTGGGAGATTATTTTTGTTTAACCAGAAGCAGCTGTTATATCGCTCTCTTCAAAGCCACCAGACTCTATTGACAAAAATAGTAATTTTTCTCGCAAAAAACAGGAGTAGCTGGTCTATCCTGGCCTTGATCGGTTAGTTTGTTTGTGTTATCGTGTGTTGAGTTGGATCTGAACTAACCCTTTAAAACACCAAGTCACATAATAACACAAATAAACTAACTGATTGAGGCAGCAGTAGATCAACAACTCACATGCTCTGTGAGATAAAATTACTGTTTTTGTCAATGGAGTCTTGTACTATTATTAGTGCATTCCAAAATGTTTTGTACCTACAAGTCATTTGAAACCCACAATATGTAAAGAATAGGGCCCTGGTTTAAAAATGCTGGAGTTATCCTTTAATTAAATGAAATAAGAGAGAAATAATACTGTGCAGGTGTACACTTTAATGCCACATCTAAAATGTAACAATTAAGATAAGCAGTAAAAATGAATGTCAGCATTGTAAAGCCTGTCTTTCTGTCTGACTTTACATCCAAACCTGGACAATGCCATCTCTGTCTTAAGGAGGCAGCACCAAACCGGCTACAAGAACAACACAACATAGTGTCAATGAGGAGATATCTGAAGCAGCTTGAAAAATCACTCTCACACACTATTTGGTATTATACAATGTATAAATCACAGCCCATCACATTGGCGCCTGATTCATAATACCCTACTTCCCATTGTATGGTTGGGCTTCTGTACAGTTTTAAACCCACAGATCATTAGTTTGTCCTCAAAAACAGAACAAAAATATTGAGCATATTTCCCAATATGCCACTTGAACTTTAGGTTGAGCAGTCAATGAGTCTCTCCCCGCACCCTCCTCCTCACCAGTCTGGTAAGGCTCTACAACCAGACAGCACAAAGACCAGACACCAGGAGTTCAGGAACTATTCCCTGAGTCACACTTCAGATTACTTATTACTTAAGCAACAAGAAGAAAAAGCAGTTTCCTCTCACATGCCATCGCTTTTTACGAGCAGTAAACCTGATCAGTTCATAGCTGTGCCAACACAGCTTTCAAAAGGTGTGTGTACATACATGTACATAAGTATGTAAGCATGCATGTCCTCTCATTGTGCAGTGGCTGTATGCTGTGTATCTCCTGAAGGATCTGATCGGAGTTTACAGGAAAATGTCTCAGGCTGAGGTCCATTCAGAAACTTGGAGTTGTGGGGCTACTGCTTATTGGCAAGATGCCTGATAGTGTTTGACTTAACATTTTATAAAAGTTTTATTAATTAAGCAATTTACAGATGATATTTTCGTTTTGCAGTTGTAACATTTTGGGCTTTGTGAAAGGGCGCTTAAGTGGGAGGCCAACCTGAAGCGCTCTCCCTCGTTGTCTCTCCTCCTCAAACTGAGGTCTGGCTGCTCCTCCTGCTCCTCCATCATCTCCAGACCTGGAAGGCAATGAGGCAAACCCGCAAGACAACTTTAAATCTGACAGTACAAACACAGCTGGAGTCTAAAGT
This sequence comes from Pempheris klunzingeri, assembly GCF_042242105.1. Taxonomy (NCBI): domain Eukaryota; kingdom Metazoa; phylum Chordata; class Actinopteri; order Acropomatiformes; family Pempheridae; genus Pempheris; species Pempheris klunzingeri. Next base: position 25,612,728 of record NC_092015.1, on the reverse strand, counting down.
GAAGTGCACACCAATAAATAGCTAGTAAATCGCTTGTTCCGTTTACACTGACTGTGAGCTGAGATTGCTAACAACTTCTACCTCTACTTTAAATTGAGGCTGAAGATAATCTACATGCTGTTATGCAACGTATTTAATCTCTGACTTGAGCAGACATGATTATTGCACAAGAGTAGCTGGTGGCACTGTCTTACGTCGAGCTAACTGTACATAGCTAACGTCAACGTTATCATCGTGCCCCGCTGCTGTGGTGTTGAAACGTTAATGTAAACGATATTAATACTCGCAACACTACGCAGCTAGCTAAACCGAGCTTTATTCATCGAGCACTGAGCTAACGCCCGAATTTAAAACCTGTATGAGTAGGTGTGTTTGTCGTGTACTACCTGGTGTGCTTCGGCAGCGCTTATTTTCGTTGTTTTTCTACTTAAAAGGCACGTACAGTAGTTCAGTAGCGGCAGCCTCACAGTTACAGTAGCTGGTGATGTTGTTGTCCCGCCCCTCATCCGGAAATTGCGCCCTCATCCGGAAGACAATTTGTTTCCCTTCAAAATAATGGCACGTAACTTGATGAATCACAATAAACTCCTCATCAATACATTTATCTACGCTGCAATACATTTTCAGCTATCAACATCAATGATGTTTATAACCAAAAGAAATTATGTGCTTCACAGGGAGAATTTTTTTATTTTTACATATGTAGTAAATGCTTCGGTCTCAAACTCTCGGCATTATATTTTATGCCTGACCTGACGTATTTGTTTCTAAGACAACTACAGCTTAACGTTAGTGTGAGGATAAAGTAATAAAGTGAAAACAGGCATTTTAACAGTGTATGTGCACCCTTTGTGGCATACGGGTTGTTTCCATACAGTTAACCTATGTGAGGATGCTTTTATTATGAAGGATTCAAACTAGCAGTTGTATCGTTGCTACTGGTGAAGCACAACACAGCTTCTTATTAGATTACATTTCATGAATGGACTCTTCTTCTGTGATAATTTGTGATTTAAATTCACAAACAGTGTGGTCTTTTCCTGGCTGGAATCAAAAGGATGGGATGGGCTCAGCTCACTAATATAGACTTAGTTGTCTCAGAGAACAACAGAGAAGCAATGCAAAAACATACAAAAAGCAAGGAATACATTGTCTTTAATAAACTACACAATCGTATAACTCGTTATCCAGGTTATTTCATTCAACACAGGACATGACTTTTACATAGGTCAAACTTTTATCAAGACAGATCGGCTTCATCATTTTAAAATCTGCTGAGTTCAGGTTCATCATATTATCATCACCAACACTCAAAACCTCAACCCAAAGCTACAATTACATAACTGCAAGTGATCACCCAGTTGAAAGCAGGCACAGTTTACTCTGGAATTATATTAAATGTCTCTGATGGAGTCTTTCTGAAGTAAACATGTCATATGTAAACCACCTCATATTTGACATAAATTAGAAGCAGCATTTTTATTTATTTTTTTTTTAAGTTGTAATGCCTCCAGCCATCATGACATGACTTAAATTACTTGTGACATTTTAATCACATGAGGTTGGAGAATTTCCAGTTTGACAAACAGAACGATATGTGCACTTTGTGAACAGGAAATTAACAGAATTTTCTCAAAATCACTACAGCCTATTTTTTTCCTAGTCAATTAAAAGCATTTTAAGATCCAAGTAGCTGTGGAGCATTTGTGGATGTAGACAGAAGACGTGTCAAAGATGCTCTGGTGAGTAAACAATAAACCACTGAGAACTAGAAAATACAAAAATCAAGAAAAAGAACAAAACCCCAGAAAATGCCATTAAAAAGGAGAACGGTAATCAGAAATGTTCCCTCAGAACAACCCACACCTTTTTATTCATGTTTTTACAAAATGAAGACAGAACAGGCATAAACCAAAACACTTCATCCTCAAACCTGATTTTCAACTAAAAGACTAAAAGCTGCTGTAGCTGTAGTCAAATGTAGTACATAAATACACACAATTGCTTTACAATAATGAGCTCTTATTAAGAGCAAATTTTATTAGGATGGAAGTGTGGTATTCTTGATTATGCCTATCCAGTTGTTCTGGGTCCAGTGTCCAAGGTGAGGAGTCTGAGCTCGATTAAGTCAAATCCTCCAAAAAGTGATCTGAAGAGGAAGTACAGAAAAATGAGACTGATTAATCCTGTTCAAATTTACAACCATTAAACGTCACCAAATCATTAGTTTGATACTCACAGGGGTAGCCAAGTCAAATGCCATCAGTTGTCGTCACATCCCATGCCTTTAACTTCATCTTTCACCCTCATCTATGACACGGAGAGACATGTGTTACTGAGAAGGACACACAAATACCTGGTTTCTTTTATTCAGCACAGGCACTGCTGCTGACGACAAATATTGTAAAGACTATGGCAACGGCATAAAGAGTTTATGTATGACTCTATAGCGACTATGCTATTGTGGGAAAAATCTATTCATGGCAATACTTGGTGTACCTTCACAAGAGCACAGCATTACTTTTTATCAGTCAAATGCTATAGCATTTGCTTCCAAAATTTTGTTCAAAGGAGAAATCTTTTGTATTATGAGGAGAAATGGAGCAAATATTTGTCATGGTGGCAGTGACAAGCTTCCATGAGAGGCGACAAAAATGGTTTCACTGAGGTACGCTCTGCCCTCCAACAGTGGTGCCATGTACAGTATGCTGTGTTCAGTCACCTCATCCAGCTCTGTCTTTGTCTCATCCTCCATGCGTCGTATGTCGTCCATCGACAGATCAATCCAATTGTCTATCCAGCAAAACAGCTGTCTGTGGAAGTGGGTGAACAGACGCTTCTCCACCTGGACAGACAGAGTGGGTGTGTAGTGCGAGGACACAGCAGACAAACAGGAGGAGTGAACAGACAGAGAGGTTACAGAGAGAAATGAAACAAAAGTAGTCCGAAGTACGTCTTTGGTATTGTGTGCCTTTTCTACTCAAGGCAAAATGAAATCTCCTTCGTGCAGAAATTCATATATTGGCCACCAGAAGGCAATGTACGCCAAAAAACACATTTTGTCCTAGAAAAAACAGCAATTCTATACCTTTTGAATGTTTTTTTCCACTTGGCCCTGTAGTCCAAACCACTTGAATTCAACAGTGACTAGCTTGTAGGCACACATGTGTGGACAGCTGGGGTTGTTAGCAAGTTCTTTCTGCAAACACGTGGATGCAAAGACAAGTTAAAAAACACAAAATTCTCCAGGCCTTTAAACTCAGTGTCATTTCTTTAATGAAGTGAGCCACAGTGAAGAGTGATAGGAGGTGTAGTACCTTCCAGTCAGGTCCCAGAGGCCCTCTACCCGTCTTCTGTGACTTAAAGATGGCCGGATCGTGCTCTTTTTTGTAGTCCTAAAGAGTTAATGCAGCCAGTTCAATGATGTACAGTGTAGCCGTGACAAATATGAAGCAGCCTAATAAGCAGCTGGTTGGTTATACTGAATGTTAAATAGATACCAGGGGTGTAGCGGTACACAAAATTCAAGTTCTACTAAAACAGTTTAGTTTGGATGCAGTGGAAAAGGAAAATACAGTTCTCTTTCTTGCAGGGAGCCAGGACACCTGCTGACAGCAGTTTTCTGCCGATTTATGGTTCAGTTGTCATAAAGTAGTTAAACCAGCTTCACTTCCAGCAGCTACAGCAGTATCATGTTCCTCAAATGCAGTGTCTAGCAGTCATGCTTCAGTATTAATGATCTAACTATGCCATTCATAATATCAGCCACAGGGACCAAACCACTACTTTTACTTTCATACTTATTAAGGACCACACATTTTCTCTGTCCCAGAACTGGTTCTCTGTTTGACCATGGCAGAAATCAAATGTGTCCATAGCTGTTCAGAATGGCCTCATTCAGAGGCGGCGTGAAAGGCTGACATTCACAGAGAGGGGCAGGGGAGGGTGATATATCTTCACTTTGGAGATAAGGGTGCATGTTTTAATAACAATAGTGTTATAGTGACAGTCCCAGGGTAGCATATCCATGAGTGGTGCATTACCAAGATGTTACAGCGTACTTGCCCTCTAGAATTATTGTTCCACAAGTTGGAGTAATAGGATTACTAAACTATTTTGGCAGTAATTGTTTGGGTCACATACTGTTAGCATACCGAAGGAAAGTCACATACCGAACCCAAGATCCTGTACCAAAAGGTTCAGGCTGAATGCATGTCACCTTTAGTAAATAGATGTGCTACCTAAACATAAAATGTAGGACTCTGGGTGCTGATTGTAGAATCGGACTGTGTCCTTACCTTTGCACTTATGCAACTGTTGTCAGCAATGTCAATGTTAACGATATCTGTCTTTTCCCATATGCTTTTGTCCAGTCCATGTACCTGCAGTGAAGCAAAATCATACCATCAGTTAGGCCAGTTGCTCAGTAAAGGCAAGGAACACAGGTCAGACAGGATAACAGGCCTCATTATGCACACCAGTGATTGTTGGGGTACTATCCTCCATGCTCTGATGCTCAGGTGGGGCCCTGTTGGCTGTTCCAAAATCAAGGCTTAAACCTAAAAGTGGCCTTGCTTTTGCCATTAGGAGCCCTCAGGCTTGGACCGTCCTGCCTAAGCAGATAAGGCTCACAGAGTCAGTGACTTCTAAAAACCCATTTTTATAGACCTGCTTTTATGCAATGTCATCTTTCAATTGCTTTTGTTCTTTTATTTGTATTACTTTATATTTACATTCCTTGGTGGTTTTTATTGTCTTGCTATGTCTTTTACCCTCCTTATCTTTCTCTGTCTTCTCTCTATGGTGTTTTTGATTCTTTTCGTTTTCTTGTTCTAACTGTATCTTAACTCCGGCTTTCTCTTATTATACTGCCTTCTGAGCACCCCGTTTTTCTTTTCTGTCAAAACCCTTTGCAAACTGTTTTTAAAGGTGCTAAACAAATATTTACATTATTGGATTGTTATTTTGTCCCCAATTTCCTCTTGCAGTCAATAACTTAACTTAGTCCAAGTCATCACTTACACAACTATACCTGCATTTGCTCCATGTATGTGTTGAGTAAAGTATGACAGTACGATGGCAAGATCACATGACTTACATTGTCCTGATCCCCCATATCAGGCTTGTGCCACGTCTCGATCTTAATCATGAAGTTGCCCTCCATGTAGGTATTCTGGAAGCATGAGCGGGACACATGACAGAGTCAGACAACAGTTATGCTGCCGTGTCTGTGCGACAGTTTGCGGACAGGTGCATTAATGCACTATAGTCCACGCATAAAACATTAGCACCGGCATGTGAGCCCAGCACACACATACACGCACTGTGTGAAGTCAAGCTTGCAGTGTCACGTTTCGCCTAACATGGTCTCATCTTTCATGTGTTAACTTCAACAATGTTTCACTCAGCACTTTATTCAGTTTTAACTTCACTCACTAAAGTACAGTCAGAAAACATGGACCATATTTAGGATAAAAAGTTCAAATTCAATTCAAACACATACAGCGTGTAGAAAGGTGAACTTAATTTGAACTTCTATGTGGAAACTCAAACTGTGAGAATGCTTACCGTAAGGACTGCATCACAGGAGAGCGTGGGCCGTGATGGAGGGTGGATCAGAAAGAAAAGGGAAGACATGGTTTTAGAAAACGGCTTTCAAACATCAGTTCCACGGCACACACTGTAACTGTGCACTGCAAACAAACAGCTGCTGTTGGTCTTTACTGTACAACGTAGGCACCGACTTATATTTTTCATTGTCCACCAACATGCGGCGTGTGTGTGTGTGTGGTAGACTCACTAGTTCGACAGTAAGGATATGCGTTCCAGGCCTTCTCGTGAATCTCGAGTGAACCTTTTGGAGCCAACATCCGTATAAAACCTGGCACTTTCCTGCAGAGACACAAATAGGCATTGATGTAATCACACACAAAACTAATCCTCATAGCTAAATGTATCCACTCACAGACTTACAGAAACATAGGGTGCAGTTTTGTAGTTTAACAGTGTTAGCATCCTATGTCCCAGTTTTCTGTTCATCAAATGCTTTCCAGCTATAATAGCATAATGTGCAGGTACAGTATGATGTACAACATGACATTGTGTTGCAGATCTTTGTTTCAATGGAATCACCAGGATCACTGCATTTGCTCAGAGGGCGATAAAATCTGTTCTGATCTGATCAACTGGTGAACTCTGACATACAAATTGACCCTGTTGAAGTCGTGCTGTCCTGACAGTGAACAGCCATAGAGTCTGAATACACAAATCAAAATACATTTTCATACAGTTTTTTCCTGTTCGTGTCAACAAAAAAAATGCATTTTTCAATTAAATGTAATACTTTTTTTTAATTAAATTGTTGAAGCGAATGACATTTTCACTGAATATTGGCTTTCTGTCTGAGCATGTGTTGTAACTTTATATCCCTTCATCACAGGGTAAGTGATCTAATAACTGGATTGGTCTTCCTGTTGAAGTAAAAAGATATAAATCAAGTGTCATGCTGAAGGAGGATTACCGTATTTTCCGCACTATAAGGCGCACCGGATTATAAAGCGCACCTTCAATGAATGGCCTATTTTAGAACTGTTTTCATATATAGGGCGCACTGGATTATAAGGCGCATAGAATAGAAGATACTGCAGTCAAACGTTTGACTGGGGTTGCGTTGTGCATCCACTAGATGGAGCTGTGCTAAAAGGAATGTCAACAAAACAGTCAGATAAAGTCAAACTTTATTAAGCGTTCTGACAACTCCGTTCACTCCCATGGTAACGTTGTTCAAACGTTAATGTGCATATTAAACAATATCTCCCAGTCTTGCTCACTCTTCTCCCAAACGTGGAGGGGAACTTTTCCCTGGTTCAGTAAACACGTAGTAAAAGAAACAGTCTGATACCACTAAATCAAACGTTAGTGCATAACTCAACATTGTTCAGTTACGTATAACACGTAAAGCTCACTTTTTCAGTTCAATCCTCGTCCACGAATCCCTCGAATTCTTCTTCTTCAGTGTCCGAATTAAACAGTTGGGCGAGTACGGCATCCAACCTGCCCGGCTCCCTCTCGTCATTATCCAAGTCAGTGTCGCTGCTGTTGCCTGGCAGTTCAGAGATTATTCCTGCCTTCGTGAAAGCTCGGACCACAGTTGAGACTGATATATCAGCCCAGGCATCCACGATCCATTGGCAGATAGTGGCGTAACTCGCCCGGCGCTGTCTCCCCGTCTTGGTGAACGTGTGTTCGCCTTCTGTCATCCACTGCTCCCACGCAGTCCGCAGTCTAGCTTTGAACGCCCTGTTGACACCAATATCTAGCGGCTGGAGTTCTTTAGTTAATCCACCCGGAATGACGGCAAGCTCCGAATTAGTTCGCTTCACTTGTTTTTTGACAGCATCGGTGATATGGGCGCGCATGGAGTCGTAGACCAATAGGGACGGAGCTGTGTGGAAAAAGCCATCCGGTCTCCTAACGTAAATTTCTCTCAGCCACTCACTCATCTTTTCCTCATTCATCCATCCCTTCGGGTTAGCTTTGATGACGACGCCGGCTGGAAAGTTTTCTTTTGGCAAGGTCTTCCTCTTGAAAATAACCATGGGTGGAAGTTTCTGGCCATTAGCCTGGCAGGCGAGAACTACAGTGAAGGATGACTTCTCATTCCCTGTGGTGCGTACAGACACCGTACTGGTCCCCGTTTTTTCCACAGTGCGGTTCACGGGAATATCAAAGGTGAGTGGAACCTCGTCCATGTTGGTGATGTGCTCTGGCCGGATCTTCTTTTCAGTGATCTTCTTTTTGCAGTATGCGCGGAAAGTGACCAGCTTTTCTTGGTAATCTTTTGGCAGTTGCTGCGAGACAGTAGTTCGTGTGCGGATGGAGAGATTACGTCTTTTCATGAAACGAAAGCACCAAGAAGGACCGCCTCGAAATTCATCGATGTTCATGTCCCGTGCTAGTGCTGTTGCCTTCATTCGAATAGTGACTGTAGAGACGCTTCTACTTGCTGCTCTCTGTTCAACAACCCACTGTTCGAGTTTGTCCTCTAGCTGTGGCCATCTCGCTTTGTTCCCTCGGAAACTCTGTTTAGTTTTCTTAACTTGGCGCAGGTCATCTTCTTGCTTCCTCCACTTCCGTACCATTGATTCATTAATGTTGAATTCTCTCGCTGCTGCTCTGTTCCCATATTCTACTGCGTGACCGATAGCCTTGAGCTTGAACTCTGCGTCGTAAGCGTGTCTCTTGGAAGGTGCCATTTTGGGGCCGTGTACAACCAGTATGGATCAACCAATTAACCAATTGGTCCATATATAAGGCGCTCCGGATTACAAGGCGCACTGTCGTTTTTTGAGAAAATTAAAGGCTTTTAAGTGCGCCTTATAGTGCGGAAAATACGGTAATACGGCCATGCAGTATTAGTAAATGACTTAAATCATTGATAAAGCCATTACTTACAACATAAAAACCCTTATCAGAGAGTGGTACTATAATTTCTGTGTATTCCTACTCAGTGCGTCGCTGTGTGTGTGTGTGTGTGTGTGTGTGCGTGTGTGTGTGTGTGTGTGTAGCAGAACTGAGCTGCCTACTTTTGCAGGTGGTAGATCTTGTGGGTGTACTGTCCCTTCTCTCCGTCCATCTCATACGGCTCGTTGGCACACACCTCCACACCTTCTCCTCCACCCGTCTCATTCTTACTGGCCTCTGCCACTGAATACAGCTGGCCCACCTGGTACTGGAGGGACAAAAGGGTGGGTATGGTTAATGTTTACAGATACATTCATACCCAAATTACTTCAATCCATTTTCACATCCCAAATTACGTGTTGATGCATGTTTTAAGCTGATCAATTCAGAGACTTTGGAAGGAACTACCCTTCAGTGATAAGCTTCCCTCTGTGGACGTCACAGCTGCAGATTAAATGTGTACTGTCAAAGTGGTTGCTCCAAGTGAGGAAGCCACAGAGAATAACACACAGAGAGACTGACTCTGCAGTGTCCCTCAGCTCTATGGAGCATTTTAGCTCATCGTCTTGTTTTTCTGCCACACAACCTCGACTTTTATCTGCCTCGTTTTCAGCAAAAAAGCTCAGAGTCACTGTACGCTACCTGCCCGGCACCAAAAGAGCAACCAGCGGTGAACACGGCGGAGCATTTAGCAGCTCTGTTTGTGCTGGATACGTAAGCATGCAACCATTTGCTAACTTTATGAGATGATAACATGTCAGCGTTGTGTTTTACAGCTTGTTGCGCTGCAAATAATCCATAAACAGCTTTAAGTTCTTAAGTTTTTTGACAAATCAAAATGTCTGTTGTATAAAAGTTCACCAGATGGAATGAATATCTGCTGTCTGATTTTCCGACCAATAAACATTTTCACTTTATTTAATCAAAGTGAATGAACTCTTCTCTCCTATGGGAACAGCCTAAAAAACACAGCACTAGCCTCTGCATACCTTAGCATTGGCTAATTATTGGCTATTGGAAAACTAGTGCACTGAGCAGCTCAATCTTCAAACAATGGGATTTACAGGATTTCCTCCTAAACAATTTGTGTGTTGGATGTTTCACCACAGTGCTTAGGTAATCCTGAAAAAGTACAGTAATGTTGTACCATATAACTCGCAAAATGAATGAAAATAAACGATAACCCCAGAGAGACAACAGAATGGACAGACAAGTTCAACACCCCTGCTGAGAATCAGTGTCATGAGCTCAGTAAACCATTCGTGGAAATGACCCCTAGTTAACCAGTTTCCTTTAGGTGTCCCAGACACAGACTTCAGCATTGGAAAAACAGCAAAGCAAGCCGTTTCTTCATCTTTTTTCCATCTTCTCTTCCTCTTCCTCCTCCAAACCCCTTAGTTCAAACTCTTCCTGAGTCAGGCAAAAGTGCTGTGACACTGGAAAGAGTGACTCACACCACTGGTGCCGTCAGCCTGGCCACACACACACACACTGCAGCTGAATGTCACTTCCTGCACGTATGGATGGTCAACAGTGCCGCAGTGTGTTCAAATCACTTCAGTGGAAAAGGTTTTTAAATTTACTTTAACTTTACTTTTTGAAGTACTTGTACTTTACTTGAGTATTTCCATTCTATGGCGCTTTATACTTCTATATCGCTATATTTCAGAGGAAAGCATTGTACTCTGAATGACTCTGAAAGCATTGTGACTTCCGTCTCCATGTGTTGGCCCTGTGATTTTTCAGTGTACCCTGCCTCTCGCCCAATGTCAGCTGGGACTGGCTCAGCCCCCCTGCCAACCTTAAGGATAGACGGTGTGTAGACAATGGATGGATGGATGATTTGCTTCTAAAAGACATGTTTGCTATGTTAAATAAAGATTGAACCAATGGCTGCACAGTCGTGTCTCAGACATCTGTAAGTGGCCGATGGGCCTTTTCACATCAGAACCTTATTTCTGCCCCCCCTCCTCCTCCCCTCTGGCTTCCATTAATCCTCTCACGGCCCTTCAGGTTTAACTGGTGACCCTTTGGAGAGGCCTGACCCCAAGGTTGGGAACCACTGGACTAAACTACCAAACTTCACTGTACAGGGTGTTGAAAAGCAGCTCCACTGACTGCACTACACAGACCCATCAGTATTAATAATCTAACAATATACTAAACCATAATTCACAGAACAAATGCTTTTACATGTCATACTTTAATCACGTTTTTATTATAATGTTTCAGTACTTTTACTAAGCAAGGTTTCAGGTGAGTGACTTTCACTTGAAATGGAGTACTTCTTCATAGTGATATTGGTACTTTTACTAAGTAAAGCATCTGAGTGCTTCTTCCACCACTGTCTGCCACCACCTGTACTTTAGCTGAACAGAAACCTTGTAGTCCTACAGACAGAGCAGACTGTCTGCAGGCTCGTCACCTATTTTGGTGGCTGCAGATGTTCAGCCTTGCCACTGTGAGTAGGAACTTAGGAATGTGACCTGTCGTGTAAAACCAGTGTGTTGTCTCATTGTCAAGGACAGCCAGGCGTGGCGCAGGCTTCCCTGAGTGGCTCAGGGGCTGGGACGTGACATTCAGTTGGACACATCAGACCAGCTGAACCTGACCGGAGGTGGTCATCACAAAACATGCTGAGGCAAAGTGCTCCGTCTGTCAAGTTTGTCAGAGAATAAGTGAACCCATGATCGTGGTTAACTGTCAAAAACAAGGAGTCGACTCTGAATGACAGCTGCATTGTTTTATAATAAGAACAACAATCACTGGGTTAAATCGTTATGCAATATTTCAGTCACATGACCTGACCGCTCCAGGCAGCACCATCCCTCAAGTGTTGTTGAAAAGTTGTTCTGCATTAACTTTTCCATGCAGCGTGCATTTACCAAAATGTAGATGACTGTGAAAATAATCACTCCTGTGAATACTTTTCCATTCATTACTAAAACACTTGGGGGTGACTAACAACTATTTTTGTTATGTATTATGATGTGTGAATTTCTTGATTAAAGGAGCATCCCACCAATCAACCTCAGTTTTCTTGTCATGGGGAGTATGAGGCGGGGGGGTTTACAAGACATGGTCATTTATCAGACAAGCCGGTTTAATAAAGACACCGCCAAGCTGTACTATGGGAAGTGTAGAGCCCAGTGTTTTTGGAGCCTGACCTACACTTGGGACTGAAAGCCAGGACAACGTGGCCTCTATTTTTGCCTAAAACGTGACTTTAGTGAAGAAAGGAATAGCTCGACATTTTGGGAAACACACTTATTTGCTCATGTCTGTATTGAAAATATTGAGCTACAGCCAGCAGCTGATTAGCTTAGCTTAGCATAAAGACTGGAAACATACAATCAGCTACCCTCTGTCCAAAGAAAGTTTTTTTTCTCCAACTTATCAAACCAAATAATTTAACTGTGAAAATGTTTGCCACTGTACAAACTTTAATATCCATAGTCATGTTTTGAAATGTTTCTTTGATACCATGAATATAAAAGCTATTATGTGACACTGACTGAAAGGAACAGACAGCTAATACGGAGTAATTCCATAGCTTAGTTTTTTTATAACCTGTGCCCAGTTAGAATATATTTTCAAGTAAGCTTCCCTAGTGTCCTAATTTTGAATGCAGCAAATCAGATTTGTTACTCAAATTAGACCTTGAAGTCGGACTGTCCGCTCTGTCATATGCAAGTGACATCACTAACCTATCAGCATGGTTGCTTTGGGAACAATGTAGGCGTCAGTAAATGGATACACCGGTGACACAGCTTTCCAACGTGGAAGGACCCCAAACGGGCCAGCAGGCAGCTTATTTCAGCATCTTTCCACGGACTCTTGCTCTCTACGTCCTCCATCATACTGCTCTGGACTGTGCTCATTTTTCATTGCATGGCGCATTGGGAGTGACAAAAAAAAAAAAAAAAGACACTTTGAAGTCTGATTTGAGGGAGGAGGGCATCTGGACACAGATGCATGTGTAGAAACCTGACTGCAATCCAAACGACTGCATTTCAAACCACCTCCAAATGTGGCCTCGATCCCATTGGCAAAAACTGAATTTCATGTGTGTGTTTTGTTTTTTGCTGTTCAGACTTTCTAACATCAATCTGGATCCAATAGGCCAAAAAAAAAAAACAGAATTGGGCCGACAGTCTGAACAAAGAATTAGTTACTCAACCAATACCGAAATCCAGCTAACGCTTCACACTGAAAGGGATCAGAGGAAAAGCTGGTCATACCGCAAATGATGATTACATGGCTTAGTGAAATACTGGCTTCCACTTTGTGTTGAGTAACAGAAAAACAAAGAGTACAGTGTTGTATGGAACATTTAGATTAAAATGTAGAATGAGCCAATAGCATTCAGGTGAGGTAGGCTAATAAAACCCTGATGGTTCTTCCATGAAGCACACAACTGATGAAGGGGAAAGAGGCTGACCCTGGCCTCTTGATAATGAGGTAGCAGCCAATCATATGGTAGATTAAACACAGCTAAATAAATTCTGGACCTGATAGCCAAGTGTGTCAACTGCAAGGGCATCTAAAGGCAGCCTAAAGTGACGGTCCTGAGACAGGCTGGCTCCAACAACAACACGTCTAGGCACATAGTGATCCGAGGGGCAGCCACTCAGTGTAGCATGTATAAAATCCCATTTGCTCTGATGTGTCTTATCATTTCTGAGCGCTGTAAGGTCGGGTGCATGGTGATAACTGAAATACATTGACCAGCAGCAGCCTGGATAATTCTAAACAGTGAAAAATAATAAAGGTTAATCAGCTAACACCAGAGAGAAGGAACCTCCACAATTAAACTTGTGAGTCACTGACATACGGAAGTACTTTGTATACAGAAAGTGAGGGGAACAACACAAACCTCTGTAGTGAGGAATTCTATGCAACAGCCCTGAGATCTATCAAACATTTAAAGTTGAATTGTTCACTTCAAATGTGATGTAACTGCATTTATAATAAATGAGTGCTGATATTCTAGGTTGCAACTATCGACAGTCTGACTCAGTGGGAACCAAACTGCCAACAGATAAGGGAAGTGCAAAATTAGCAATTTAGCTAAATCTGCAACATTTGCATCGCAGCGATGTCAAATGTGTTGTTGATAAAATGAAAGGAAACAACTCACCTCGTCCACCGAGATGGGCAGAACAATTCGGCTACAGGAGAGAGGAGGGGAAACAAGAAAGCATTCATTAGGGTGCAGACAGAAAACAGACAATAAAACAATGGCAATGTACTGTTGACCTCTAAGAGGTGGATATGGATTTATTATCAAAGGTCAACACACCAACATGTTGTCTTTAAGTTCAGACAGACAGACTGACTGACAGACAGACAGACAGACAGACAGCCTTCTGATTATAAAATCTCAGCACACCAATAAACAGTCACATGTCCAAACATGTCAGAAAAGCAAAATGAACCTGCAAGTGAATTCATTTTAAAGCCTTCTCCAGACGTGGAATCTAAAATGAACAGTTGGATGTTTTGGGAATTTCACTGTGTTGCCCAGAGGATACAAAAATGGATTCCTCTCTCATTTCTGTACAGTGAATATGAGCAGCTTAGCTTAGCTTAGTTAGCATAAGAGTGGAAAAGGGGGGGACAAAAACAGTAGATTCCCATGACATTTCATGTGTTTTCATGTCAGACCTGAAAAAATGCCTGCACCTTCATTCAGAGTGTGTGGATTTGATCTCAACACACATAAGAAATTTGACTTGTAGATATGTGTGACAATGGAAAACACAATCTTCAAGAGCACCTGCATTAAAATCAAGAATCGGGGTGAATCAGCTGGACCATAGAGGTGACTGTTAGACAGTTTAGACATGGCAGCCCAGCAAGGGTCTGATAAAACTACTAATCTTGCTAAGCCATAAAAACAGCAAGGGTAACAATATATGTTGTTCCTTCTCCCTAACACTGCCATCTTTTCACACCCTGCACTTCAGAATCTGAATGCGAGCACTTTTTTGACGAGTGTATTTGGACTGACTGATTTTTAACACTGGGAAGACAGTTCTCTGATAGTGTATCGCTGTCATAGGAACCTAGAGAAGAGAAAGAGGAAATTAGAAAACTGGAACACAGACTGCCAGTGTGAGAGAACAAATAAGCCTGGAACTTGTGATGGAAACGCTGTGTGTGTGTGTGTGCTCATGATACAATAGCCAATTAATCGCCACCTGTTGCAGGACTAGCAGGGCCTGAATATTTCATTAGAACAGATCAGAGTGAAAGAGGAGCCTATCAGGCATGAACGTGAAGGCTGGTATGATGAAAAAGATGTTTGCCTGCACTCAAATGGTAACAGAAAAAGATGATCAGTTTATAAGTTATGAGTCTAACTAAATGGGTCAATTAGTCTGGTTTTACAAGTAGAATTTTTTCCTCCTAAGCGTAATAATTTGTCATAGGGGAGTATTTGTATGTACTTTGCACCATGGTCAGATGACAGCCAGCTACTGGACATTACTCTGACAATGATGTGCATATGACATGACAGTCATAAAACTACCGTGCAAGAATGTAGAAATGTAAAAGCTCATCAATTAATTCCCTTCAATCAAGCCATTTTTCACACACACACACACACACACACACACACACACACACACACACACACACACACACACACACACACACATAAACAAACAACAACAAAAAAAACAAACTGTGTTCAAACATTAGCAAATTTGGAATGTCTCTCCTCGTCAATTCACGCGCATGCCTTATGAAATGTGAATTAATGTCTTTTCAGAAGCCTTAAAAGGTACTTCTCCACTCCGGCATATAAAAATACCTCAAAGAATGATTTAAGTCAATAGAAATTAAACTTTGACAGTTGCTTTGCCGCACCCATAGCCTGCCTCTTCCTGCCAAAATGCAGTGAAATGTCAGCAGCTTAGTTAACCGAGTACGTAAACTGTGTAAACCAAATCTAGTTTAACATTTGGTGGATTTACACCACTGGTTCAAATATATCGCTCCACCTATAAATCCCAAGACAACTCTGAGCCAAGCTGAGCTGCTGAAAAGCCACAAATGCAAAGCACACCGGAACAACTTAACGAGATACAACTAGATGGACTACGGCGGCAGTATCCCGCTCCCCTTCCCAGGTAACAGCTACTCATGTGAGGAAAAACTGATTCGGGCGACAGTGACAGTCCCGTGTCTCTCTTCTATCGGATAAAAAAAAATGTACTTTTACTAAGTTAAATACTCACAATTCTTTGATGAGCATGTTGACTATTCCTGCACCAAACAGCCCGTAGAGAGTGGGAACCTCTGCAAACCCTTCCTTAAAGCTGCCAGCAGCCGTTCATCCGCCGCCTTTCTCTTCCTGGAAGATGCCGGGAGCGCGCGGAGGGGCGCGGCGTGGAAAGGGGAGGAGACACACACCTTTAGTTTCAGGTGACTTTATGCTGCGTTCAAGTGCACCTGCTAAACCTTCAGAAATCTTAGCTGTATGACGTATACACCTACCACAGCTTTAATTACTGTCCTACACGGTTTTACTAGTTCTTCTTCTACTACTAACTCCACTGCTGTCGCTGCCTCTGCAACAAATACATTAGTTTCAATTCTATTCACGGTAGACATTTTCATGATGATTAATAAGACTAAACCTCCACATAGACATGTGCCCGTTGTGGTTTAAAGCGGGAGGAATCACGTGACTTCTATTTCCTGAGTGGGCTCCACCACATTGTCACGCTGTGAGTTCCTTATAATACAACTAACAATTATGCCCAAACTTTTATTTACCACTGAATTATTTGTTACAACTCAGTGAGCACCTGTTAGTGCACATCTCCTTGTCTTCTCAGTGTGTGTGTGTGTGTGTGTGTGTGTGAAAGGCCCAGTGTGGTCAAACCTGTCATCTCTGGTTCAACCTGTTCACGAGACAACAGCTGAGACAGTTAACGTTCACTTGGGATGTTCCTTTGTCTTTAAAACGATGCTGAGGAAAGTCATCTCGTTTATCAGGAGCATCGGTGCTACAGTGAGACTCTGACCCCTGCTGCTCTAAAAAAGTATTGTCCTTCCTCCACAGGAGTGTGCACAGTTCTGGTGTTTGAAATGAGGAACACATCTGTACAAAGGATTGTGTTGATTTTGCTTTATATATTGTTTTATCTTTTTTCTTTCAGTTGAAATGTGACTTTAAATGGCAGTGTCTGTGCTGTGGTACAAGACTGAAGAAAACCAAAAATATAATATAAGACGATGAAAATGCACATTCTCGTAAACATCAGAGAAAAAACAGAAGCTTGATAGAAGACAACAAAACTAAATTTGATCTTGGTAGGTAGAAAAATGCAAAAGGTACATGCCAGGGGAGGTAAACAAGGCGTCTGAGTTCCAGCTAAAATCCACATTTCCCTTCACTGCTTGCAAGCAAAAACACCCGCAAGCCCAAGCTGACACTAGGATTCATCTTCAGAGAATAAACAGTTAATCAATGCGTCAATCAATAAACCAAACCACTGCATAATCCTAATCCCAGGAGGTTGGGGTCAGACCAGCAAGGTGAAGGTCACTGGTGGAGGACAGGGGGAGTTCTTTAAGGTACAGCAGTGAAGGAAAGTGCTGACTGGTTTCTCATTTTGAAGGAGTAAAAGTTTCACCTGGTAACTCATCACTCAAACCCATACTACTATACTATGTAGTATGCCAAAAAAACATGTAAGAATTCCCAATACATAATATGTCCAATGCAGTATGGCAGAAATACCAGGATGTCCTACTGCATCTGATCGCATTTTGCGTGCTTTTCTGGCTATTCTAACCCACAATCCTCTGCACAGAAGATACATAACACCAACTGAGCACAGATAGATGGTTGGACATGGCAGGACTGTAAAGGATGTAAGAGAAAGAGGGTCAATGTTCAAAGTGGTTTGTCCCGATTGTATGCATACTGCATACAAGGGTATATACTTCAGCGGGTTAATAAAAGAAAAAACGTGCAATTGGAATGCAGCCCCAGCCTCCGTTATCACATGATGTCACATTCACAGACATCTGCGGAGTGAGATCAGGATGGGATACCAGCAGAAATCAGTGTCCCTCATCATCCACAGTCATAGCACTGGAGTAAAGTACTGCATCAGAGTGTCTGTGTCCTCAGCTACAGGACACAGAGAGACACCTCCACTCTGTGGAGGTCAGTTCTTTATAAGATGTTTTATAAGAAAGACTGATGCAAATGAGGTTTTGTGAAGTGAAAACAAAAAACCGAATTCTTGCAATTACATTTGTGCACTGTGAATATATGTAAATGTGTACTTTTCTGTGCACAAATTCACACTGTTGTATCTCTCAAGTGTTGGCAGCAGTGTGTATCTGAGTTCCCCCCACTTTTCAAGGAATAATAGTGCAAAAACAGTCAGTGTCTCGGTGTGGGTTTGTATCTGCAATGTGCAAATAATGACAAGTGAAGCCCTCACTGGGCCTGCTGCCACCATGATCCAGGCCTGGAGAAGTGGGGAAAAATGGATAGATCTGTTGTTTCACTTTCAAGATCTTGTAAATGTTTGGACTAAGCAAAGCAAATGAGTGAATTCCTGCATGCTGTTCACTGAGAATCCAAAGTTCTGTGACCAAGAAGTGTCTTTTTAAATAGATATGGTGCTGGCATTGTGTGGGGGTTCAGTATTTCCTTCTGCGTGATTTCATTTTCCTGTGCAATAGACAGCATTGAATTTGACATGCATAGAAATGTACAAATGCAAATGTAGTTTTCTATGCAAAAAATTTATTCGCAAATGTACATTTTTTTTCCACTTTGCAAAAGTGTCTTACATTTGTCATCTAACTAAACACGGTTAAATAATTACTGCACCAGTTTTACTCCATACAAGTACAGATAACAAACTCATGCAGCTTAGTGAGGATGAATATGCCTTCAGCTCTGTTTGGTACGTCCTTGCATATGAAAGAACTGAGAGACAAGACTCTGCCACACTGTCCGTGCACATAAAGGCCATAATGAACATGTGAAGCAATATTTTCCTTCTGTGAATATAAAAAAATAACAGCATCTTTCCGTTCCCATGTTCCTGAATTAAAAATCTACATCTGAAGCTCTGAGTTTACATTCTTTGCATCATGCGCCACCGGCAAGCAGCCATGCACTGCGTGTTATGATACGGTGTGGGCAGAAATACATGATTGAGGTCCATTTCTAGAGGTCTAAAGTGCATCATGTGCCATTCATCTCTCACTTAGTCATTCACTGGGAGCATCTGATGGCAGCAGAGGCTTGTCTCTCAGCTCTGTCACCTGTCATCAGTAAACATTTCAACACGTGCTTGCAGACAGATGGGTGGATGAAAGCCATAGATGGATGGATGGATGGATAGATGGAGGGAGAGAGGGACTGGGTGAGCCGCATCCTGCCTGGATCCACTCCTCCCATCATCTGGACACATAGAGAGGCACTCTGAGGGTCATGGCTGTCTTTGGAAGTGCCTCTGTGAGGAGGATATCTGAGGAGCGTCTCTGTATGGCAACTGAAGACAGCAGGCTGAATCTAACAGCAGCTATCATCTCCCTGTATTCTCTACACACTCTGGACTTCAATTCCAGATACAAAGACTCTTTATTGTCTCGGCTGAGGCTCACCACACTCCACTTTTCTCAGAGGCTAGAGGAATGTGTCTTTATCAGTCTGCCATCTTCTAAAATCTCCCTTTACGTCTGTAAGAGGTGAATTCAAGTTTCCCAGAGCTGGTGCTGTGGTTGCACGTTGTGTTACTGTGCAGAATCATCACAAAACTGATAAGAAACCGAGAGCAAAGTATTCATTTGAAATGGTTTCTTCTTTGGAATCCACCTTGTCAACAAATAAAGAAACAGCTCTTGTGAGTAATTTGATGGCAATTTGTTGCCTTTGTGGTAAAGTGACCTCAACCTGTTAAAGCAAAAAGCAAATTTCATGATTCAACTAGCACCATTTTGATTTAGAAATACAGTCCATAGAATGTACACGTTTGCCTGTCTGTGTGTGATTGTGTGTCAACATGTTGCCCAGCACCTCACAGAAGCACTTATTGCTACAATGAATCCAAATCCGCGCGTGTAGCGAGTGGAATAAGGCAGAGGCTCCACCTCGACCCTACTCCACCCTTTAAAAACACACTACATCTAATATTTCTGTCCTGTCTATACCTGCTCTAAACACAATTCCTCCTCCTCCGCATCGTAAGATCATACAGGGAACAAAGATTTCACACACCTGCGATCGTACTGCAAGTAAATACATCTGAAAAAAAACAACAACGAAAGATTACATATTTCAAACACACAAATGGAATTCAAAAACATAAAAAAAAACAGACCAACATGGCGAGCTGAGTGTCTTCCTGCACTTGTGACTGAGTGAAACAGTAACATAGGACCAGCACTGTCTGCAGTTTAACCCCAGAAACTGCATTACGTAACACACACATGCAGAAATGCTGCAGTGTTTTCTTGACCAACTTATCTGTGCGTCATGTGCTGATTAAACAAACCTTAACACCATACTATGTGATTCATTCTAAACTGCTACCAATACTGCTGTCTGTGGATTCTTACTCAATTAATGCCCTCAAGCTCAAGAGGAAGCAGAGATGCCATGGCCAAGGATCGTGTGTGCGTGCACAGTCCCATTAAACACTGGCTCGTGCTGTCTTAGAGACACTTTACCGAGTGAACAGCACCTCAGACAAGCCTGGACCAATCAGAGGGCGAAGGTCGTCATGGTTGTGGGGGCACACCTTCACAACACAGTCAGTTTCTGTGGGTCACTTTAAAAGCACAACACTGCCACTGAGCTTTTTTTTTTTTTGATCTAATCATCTTTCCATTGGCTGGCATCTTCTTCTTCTACTATGTGTTTTTTTTTTAAGTAGGACTGGCAGAGGCTAAACCAGTCAGTGGCAGATGTAACAACGAGAAATAAAAAAAAATGACAAGAGTAAAGAAAAGATGTGTGGAGGAGTCATTTGAGGAGATAAAATGTCCACCTCTGCTTCTTTCTCACATTAGTCTGTTTTCTCCTCAGTTCAGAGATGCAGTCGAGGGAGCGGGAGGTCTCCATAGGGCTTCAACAGGTATGTGTGTGTGTGTGAGGTTTCTCACGGTGTATAGTATGAGAGGGGGTGAAACTGGGTGTCACAGTGGTGTGCAGTCATATCTGACCACATATGATTGGCAGCAAAATGGTGTGAGTGACTGTGTGTTTATGGGGAATGTGAGGGATGAGTGAGACATCTCAGTGCAAAAGGACAGGGTGAAGGAATTTATCACACGTGTCCTCCACCGCTCTCCCCTCTCTTCTTCTCTCTGTGTTTTTAGTGTAGCTGGTCTTCTCCGGTTTTCAAAAGATCATCTATCCTTCCATTCTTCCTCCAGGTCTAGACGAAGGCCTCGGGCTTGCTGCCGTTGTTGATCTGGACATAGATCTTGGGATCCTCGTCTTGCTCGTCTCTGAGGCGCTGGAGGTGGCGGCTGTGGCACAGCAGGTAGAGGGGCAGGCAGAATCCCAGCATGCTTAGCACCAACAGGCCCACATTTACCTGAAGACAACATCGGGGTCAGACCAGTGTAATGATACAGGACTAAAAACGACTTCAGTTGTTCAAAGGTCAAAAACATTTCCCACAATACTCGCTCCTTTACATGTGTATGCTAATGTCCATATATTTGTGTCATCTTACCCAGAGAGGGTCTCCGTCCAGGGGCCCCACCATGGCCATGAAGAGAGGCTGCTGGAGCAGGGCGAACAGAGCGCTGATCAGAGACTGCATGCCTGTCAGGCTGCCAAACTGGGAGGACGGGTACCTGCATGGGACAAATGACGTGTCTCAGATGGCCAATTCAAACAGGTCTCATAACTAACTGTGATATGTTTGGAGGAGTTTGATCAATAAAGTTGAGAAGGTATACAAATTATTTATCAAGAATAAATCACATTGCCACAATCATTTCATGAGAAGAGGTAAAAACATTTTATTCCAACTTTATGGGCAACAGTGTATTTGTAGGCTGCTCATGGTTTGGTAATAATGTGTGTATGTGGGTTGGTAAATGTCTGTAATACATATGTAACACATATGCTTAAAGTTCTCGTGTTTTGTCATGCATATTGACTTAATATTTATATTTTCTCTCTTTGTTTTGTCTTTGGAGTCTAGTTAAATCATTCAGCAATCATATATGGATGTAATGTTTGTGTGTCCACATACATTTGGACAGGTAGTGTATGCAGTAAATGCTATATTCTACAGTACAGTGATACTATACAGTATCATTGTGGACTGCCAAAGATCTTTTGAACACATCACACACTTACACAGCAGCATAGAGGCCTCCGACTGCAGAGTGGATGAAGCCTCTGACTATAGTGTGCAGGATAAAGGACAAAATCTGAAGAACAGGAGAAAAGTGGAAAAAAGATTTCATTAATTACAAGGTCAGTTCACAAATGGCCCGTCCTCACTAAGAACTGGCTTTCATCTACAGTAGTATGAAAAAAAAAATACAGGAATGTTTACTTTTTACTTTCACCTATATCTATATCTTTCACCTATATTTATATATATATATATATATATATATACCTTTCCGTTGTTTTTGCACTGTCCATGAGAGCTTCTGCTTCTATTTCAATTTCGTTGTGCTTCGTGCTCACTGACAAATAAAAGAATTCTGATTCTGATTCTGATTCTGATTCTGATTCTGAATGAGACCCAGAAGTAAATAAGATGCAATGACTGCTCTGTCCAGTAGGTGTCACTAAAGCACTTAGATGTTTCTAAGTGCTTTAGTGGAGCTGCATTGAGTCTCCCTGTTTGAACATCATGTACAGCTCCGTCTCCCTCTGCAGTGTTAACTTGCTCTGTGAGAACACTGGGGGCTTCGGCGGCACATGTTGGGGAATGTGCAAAGCTTCAAAGAAATGAAAGAGTCTTCCAGCCTGTGTGTTTGTGTACCTGCAAAGTCAGGTTGGGGATGATGCAGGTGACACCAAAGCCGACCAGGAGCAGGTTGGTGAAGATGAAGGCTCTGGTGGCGTTTGTGATCTTCTGAATCTGTTTGTCGGGGCGACGTGGCTGGCCAGGCTCCCTGATGGAAGAGAAGAGAATAAAATAGGGTCAGGATTTTTTTTCCTTTTTTCACGCCTTTTCTTTTCCTTTTCCTTTTCCTTTTCTTCTGTGTTCATGTGTCATCCTCACCTTTTGACACTCTTGTCAGTATCGTCCTCACAGTCTCTGAGCTTCCAGTCCATGACATAGCCGATCACAGGAGAAGTGACCAGGCACAGAAGCTGGAGCACGCCAAAGATGGATGTGTAGACACTCACTGAGAGACAGTACAGGCACAGTTATTGTTCTGTTTCTATGCTACACTCTGAGGTTTTGAACATGAAGTGAACGGTTTGAAGAGTTAAAAGTGTGATGCACATGGAAACAAACAGATAGCTGAGGAGAACGGCTGATGACAATAGGTGGTTAGACCTTTGTAAGTTTAGCCTGAAGTCTCTTACCCACTTGCATCCTCTCCACTGCAAGAGCAGCACAAAGCCAGCGTGACAGGAAAAGAGAAAGAGCAAGAGAAAGGAAAGACAGAGGTGAGTTACCAACACACAACAAGGCGGTTTAGCTGAGCAGAGAGCAGCTGAGAGCGGGCTGTTAGATATCAGAGCAGAAAGAAAAAACACAAGTAGTCTGGAAAATAGGAAAGCGCCCAGTGCAACACAGTTAAGTCAGATGTTAAAGACAAAAAGCAACCATTCACAGAGGAAGCACCCTCCACTACACACACCTGTGCTGAGGTCTCCCTCCGTCAGGGACTCCAGGATGGTGTTCATGGCTCCCATGTAGAAGATGAGGCGCAGCTGGGTCACGCACATGGTGATAAGGCTCAGTAAGAAGATGGGACTGAAGATACTCTTCATGAAGGACTGAGCTGCAGAGGAAATGAAGGAAAAGGGCTTGTTGACATGCCATAGGCAGACAGGTAATGTTGGTACACACTTATTATTACTATCATTAGTAGTAGTAGTATTGTAAAATAAAAAGATACAGTAAAGTACAATTATTATGAATTTATTCAAATAATCTGATACCTCTGAGACCGGCACACACTGAATTTCATATTCGGTTTCTACCAGCCACAGCAACCCAGCACATAACCCGCACGATCCCTACATCTGCAGGTAGTGTACCATAACGGACTGGCGGCTGCAGGCCCAAACATGCCTGTTCCTACTCAAGAGTTTCTGACTCTTTTAGCTTTCTGAGCTCTTTTCAGAGGATGGAAAACTACAACAAAGTGCTTCCTACCCAGGGCTGTTAAGGCGGAGGGACGGTAAGAGACGGTTACCTAAATACTCCCTCTGGCCCACGGGTGCCACGGTAACACATCTTATCCTGCATGAGAAGCTGAGTGGTTGGGGGATTAAAAGGGGGTTCTAGGAAAAGTTGATCATTAATTTAAGTTGTGAATATAAATGGCCATTGGACACAGCTGCCCATATGGTGAAGCACTGGACAAACCACTGAATTGTTGGTGCACAGATGGAGCAGATGGGTTTATTACCCAGAACAACAGAAATGCATCCCAGGCTTAATTAAGGCACATTGTTTGGTTAACAGGTCATGGTATTATAATGTTTTATAATATACATTCAAGTTGCATTTCCGCCAAAAAAATACAGCATGTATGTAATTTTGGCATAAAACCTTCTCTGCCCATCACCAGTGCTGGCTCAGAATGTAGCATACATACCAACCTAGCACACGGTGTGAATGTTTCAGTACAGCTACATGATGTGTTTGTTGGTTGGTTTGTTACCGGTGTTGAAATATGTCAATATGAAACATTATGTGTTCAAATTCCAAACCTTTCAGATCACAGCAGACAGAAGGAAAAGAAACAAAAAGTAAATATTGAGTAACCTTTGCAGCTGCCATCAGATTAGAGAGGAATGAGAGGGAGAGTGTAATATGGGCCTCTATAACGCTCCTGACAGTACGAATATGTCCAGCTGTTATGAAACCAACCATGGGCATCCTGACTGCACTCACACAGTAACAGACACACACGCTCCCACCGGGTGATGCTTGGCACAATAATGCTTCTCTGGAGCCCCCTGCCAGTGTGTCACACACCTGCTGAGCGGCTTTTCTAAGAAGTTGGTCCGGACCAATTCCACGGTCCATTTGGTACCAAAGAGAACCAGAGGGGGGTAAGTAGACCCCCTAATGGGAGCCCCTGACCCCAGTGTAGGGCCAGGAGGGCCTGAGGAGGCCTGGAGGTGTAGTTAGGTTAGCTTAGTGAGGATGTAGGGCAAAGGTAAATGGGTGTTTAAGCAGTGCCATAGGGATGAAGGGGTGCTTGTGCCTAATTGCAGTGTACAGATGTAGGTCAGGGCCGGAGCTTTTGTGTGTTCAGAGCTGAGAGATGATTCCAACCAGTAAGTTTCAATTTACAGAACTGTGATTACTTGAAGTTTTGGTAGTTTTAGCAAGGCAGTCACTACTAAGGGACATCGATGGCCTCTGTCTTGTTTCTGGTAATGTGGACATTTTAAGGAAGTCTTACAAGCCACAGTTACACAAAAAGTAACACATGGTGGGTTTCAATGTTCCTTTGGCCAAAATCTTACCCTCTTAAAACCCACTCACTAGCTAGTGACCAGGTTTAGGGTTTAAATACCTGTGACACCAAAAACTACAAAGTCCCACATCCCTTAAGGACAGGCCTACGGGTCTGGAATTTTACACAGGTGTGGTTGCCAAGATGTAGAGGGTATGTAGTGATGTGTCTTATCTTTCTAATCTTTCTATTCTTGTTGTGACATGTAGCATGTGCTAGCTATTGTTATTCAAACATAACTTCTAGACAAGGACCAAAACAACCTTTTTGGAAAACTGACGTAGTTTAGTTTGTGTCTTAGCCGCATGTGAAAAAAAATGTGTAACAATTCCAAAACAGGTTGGATGTTAAGAGGCTAATCATGACTGTTTTTAGAAAAAACAACTGAGTTAAATGTGCAGTAAGTGATTTTTTGACCCCTTGTGGGAAACTAATTAAAAACACAACATTAACAATTTTTAAAAAGTTGTTGTTGTTGTTGTAAGGAAGCCAATCAGAGCTTCCTCTTAGAGAACAGCTGCAGCTGGGAACAAGGTGAGTGAGTGTAGCGTGTGTGACGGAAAACCAAACCAAATGCTTTGTAGAGGTCATGCACAGATAGATGATAACTCTCTGTGGTTTTGTCACTATAAGTGACACCTTTCACATTACACGTAATCTCACACTGTGTACAAGAACACCAGTCCTCCACAGGACTGTGGGTGTTGTCGGCAAAGCCCTTGTCTGTCATGAAGCTCTCAGACAAATCAAAGCAGCTCTCCTGCTCTGTTCATTTGCTCAACCAGCAGAGTGGCTCTTGAGATGCTCAAATGAATATTCATAAGTTGGCACAGGGGAAACAATAAATAGTGGGACTGCCTCCTCTCAAGACTGGATCTTCTAAGCACTTCTGCTGACTTATCTGTGATTTTGAAAAGCTTTCTTTTCACTGTTTGGATTTCCTCTCTCTCACAGACACACAGACAGCAGCCACAGCACGTTGGGAATTCCAGTTCTGATAATCAGATGGCATCAAAAGCCACTGAATGAAATTTGTTGAATGGGCTCGTACAGAGAGAGCACTTTTCCTTTCATTGCGCCCTTACTACAGATGCCTAATTACAGAGCATCTACTCTGTTCACACTTACTCTCCTCCTTGGCCTTGCACTTCACCTCCAGGTCGACAGTGGACAGGCACAGCTTGTTGGCCTCCTGCGTGGCCAGGTCTTTAGCCGGCTGCTGCTGCTTCATGGAGTTGCCGACGCTGAGACGACGGCCCACGGTGGTCACCTGCCGATAAAACTGCTTCCCAGTGATCTTGTGGTCGAAGCCCAGCCAGCTGAACTTGATCTTCACCCTGAAGAAACAATGAAAAGAGAGGAGAGGGTGAAAAGTGATTGTGAGCACAAAATAGAGGAAGAAGAGGGGGAAAAGAAAAAAGAAGGAAAAAAACTCCAGCAGAGACCAAGAGGAAAAGAGAAAAGACAGTAGGAAACAAAGGATCAAGGTCAGTGAGAGCAAAGCCAGCTGATATATCTGGTTTTATGGTCTTTCCTGTCTTTACTGCTCACTTACACTGGGATTTACTGTGCATGAGCATTCATGTCTATGCAGTCTTGAACATGTGTGTATGCAGTAATGCAGTGAGCTCTGTGGAGAATGCAGGCTTTCTGGGCTCAGCTGGAATCCATTTTCAGCAGGTATGACCTGAGGTTAGCTAACAGCATAACAGCGGCTGCTCAACAATGAGCGCTGGAGGCCACTGAAATGCTTACATGCCTTTGTGTGTGTGCCAGAGTGAGCGACTTACGTGAAGTCCATGTCCTCTGGGCCGGGGAAGGGCTCCAAAGGCCAGTTGACAAAGCAGTTGAGGAAGACAAGGCAGGCGCAAGCAGCCCAAACCAGCAAGATGGTGATGAAGGTGGCCCCCAGATCATAGATCACCTACAGGGAGGCAGACAGCACCCAAACAGACACATCATAATGGAGAATCAATATCCCATTCTGTGTTTTTCTCTCTAAGTTAATGTCATAGTGTCGCTTGTTGGGAGGAATCCTTATAAGATGGATGAGGACAGATGAATTCATATTTAGAAGAATAATATTCATTCAAGATTGAAGAAAGAATCAGGTGATTTCATTGAGTCAAGTGTTACCTTGATGCCCGGGAAGGTGACAGCGGAGGAGGCGTAGGATCCAATCATCAGGGCAATGAAGGTTGATCTCAGGTCTCCAAACATGTTGGGGAGCTGTGGAGACAGCACGGCACAGAGCGGACTGAGTCACTAACTTAAACACATGAACCCACAGAACCAAGCTGTGTCTCAAGGCTTAAAGGAGAAAAACAAAGCATGTAGACACACAGTCCGGTCTCTAATTTCACAGAAGGATTTTTGTCTTCAAAGCCTGTTGCTGTTACGTGGCCTGATAGTTAGTCGATGGTGGCTAATGTTAGCGAACCTTAGGTAGACATTACTGAGTAATTTTGCTGACTTTGTATCTGTTCTCTGTTTATGTGACTGTTATGTTACACTGCACTGCACAGCATGCACCGTTATCCTTTACAGATTTACTTGCATCTAGCGGTGAAGTCACAGATTACAACAAACAGACTCCCTTTCAAAGCGTGGAGGAGAAGCTACTGTGGCCGTAGAGGATTCACGCTCCCTTGCTTTTTCTTATAGTTTTATTATAGTCTTATGCATCCTTGTCTTTCAACCAGCATATTCATGCCAACTTCCACTTCAGCATAAAAATTCAAAAGGCCCTGTTTGTCCATTGTGGGCTGCTGTAGAAACATGGCAGTGGATGAGAGCCCACCCTCTAAGTAGATATAAAGAGTTCATTCTAAGATAACAGGCTGACTGTAGGTTGACTGTAGAATTGGATTTAGTTCACTACAGCAGATTAATGACTATGTTTGCTTAGTGGACATTATATAAACTAACACATCAACCTCTGTTGACATGTTTTCTTTTCCTACAGTCCACTACAACCCACAAGCAGTCCACACATTGCACCCATCCAGGCAAACATTCACCCCAGCACTCCACATTATTGACTACTGATAGGCTTGTCACCTCATAGTACACCCTGTAATGTGTACAGCGGGGTGTTTCTCGTACTGGTTTGTTCCAGTATTTGAAGTGCAGCAGAGCGAGAAAAGCCACAGAGTCTTGCATAATCACTCAACTTAAGACTAGAGCACACGCTTTTCTCAGCTATAGGCAACTTCAAACCATATGACTGTCTTCAAGAAGCCAAAAACAAAGTGCAAAAAACTGGCAACAGCGAGAGAGCAACACGTGGCTACGAGAGTTTTTAACAATGAGGAGAGGAAATTAGCGTCAGCAGCAGTGTCCATGGTGAAAGAGTGGAGGGAGTGAGCTACAAATTGAGACGTAATATTATTATGGGTCATAAATAGCAAGAGTATGCTCAGAATTCCCCTTCAGTCCCTCTCCCATTGTCCTGATCCGTCTGTCCACCCGTCCGTCCGGCTGCTGTGTACACCACAGGGTGCAGCTTGTTAAGCGGCTGCTTGAACTGTTTCACCCCATAGAGATGTCCCTCCCTGGATTAATTAGACCAAAGGTGAGCTCCAAAAATCTCTACATCCTTGACCAGACATCCAGAATAACAAGAACCCCCAATTCCCCCAGTCTTCGTTCTCTGAAGAACCCAGTTCTGACTGACAACTGCAGGGGTAAGATGGTCGCCCTTTGGCCCAGCTGGTGTAGAGGGGAGACTTGAATGACCAGCTCAGCTTGTGTCCAGCTCAGCAGACTTGATGAGGTCAGGATTAATCAAGGCCTTGCTAGCAATGTGGAGTCAACAGGTTCAGATTTCCCAACTGTTGCTCCATCACTTCCTCAGTTTATGATGATGGGAAATTTTGGATGCCTTTTGCAAGCTCTCTATTAATACTTAATGTGTTGTAGAGAACTGGGTATGCTGTACAGTAAAAAACTGTATGTAATTATTAGATACCCATTTTTTTCATTCCACACATTTTACTTCCTTGTCAAACCCTGGCGCCTCACTTCTTTCTAAGTCCACACTGACAGATTTGTTTCATTTTCAAATTTGTAGTCTTCAGCCCCAAACAACATGGACTCAAGTGACATCACTTGAGGCAGTTTATCAGAATATAAAAATTAAAACAAGTTGTACAAATTTAACAATTCGTAGCCAGGTTGATCAGTTGTTTTTAACATGTTGTGGAGAGAGTGTTGCAGTTTCCAAGGGGAAGATTCAGAGAAAATATCAATAACCCTAGGGAGGGGGTTGCTTTCTTATAAAGTGGAACATAACACATTTCGTCTTTAGATTTCAGATATTCAGTGCAAGTATGACGGAATAAGGCCTCTGCAGTGTCCAGGAGTCAGGCCCTATCCTCTCTGTCATTCACCTGCCTCTCTGCCTCCACCTAGCTTGCTTATTCACTCTGGGAACAGCTTCAGTTGGAAGCAGCGCTGTTGCCCCTGGCGATATTTTCTGAAAAGCACACTGGTGACTGGGAGAAAATAACAAAATCACATGAACGAACAGTGCAGTGCCAGAGCCAAAACCTCAAACCATCTGTGTATACATCAGCATGTCCAAACCAGAGTAAAAACCGCATCTCATCCTTGTGATGCTACAAGCTACGTCACACCGGGAGCTTCTCTGGGTTACCAGGTCTGAATCACAGTCAGCTGCTGAGACCACTGTTTCCCAAAAACATGTCACAAACCGGTTTTGGTCTGCCAATCATGAAAGAAGAAGTAGGAATTAATGGCTTCAGAAGCGTGACGGTAGAGTCAGTGAGTGTGCTGATGGGAGGAGGAGGAGCTGTCAGGCTTGACAAGGGGCAGATAACAGCGAGTTGTAGCTGGAGTCAATAACACATCAGTCAGCAAACAGGTGAGTTTGTGACTGGCAAACACCTGAGGACAAAAACTCTGCTGTGGCTTCAAGCTAACAACAAGCAACTCAAAGAAACACTCAGGTATAATTCTGAGTTACAACTGTTTGCTATTTATATCCACTACTCCATCTACTCCAGTATATTTCAGAGTGAAATACTGTATGTTTTACCCCACTACAATCATTTGACAGCTTTATTTACTTTGCAGATTGAGATTAACAACACAAAATGTAACCAACAAATAAATTATGTATTATAGATTATAGATTAAGATAAGACTGTATTGATTGTGAGCCGAAATTCACAAGCTACCCAGCAACATTTCCATTCCTCAAGCCACGATGCCAGCTAAAAATATCAGGGTGTTATTAAAATGTGAATTCCTGTAAGGTTAAAACGAAAGATTTTCCCTCCATTTTCTAATAATCACAGGAACATATTGCCTGTATTGGCTGCGTGTGTGATTACAGTTTAATTCCCAGTACTTGCTCTGGAAAAGTCACCTTGTTCCTTCACATACCCTCTTCTACTTCATTAAATATAACCTGTACTAATCACCTGACGACTAGTCTAATCTCAATGACATTTAAAATGTAAGAATTGGTGTGTTTAGTTCCAGGGAATATGGTGAAAGAAAAGACTGAATGCAGCAGTCATGTGTGTAGATACGTCTTTATAATAACAACATCCATTTATTTGTTGTTGCTTCTTTCCTGAATGGCTCTTTTGTGAGCTCTGTGGTCACAGTGTATCCAGGCAGAGAGGCAGGGTACACACACAGATGGGCTTGGTGTTTGGACAACCACTAAAGGTCTATATCAGCTTCAGGACAGTCACCTTGAGATAGGAGATCAGGGTTTGGTGGCAGGGTTCAGTCTGAGGCAGGTGCAGGTGCAGATGCAGAATCTTTTTTGCGAGGGGGATGAGGTTATAGGCGTTCATTAACAAGTGGATCTATTCTTGTCAGCGTTTTGTTTGATCAGTATCTGGGAAACTGAGTATTTAACAAAAGCACCACTGTTTGGCATGACTCATCATGACATTTTGTTTAATATTATGGGTTAACTTGCATGTGTGCAGGAGGCCAGACTGAACTGTTACCTGAACAGAACAAGAAAAATACAATCGCTGAAAATTAAATTATTCATTAGACATTTAAAAACACCTCAACAGCTGTTAATATGTTTTTAAATGTCAGCATGCTAATGTTTGACATTAGCATTTAGCTCAAAGCATCACTGTGCCTGAGTATAGCCTCACAGAGCTGCTAGCTTGTTAATACTGCAAAACATGTTTTTAACATCTTTTTCCTTCCAGACACCACATGAGCCTGTTGACACCCGTGATTCGATCTTGTTTGGGTGAGAGCACTGAATGTTATCAGTGCTAGGAAGGACATGGATGCTGTGTACACTGTACACCATGTGACCCATTTATATATAAGGAGTCTTTTGTTTGTTGAAGATGTTTCTTCATTGAGATCTTTTCGACACTCGAGGTCCGACTGGTTTAAACGTTTGTGTTTTCATTGGGTACAGATCCTGAATGTAACATGTATTCAACAGGGTGTAAGATAGAGCTGGAGTCATAGAAAGACTCTGATTTATCTGTTGCACTTTTTTGTGAATGAACTGAAATCTTAATGTCTTGCTAGCCAGTGTAGAGACTTCCTTAGTTTAGTTTCCATGGTGACTGCAAACATTTTGGCCATCCTGCACTTTTGCACATATTTTGTCGGTCATGGTAAGAGTGTGTGCTGATTGTTGAAAATGGAAAAGGCAGAAACTGTGACACAAAGAGGCCTAGGAAGTGAGAAAACATGCTGAGCCGGCGGCGAGGTGGGGGTGGAGGGGACTGGGCAGAGCCGTTTGAGAGGAAAGAACAGAGAAATGAAAGAAGGAAGAGGGTTTGCTGCAGCAAGTGGAAACTTCAGCTGCCTGCTGCTGGACTACTGAGAACCAGCTCTGACCGGTCCGGTCCTGTCCTGACGCACAGGATAGCACTCCATCCATCATAAAGAGAAGCCAAGTGGGCTGTAAGATTAGCAAACACCAGCTGACGAACACCAGACTGCATACCTCACTTGACATGACGTCATTTTTTACATCCCCTAATAGTCCAATATTTCTTAAAGCTGAGCTAGAAGTACTTTGGACTAAAACCAGTTGACTTTCATGCCAAAAATGAAAAAAAAAAAAAAGCAGATGAGCGTATAAGGTTCCTGGAAGGGTGGAGATGTCTCTGGATCTGTGCTAAATGTCTGGATTTACAGTCATTCCAGCAGCACAAAAACCCTAAAAAATGAAAAGAAATTCACACCACAACACAAAGCCACATCCACACGGGCCTGATATCAGTGACTGCTGCTCTGTCTGGCAAGCACACTTCTCAAATTACTGAGCAACTCTTGACCTTTGGCAGATATCCATTTTTTTCCCCACATCTCCCTTTATTTTA
Organism: Pempheris klunzingeri; assembly: GCF_042242105.1. Taxonomy (NCBI): domain Eukaryota; kingdom Metazoa; phylum Chordata; class Actinopteri; order Acropomatiformes; family Pempheridae; genus Pempheris; species Pempheris klunzingeri. Next base: position 25,580,248 of record NC_092015.1, on the reverse strand, counting down.
TGTGGTCACGTGCAGTAAACAGAGCATTCACTGTACTTCCTCCATCTCACCCTGCTCTGGTAAAAATAGTCCCCAGACTGATCTTGCTGCCTTAATGTTTTCATCCCTTCACTCAGTGGAAGAATTACTGTGTGTGCGCTTCATAAAATTTCCACCTTTTCCACAAGAAGTCACTCCTTGTTTCTCCCTCAGCCCCACTTACAAGTTTTAAATGGGACAAAAAGTCCAGAACATTTAGATTTTTCACCTAAAAATCACATCAATGGCCAGTTTGTCGACTGTTCCCAGGTGGAACAAATGGATTGGGAATAGAGGAAATACACATTACAAGCCATCAGACAGATAATAGATTAGGGCAGCGAGCAGAGCTTCAGACCAGGAGACCAAACCCAGGAGGCAGAGGGGCTCCAACACGTGCCGCGAACAAGAACAAGAGGAGGTGCTCGATGTTGGTCTATGGGCGTGGATAAGTGCATATGTGCATGTAGAAGAGGTCTGTTCGGGAAGGAGAGCCTCGTGAAGCTGTTTACAAGCACAGAATGGGAGGAATGAAGTGTGGAGAGGGAATGAATCCCCCCGCCTCCTCCTCCTCCACATCTCAGCGTCACTCCCTGTTTCCCATTGCTGGGATACTGAGTGCTGGGTGTGCATCCACAGGAGAGAAGGAGGAAGAGGTAAAGAGAAGAAATAACCAAACAGGAGTGTTTGAGCTCATTTAAGGCATCAAGAAAGTCTAGTGGATGAAAGAACTCCCTGGTTCTAGTCCCTAATGACTAAAACACACACACACACACACACACACACTGGGTTGAACTGGCTTGGTCACCCTGACCTGAGGAGTATCAATGACCTGTGATGCCTGAGCTGCTGCGTCAGAGCTTTTTACTACTTCAGAAATAAAGGTTACAGCTTTCTCAAAATAGTCACCCAGACATTCATGACAGGACAGGGAGCAGGAAGACCCACCACACACACACACAGATGTCACCAGGTTACATTTAAGACTTTTAAGAGCTTTTTAATACCATGTAGTATGCAGGGACAATAAGGCCTAGACTTATTTACTATTATAAACCTTCTAAGGCCTTCTATTGTGGAAGCTAAATTCAGTCCTTCTCAGACTTTCCAAGACCTGCATTTACCTTGAAATGCACAACATAGACACACACACGCAATAGCTATGGTCTCTGACAATGGTCTTACATTACGGACACAACATAGACTTAGAACCTTAACAACTGACCCGGTAATCCACTTTTTCCAAACTGGAGCCACAGCTTTTGTCCCCATTCTGACAAACCATCCCCAGTTAACTGAGCTTCAGTGTGAAATGTGTGAAAATAACAGAAACACAGACACACACACACATCGAGGCAGCAGTGAAAACAAAATATTTGTCAAGGCATGCAGGGAGCTGTAACTCAGTCTACTGTAGGTTAGAGGCACTCCACAGCTAAAACAACATACACACACACACACACACACAGTAACATACAGTACATACATTACTGCTGCATGCACACGAGACAGTTTCGACAGTTTGTGTGCAGGTCTGGCCTTGCTGAGGGGGAGCAGCTGAAACTGGAGAAGACAAAAACAACCAGGCTGAGACCAAAGACTGGGGGGGTTGCGGTGGGATGAAACCAGCTGAACCAGTGTGTGTGTGTGTGTGTGTGTGTGTGTGTATTCCTGTGTGTGTGTGTGTGTGAGTCAGGGTCCCAGTAGACAGCCTGTATAGGAAACAGTGTAACATGGGTGGAGAGATGCATGCAAACACACCCACCCACCTACCCACACCCACCCACCCACACACACACACAGTTCCCCCTGTCACTGCTTCCTGTTTGTCTCTTCTGCGACAGCCTGTCTCAGGTCTCCGTGTGTTTGCTGGTGATAAACAGATTCTTCAGGCTGCGAGCAACATTGTTGCAGAGACACGTCTACCTTACATTAACAAAGTAACACACACACTGAACAACCCACTGCTGGTGTAGTCTGTTCACATGTTTATCATAGAAAATGTGTCAGACCTCATTTCCTTGAAGAACAGACATCAGTCCAACCAAAACATCTCCGCTAGAAAAATCTCACCTTCAATACATACTCTACTGTGCTGTTAGAGCCATCACACATCTTTTAACATACACACACACACTCAGATCCATGTGTTCTTGTGTGAATGAAATAATAATGAGGAGGGGTCTTTTTTTGGCTCCCAGCCAGAGCAGCAGAGCAGCAGTGAATAATAGATTACTGAGGCAGACTCGCTCTCTTCTAACCACTCTCCCTCTGTGTCTCTCGCTCTCTCACGTGGCCTCTCCTGTGATACAGCACTTTCTCTGACGGATGAGATCACCCTGACCACTGGCCTTCCTCATCCCCACTGCCTCCTTCTTCGGTCGTCCGCACATCACTGCTCATCCTTTTCTCCCAGTGGTCTCCTATCAGCGGCTCAGCTGTCTGTCTCTGTCGTCCATCTTCTCAAACGTTCCCTCTCTCTGACGCTTCCCTCTCTCTATCCACTGACCCTCCTGTTTTCTCCTCTCTCCATCAGTGTCTGATGCCATCACTTCAAAGCACTCTAATCCACTCTTCTGCCTCTCTCTCTATTCGTCTTTTGCCTTTCAAAATCTCCCCATCTGCTCTTCCTTATTTCAGTTCCCCTGTTATTGTGCTATTATGGATTGCTGATATTGACATTTTATCAGGTTTTCTACGTTTAATTGTGGATGTTTCTTCTCTTTCTTTTGACTTGTCAGATGCTAGATAAACTACCTGCAAACCTCAATAAAATGTTTGTGTCATAAGAGAAAAGTGGTACCCAGGAATGTATTTATAGCAAGCAGCTGTGAAAAAGCTTGGCTTTCCTACTCACCGTCAGAGAAGTGAAGGTCATACACATCCCTCCAAACCCATTCATTGCCAAAGCGAAGAAGATCAGGATGGACAGATCTGCGGGAGAAAAAGCAGATTGATGACGCAGACAGATGTGGTTACTCTGCTGACACAAGGTAACTCCCACACATCCCATCTGATCGAGTTAAGTGTCACCGCTGCATCATTACACTGTGTGTAAATGTTCCGCACAATGTGGCTCACCTACAAAAGTGTCGTGATTGAGAGCACTGTGTGAGGCCCCAGAGGGAACATATGGTGCTGTTAAAGTGATGCATGTGCAGTGACGTGAGTAGGGACACTTACTGTTGGGATCACTGGCACCGTAGGCGATGAGGAGGCAGGAAAAAGCAAAGCAGGCACTGGGAACACAGAGAAAGCAACGGGAATGAAAACTGCAATAAATGAACCATAAAGATCATAGCTTAGATTTTCCTGCTCGAGCCTCACCTGCCCAGAAGGCGTAGCTTCCGTGGACCATATTTGTCCATGACGATGCCCATGGGCAGGGTGATGGCAGACAGCAGGAAGGAGCCCACAGTGAAGGCCAGGTTCAGCATCTCGTCCTGGTCTTTGCAGATGGGCCAGCCATTCATCTCCAGGTACTCCTCAGAATCAGGCAGCTCAGACGTAAGCGTGTTGGAGAGGTTGAGGCTGGAGCTGTTTTCTGGATTGTGAGAAAACGAGAGAGGAAGACTTCAGATTTGGACTGTCAGATAAGGAAGTGCTGTTTTTCTCTTTTTGTTTGTCCGCAGGATTACAGAAAAACTACTGGCCCAATTTTCATGAAGCTTTGTGGAAGGGCAGCATGGGCCAAGGAAGAACTCATTCAATTTTGGAGCAGATCAGACTCTCAAATAACCAATTAATAGCGGATCTGGACCGTTGGCCATGGCATAGGTCGGCGCTCTCCAGGTGTCCCTTCTTATCTTAACTGTTACTGTCTATTAATCAATTGTCAATTGATTAATTTGATCAATTTGTCACAAACTACATGTCCATATCAAACATTAGTCTCCCTTTGAAAAAACGAAAGTGTGTTTATATATGACTTACTGGAGCTTTAAATCAAGCTGCGGATGACTATTATGCTGCACAAACGTGATCAGTGTCTCCTTACAGGAAAATTAGGATTGTTTTAGAAAACCAGAATAGAAGCTGCTGACTTGCCATCTGAAATAAATAACTCCTTGGTATTTTGAGGGAGCTACCTTCTAATCTTGCTCTTTAAGATCTGAGCTTCGAACATTTGCACACACCCCCTGCCCCCCCTCACAGCTGAGCTGCTGATCGACAAGCCAGGAAACTCACTAAAAGGTCAAGTAAACAAGCTGGTAAGAAAACAACACAATACAGGAGCCAGGAATAGTCACAGCTGAACCCCCGCATGGTGGAGGGGAACTCTCTGAAATAGTTTCACTCCTGCTGAATCACTGGTAAACACAGTCCACTGGGTTCATGTGGAGTCTATTTCTGTCTATCTGCTCTGATGGACTGTTGCCTCTGTTGAGGCTCTGATGGGATCAACAGACAGACAGGTACAGACAGACAGACGGCTGAAGCAGGAAAACTATTTCTCGCTCACCTTGACTTGTTTTTGGTCTAACTGCCAGGATGACAAAAGAGACGGACTCAGCAGTTACCACATGTTTGAAGTGTGAAGGAGGGAGGGACGTATAAAGGACTTAGTCATCAGAGTGTTTTCTTCGGTTCAGTCCTGGGGGCAGGTTGTCAACAGCAGCTAAAGCCTCAGCTGTGTCTGATAAACAGAGCGGCTCAAAATCTGCTTTCCCACTATGTTCCTAAAGGGGTGTGTGATGTTGATTTCTGCTTCTGTTGAGCCAGCTTAAGGTAAAAGGAGGGACGGAGGGGGAGCTGAGGCTGGACTCTGGGCCAGAGGGAGAATTTAGAGAAACAACAGGACGCTATTATGTCACATGAAATGCATCCTGGTGCAGCGAACTGGCCTGTGCACCGTGAGGATGTAAGTAGGTGAAAGGTAAGGTCGCTTAACGAACATCTGATGACTGCAATGTTGTTTAGATGCTGGTGCATAAATTCACTGATGGAGTTTAGTAAGAGTCAGTCACCTTTAAGAGGACAGATTTTATCTATAGATCAATCAATAGAATATTAGCTTACAAAGCAAGGTCCATTTATTAGTACTACTAAGTACTACTTTAGCAGTACAACAACAAACTCCATAGGAGTTCATGTGACACGCTCAGAAGCTCCAGAACATCTACTAGATGGTAGCCTGGGGAGCAGACAGATCTGCAGCTCATATTTTATTTGTTCTGGCAGATCTGTCTGGTCTCACTCCCGTTCAGACAGATTCGCAGCCGGCCTGGCCCGGGTCGACCAATCACAATCAATTATCTAATTCTGGCTGACAGAGAAGTGCTGTTGAGGCATTTAAGTTAACAATCAAGATGGCTGCCGCAGTTGAAGCCACTATTGGTCAGTAATAAACAAAGTTGAGGATATATTTTCTCTAAAAGAGGAACAAAGGAGTACTTCCACAGGATTGGGTAAATGTTTAATTTACGATCAGCACTATGTCACGTTTCGTTGCTCAAACTGGTTGTAGGTGGGTTTGGTGGGTGCGTGTTGACAATGCCCCCTGGAAATCGCAAATGAACTAAGAGGGTCCAGAGTAATTCACATTTGGTCTGGCAATGCCAGGCTAAATAAATGGACCTTTAGGGAAGATTTTGTCAATTGCTGTTTCTAAGATCACAAAGGAGCTTTCGATCTCAAGGAGGTCGTCTCTGGGAAAACCTCCTGATGGCACCAGAGTGGGTTAATCCTCTGAAGATCAGGGATGTCTTTATACCAAATTTATACCATGCCAATCCATTTCACAACTGTCAGCATATTTCCTTTTGGAACATAGTGGTTGTAGCGTCACTAAAGACTCGTACGGGCTTCAGTATCATGTTTCAGACGCCCTGTGTGATCAGACCTTTCTGTCAGTGTGGAGATAATGTGCTCTCCCTCTCAGGCTGCCGTCAGAGGTGTGTTGCAGCATTAAGTGCTGACTGTGGGACTAACAGGGGGGTAGCAGCATCGGTCCCCCAGCAGCCCCGTCTGCTGACTAATCAAATAGCCGCTGCAAACTTGAGTCAATACGGGGAGAGTCCCGACCACACACACACACACACATACAGAGAGGCATTTGCCTGAAGGCTATAACGGCTGACTTGATCCTCTGTGAAAAGTTGCTCCTGATGAATCACACTGTGTTCACTGTATAGGTGCTGTCCTTCAAAGGGTGTTCCTCCCTCTTGTCAACACTTCTTTCTCGCTTGTTTTCATGTCACTCCCTTCCCTTCTATCAGCGTCACCTATACATACAGCTCCTACACTCAGTTGGTTTAATGATTACTAGATGAACTAACGGCTTTGTTTCCTTGCCCTCAGAGTTGCCCCTTTATTAACCTGTAGATAACTCTCTGATTATCAGCATGTTAAAATAAGAGACTGACACAAGAGTCCAGAGGACTTTAGGAGGAATCCTACAGTACATAAAGCTCATCCAAGTAATAGTGGCCATGAACAAACAATTAGCCAACACTGATCTGTCAGATAGAGACTGTCTGTGTCTATGTGTTAGAGGCTGCTTACATAAGGACACAGTCATTATATACTGTGTGAGTCAAGTGATTGTTAGGTCGTGTCTGACAGCCTCAGAGCAACAAGAACCGTGAAAGAAGTGTGTTGATGGGTCAAGCCGTGACACAAAGGAAGGAAGGAAGGAATGCACATCTTTCTCTTTCCACTGCGTGACAAACACACACCCATACACACACTTCACACCACCAGAGCAACGGCAACCTGACCGTGGGAGAGCAGGCTGTGCCGATGAACAAAAACAGAGTTTGACTAAAAAGAGGAAGAACGTGTTCCTCAAAGCGTAGAAACTGAGCACTGTCAGGGGAGGATTGATCGTGTGTGCAACAAATCAAACGAACAGCAAATTCAAACAGGGTGTGCTCATATGTGGAAAAAAGTTGGAAAAAGACTTTTGTGGCTCAGAACATCTATAACAAGGAGCAGTGGGGCTGTTCAGAGGGTTGTGGTGGAGGAGAACTATGGATTTTATCCCCCACCCCTTACATTAAAGTCTCATTAGAATGGGATCTCACGGATCTCATGGAGGAGGCATATAGAGGCGACCAGGAACATATGGGGATGTGGGTATTGTTTTAAATGTCAGTCCTTCCTCTAATCTGACTCAATTCAGGATGAACCTAAAATGCATTCTAACCTTTCCAGGTGAACTTAATGTGACCTTCTCTAAACGTTTGAATGCACATGTCCAACTGTTCAGTGTTTCAGTACTTTTTGCACCAGCTGCTGTTCTCTAACAAGAAGCTTAACAGCAACATTCACAACAGGTTTGATCCATGAATCGACCAATACATTTCCTGCTTCAGTTAGAATTGGTATTTAAACAGTCCTCCTCATCATGCTGTTCACATTCTGACATCATGAGACCAAGACGACACCTAACAATTGATCAGCAGCACCTCAACACTGGAGGCTTCAAACAGGAAGTCCTCAGACGGAGGTGTCCACTGAGCTTAGAGGGTCACAGAGTGTCATCAGGAGGTTGTAAAAGAGATACAGAGACTGGAAGAGTCACAGAAAGGAGAGGAGTGGACGTCCTTTGGCCACATCCCAATTTATTGAGACACTGAACATTTTTGTTGTGGTATACCTACCACTGTTGTTAGATTTTCTACAAATAAATTGTTTAAGATGAAGAAATGACCATTGCATGCTTCTACTTAAATGCCCTACTTTCATGATATAATATCACTGTAGCATTCACTTTTTACATTTTCCATATATTTCACCTGAAAGTCGAATATCCCTAACTTTTTGTGAGTAGTGTATGTTTGGGCCCAAAGGGCTTCAGTAGCGTGGTGTGGTTCCACTGTTTGCCACGTTCTCTACAGTGTCAAAATTATAAACCTCATAATGAGTGCAGACGTCTCCTTTGCACACTGGAAGTAGGACAATGCTGCATGTTTGCACACATTTTGCCTTGGGGATAGATAAACACACCAGCTGCCCTGGGAAAACACAAAAACTGAGTGTGTTGCACTGTGAAATGGCTGCATTTCTCATAACATTCATATTTTTAGTGTGTCTGCTCATTAATCAATTTTAGTGCACTGTTTTCAGTTTGTATCAGCCAGGTTGTATAATGAACATGTTTGTGTCTGAATCGCTTTTTTAGTCTCTTTAATCTTTCAAGATTAGGATTTGTTGAATGGAGTTCACCCTGTTGCGTGTGAGATGTGTTGGTGATCTCAATCATGGAGGGGTCTTAACAATGAAGGAGGTAGTAAGATAATTCAGAAATATAATCACAGGCTGCTCAGTATCCTCGGGAGGCCATGGATAAATCGTGATATCAGCAGTAACTGAAAATCTTAAATAAATGTTTTATTACTTATGTAGTTTGCTGTTGATGTGCTCAGTTCAGCTGACCCTGTACTTGCCCCCAGTCAGGTGAGGCTGAGACGGTAAAAGGCTTCAGTAACTGTTAAGAGCAGGAAAGAGTGGGCAGCTTGCTGTGAGGGTGTATTAGATGCTTTGTTCTTTAGTTTTGTTAAATATCCTAGGTTTTGTTTGTTTTAGTAAACTTTTTGTTAATAAAACTCACTTTTGCGTCCACTCAGCCTGCTTTTGGAACATCCCTTCATAAGTGTGTGGTGCCTTGCAACACCATCTGCCCTGCATAGATGAGGTGGCAGTGCCACATGTGCCTTTTTGAGCTGATTTCAGACTTCTCAGGCCTACTTGCAAACTGCGGATTCAAGGTGGAGCTGTGTAGTGACTGTGGAAAGAGGTAATGCGATGGCAAAGATACCAAAACCAACCAGATAAAATGAAAGAAACAGCAGATTAAATATGATTACACATCAACTGATTGAGCGAGAAATTAGCAGCATCTAAAAGCAGTTAACACAGACTTACAGAGACAGTGCTCTCAGACAGGGTCATGTGACCATTAAAAAGGCTTCATATACACAAATTAACCCAGCCAGGCTTTCATCACTGCTCCTTTGTCAGATACAAAGACAAACCGGGACACAATCGGGGGATCAAAGAGACAAAGTCAGACAACAGCCTGTATGAAAATCACCATGAATGAGAACGAAGGGATGAACGGTTTCATTCACACATCGATCTGCTGCCTGGCAATGGAGACTCCTACAAATCCCAGCAATGATGAATGTGATGACGAAGTGTTGTTTTGGTGTGTTGCTGCTGTATTTCATGTGTCCACCGTTGCTGCCATGAGAATAAGCGGTTACCACAGTCCTCGTCTGATTAGAGCTTCCAAGTCGAAGCAATTTTGTGTCATAAAAACACAAACTAACAATGGCCGGCTGAGTGCAGCGGTTCCCTGCATCGCCTTTGATCATAGAGCGCCAAGGACAGAATAAAATAACCTAATCTGATCCGCCTGCTGGCTTGTTGTGCAGGAGCACAGCAGCCGCTTTGAAGCTTGTTCAGAGGCTGCCGGACGCTGGCATATTGACTTGTTTTCAATGAGGAAATCCCAGCTGTTGGATCAATAGGCATCGCGTGTGTTTGCTAATATGCAAGTAGCTGCTTCTCTCAAAGGTCGCTGTCCTCGCTGCAAAATATTGCTTCAGTGATGTAGAATACAGAGAGACTGAGGCTGTTTGTAATGTGAAACCTGAGCACTTCCTGACAAAGCCTTGTGCATGCTTGTTTGAATTTCTTAAATCTCCATAATTTCACCACACCCGCTCAGCAAAAAGACCCCCAGTGATGAGTCAATCAGTCTGGTGAAAGCCCATTCAAATTCTGATTAAATCCAAAAAGCCCTGAAAGTGGCTGTTTTTGTAAAATACCGGAGGCAAACAGGACCGTTAGCACTTCAGATGAGCTACATGTTGCTTCTGTGCATGACAAACAGCAGCAGTGGTTAAAGGAGGGGTAACAGTGTGAATGAGTTTCTATCACCATCAACCAAAATACATGTAATTTATCTCTGGTTTATCTCAGAGTCATTCGTGGTGGTTCAATCTCTGGCTCCTCCAGGCTGCACGTCAAAGTGTTCCCGGGGAAGACACTGAACCCCAAGCTGGTAGCAGTTAGGTTTCTCCTGTTTGGACGATGTGTGAGTGAGTGAATGTGAATGTAGCGTTAAAGCGCTTTAAAAGGTTAAAAGGTTTAGAAAGGTGCCTTACAAGAACAATCCATTCACCATAACATAAAATAAGTTCTTCTCAATGGTGGCAGAAGTATTTAGATCCTTATTTAAAGCTACAATCTGGAAGATCTCCATTTTTCTTCACTTTGATGGCACCTATAGTGACAAGCAGTAATTGCAGGTGTGTTTTTGGACCTCACTCTACCGTTCTCACTGGCGGTTCAGACTGTTTGTCAGAATTTGTTTCTTTTTCTTTGGATTTGCATTTGCTTTTGACATTTCTTTGTTTTGTTTCTGTGTTGGGTCATAGTAACGGACAGACCGGAGAAAACAGTGCACCACTGTGGGACCAACCACTGCTGGGTGATGCAAGCTGATGTGATTTGTGGTGTCGATTAGAAACCCAGTTCATGATACCAAAGAACACTGCAAATGTGCAGGCTTTCATCAGTGGGTCATTTGCTCAGTCAGCATTGTGTTAATCACTAATCAGGAGATACATAGTGACTTTAATTTAGATAGAGACATTTATTTAGCTGAAAATCTTAAAGATTATTACTTTAAAGGGGAATTACTGTGTCTCCAGGTTTTGGGGTACCCTCCAATGTTACTGCACATATGAAAAAAAAAGTTGTATAAGGCCTTTAGTGTATGATTTGCCTCAAGTGATGTCACTCAGGTCAGCGTAGGTTGGGTCTGACAGCTACAGGTTAGAAGAAATCTGCTGGCATGCAATTACAAAGAAGTGACTTTACCTCTGACCTCTACAGTCACAGCTCAAGTCTACTGGAGGCTCAAGGCTGCATCAGCCGTTACTAGCATAACACACCCAAATATCCAAAAGTACTGGCATTAGAGATGCAATGTGGGTAATGTAGGCGTCGTGTAAGGTAGGAGGAAAAATTGGTGGAATTTAATAAGGTACATCTCTGGTTCTGCTGCTTGGATGTTTAAACTTCATGGGGGCTGGGCCCATCCAATGGGTCACCAAACAAATCTGAGGGGTCATGAGATGATCATGGGGTTAAATAAAGTTGGAGAAAAAAAGTTCTTTGATTTATCTAAAGTTTTTGGACTTTTCTCTAATCTTTTTGTAGAATATTGGTTAACTGTAGCTCTCTGAGTTTTCATTGTTTAAATGAAGCCACTTGAAAAGTTTGGAGGGGAACTGTCTCTTTGGTCGAGCTCATGCGACATGGAGCCCCTGAGTATATATTGGAGGCCGCTGCCATAACAATGGAGTGTACTTTATAAGCATATCATATTCGTCTTTTTATGTCAAATCTTAATCTGAAATGTGACTAAAGCAAATAAATATAGTGGAGTAAAGTACCTTCAGATTGTACTTCAGTACAATACCTAAGTAAATGTTACTGTACAGTTCAGGAGTTCTGCAGCCTCCCTCATCCAAAAAATGTCCGACCCCCTCTCTGTTAAATATGATGACCCATATAAAGCAGACTCACCTGGGCCTTTGCACAGGTAGGAGTAGAAGCCCTCGGACTTGAGCATGATGAGCAGGGATCCCCAGCCCAGCAGTACCGCAGAGAACAGCAGGTTCTCAATCACTGCTGTCACCGCCATCCACCAGCGGCGGGAGAAAGCCGTGGCCAGGGTGGGAGCCATCTCAGCGGGGTCGGAGGATGCACTTCACTGGCCTGACTGGAGGTGAGGGAGGCTGCTGGAGCCTGGGAGACAAGACAGGAGGGGGGGGTAGCATTAAGGAGATGATCGTGACACCACAGGTTCAAAGATTGTAACACTTAGAATGAGTGGTAACTATCACAGATATGATCACAAACTGTACACTGAGAGTGATTTCAAACTGGAGCCAGACTCCTTGTGTGTGTTCACATATGTGGCCAATAAAGTCGATTCTGATTCTCAGATGCTTGATTTCACATTTCAGTGTTTGACTTGGTCCTGAATCATGTACATTTCTTTGTTCTAGCTGCTGATGATGATGATGGTGGTGATGATGGTGATCTAGACTCCCACAAACAGAAAACAGCTGAGGCCTTTGAAGTGCGTAAATCCCTCCTGTAATTAATAAAACCTCCCGCCCCCTGACATTTCTGATTGGCTCGCAGGCTCGGCACGTCTTCTCCTATTGGCTTCTAGTGACATAGCTCGTGCAGCAGCTACACGTGAGGTTGATGTTGTATTCATGTCCTGTGGGAGAATGCAGAAGCGTGGCTCTTCTATTTCCAGCAAATGCTGTCTCTGTTGGGTTTTTACATTCAAAATTAAACTCGGAGGTTTGATTTTGGAGTTTGATGCTAGAACCTAAATCCATTAATATCAACCCTTAGCATTCCACATTTCCCAGTCAACAAATCACAGATTAGACAAATGACTGTACTTTACCTAAATTTAGTGGTAAAAACACCTCAACGGGACACGACCACTGACTAATATTTAGTCGTTTGTATGAAAACACAAACGGAGATGAACAGCTGTGTTGGTGGACGTGTGTTGAGTATGAGAAGGAAAAAACACGTCAAAACAGATGCGTGTTTACAGAAAACTCACCGCACGTGAACGCGGCGCGAGCTCCAGCCGGTTCGAACCAGCGCGGCGCGAGACTCGGTTTAATCTGGCTGCTAGAGCGCGCGTGCTGTCCGCTGCTCATCGGTAATCAGACCGATGATGAGAACCAGGAAAACACCTCAGCCCGGTGAGGGCGCGAGGACGCTGTCTGATTGTCGTATAATAACTTTCTTTAGCGAAAAAATGATGAATTAAACAAGCCACTGATAATTAATTGAGGAATTATGTGTTATTTTATTTATTGTTATGTGGGAAATGTGGTCTTCTTGAGTCCACACACACACACACACACACACACACACGCAGACTTGACCTGACATGAATCCATAATAGAAATGATGAATAAGAAATGATTTCCTTCTGTGTCCTGGCTGCTGGACACAGGCATCACTCATGGCTACTGTTCAGTCGGGCTCTCTGTTTCTGTCTGAACTTGCTGCCACTCATCGCCTCGAGCAGAGCACGGTGACCAATAACAAGGACAAATGATGACGACACGACGTCACAGTCCAGGTCCCACTTTGGATGGTGGGTGTTTTTAGCACTTGTTCGTCGCGTTAGAACAATAAGACAAAGTATATGGCTGGATGAGGAGCAGCGTTAGAACTGGTCTGAACTGGACTGCAATCATCCGCACAATACACTCCCCCCCTCCCTCCCCACCAACCCCAATCTGCATCTCCAATCCCCTCCCTGCACACTGGCAAGCCAGCCGCAATCACACATCCGTGTTCCGGTTGGTATTTTCAAAGTAAAGACACCGTTGCCGCTCTGCGAGGTATTGCTGAAGTGAGAATCACATAACTAGCTTAGGTCAGCTCTGCTTTATAGTTTTTATCATTACAATCAAGAAATAAGACGTTGCGCAAAAGAACAGGCACTATGTGTAAGGCATAGAGTAAATTACACCATGATGTACAATAATCAATTATTAAATCTGTATTAGAAATTTTTGTCTGTAGATGATGCGGGATGTTCGCCTTTGTTTTGACGCACTGGCGTCTGGGTGAGAGCAAAAATAATGACTCTGAACGCGTTCAGAAACTGGATTCTGTTCTGCTCTTTCCTGGACGTGTTTTTATGCTCTTATCTTGAAGGCTATTTCTGCTCATTTCCGGAATCGCGCGGCTTATTTCTCGGCAACTTGTCGCGTTTGTACTCAGGAGGCGCTCAGCTGTTCAGTATCAACAACAGGAGCAGGAGTTAGTGTTATACAGCCGAAACAAAGACAGTCCGCAAGGAGCCGACTGGAAACACAAAAACAGCCCCCAGACCGGGATCTGGAGCCCCGGCTGCTCCTCTGCGGCCTCACGGCTGCGTGTGACACACACAGAGGGGGTTTCTCACTAAATGAGATAACTTTCATACAGCTGAACACATCGAGCCCCAGTGAGACTGAGGAAGAGGCGCTCGCTCCTGATGGTGACAATGAAAGAAAGTGTACCAGCTCAGATGAATCTGGTCTAATCTAACCGCCTGTTTTGCACAGGATGTGCAGCAGAATGGGAAATTGAGTGATGTGCTCAAAGTTGATAAGAGTGTTGCAGGATGTTGCAGCGCCAGTTTCCTCTCTGCTGCCGCTCAACAGAGGACAGCAAACAGAGAGAGAGAGAGAGATGCTGCAGCCTGTGATCCGCTGTCACTGTGTCACTGAGAGATTCCTTGTTAAAAGCACGCCAGAACATGAGTCAGCCTCCCCCCCGGAGCCGCGGGGGCTCCAGTGTGGAGCATCCTCGCCTCGGTGCGACCAGCCTACCTGAGCCTGTGGATTCAGGGACAATAGACGTCCTCGGTCAGATGTGTCTCTGCACGTCCAAACGTCCCTCCTCAGGCGACAGACGGGCAGCGCAGAGGTGTGGAAGTCACTCGGACGTCTGCGTCTTTGCTTTCTTTGATTCACTGTTTATCCTCTCATCCCTCATCTCTTTATAGCAGCGCAGGAGCGGTGCACAAACAACAGCGCCTCCTGATTGGCCCGCGGCTGAGCTAGAGACCAACCGGAGCCAATCAGAGCGCAGCAAAATTACATGTGTGTTATTTCCCAACACTGGAAACTGTTGGGGCAAACAGGTCGCCGAGGCAGGCGATGTTTGGACACAGTCCGAACAGCTGATCATTATGGGATACACGATGGCTTTTATTTTGAAACAAAAAACAAGGTGGTGGATACGAAAATACAGAACTATTATGAATTATGCTCCTATTATAAAAACTGAACAATCACAATCAATCACACTGTGGCAGAGGGGGAGGGAGGATTTAATGCAATTAACAGTGAAACTATCATTAATCAAAAGTGATGCTGAACGAGGCAACAACAACTATTTTCTGCTTTGAGGCATTTTAAACAAGAGAAAGTTTGGAGTGAAACCTCAGTAGCATCTTTGGTCTGGTTTGACAGTTTGGTATGTGAGCTGGCCTCAGTCCGAGTCCTTTGTGTGTGTGTGTGTGTGTGTGTGTGTGTGTGTGTGTGTGTGTGTGTGTGTGCACCGCTGCCACACCTATAACACACCGGCTGTAAATCAGAACGTGAGGTGACTCACTGTTTACCTCCAACCTCATGTCTAACGTGCGATTCCTAGAAATACTGGAGAGGAAGGTTCACAAGGTCCAGGGGAAGGACAGCTGGAGACAAGAACCACTGGGGGGGTTTACACCCCGAGGGCGACACCTAGCGGCTGATTCTCACCAGGATGCTAAAACAAAGTCAAAAGTACAACATTTCTCTCTAAATGTGGTGGAGCAGAAGTACAGTGGAATAAAGTACAAGTACTGTGAAGCTGCACATTTGTAGCACTGTAGTAAAGATACCAAATGACTAGCAGGGGCTATCAGCACTTCTCTTAGAAAAGTCAAAGGGATGATGAAATGTAACATTCTTCCTACAGTTGTCTGGTGAACAATGATTTATTCAAGATTCAAGATTCAAAGCGTTTATTGTCATGTGTACAGTGCAGAAACAGGTTTCCCTGTACAATGAAAATCTGACTTTGCCATCCACACTGAATGCCAAAGAGTAAAAAAGAAGAGGATAGAATAAAATATAAAAACATATAAATATAAACTACTATTGCTAATTTATTTAACTTCGACAGGATATTTGACCCCCCCCTCAGGTGGAAAGGACCTTTAGACCTTCTCTTCTTTTTCTTTACCTCATTTATCTGTAGGATGGATCTCATTAGCATAATGTTTTTAGTGAAAATGGCATTAAATACATTATTCACTGTATTTATATGACTTATTTAGTAAACAAGTAGGTTGGATCTGATTGTGTCTTTATGCTCCTTTAATAGATTAGATGTCTGATCCCATTTTTATTCTGTGCGACAATGCATGTAAACATGAGCCTGAGTAAATGACAGTGTTAAAACTGACACAGCGGTGAGGTCATAGAGCAGAGCTGAAAGTATGATTATTATTACTGTCAGTCATTAAATTACCTACAGTCAAGCCCGAAATTATTCATACCCCTGTCAGTTTAAAGGAGTTTTTGATTTTTCTGATTTATACAGTAGCTCTTCACCCAACAAATCGGATAGGGAGATAAAATAAGAAGTTCTACAGCCACACACCATTTAATTCTGAATTACTAAACAATCAAACACCTTTTAGAGTGCAATAACTAAAAATCACTACGTCCAAATTTATTCATACCCTCTTGTAACCTTGACAACTAACCAAGAAATGTTACAACAAACTATGTTTTCTGAGGCAGAAATGTGTTAAATAGCATTGTAAATGTTCCTTGAATGTTCAGACCAGTTTCCTGCCCTGTATAAGTTGAGTAGCTCGTTAAACGTCAGTCATTTTGGAATCAACACAGCAGCCGTCATGCCAAAGACCAAAGAGCACAGTGAGGACTTGCGAGCAAAGATTATTGATGCCAAAAAGGAAGGAAAAGGATACAAAAAAATTGCCAAGCAATTTAAAGTGTCAGTTTCAACTGTGCAAAGTATTGTCAAGAAATACAAAGAGTTTAACACTGAAAACTCTCCAAGGACGGGGTCAGAAGAAGTCAACCGTGTCAACTCGATTTGCCAGAAAGATTCAGTGACAAGTGCAGATTAATCCAAGAATTACTACAAAGGTTCTTCTGGCAGAACTGAGGCCAGCTGGTGTGAATATATCAAGGCAGACAATCCAGCGGACATTACATCAAGGTGGCCTCCATGGACGTCGACCAAGAAAGACTCCTCTCCGTCAACCAAGGCATGTGAAAGCGTGCTAGCCTATGCAAAGGCTCACATAGATAAAGATGAAAGCTTCTGGTCATCTGTTCTTTGGTCAGATGAAACAAAGATTGAGTTATGTGGGCACAGAGATGTGGTTTCTGTGTGGTGCAAGAAAAATGAGACCTACAAACCGAAGAACACCATCCCTACCGTAAAGCATGGGGGCGGCAGCCTAATGTACTGGCAACTTAGTTAAAGTGGAAGGCATCATGAAAAAAGAGCAGTATCTCAAGATTGTCAAAGAAAACATCAAGCAGACAGCTGAGAATCTGGACCTGGGGGAGTGTTGGACTTATCAACAGGGCAACGACCCAAAACATACGGCCAAAGTGGTGAAGAAATGGTTTCAAGACAATGGTGTGAACATTTTGGAATGGCCTAATCAAAGTCCTGATCTCAACCGCATTGAGAACTTATGGGTGGTACTCAAGAAAAGGGTCGCAGCAAGGAAGCCTTCCATCCTCAAGGATCTTGAAGCTTTTGCCAAGGAAGAGTGGCTAAAACTGGGCCACTTTTGTAATAAACTTGTGAGCAATCACAGGAATCGTTTGGAGTCTGTTATTACAAATAGAGGCTTTGCAATTGATTACTGAGACAGGGTATGAAGAATTTTGAACACAATGATTTTTTGTTTTTGCGTTGTTAAAAATGTTTGTTTAAGTTGTAATTCCAAAATAACTTGTGTATGGCTGAAGGCTTTCCAACCTTTTCTGTCAATGTTGTTTTTGGGGTGAAGAGCTACTGTAGAAATTAGAAAAATCAAAAACTCCTTATGGTATGAATAATCGCTTAACTATATATATATATATATATATATATATATATATATATATATATATATATATATATACACATATATATATATATATGTATGTATGAATGTTAAACTAGTTTAACATTATGCTGCCATTACTGTACCTGAGTATAATGAAAATAAAGATTATTCTATGAATATGATGGATGAATTATGAATATACACTAACTGCCACAGTCACTTAAACCAGTCAAGAGGGATTTCTGCTTCCTGCTTACGTTGGATCTGACAGCAAACTGGTGTCAAAGTTTCCTTTAATCCAGACTGTTACACCTAAAGGCTTTATACATTATACAAGTTATTATTGTATTAACAGGGTTACTATTAAGTTATTACCATTAAAAAGTAGAACACAATAGTTTCATTAGACACTGGGACACACACACACACACACACACACACACACACACACACACACACACACACACCTAATCTGGAACAAAGAAATAAACACCAAACAGCAGTTTGTATTTACTTTTCAAATTTATTTTTCAAATCTGTAGTATTTTATCCTTTAGTGTGTTGGCATAATTATACATTGGTGTGGCGCATACAGTAAGTCAGGACTGATAACAGGAGTGCGTCTGTAAATCAACAGAGTAACCTAGGATTTGGTTTGAATAAAGCTTATACACAAAGAGAGAGGAGACCTTTAGGTGCTGCGGGGAACTTTTAGAAACTCTGTCAAGAGGCGTTTCTCCTATGATCCCACACTAATCTGTGGTATTGCTATCCAACAAGGCACAAGAACAAGTTTGCGTTAACAAACAATACTAGAAGCTTTTTCTCCCCAAATGTTTCACATCATCAAACCTCAGTTGGGCTCGAACCTCTCATCGATGACACAGAACACAAACTGTACATACACATCTCCCTCCAGAAAAACATCAACATAACATTCTAATTTCATATAAATCATAGAACACAGAAGCACTATAAATCAACAGGGTCTTTGGCTAGTATCAAAAGTGCAGTCGCACCGTCCTGCATGGGCATATTGCACCTGCTCACCACCCAGAGCCACGTGGAGAAAAAGTTCTGTCATTGAGCGAGGTTTGAAAAACAAACATTTTGGAGCTCCTCTCAAAAGTTTTCATGACACCACTTTTTCAGGGTGAAGTCTTTGGTCAGCGCTGGTGTTCCACACAGAACTCGTCTGCAGGAGGCCTTGACCCTGAACTGCTGCCACATGTTTTGGATTATTCTGCTGTTGTCATGAGTTTTGATGAGGGGTTTTGGTGTTACGTGACAATTCAGATGCTGGAAAAAACTCTGGATGTGTGTATTTTCTGGCACTAAAGGAGCAGGCCTACATTCAACTAGCTTCTAAAGACTGGAAACAGTCAGCCTGGCCCTGTTCGAAGGTAACAAAACCCTACCAGCATCTCCGAAGATCAATAACATGTTTGATCTGTACAAAAACCATAATGTGTAGGTGGATTTTTCTACCTTTGGACCGGGCTGAACTAGCCGTTTCCCCCTAAACTAAGCTTGCCTTACGCTGGCTGTAGCTACTTATTTAGCGTACAGAGGGAGTGTTCTACGTCTTCTCATCTACCTCTTGACAAGAAAGTGTTAACGCGCATTTTCCAAAGTGTCATTAGAAATGTCAATACCCTGCTGTTAGTATCTTCAGTCTAAAACCACTGTTTGTTGGTGTGGTGTTTGAAAGAGGTGAAATTATAAAAAGGGAGAGATTTATTGGATATCAACGCAAAGAAACTGTTTGTAGCCGTCGGTTCTCTACGACAGACAAGCGGCAAGTCAGGGAGGAGGCTGGAGAGGCAGAGCAGGGAGGAGAGGAGAGGGGAGGGGAGGAGGAAGAATGGAGGATGGGCCAACCACCAGGTCAGAGCGTGTTGTGTGGGTCTGGACGAGGAAGGACTGCTGCTGGATCCACACTCAGCCAGTCAGAGGACGACGGGTTTCTATCTACACTTAACTCGACTCATTCTCCTGTTGAGCGTCATGGTTTTCACACATCAATACACAAACTGACTTATTATGAATACATTAGCAAAGGAGAAAGGCACAAGCACCTGGGGCCAAGGCAAATGACTGCTGCACTCTATCGTCTGTCTGTCGCCGTTCTCACCTACATACTTTGCTCCTTTTCGCAGCATTTACACTGTACGATGTTCATGTACAGTGGCGAATCCTCAAGACAAGCTTCCTCCTTATTCGAACACTACACAAATAGATTCGGCTATTTATTCTGATGTAGTGGGCCCCAGTCTGACGCTACCGGCCTTATCGTACTCAACCCTGAACCTCTGAACAGCCACCCTACATACTGTCAGCCTTGTTCTACGCGCCGTGCTGCAACAACAAGCCATCCGCCCAATTAGAAAAGTAGCATCAGCAAGACAATCGAGCAGAAAAGGTAAAAAGCAACAAAAAAAAAAAAAAAAAAGAGGCAACAGGCAACAACTAACCCTGATTTTCATAAACAACAATCCCCTTCTTCTCGTTGTTGTCTCTTATTCTGACTCTTCCCTCATCGTTTTCTTGGTCATGTTCCCAAACAAAGCACAATAAACACACATGGTGCTAGAAAAATGCACCAAAACATTTGTTATTCCTTGGCCTCATATATAAAATCAGAATATTCAAACAGCAACAGTATTAATCCCAAAATATAATATATAAACATAAATATATCAATTAGTTTTGCTGGATTTTTATGGTTTTTTTTTAATTGGAAGCACATGCCACCTGTGGAGTGACAGCTGGCATCTGATTGGCTTAGGCAGAGCGGGGTCTGCGGTCATGTGATTGGAGGATGGGAGAGGTTAGGAGTATGAAGGTCCTGGTTTGTGTGTGTGTGTTCAGAGGGGCCATCATCTGGAGTTCAGCCTGGGTGCCGTCTGGAAGACATGCAGAGGAGGAAATCGTCACATCACGTCACTCAAAACAGGAAGTAACCACACTGCAACAGTACATAACGACCAACGGTGCCTTCAGCCGCAAACAAAATGTGAGTGTAGTTGGCTCTGCTAACCTGATCTCTGAGGAAAACATTTAAGAAATAGTTGTTTCAAATAATTTTGAGATTATTTTAAATTGTCACATCAGAAAAAAAAAGATTTATAAAATCTTACTTCCCATGTCTTAGCATGTGAACGACATTTAAAGACCAATTAAAGCCTTATATTTACATTAATGAATTCTATGCCATATACGGGAACTTTGACAGTGGGCTTATCAGAGGGAGGTACTCAGTAATAATAATACATTTTATTTATAATGCACTTTACATCTGAAACCTGCTGAAAACAGCTGCTGGAAACAAGGTTGGTAAGAGAGGAGTGTTTGGGACGTAAGACCAGAACGAAGAGCTGAAAGAGGCTGAAAGGCTCTGTAGCACTCAGAGGAGCTACAGACTCCTATTACTATTTCACATCGTCATTTGATCCATCTTTAATACAGATATATTAATTAGTGCAGCTCTAAACAATATGCTGCTGTCAGTAGTTCTCATTTGTGGGTGACCACTTGATGGCGGTCAGCATTAAAAGGCACATCTGAAGGCATAAACATTTTCAAATTGACTTCAGGAACTGCCGACCTGTCAGTTAGCAGTGAATAATGTGAAAGAAAATCAAAGTCATCTAATTTAGGTAGTTTTCAGTTTAGACTTGTACTTCCTGGTCTGATCGGAGTGTCTGAGGCTGAGGAAGATGTGGGAGACTCACCACAGACAAGTGTCCGTTCTTAGCCTTGGCAATGAGCAGCTCTGATCCAGGCGTGAAGTCTATGATCCCCTCTTTCCCCTGACCCACTGTAAACTTTATACTGGAGGAGGAACAGAGGGAGAGTTAGACACGTCGTGTGTGGGAGTACAGTTCTATTTTTAACAAGTGTTGCTGACATGATGTTAGGACAGACGCAGAAACAGGCAGACACTGTTCGGAGCTCCCCACCTGCCCTGGTTGATGTTGATGCTGTTTATTTTGTCGGCACAGATCGCAATCTTGGTCAAGGTCTCAATCACATGATCGCTCTGCAGAACCACATCTCCCTGGGAACAAACCATCCAACAGATATGTGGTGAGAAGTCACAGTAAAACGCATTCACGCTCATACAAAGCTACACGACATCTGGATAATTCACAGCATGTCCTGGGGTTCACCTTCTGCTTGTTGTCATCACTGGGCACGTGCAGAACGAACAAGCCGTCACTGAGAGAGCTGACTGAGATGCCTGCAGGGGAAGGACGGTGTTAATGAGAAATGGATCCCACTCTGCCCACATCTAAAAGAAACTGTTCTTTTTCCAAATGATGACTGGCTGTCGACCTCTGACCTTTCAGAGCTCCATAGTCGATGCGCTGCTTGAGTTTGGCTTCCTCTATGATGACGGCGCTGCTGGCGGTGAGCAGCAGCTGGCGGGGTCGAGCCTTGTAGCCTTTCCTGTCGTACTTGGTGACGGGCACTGCGTACTGGGAACACAAGGATGACGGTCATAACGCCTGATGAAAATACTAACAAACAGCATTTCAGCGGCACTTTGCTTTGGGACGTTGCCTGACTTACTTTCATCTTCTCGCTGCCCAGAGCCTGCACCACCTTAGGATTAATGTCCTCTCCATCTGAGGAGGAGACATGCTGTTAAAATCTTACACAGAGCCTGTGCATGTTGCACAACTGATGTGGTGCTGTAGGATAACTGTGGGAGTCTTACTGAGTCTTGTGCTGACAAACAGTTTGGGCACGCTCTGTGGGTAGTTGTCCTTCTTGTCTTTGAAGATCTCACTGGCGATCATCTTCTGCTCCATCTATCCCAACAGATTTGACAACAGTGAAGCAATCGTAAAACACAGCAAATGAGAAGCCTGACAGTCGGACTACGGAGGCGTCTGGTGATGGGAGAGTAGTCACCTGGTGTTTCCACTCAGGGCTGATCTTCTTGCAGTAGCTCCACACCATGTTCTGCATGCACAGCTGACGCAAATGCTCCGAGGCCTAAAGACACAGACAGACGGTTTTCACAGAAACTCTACTGGCAGGAAAATATATATGTGGAGTCATAATACAGACTGGATATGTGTGTGTGAGTCACTGTAGAAAGTTTATGTAACACATTCGTTTTTCTTTCCACTCTTTCTTGAACAACATTCAACAAGGTGAATAAAATTCAAGTATTTGTAGAAACATATAACAGATTTGAAAGTCCACATCTGAAATGATGGGTGTGATCCTGTATGATAACATCTCATTAAGAAGCCCTGAGCACACTAATTTCACACTAATGGGACAAATTTCACATTAATCTAAAATATGTTCAATATAATGTCGGAATCTTTATTATTAACCTGTTGAAGCCCAAGACCTCCCGATAGGTCTCAGGCTTTAACAACACAAGGTAAAACCCTCATTTATCCCTCTGTTTCGGATCTGTCCTCACAGATGTGCTGCTTTTTGGCTTTTGCGTTTCTGTTGTTGTTCAAGTCCTATTTGTGTGTGTGTGTGTGTGTGTGTGTGTGTGTGTGTGTGTGTGCTGTATCCCCACCTCAGTGAGAGCAGCCGGAGCTGCCGGCCAGCTCTTGTCCAGGACGTTCTTGGGCAGATTCCTGCGCAGCTTCATGAGGAAGGAGTAACGTACATAATCCAGGAAATACTCGTTTTCTGGACAGCGTTCCTTGTGGCGGTAGATGAAGCCTTTGATGAACCTGCGGGTGGGACGAGGAAAGGAATAAAACATTTCATATCAGTAAGTGGGTGAGGTGTCTTTACTGCAAAGTGAGTGTAGTGCGCCATCTGCTGGCCTGCCCCTGTATGGCCTGTACCTGCGGATAGTGTCGGCAGCCTGTCGCCTGCGCTGGGCCCTCCTCCTGGCCAGGATCCCTCTCCACCACGCCTGGATGGCAACAGCTGTAGTGTACATTACATACAGAAGAAAGACATAGATTTCAACTTGCAGTGAAATTGTTGTAGCTGTTTGATGTTTGATGATGATAGATGTCCTCACCTGCAGTTCGAAGTTTCTGGTACTTGGACTTCTGGCTATAGCCTCTCCATCCTGCCTGCAACTTGGTGGCTGTGCGGTGACCAAAAAATAGAGGAGATAAATGGTTTAAATCCGTGGCTATTATGAAAATGTTCGAATCATCAGTTGTGTCAAAGGGATTATGAAAATGTTCAAATCATCAGCTGTGTCAGAGGCTCTCACCGAGACTGTGTTTCCTGGTCTCTAGTGCATCCTCGGTGGCAAACAAGGTCTTTGGGAAACGGATGAAGATTTTGGATCTAAATGGTTGAGGTTAAAAGAAAACATGTACATGATGACACAGGGAAGATGAACATCATAAAGGTCCCCAAAGGGAAAAAATGAGGGAAAGAAAAGAGTCTCAACAGTACTTGAAGATACATGATCGGAGCCATGTAAACATTTTGATATCTTAATCTGTCTGTGTGTGTGTTGCTGACCTGCCCAGCTTGTATTCCTCTGGCTTGTATCCCAGATGTTTGACCAGTGTGGCCACTCCATCAGACTGTTTCCCCTGCCAGTTGGGCCACGTGTCTGGACACAGGGACTTATACCTAAAGAGACACAAACACAAGTAAACACTAGCATACTGGCTCAGGACTAGAGCACATCCTGGGAACAAATCCTCATCACTTCTATTGCTCAGCCCGTCAGAGGGCCTACACTGAGAGACTCAACCTGGAGGAACAATACTACCAGTGCATCAGCAGGTATTTACTTTTCGATTATAGGGGTCCAGAAATATTGAGGTCAAGGGAATATTTCCCTCTTGTGCCATCATTCTCTCAAAAATCTGCCAAGACCATTACTTCTTTCATCATTACTTCTTTGTAGGGTCCATGAATCAGACGTGCTGTGTCTGCAGTAACCAGAAAACACCTGTGTCCTTTTCTCTGAATGTCTTATCTTACCCTCTTGTTTTGTCTGTCTTGGCTGTGTATGTGTAATCTGGATAATTTGACTACATTGAGAAGTCACGTGGTTGTGCACATGAAGGACACATTCTATTCCTACAGATTCAGTGCTTCCATGTGATTTCTGATTAAAACAACAACAAGTAGCGGAAGTAGCTGATCACCTCTGCAGGAAGATCTCGTAGCGCCGCCTGTATGCAAAGCCGGCTCTCCTCACCCTAAGATTCTCCATCAGCCCCAGGTACTTGACCTGGTGACGGATCAACACATCATCAAATCGACCTGGGACGGGAGGTGAGGGGGAGAAATGGCAGAGAGAGATTAAGAGCAGGGTCAAGTCAGTCTGAGAAAAAATGTTAAGTCTGTTGGACCAAATGAACCAGAGAAAACCAGTAAATGCTAAACAACAGAAGTAGGAGTGACAAAGGACAGAGAAACAGTGTGAAACCAACAAAAGGCCAACTGTGGAGCGAAACAAAGGCCAACACGATATACTGACGACCACACGGACAGTTACACTGTGGCCACTCATACAGCTGAATACAAACTGTTTTGGTTGGAATTAGCAAAAGAGCAGGATTAACATGTCGTTTCTGGGAAAACACACAAAGCTGGGATCAACCCATCGAAAACTACTGGAGTATGGAAGCCATAATCATTTGAATCAAATGAGTACGTCATTTCAGGTTGTGCAATCTCAAAAACTTGAGTCTAAGGGTCATTTTCTAATTCAGACACCAACATTCAAGATGAAGAATTCACACTTTAACATCTACCACAGAAAATCAGTCAAACCTGAGCAGAATCTATCTGTGCTGCCAGGGTGTGTTTTTCCACGTCTGTCTCATGTGCATCAAATCCAAGAGGAAGAAGCAACTTTGGCCTGAATGCTAAAGTTTGTTTTGATATTGCTGTCTGAATTTCACTAATCCACTTCGAGTTGAGTTGAACAATTTGAACTGAAGCAACTAGAACATGTTCTTTTGAACTTTAAGATTTCCCACAGGGGAATTCACATCACACAAATTCAGATTTTCAAAGTGAAACATTTCACTGCTATAATTCAGTGATATTACAATTGTATATATTCAGCGGTGATTGAATTTCACAATTCATTATTCAGTTGATAATAATATTTTAATTATTACTATTATTTGCTTCCATGCGAGTGTTGACTTGTACTGTATGTGCTGTGTAATACAAAAAAAGACCACAAATATCCAACCACAAAATGGCAGAAACTGACCACTGAACAGATAGCAGAGAATACATTTCTCATCCACTGTGGAAAAGGGAAAATAAGGGTGTGCTTTGATAAATTACTTGAGAATAAATGCTACAAAAAGGTTTGAAACCATTTCATTTGT
Source organism: Pempheris klunzingeri (assembly GCF_042242105.1). Classification (NCBI taxonomy): domain Eukaryota; kingdom Metazoa; phylum Chordata; class Actinopteri; order Acropomatiformes; family Pempheridae; genus Pempheris; species Pempheris klunzingeri. Next base: position 25,554,283 of record NC_092015.1, on the reverse strand, counting down.
GATGCCACGCACACACTAGCTGTCACGGCTGTCTGAAGAAGACGAGGCTTTTGTTTCTGAATTGAAGTGGTTCTGTTTGAACCGCATATGACAGTTCATACAGAACTTCCAGCCTGATTTGATAGGACGCACCAAGTATGTCTGCTTTCCTATCCTGCACCCTACTTAGACGAGAAATGAGACTGGACGTCATACCTGCTTGCTTGGAGTCATTGGGCTTGATGCAGCGGACGTACGACGGCTCCTTCGACATGAGGATCTCCATGAGTTTCGCCAGACTGGCTTTGAACTGGGTGGCTGCCTGGAGGGGCAGACACAAACAGACAGACGACGGAAGAAAAAAGGTTAGGAAGGGACGAAGAGATGAAGGTAAGAGGACGGAACAGGAAACTGGTGAGTAAGCGAAGGTAGACACTGCAGAGGAGAGGAGTATGTGTGGCCACAGACAGAGACGATGACCTAAGAAGAGCGACGCAAGCAGAGGGGTGGCTGATGTGACTGGCAGTCCGGTACAGACTGAACAGTGGGCCCAGTGTGGAGCACTGGGACTCTAACTTGCCAGCCTGTGACAGTAGCCTGTTCAAGTGTGTGTGTGAGTGTGTTTGTGTGTAGGGCATAAAGTGTCAGGGCATTCCTCAGTGAGTGGGAAGCCACAGAGAATCCCCATCAGACCGCCCACTCAACACTGGAGAGGGGAAACACACCACTGCTTGTTTTGCTGTGGGAAACTATGTCAGGATGCATGAGAGTATGATTTCTAGGAGTGTGTAAGACGGGCAGGGAAAACCTTCAGGAGGACACACACACACACACACACACACACACACACACACACACACACACACACACACACACACACACACACACACACACACACACACACACACACACACACACACACACACACACACACACACACACACACACACACACACACACACACACACACACACACACACAGGTATCTCACCGTGTCCGGGCGTTTCTTGTCACTCAGCTCCTCCCTATCGAAACACTGGGTCAGGATCTTGTTCTCTGACACACACATAACCTGCAAACACACACAGAACATTTTTAACCTCTTGGCTGCTCTAATCCTGTCAATTCATCGTCGGTTTTAAATTAACTCACTTTAAACTTACCTCTTTTAAATTCCTGAAGAGCAGGTCGTTGTTCTTGTCCAAAAATCCTGAATGTCAGAAAATTGAATCAGATTTTTGATCAGCTGATTAAAGGTCCCATGGTGCCACCTGTCACATCTGGTAAAGTCTGATCCAATTGTTGAATATATTGATTTAAAAACAGAGCAAACAGCTCTAACCTGACCTTGTTTACCAGCTTAGTTTACATACTCTGACAAAGAGGACAGAGATTAGATTTATGCTTCATGCTCAGACTTTCAAATAGTACCTTTCATTTTTAACTCTGCGAGAGAAAAGGCTTTTAGGACGAAGCCTGAGCAGCAGACTGACTGACTACGTTGTACTTCATGCTGAATTTATCCTGTGAGGTTTTCGAGTTCAGGTAACTCTCACCAGGTCTCTATTAGCCACCAGGCTGGCCATTGTTTGGATGTTGGAGTTTACATAGTTTTGGTATTTAGTCCTGGAAACTAGTTTTTCATGCCACATTCACCACAACACCAAACATCTGAGGATATCCTAGGTCACACTGGCCTTGTTTTCAGCAGCATGCACACACCCACACACCAACACCCACACACCCACACACACACACACACACACACACACCCACACACACCGTTGACATTGTAGTTGACCTCCCCAGCGTAGTGCAGCAGTCTGAATTCGTCACGGTCCATTACCTTCCGGGTCTTTGTATCAGCCAGCTTGTGACTGCAGGGAAACACACACACAGAACATGGATATATCAGTAAATGGACTGGACACATATTCAATAAGTGACAGTCTGGCGTTTGATTTGTGCCACTGCAGTAGCTCTACAGGAGAAGAACAGGGATCGAACTAACGTGACAAAGTGTGCGTGTCCTCCCAGAGTGTCTTCTAGCTTCTCTAGGAAGGTGAAGTCACTGGCATCTCCGGGTCTCAGACACTCCTCGTCCTGTGACAGGAGAACAGAAAGAGCAGTGATCAGTTATTCCTCCAAAAGACAAAGACAATGTCCCCTGATACTCAGTTACCGTATATGTGATCAGTTTGTCTATCGGTGCCACGATCAATTCAATTCATTCATCATTTATTGCACAGATGATCCCAGTGTCTGGTTCACAGTGACTGAGCATTGAAGGGATAGTCCACAATTTGGGGGAGTATGCTTATTCACTATCTTATTTCTTAAATAAGAAGAGTGAAACCACTCTCATGTGTATGCGGTAGAGATGAAGCCAGGAGACTGTAAGCTTAGAAGATTCACCCACCAGCACATTTAATGCACATGTTGTGTCTTTACAGGGTTACGTGCTGGACTATTTTGTGCCTGGGAGCAGTGACGACAACAAGACTGCAGAATTATTACCTTGAATACTGAACTATCCCTTTAATAGGATGACTTATCTTGCCACATTGGCACTTAATATTTTGGGAGGAGTCCATGTCCAGCCTTAATTTCATTTGATTCAATTTAAGTGAGGTTTCTTTTGTAATGAAATCTTAGTTTCGAATCCTCTGAAGCTTTGAATCCTCAGACGGAGTGCGCTGTGTCTCCTCACCAGAATGGAGATGATGCCTTTGAACTTCTCTTCCACCAAGTCACAGATGATCTTGTTGTTGAAGTACTGCACAGGCTCCCACTGCAAAGACACACACATTATTTCAGTTGGACATCATAAGAAAAGAAACCCCAGGGGTATTAATTGGCTTTGTGAGGCCTAATGAACGTAATGAAAGAGCCATGACCAACTAAAGCAAAAATTCTCTTGGGACATGAATCTTTCCCAGTTTATCAGTCTAAACATGATACAATTACAACTGTTCTAAACTATTCAGTGAATGTAAAATCCATCATACGCAGAATCCCAGGAATCCTGGCACGCACACCCACTGCTCACCCACTTGTATGTGGACACACACACGTGAACAGAGCAGCAGCAGTGTTGAGTTACGTTAGCACCAATAGACACATAAGTTCCACAGAGATGGAGAGAGCGGCCCACAGTCCTGATGTCAGATGATAATGGGCTCTTTGAGAGGTGAGTCCAAGTTTCTCCCACAACCTGCTCTCTGACCAGTGCATTTACATTAGACTGAACACAAGAGGCGCTTGTTGTTCCAAGGAAGCAAAACAAAACAACATAAATGCAGTGAATATAAAGACAGAAGGGAGGAACTGGGGAGAAAATTCAAGGGAGAGATCTCGAGTCAGATATCACGTTTCGATGCAGACCTCTTTTTGAGGTCATTTCCTTAAGAGGCATCAGTTAAGATCTTAAGTGTGAATGAATAAAAGCCACTAGAACTCTGACAACAACAGGGTTAAAGGCTTCATTTCTAATGCACCTTCTAAAAATATGTGCACTTACTGCAAATCACTTCAAGTGAAAGCCTCAGTGAAACAGCAGAGTATTATATTAAATTACCAATGTCAAACTGAAAAACACAACTGAAACCACAATCTCATTAGACACACTTTGCGAGGGAGGAGGGAGGAGAAATGGGCTGATAATGGAAAGAGAACACAAAATGTCACCACAGCACAGACTGGAGGAGGACGGTAAAATAAAAACAAGAGAGCCAGTGACGCTGGATCTTCGCTGTCTTTCCATATAAAGTTGCGGCCAGAATCCAAATGTAAAAGCAGGTAAAGTGCATTAACATCTGGAATAAACAATAGAAGTGGGTAGGGCTGGGGGGTGGTGAGAGGGGGGACACAGAGGGAGGGAGGAAATGATGTCTGACCGTGATGCCTTCAGCCTCGTACTCCTCCTGCTCCGACTTGAGGGTGAGCTCGATGAAGAGCTGCTGCAGCTTCTCGTTACAGTAGTTGATACAGAACTGTTCAAAGCTGCAGCACACAACAGGAAACACAAAGAGGCACCCACGGGCTCGTAAGCATGTTGCTGGTTTTCTTATCAATTCATATTTTGTGGCTTGGCTAACATTACCCACATACAGTGGTTTCAGCACATATAAATATGAGTTACATAAACACTGTGCAGGGTCAGTTGTTGATGTTAATTATTAACGTCAGAAAAAGTGGTTTGACAAATTCTTGGCTCAAGGTCCACTTAGTGAGAATATCTGGAGCTTTCAGCTGCATCGTACAGAATTTACTCAGTTACCTTAGTGACCAGCTGAGCAAAATCCAGGAGCTGATGAAGGCCATGAGATGCAGCTGAAGGTTTGTGAAGGTTATTTTTTTATGGTTTAGACGAATAAATAATTGCTGACTTAGCCTTAGTGTTGACCTTTAAAGGCCTATGGCTTAAATTGAGCATGACCAAAAGTCTTTGATATTGTACCTATTGTGCTGGAAAACCTCAAAGCCGTAGATGTCCAGGAGGCCGATGACGGAGTAATTCTTGTAGTCATCCTGTTACAGAAACACAACCAAACTCATCTTCATATGTATTTGAAAGGGAAAACTCTAGTGCATGTAAAGCCTAAAGGTAAAGATTTAACTTCAAAATCAAAATGACATAAAGGAATGAAATTTAATTCAGAATCAGAATCAGAATCAGAATTACTTTAATAATCCCCAGGGGGAAATTGCTTTTTGTTACACACAGCTCCTAAAGAATAAGAAAAAGAATAAGAATACACTTCAAACACAAAGTAAAATATAAATATATAAAAGTATGATTAAAAAAAAAAAAGATGTATTAAAAAAATTCAATTTTACTCCAGGTTTCACACTTTGTTTTCTGAGTGCAGCTATCGGAAATTAGTCAAAGTCTTTTGAGATTTATATCAGTATATAGAGAGCAACTACATAGTCCATTATTGTATTATATAATAATTAGTTTGCTGGACTTTTAAACGTCCACAAGGTGGAGCTGTGTGGTAACAATGAGGGGGACACGCCAACATGCTCAGTACTACACTGTTGAATAATGTCTGGATTTAGCTTGAGAAATGTAGTGTGAGTAGTTTAAGGTCAAATATGTAAGATGAAGTGAGAATTTAAAGTCCTTAAATAAAATGTTGCCAACTTAGCAATCACAGCCTGGCATGTTAACTGCAGTGAGTAAGTGTGTGCGCGCATGTGTGTGTGTGTGTGTGTGTGCGTGTGACGGTACCTTGAATGCCAGTGATGCGTTGATCTTGTTGACCAGCCAGGTGAAGGTGCGTCCATACACTGCCTTGGCCAAAGCATCCCGAGCTGATGATGCCTGCTCCAGGTTCAGAGGGCTCATCAACTGACGAGGAGCGGAGGACGAGTAGAAACAGGGACACAGACAACAACACAGTTACATGGAGTTCAGCAGGGACAGCTACACAAATTACAATATAATTACACTGGACCGGAGCAGACATTACACAGACAGGAAGGCTTTGTGTACAAATGCTTATCACACTCTCGCGCTACAATGACAGCATGTATCCAAACCTACCTCCTCTCCCTTGGCAATTATCTTCTTGTGTGTGAGCGCCTCTGTCAGCACTGTCCCATTCACTCCTAACAACTGGGAAAGCACAACAACATTAGCATGCATCATAACTCCATCTGTGACAAATAACAAACAGACGTCATTCCACTCAGCAGCGCTGACGACCCACGCATGGCATGTGTTTATTGTGTTTGATGAAGTATGATTGGAAAATTGAGGCAGGAAGGAATGAAGAATGTCTCTAAGAAAAGTGTCCTATCCAAAGTATGATCCACATTTCTAAAACAGTAAGCAGATGATTTAAATGGACATATGTCTTCACCAGCATTTGCAGGATGCGGTGATGTGTAAATTCTGAAGAAGCGGTGTGGATGAGGCTTACTTATAGCTCTATGAATTCAGACTCAAGCCGAGGCCTGTATTTACCAAGCATCTCAGAGAAGGTAATCAGTCCTAATTGGCCAAAAAAATCTCAATAGAATAATTTTTGTGAGAGACTATGTGGATTGTAGCGGGCTACAGTATTTGGGAGACACATTTGTATTGTTATGGTGTATTTCCAGAGAGTGTGAAATCAGAGAAATGACTTTCCCCAACCTGCAGAGGGCACATAACTGTCTCTGACACCGGAGTTAATCAATACAAGGGAAGAATCCCTGTTCTCTGTGGTGGGTTTGCAACATCAATCTTGTGTGTGCAAGCACGATGGCATTTAAACACAATAACCCTAAAAGTAATGAATACATGAAGTGTATTGTAACGTAATGAAGTGAATTGCCCCCCTTGTTTCTCTTTTAGTGGGAGCACAAATGCAAACTTGTCTAAACTCACATAAACATCAGCAACTCAACTGTTTGAAAAAAACATTGTGATTAAATCCACTACTGACTATAGAAAAGTTTATATAAACCCAGTTAAACAGCAGTTCAAAGGGAAACATTTAGAACAACAGCTGTCAACAAGGGGGCATTTCCAGTTTTACTTATGTTTAATAACCAAATCATAAATTGTCAGAAAACTTCCAATACATTATCATAGTTTCTACTTTGCCACTTACAGTGTCACAAAACAGCAATGTGCTCTTTTCTAAAAGTAGTCCCTCTCCTCTCTGAGCATAGATGTAAAAAGCTTCTTGAATAACTTCTGAAAGGAATGCTGGGATGCTTGATAAATAAAGCCACAGGCCTATTTTTTTTAATCTCCCCTCTGGCCTGTCAGGAGTGTTTCTGCACCTGCTTGGTGCAGCATCTTACCCTGGCCAGGTACTTTATCTGTGTGTCAGAAGTGATGCAGGCATTGCCTTCCTCCTCGCCGTACTGCACATTCCCCAGGTGGAGCACACTGGCGATTATGTTCAACAGCTCCTACACAGAGAAAACACAGGGAAGGAGGGGAAGGAAAAAGAAGAACAAGATGGGAATGAAAACGAACATACAAAGAGGTGGCGAAAGGGGACAGAGAACAAAGGTAAAGACGTGAGAGGCTGCGGCATGATGACAGTAGACTGATCTGAAGTTCCTGCCAAGGCTATCTTTATGAGCCACTGGACAGATAAGAGTGGATTTCACTAGAATTAGGCTAACAATGAGCAGGAGAGGAGCATAGCAATGTGCTCACCCAGTAAGTAGAGCTGCACACACTCACACCTGCTCTTCACTACACACTACACTAGGCACTAAGCAGTGGGAGATCTAAAAAGCCCTGGCAGCAGGCCCAGACTCATGAACATGTAGGAGGACTCCCACGCTGAGCACAAATAAGTTCTCACCATATAATAACACACACACACACACACACACACAAACACACACGGTGCAAGTCTGAAACAGACTCAGCCCCCTCAAGCACATGGAGTACTTTGCTGTTCATAGAGAAACCTGTGGTAAAGACTGCAGCCGTCAATATACATAGTTGTAAACTTTATTAAGGTTTGTCTGGGTAAACGGCAGCTTTTTTGTCTCTTTGTGAATTTTGCATGTAAAGCTTACAAGCTTTAGAAATGTAGAGAAAAGGGGTCTAATAACATTTTCTAGATGATTTTCCAACCCCTACACTACTTTGGGTGAACAAAGCAAACACGTCAGTCATGATTTACTTGGCCCTTACCTCCACTTCGTCGTCATTGAAGCCGATCACACTCAAGGCTTTCCTCACCACCTTCCAATCACTGCGATCGTTGATTGAACTCACTTTGGGACAGTTACCCTATGTGAAAAACACACACACACACACACACACACAAGCTTAAATCCCTCTAAAACACACTAAACATTTATCATCTATTTATTTTCTGGTGAAGTTGTGAACATGTCTAGTAAAATCCCTAAGTAGGAGTTGTAAGAAGGTGTTTGCATGTAAAGTAAACACCTATTCATATGTGATGTAAACACCTATTTGCACAAACACAAACACACATGTAGTGTTTTTGCCCAGTAGCTGTTGATGTGTATGTGTGCGTGTGTTCACTGAGGGGAAGGTTGGCCTGACGCCTTAAGGCAGATTTGCCCCCTGAGGAAAGTTCCTCTCGCTGCACTGAGAGTCCCTGACTGAGAGCCTATTAACCAGAACTCCCACTGGGACACACATTGACAAAGGTTCGCTGCACCTTCCCTGCAGTATTTACAGATGGGTTCTATCTGTCTTAAGCTTTCTCCAGGGCCAAAGGTGTGGCTGGAGAAGGACTTCATTTGGCACTGTTGCAGGTTTCTGAGCAGCATCCTCGTGTTACTGAACATGATTCTATAGGTTTATCTTATGGCCAACTGCTTAAATGATGTCATCTTTCTGAGAAATCATGTCTGTAATTTTGTCATGGCAGGTGAGTCTAAATAATACAATACTCATGAGCCTTAACGATGGCACAATAGCTACTGAGTTCCCCAACCAAGAGTGAACTGATTCAAAATGCACATCTTTAGCTTGTAATAGAATTTCAAGCTCAGAGATGTTTTTTGCCAAAAGTCCCCTTTGAGCCACCTGGTACCTTTACCTCCAGAAGCCTCTGTTGAAGTACTACGTATATACGTACTTTGACCAGGTACTGGTACTGCTGAGGGTTCCTCTCCAGGCCCAGGCGCCTCAGCAGGTCCTCCTCGCCTCCCTCGATCAGCTGATAGAAAATGTGGAAGTTCCTCTCCCCGTGGTTCTGGTGCACCACACGGGACTTCTCCAGCAGGTAGTTGATGATGTGGCCTCCCACTGGGGCACCCTGCCGACGGGATAAAGGCCAGGGAGGGAGGGGGGAGGAACGGGAGGAGAAGAGGGTAAGGCTGGGGTACTGAGGTGTGACATTGGGTTGATATAACGTGCAGGTTGACAGGGATTTTGTAGCACATAACAAAGATTGTACACCCACAAAAAAAGGGATACAGGAGTGATGTGATTAAAAAAATCTAACAGAGATTCTATGAAAAAACAGAGCTGTGTGAGAAAACAAAGTATAACACATTGTTAATATAACCATGCAACAGAGATGACCTTTTGTAAGTTTTCCATCCATTATATGGATTTTACAAGGATAAGATAAGCATAAAGTAGCTGCCTGTGTAAATCAGACTGTCTTGCTCACCTTGAAGTCAAACTGAATGTCCATGTACTTGCCAAAGCGGCTCGAGTTGTCGTTACGCAACGTCTTGGCATTGCCAAAAGCCTGGAGAGAAGATAGAGTGGGATGAAGAAAGAGAGAAGGGAGAGGAGTGATGATTGATGGATTAAGAGTCAGAGAGAGAGCAGCAAAAGAAAGAAGAAGAGAGAAAAAGTGTGATAAAGACAGAACGGCAAACGAGGAGGTAGCAGTGAAACAAAGAGAAGACCACAGGCTTTAGAGTTCCTGCAGTGTTTGCTGAGGACAGTAGCATAGATTACGGGTCATAGTGTGGACTTACACACTTACATACATCTGGAAAACATCAACAGAGACATGCCAGACATCAACAAGCACTTCCATAATCTCTAGCACCTCTCTAAAAATCTGGCTTTTACCCAAACACAGAAACAATCACCACTCGACTCTTCACAGTTTCAAAGAAATTTCACACAAATATTTCCAGTTTACATGTCACATATATTCAACCTATGTGGGTATTTGGAAGTAGATAGTAATATGAATATAGAATACATTTATAATTCAATGATAATGTATTTCAATTCAAAGAAAACTGAGCCACAACTACCAAAATCATACAAAGATTAGATCCAGGATCAATTAAATGCACTGCATCAGGTCCATCACAGTGGAGACAAAAATCTGATGGCTAATAGACTTAATAACTGTCAGTAAAGACACTGATTATTAACTGGATTTCTCTTGTCTTTGAGCCCTGGGCCAATTTGCGCAACGTCTGACTGGTGACAAGTGAAGTCAAAGCAGAACAGTGTGTCCTTATCAAACAGGCTACTGAGTGGCTGCTGATTATGCAGCTCTGAAAAAGTGATAGAACATAACAACATTAGGATGACAGCTTTCTGCTCTAATGAAAAGATAATAAATCATTACTCGTGATGGTGCTTATTTTGATGTTAAAACATGAGCCTGGCCAGACACATTGTCAGCTTTTCATTTCAACACTGCTAGCAGGTTGATATCTTATTTCTGCACAAAGCCAAATATCGATCAACAAATCACTGCACAGTACTTATCCACCTATTTCTGAAACGTATTCAGTAGTGGGAGATATATGCCAGAGTGGTCCAGGGACGGCACTTCTCTAATGAAGACTAATGAAGCGCCAAGGCGTCTCACCTCCAGCACAGGGTTGGACTGCAGCAGGCGGTCTTTGACGGTCTGCACCTGCTCACTGGCGGGACAGGTGATGGCGTAGTACTGCAGGATCTTCTTGGACGCCTCTGTCTTCCCGGCACCGCTCTCCCCAGAGATGAGGATGCACTGGTCCTTTCTCTCTGTCCTCAAGGAGCGGTACGAGTTGTCTGCCACTGCATAGCTGGAGGAGTGGAGGGAGAGACACTGTCAGGCAGAGTTACAGACAAACAGACAGTAAACACTTTACTGAAGCAGGCCTTGGTCTGGAAATAGGAAAATACATCAACAAGCATTTGATGTAAATAAGCCTGATAATGGAAATTTCTATATATAATATTTCTCCCATTTAGAAATCTAATTCATAGGATGACATTTGTAAATCGAACTAAAAAATTATTATTGAATAATGTACTTGTTGGCCATACATGATATTCTGTGGAGTTCCTGACTACTATTGGTGCCATGTGGGTCCCCGGTAACTGTGCTGTAGATGGTTTCACACTATTGCTCTGATGGTGATGGTAACACGCTAATAAACACAGCTACGTGCCAGCAAAAGGCAGAGAAGACACAGCTAGCTAAGAAACATGGATGTAAACAATGCAGGTTTCAAGTTTTTAACAAAAGTCAGCTTGATAAATGAGCGGGGAGATGCATTCAACACATTTGTCAGGCCTCAAGGAAAAACACCATGCAATTTGGTGAATAACACTGAATGTAAAAAGAAACTTTGTCTACAAGAAAACTCCACAGGGCACCTTTAAGTTTAAATTCTGTGTCTGTGAAAAAGCATTTCAGGGTCCTGTGGTTTCTAGATGGTTGTTTGTAGTCGGGTTTTCACTGACAACAGCTGCCTGCTGCAGCTGGAAACACTGCTGGGAGCAGGAACCACAACAGTGACGCTGTGGGCCGTAAAACAAAAAAATTATCTGAGGGATACTAAAAAGCTCCACAGAATTGGGGGGGGGGACTGCAGAATTGGGTCATAATTGTGGTGATTTTCTCATGTAGACGCAGTCAATTAACATATGGATTAGAGCAGCTTTAAATATTAGCTAAAGTATTTTGTATTGGCAGATTTAATCCAAAATGACTCACCTGGGTACAGAAAAGTCAGTAACAGTGGAACGTAATTAAAGAGAAGAACACCCTCTAAATATTCATCAGAAACTGCTACTTACTGAACTGAAGTGAATGGATGGATAAAATGGAAATATGCATTTACATAATTCAGAGCAACGTGCATCATGGTGAGGATATTCTGTTTAAAAACATTTGCATCTGAATGTAACATGTGATAGTATCTCGTAGTGTGTGAACGCGGACACTGGACAACCAGTATGAATCATGAATCAAGTCCAGTGTGGAGCGCAGCCTGTTGTAGTTACAGTATCGTCTGTCAGCCCTGCTGCTATCAGCACTGCTGTGTTGTTTCAGCCTGCTTGGACACATTTCTGACACCAGACTAATTCCTGGAATACAAAACCACCACCGTGGCCATAGCTACATCACACTCTAAGCATGTGTAGTATATGTGTGTGATACTGGGGAGGGCTGGGAGCTGGGGGGGTCAGGTTCAGGTCACAGGAATTCCCTCTCAAGGGAGGAAACCTCTTGCCTGGTACCGTCGTTTGCTTACTTTTCTTTCCACCCCCCCCCTCCCTGTTTTCTGTCTCCAACCCTCCACCTCAACTTGCCAAAGCACATCTTTCTTTCCACTCAGAGGGAGAGAAAACATTTGGCCCTACCCGCAACCTAAGAGAGAAAAACACTCACTGGTGAGCGCAGAGAGAGAAAGAGCTAGTGAGAGATTCTGAAATGTTTCGATGACGCCACTTCAAGTATTCATAATGCACTTAATTGTTTGGTAGCTGACCTATGGGGTCTCGGAGAGTTTAACAGGGAATTCCCTAGCCATTCCTGTGGCAACCTTTCAAACAAACAGCCTGCCTCATGCCATGACATCTTACAAGCTGTCTGAGTGAGACAGAAAAGGCCAGTCACACCATGAGAGCATTACGTAGCTGGCTGAGTCTGTGCGAGTGGCAGATACTCCCATGCACGCTAAACACACACACCAAGACAGCATTCAGAATGCAGGTGCAACAAATGTTAAGTCATCCTCGTGTAAACAGCTTCTCCGAGCTCCAACAGACTCCTTCTTTTAGGGTGATGGAGCAAAAACAAGTCAACAGTAAACATGGTGCCCACAGTGACTGATGCAGTCAATGTCGGGGCCGAACAGCAAAAAAATATTCCACTTGTGACAGCAAAGACATGCAATGGATCATTCCACTTTGCTTTCGCTCATGCATAATGCTGCATTCATGGCCAGGCACAAAAATGAATGCATTCCACATGAGATTGTTTCAAAGGGAAGGACATGGCACCTTGTTTTTAATGTTCTGAAGGATTATTTGCTGTAACCAGCTTCTCTCATTTCGATTCCTGTTTGTCTTTCATAACCTTTTAATAGGTCATGTGACTGAAAGTGAGAGTTTAGTTCTGCAAATGTAAAGTTAACATATAGCTGAGCTGTATACCGTAAAGCGTGCAGACGTTATGTGCTTACATGTGTGGGGAGACCTCGTAGAAGTTGACTCCACGGTATCGCTCCATGTGGTTCTTGGTGTAGATCTCCAGCTCTTTATATGGGTTAACCGACACCAGCACTGAGCCGATGTAGGTCTGATGGGAAGGAATAATACAGTCACATGACATGAGATAGACTCAGCTGTGTTAGCGCTGGTGTGTTCACGTCAAGCATGATGTGAGTGTTAAGTCTTTTTGCAGTGAGAACGTTCAGGAGTCAGGTAAGACCACGGTCTGCATCATCCACAGGCCTCGGCCCTCTTCAAAGTGAGACAGAGCCCTCCTCATCAACTACAGCAACCCACCCCAAAGGTCAAAGTTCAAATGGTTTAAGGAGAGGTCATTTTGTCATGTTTCTTCAGACCTCAGTTCCATTATGTATAGATTAAGCCTCTAAATGTCTCCCCAGGAGGGACAGTACTTTTGATTTACATTTAAAAGATCCGGTCCACTTTAAAATTTGCAGCGTGCATCAAAATTAACCAAATGACGGACTTTTTCTCTGTGACTGTTTCCATGTCACTGTCATCCAGACAAAACTGTGTACATTTTTTGTAATTCAACATTTTTGTCCATGTCTGAACTTGTGTTCAAACCAGAGCTGAAATGATTAGTCGATTAATCCATAAGTTGATTGAATTATTGTTCGAGTTACTTTTCAAGCAGAAATGTGGTTTCAGCCTGTTCAATGGGAGGATTTGCTTTTTGTCTCTGTTTATGTCACTGTAAACTGAATATCTTTGGGGCTTTGGACTGCTGAGCAAAGAAAACAAGAAGTTTGGAGATGTGACCTGAAGCTCTGGGAAACCGAGACATTTTATAGACCAAATGGATAATCAATAGACAGATGAATCAACACTGAGAATGAATGCTGATAGTAGCTCTAGTTCAAACTTAAGATAACTTACCATAAAACGAGAAACATTGGCACATATGTCAGTTAATGGGTAAGTAGAGAAATATAAAAGATATGTTTGAGGTCATTTAGAAGAACTATCACTTCTACATAGTTGTGTAAAATCCCACTCACAACATGTTGGTCAATTCTTTAATAATCTAATTTAAGGGAATTAAAGGTATTTTTCTCATTGAAAATGTTCATGTTCTATGTGTAGTTGTAACTTTAAAATAACAATATCAACCTTAAAGTCTCCCACTGGTCAGACTCATCCCTGCACATGCAGTTAAACCCCACCACCACCACCCCCCTCCTTTAGTCTACCCACTCACATAGATGAGGTTCTCTTTGAAGCGCTTGCGCAGGTTCTCTATGAAGGCGGCCTCACTGGTGTAGTTCTCCAGCAGGACAAAGTCCTGCACGCCCACCCGGTCTCTGGCTGTCAGGGCAGACTCCATCATAGCCCGCACCCCGTCACTAGCCACCACCTAGGGGAGGACAGGCAAGGAGTAGGTGGGGTTAGTGACTGAGCACAACAACATAACCATGTACTACAGCACTTCATCAATCACACTCTGCTTGTCCCGTGCAAGGAGAAACTGGAGGAAAACCAAGAAAGAACACCAAGCGCTCCACATCACTCACACATAATTCATCCTCATCAGGAAAGAAGCAATGAGAGGACAAGGGGAAACCAATGATTACAAGCAATCAGCAGTGTACCCCCTTGTTAAATGCATCACCAATATAACACACCAGGAGGCAGGTACATATAGGCAGGTGGGGGTGCACGGTGGCCAGCGTGAACAGGTTCTCACTGAAACCTGGTGATTGTACCTCCCTGCTGACATAAGACAGTCTGACTCTGCTGAAGCCTTTAAATCCAAACTTGAAGCTGACTCCTTCGCCTTAATTTTCGATTAGTGCTCACTCTTCGATTAGTTCAGGCCGCACATCTGTTGCCATTATCCTGTCAATGAATCTCTTAACCCAAGTGCTTACAGTCCATGTTTGTCCTGCTGACAAGAATACACTTTACAATAACCACTTCCTTTATCTATCCCTCTGTTTCTGTTCACACAAGCCTCTTCACCTGTCTGTCCTTTTTTCTTTCTCTCTCCATTCAGTCAAACTGTTTATACTGTGATTGTGTTCTGTACAATGCAGCTCAATCAATCAATCTTTATCTATAGAGCACCAATTCATAACAGTGTTATCTCAAGACGCTTTCCATAAAGAGCAGGTCTAGACCAAACTCTTTATTTAGAGAGAGTGACCCAACGATTCAGGAATTCAATTCTACTTCCTGTCTGTCTTGGGAGAGGGACCTCTCCTTAGTTGCTCTTTTTAAGGTTTCTTCTGATTTCTGCCCGTTTAAAGGGTTTATTTGGGGCATTTCTCCTCAACTGAATTGAGATTCTAAAGACAGGGTGAATTGCATGTTGTATAGACTGTAAAGCCCCCTCAGCCAGATTGTGATTTGGGCTACATAAATAAAATGTGACTTCTAAATGTAATGCCAAATCATCAGCTGTCAGCCGCTTTAATCTAAACATTAGTTCCATCTTGGAGTCACCATTTGTTGTCGTACAGCCATTTGTATGCACATCATTATGTCCTTCCTGTCCCATAAGCTCTCATAACATCTTTTGGGACTTAGAGAAAATCTAAGTCCCCCAGATAGTTTTCAGCCTACAACAGAGCTCATTGAGACCAATGCCAAGATCCAATGTTTGAAGTCTGAAAGCCATTCACAGAACATTTATTCGAAACACACAAAACAAAGAGGAGATTCTGTGTTTGTGCATCGTCTGAAGTTTTCTTTAAAACACCTCCTAAGTGACCTTACTAACTTGAGATGAAGCCAAACGCAGATAAAAATTATCACTTCAACCAAAATGCAACAAGCCTCATCCAGGCTGCACACATTTAAGAATATACAGCACAAAATGTAGAATCAAAAGTGAAGTTAGACTGCAGCACTTACAAGATCATCGACGCGTTTGCCCAGGAAGCCGTTTTCTAAAATAGAGGCTTGAGTTTTATGCATAAGACTGCGAATGTAACCCACATCCATGTTTAACCTGTACTCAGTTGGACAGAAATAAATTCAACTTGACTCGTGCAGGAGGGTAGAGGCAGGGACAGGAACACACACACACACACACACACACACACAGTACAGCAGGTGTTGTTGTTGTACTAAGTGGTACAGAACTCTTCATCCCTCAGGAGACCATGAAGAAGAGATGGAGAAAGAAAGAGAGGATAAAGCTTGAGGGAGGACAGAACATATTAATTAGCGCTGGGTGAGACGGGAGGGAAAAATACAGAGGAGAGAGGTGTAAGAGCAGGGAGTGAAAAAAAAGAGAAGAAGAATAAGGAGGTGATGGATGCCAGGTTATGGCTCCGGTCCTGCACCATCGCTCGATTTAAACTGCACTGGAAATTTGACAATACTCCCTGACATTCCACACAGCAGCGCCCTCAAAAAAAAACTCTGAGACCATTAAATCACGGCATCGCCTGTCCTCTCACTACCGAACACACCCCCACATGCACAACATCTTGTTCGGATTTCACACAAGTATGCATGAATATGTTTGATCCTGGATTTCAAAGGAGAACTGCAGTGTCCCGTAGAGCTTCACACATGGGGAGAACCATGGGACACTGGTGTGGACCTCGGTCTCTGTCTGGTCCACAATGCAAGTTCAGGGAAACAGAATTGACACCACAGTAGGTCCCTATAAACCTAATAGCACCTGCTAGCACTGCCCGTTACGTTTATGCTCTTTAAGTAACTGAACCAGCCCTGCGCTTTATCTTTACAGCCTTTCAGAGAGGCAAGTGGCCTGGCTAAGAGGGAGGCTGTTAGAGCTGACTCACCTCTCGTCTTTATGATCGGATGATGACTCAAGCTTTCATTGGTGCCCCTCTTTAACTTTTACTTCTTAATTCAGCATATGAGTGAGAAAATGTGTTTGTGGGCACATGTCCTCACAAGGGCACAACAATGGCACAAATCCAAAGAGCAGGGAAGGCTTTATTGTTGTATCTTAAAAAGGCCCCATGATATACAGCTCCCACATCATTAAAGTGACTATAAATAGAATATGTAATGAATACTAGCATTGCTTTTTATTATACATCAGCTACATTCAAATAAGCTTCTTCAGCACCTGTCGAGGCTTTACAGATGACTGAAGAATGCTTCAAGGCAAATCAGCACACTGAGAAGAAAGGCAAGTGATGAGGGAAGGACAATGACACACTGATAGAAGTGCTAGGTGTGGAAAACAATACACTCAAATCTCAATGGTTGCAATTAAGGTCAAAGTTCTGTCTTTTCGTGAAATCGAACCCCACTTATGGTGAGCCTTTTTTCAGCAACTCATTCAGTATATTTGCATTCAGTAACTGCCTCTCGAAGGTCAAATCCACACTATTTTAAAATGCATAACCTTTGCTAAGTTCAATCCTGGTGTGTCCACTACTCCAGCGTTTTCAAACCGCTTTAACTGAACCTGTTTTAGTTTGGAAACTTTGGGGTGGCACTTAGTCCTCACTGGGTCTGATCAGTCATGATGTGTTATTCCATGATCCGTCATGATCATATAATGTGAACAAGAATATCAGGCATGTAGGAAAAGAGGGGTGTGCTGAAAAGATTTAATAAAAAAACCTTGTTCAAAAAAAGTGTTAGTCTAATCAGTTGTCACTGACCAGCCTCACTGTTTACTGTTAACTCTCCTACAGTGCATCGGAGCTGTATTAAGTTACTGCTAATGCTTACACAACATTTCCTATTGCTGCTGCACATTAAAGGCATTCAACTAGCAAAACACAGGGTGGAATTTATTGTGAAGCAGTCACGAGAAATGCATGAAATTTCTCACCGAGGCTACTGCCAACTGTGATTTATCAAGGATGGGTCAACAAAACGAGAACAATCATTTTAGTTTCTTTATGAAGGCCACCTAAGTTTGTTTGGCTGCACTGTAAACAGACACACCAGCTGTTGTGTTTCTGACAAAGTAGCTGGTCAGAAAGTGTTTGCTGTAGTATTAAACTGCTCGTACTGTTGCCATGGTAACCCTGGGTGTTGCAAAATCCCCAAGGACTGAAATCTTTTTTTTCTTTTTTTTAACTAATAGGGAAAGAGCAAAGAGCTTTGGAATGCACTGCATCAATGTGATACTGATATAGGTATTATATAATATTTAGAGTATTAATACAAGCATGTGTGAGGTTGTACAAGCTGAGCTCAGACAAACTATTGTTTTCCCACGTTTCACACAGGATGGGACATATTCTTACCTCTTTACTCTGAATTTTCTAGTAATGAAGGTATTTTTTTTTATTTGTTAATTCATTTTCTATCTTATCTTCTAACTAACTTCTTCTTTTCTTCTTGTTGCTGTTACTGCAGCTACAAACGAAAATGAAACACATGCCCTCCCGTGAAGAGGATTTTTCCTGAGAAACAATTACAAGAGGTGTGTTTAGACCAAAGAAAATGGAATTCATCATCCAGGGACAGGTTAAATCACTGTTAGAAGAAAAACCGACATGCATTTACACTTAGATGTCATAGTTTATTACAAAATCTTCCAAATATTATGGCGCCTGGGAGGAAAGAAAGCAGTTTTATTTCGTCACCTCTCCCTCCTCTTCCTCCTCTGTACATACTATCTCTCATTCACTTTTGCTTCTTGTTTCAGTCACTTGCTCTCTCCCTCCATTACTTCATTGTTTCCCAATGCTGCTTTCACTGTTTGGCTTTCCTGTATGTGGTGCTGCACACCGGACCTCCACCCGGTCTCAGGAACACACCAAGTACGTGCCTACCCGGTTCCGACATGTCGTCATGTTTTCCAAACCCTGTGCAGCAAACAAGGCAGCTTGGAGCCAGGCTAGCAGGAGAAGACCTGAAGAGGTACAGCTCTCTGCTAGATCTCCACCTATACTAATGTTTGACTTGACCAGCAAATATGTAACCAATCAAACTGCAGCACATCTATCTACCTCACTCATTCTCCTTAAAACAACAAACCCTCAAGGACATTTATATAACACCAGGTATAATGTGTGTCACAAGACGTCTAACTGCAGAGAGCAACGATAGAGTGATGTTCTCTGATATATCTTAACAGCTGCTCAATGGATTAGCACGCTTTGTCCATTCATGGTTCCCAGATGATGACTTTGGTGATTCACTGACTTCTCTACCGCCATCTTGAGCGTGACATGCTACTTCGCAAATGTTTGCAAATGCGCTAAACTAAGATGGTAGTCAGGGTCACTAATTGCACTAATTGCTAAGCATTCACATGCTAGCAGGTCACTGTGAGCATTTCTGGAGTTAGCATTAGTCGTTAGCAAGCTAGCATTAAGCTCAAAGCACCACTGAGCCTAAGTACAGCCTGAGTGAGCTGCTAGCATGGCTATAGACTCTGTCATCTTGGCGATAGTACAACAAGACTGAGTTTAAATATAGCTAACAATGAAGGAATTAAGGAATATAATATATATGATGCTATTTATTTATTTATTTATCTATTTTATCTAATAATTAGAGGAGGAACTATCTGATCAAAGAATGAGTAAACAAGACTGACACTCAAGTATGAAATGCCAGCTTTTGGTACTTGATAGTTTCTGATTCTAAGACCTGATCTTCCCAGTTCTTCTCATTTCATGTATCTCATCCTCCAGTGTTTTCTCCCTCTCCCTCCCTAGTCCCTCCACCCTCTTTCAAATGACTGAACAAGCGACCACATATAAGAGAAGCAGAGAAAGGGGGTGAAAGCAGAGGGATTTGATCATGCAGGCATCCTGTGAACAATAGCAGATTGACCTTTACATCGCCTCGGGTGCACGCACAGAGCTCAGATGTCACACTGTTTATGTAAACCTTTTCTAACCTGCTGCTTTCACTGCACCATACAGTGTTCATGATGGAAACACGGTGGGATGTGGTGATGAGAATTTTGAGAAATATAGCCACCTAAACCTGCACAACCAGGCTTGAAACAAAACAAGTTTGACCGTGTTGCACCAGTGCTGCGTCATCATTGCTGTTACCAACACTGACCAATATATATATATATATATATAATATCAAGTACTTCATTTATCCATTAGCTTTACTGAACTCTATACAAACCAGTCAACAAAGAGCATCAGCTTTTGGTTAAGCATCCAAAAACCACTGCTTTATCAAAGCTATAAACTTGTACCTGTTCACTCATTTTACATTTGAAAAAATGGCTGTGGATCCTGCAGGCATGTCACTTGACTACGCGTTTTTTAGTTGAGCCAATATATTTCCAATAGTACTGGCATATCCCATCCTTCTATGTGTGCCTGTAAACAATTTAAAGGTTAAGCTGATTTGTTCTATCTAACAAATTTCTTTTTTTCTTGTTTTTTACTGTTGGACAGAAAAAACACCTCATTCTAGACATTTTCTTTTTTTTTTTTCAAACTAAACAGTTAATTGGAAAAAAGACATTGACAGATAGTGAAAATAATAGTTGCTGCCCTACATTAAGTACTTAAGTACATATTTGGATATAAAACAATTAAAGGGGTACCCCACGAATTTAGTATTACACTTCCATAAAGTTGGGGTACCCACAAGGGACGAAATAGGAAATAAAATGAAAATCGAAGCAGCAGAGGCCAATATATTAATTTACTTTTAGTCCTTCCTATGGGTCAAGCACAACCTTTTCCATGACACATGGCCACATGTAGATGGATTCAAAGAGCCAATAAACAAATCTGGCCCCAGAGCACTGAAACCAACTGCAGCAGTGTTTGTGCATGTAAAAGATCCAGGTTAAACATGCAAAGGGGAGAAGAGATGACTGTAGCTGTGAGTCCTGTTAGAGAGGGACACAACCTGAATTCTGTTTCACATGATGTCTAAGTGTCTATAATGACAACTGAATGAGTGAGGCGTGTGGTTCGGCTGAAGAAATGATTAGCCACTTGCAGTATGTTTTGTCCTTTTTTCTACATTTTTCCAGTATGAATCATCTGTCTGGCACGGACTCCTCCTCTTGTCTCATTTGCTCTCCACTGGTTGGTAGAAAAGAAAGGGGCATGAAGTGAAGTGAAGAAATATTAGGTTCTAGATTCATTTCTAAGGCACAAGTGTTGTCATTGTGTGAATGTCGTAAGGCTATAATGATGCCAAGCATGACATCAGACCCCATGCTGGTTTTGACGCTTCACTGAACAAGGAAGTAGTCAAAGAATCTCATCACATTCCAACACAGACACCTTCCAACCAGTCAAACTGTCACTGGGATCCATGCTGAAGCATTTCCCCTATTTCACACCTGTACAGGAGGATCCAAGCTTATTGATGTTTTGATCATGATTACCATGGGAACGCTGCTCCAGGCTTAGCAGTGAGCATGTTCATTTCCATCCCGAGACGCTTCGGAGCTGCTCTGCAGAGCAGTCAGACAGGTGGGACGAGCTGGCTGAGTCGCCTGCAGGCTGCACACATGAAGCAGCCTACCTGTGGACATGTGGGCCAAACAGCACAACCAGCAGCTGGGAGGTACTGAGGGTACTTTATGCATCAGATTTGGTCACTACTTCACTAAGGACCCACCCTGGTTAGGTATTCCTGAGAAAGTCACTACTCTGCTGCATTCTTACCTGCTCCAGGTGTGCCATTCAAGAGTTAGTTAGTTAGTTAGTTTACCCTGAACTTTGAGGGGACAGGGCACGAGTGAATGGGCAACTGCCCCCCTAAGAATCCTATTGTTCTATCATTTTGTGTTACTGATTACAAGGGGTATGCTAACAATTCTTTTCATTGCAACCAGCTGATCGTTTTCAATCGATTCATTGTTTGGTCTATACAATGTCTGAAAATTTTGAAAAATGTCAATCAATCAAAATCCAAGAATGTCTGTTTTGTTAACAGCACAGAGATATTCACTTTACTGTTATAGTGGAGTCAAAGAATGACTCGAAAAGATTAATCAAGAATTTAAATAGTTGGCAATTAATTCAATAGTTGACAACTAATCCATTCTTCAACTAATCATTGCAGCTTTACTTAACAACCATTAATGCAATGTTAATATTAATAAATACACAATGCAACCATCATGTAACCACCGCTTCAACTGGCTGAATCTTTGCTAAGGTGCTGGAAGCAAAGTGAGCAAAGTCTCCGCTCAGTGTGCAGAAACTTTTTTCATCAAATATTAATAAATACAAAAGTGACACATTTGTCCTTGTGTAGGACAGAAATGGTGCTATACGGTGTCAGAATCATCTTCAGCAGCAGTTAAAAGTAGCTGATTTTAAAAGCACAAATCCAAATTATAATACTTACACACCTAAAACCACTGATACAAAACCTCTCGTGTTCATACAGACAAACAAGAAAGCTACAATTACCATACCAAGAGAGATTTCATTCATCTCTTCTGAACAGGCAGCCGAGTTTCACCTGGTTTCACTCAGCCTTAGTGGCTTTAACAGCACGCTGGCTGACACTGAAACTCTAGTTAGCATTAGCTCAACTATAAACTGACACCAATCCTTTACTTTGTCAGTTGTATCTTCACTTTTAACCTTTAAAACACAAATGAATCATTATTTTATGAGACATTTGAGTCACTTGATTTGAGGCAAGAATTTAGCAACACGAACTTACCCGACCCCACCGATACTCCATAGAGAAAAGGCTCTGAGGTTTTCAAGTCATTAGGTTTGTATTCCAGGTGCAATAAGCTAGTTTACCAAGCCATTCAGAAGCTATCCACTCATCAAGCTTCATCTCAACTTCGACTTGACGGCATCTAGAGAGTGACTGGAGTGAATATCCTGAAGAGAGTGAGGTGAGCCCAACATAAACTACCTATTGAACTGAAGCCAGAAGCCCTACAGGCAGGAGTGACGACAGTGTCAGGAATCTCTCAGTGCATTGTACTAGGCTGACATATCTGTCAGTCGGAGGACTTCCACACACACGCTGTGTGAGAAGGCTCGGAAAAATGGATCCAATCCTTATGGATGCATATGCATGTGTGAAAATGGGAAGGTGCATTTCTATGCATGTCAAAGTGTAGGAGTTCTTGTGCTGGAGAATGAGTTCCTGGATATTCTATTATCAAGAAGAGACAATACTTGCAGCACCAAGAAGGAGCTTTTAGGTCTGATTTAATACATCAGCACACACTTTTTTCATTAACGTGCTCCCTCTCACTCTCAGTGAATGCCAAAGAATGCTGCCCAGCCACACAACACCACCATGTGATTGCCTCGCCCTGGGGCAGTACACACACACACACACACACACACACACACACACACACACGCACGCACGCACACACCTTCTCAGATATCAAATAGATTCCCATTCAAATGGCTCTGACATCAACATGACAAATACAGAGTCAAGGTGAAGAAGGATGCTGAGATCTAAAAACAGGTTTCATGCTTAAGATAAGGATGAGAAAGACGTGTCAGGTGAACAGCGAACCCTCAACAATGCAGGCTGTTATGGCTCTGACTTTCACCTGCCTCTCTCTTTCACCTGTGTCCTTGAAGTTCAAGAATGCTCTGCGAAGGTGGTTATACAGTCTGAATGCCATTGTAGTCACTCGTTACAAATAAGGCAGCTCAAAAAACTCCATCCCGATTTCCCCCATATTCTGACTGACTTTTTCTGCAGGACGAGCGTGTGGCTGCAGTCTTACCAAAGGTCTGTACTTCATGGCTCCTGCCCTGCTCTTGACTGATTTGGACCAGGTTTTTTTTGTTCCCACCGCACCGATAGTCCAGCTATATGCAGCTATAAGAATGTGGCCTCCAGCGCTACGTCCCACCACTATTTAGCCGAGAGTTTGTTTTTAGAAGCTCTCCCCTCCGTCCTGAGACCCAGCTGCCATAGCTTCTCCTCTTACTGCTGCTCACACACACCTCACTCCGTCTCTCTCCCTCGCCACTCGTTCACCCACTTTTCTTCTCCCTCTCTCCCTCCCTCCCTTCAGAGGAAACAGTCCCTGTGTTAGGTGACACATAACCCCCCTCCTTCCCTCTCTCTCCCTCTGTTTCTCTCTTTTTCCCCTGTCGCCCTCTCCTCAATCCAACAGGCACATACGATAAAAACTTACCACAGTTCCTCTCATTTCCCCCTTTTTCTTGCTCTCTCTCTGGTCTTAAGAGAAGGGAGAGTGTATAAAAGAACCAACAAGTCTCCTGTCATATGCATGCACACACACACACACACACATCTGGCCCCAACCACCCCTGGAGAGAAAAAAGGATGAGAGGGGAAAAATGAGTCCTAATGGTAAAGGGGTAAAGAGTGTGTGCGTCCGAACGTACTTGTGTGAAAAAGGGAAACTCTTAAGCAGTAAATGCAGCATGAGCCAATAAATAATCATCTATTTGAGCCCAAAGAGTTTCCTTTTCCTTCCCTCCTCCCTTTCCTCTCTTTCTTCACTCCCTGGTTTCCCTGCTCTGAAATTTACAAGCTGAAGCAGAAACCAGACGTGCAGCCGAGAGTCCCACTGTCATAAATACAGCTCTTGATGCTACACACACACACACACACACACACATACATGTTAACAATGATGCTTGCATGCATGCACGCACAAAGACCATCATTACCATCATTAGTCCGATATCATTACTGGGAGTATAATTACTCCAGACCGGTGTTGCACATACGCGCTGCTTCGCTGCAGATCAAAGGCCTCAGCAGTCTAATGCATCTGCTTGTTAACACTAATAACAACTGACATCTTACAGGCAACGGGCGTGTGTTTCTGAGAACAAAGAGGACGACAAGTTTCCACTACAGTAGCTGGGCTAATACACGGACATTAATGAGTCTGAAGCCTGGTGATCTGTTCGAAGGCAGAGACTCAAAATCAGCTGTTTGTAAGCTTATTGGAAGTTTTGTTGCTGGATGTCGACTTATTGTTTTGTTGAGTTGAGAGTGACATTTGAACTTAGGCGGTTTATTGGCTTTCTAGCCAAGATTTAGATTAGATTAGATTAGATTAGATAGATGTTATTGATCCACCATAGGGGGAAATTTACATATTACAGCAGCAGCAGAGATAAGCAGTAATAGAGAGAAAGGAAATAAAATAAACAACAGTAGAAAACTAAGCAACAGTAAATAAATATAAATTGTAATGAGAATAAATAAATATTTACACTATGAACATAACTGTACAGTATGGAGATGTGTATGAGATGATGAGTGAAAAAAACAATGCCAATCATCTACCATGTAGTGACTATGGACTGTTTCTCAGTGTATTAACATCAGCCAGTGATGCTGACGTTAAAGAGTCTGATGGCTGATGGGAGGAATGACCTGCGGTGAGGAGATGAGGAGACTGATACCATATCATGTCTCCTCTGACGTCTGACGGCTCACCTGGATCTGTCCAAAGGTCTTGGTTGATTAATTTGTACAAAAACCTCAGAGAAACGGCAGGTTGCTCTGTGTGGGGGATTAGGTGCTGGACTTTTTTAAACCGTAGGTTTATATTTAACATATATTTAACATTTTCATCCTATACTGCCAGTGAGCACATTTCCCAAAATATAAAACTATTCCATTTAAGTACCTAGATGCATGAAAAATCTGTTATATTCTCTTTTCAAGAACACTGCATGGTAATTTGTCAGGGGTGTGACAGAAATAACAAACACTGACAGCTCCAACATCAAAAACACAAAGGATTATGGGTATAAAACATGGGTGTCTTTAGTATCAAGTTCAGCATCTCCTTTCATTGAAATACAAGGTATTCAAAAAGATGAAATAAAGTTTATGGACAGTTATGAACTATTTTTGACAGGATTCAGGCATTAGAGACCTCAAGAGTTCCTCATGCCGGACAAACTGGGGCATTCTGGTCTACAGTGAAACACTCCACAAGCTGCAGCTTCAAAGAGCAAAGCAGCAGCAGGAAAGCCAGGTTTTATAGGCCTCATTAGGATGACCCCCTTCCTGCTCATCAGAGGGAACACACCCATAAATCCAAAGAAGGGGCGCTTGCTGGGACTGCAAGTTTATTCAAGGGTCTTGCAGTTAATACATCAACATTTCAACAGCTTTCATTGCTTACACGTGTTTTTTTGAGTGTCCTTAACACTTTAATAGTTAAATACCTCTACCACTTACACTTTACCTGACACTTTAACTCCTTTCAGTGCTTCAACATCAACTGACACCCATTCAGGTCTCAGGTCTTCACCACTGAACAACAATGAATACATTTGCCATCAACTTTGTGATCATATCAGTTTCCCCTCAGTCAGCTCTGAGGCTCATGTAGCTCAGGTAAAGCCTTGGTAAAGGTCATTCAGTTCAGGCTTGCTTGTAGCTCCTCCACTCAGACAAAAACACGTCATTTATGGCTCTTTCAGTTCAGCAAAGCATCTTTACAAAATGGCACCTGGTGGTGGTTAAAGAACCCCGTTTTCATTGACTACTGGATCTCTTCACAGTCATTCACAGACAGACAGCAGGTATAACTTCCATGTCTCATAAAGGGCACTACAGGGACAATGTGGGACAAGACACCCTCGGAAAACAACACACACACACACACACACACACACACAGTCTCTCACACTGCCCTCTACTGGTCACACCCATCTAAATGAAACTCCATAAGGTACCATTAGGCTTTTGCTGAGGTAGACATCAAAATGCCTGAAAATAACTCCATCTCCAATTCCCTGCATGCTCAGAGTGCTCAAGGGAAAACACACACTTTGTATTAGGCTCAGTGTGTCACAGATTAAACCTTTTATACCCCCCCCCCCACCCCCCACTCCTCTCTCTCTTTCTCCATTGCCAGTATAATCAGAGCCCCTGCTGCAGGAATCTGAGTAATGTTTTCCAGACGCTCTCTCTCCCTCTCCTCCTGTCTGTGTGTGCGTCTCTCTCTCACCCCTGCGTGAGAACACACTGGACAGACGGCAGGAAATAGTCAAAGATACAAGAGCAGATAGAGGGCTGTGCAGTTGTTAAACACCCGACATATCAACTGGATTCCCTCGTTTATTCACCTGTGCTAATGTCTCTGGCTCAAACCGACTGCTGGCATATGCACACACTGTAAAGGTGTGTGTGTGTGTGAGTGTGTGTTTCTGCAGGCTCATGCTGAGGCAGCATATTTGTGCTGAGCTGGAGGAAGGAGGGGCCGTATCTGACCACCAGTATCTGCTCAGCTGTCAGACTTTAACCCTTTCTTATCCACTTTTGTTAGCCCACTTCTATCCAGAGTTAACTCTTTAAGGTGAAGTGGACATTACATAGATTGGAACAGAAACGCATAAATATGAATAAATGAATGAAAAAGAGGCAAACAAATACAGTGGTGTGAAAAAGTATCTGCCCCCTTACAGATTTCTTCTGTTTTTGCTTTTTTGTCACACTTACATGTTTCAGATCATCAAACCAATTTTAATATCAGACAAAGATGACCTGAGTAAATACAAAAAGCAGTTCTTAAATGATGATTTCATTTATTAAGGGAAAAAAGTTATCCAAACCAACCTGGCCCTATGTGAAAAAGTAATTGCCCCCTAAACCTAATAACTGGTTGTACCACCCTTGGCGGCAACAACTGCAATCAAGCGTTTGCAATAACTGGCAATGAGTCTTTCACATCGCTGTGGGGGAATTTTGGCCCACTCTTCTTTGCAGAATTGTCTTAATTCAGCCACATTGGAGGGTTTTCGAGCATGAACGGCCTGTTTAAGGTCATGTCACAGCATCTCAATTGGATTTAAGTCCGGACTTTGACTAGGTCACTCCAAAACCTTCACTTTGTTTTTTTTTAGCTATTCGGAGGTGGACTTGCTGGTGTGCTTCGGATCATTGTCCTGCTGCATAACCCAAGTGCGCTTGTGCTTAAGGTCACGAACTGATGGCCGGACATTCTCCTTCAGGATTTTCTGGTAGAGAGCAGAATTCATGGTTCCATCAATTACGGCAAGTTGTCCAGGTCCTGAAGGAGCAAAGCAGCCCCAGACCATCACACTACCACCACCATGTTTGACTGTCGGTATTATGTTGTTAGTTTTACGCCAGATGTAGCGGGACGTACACCTTCCAAAAAGTTCCACTTTTGTTTCGTCAGTCCACAGAATATTTTCCCAAAAGTGTGGGGGATCATCAAGATGTTTTTTAGCAAGTGTGAGATGTGCCTTTGTGTTCTTTTTGGTCAGCAGTGGTTTTCACCTTGGAACTCTCCCATGGAGGCCATTTTTGCCCAGTGTCTTTCTTATTGTTGAATCATGGACACTGACCTTAACTGAGGCAAGTGAGGCCTGCAGTGCTTTAGATGTTGTTTGGGGTTCTTTTGTGGCCTCCTGCATGAGACGTTGATGCACTCTTGGAGTCATTTTGGTAGGCCGGTAGTCCTGGGAAGGTTCACCACTGTTCCATGTTATCTCCATTTGTGGATAATGGCTCTCACTGTTGTTCGCTGGAGTCCCAAAGCCTTAGAAATGACTTTGTAACCCTTTCCAGACTGATAGATGTCAATGACTTTGTTTCTTGTCTGTTCTTGAATTGCTTTAGATAGGGGCATGATGTGTTGCATTTTGAGATCTTTCAGCCTACTTCATGTTGTCTATTTAAGTGATTTCTTGATTCTACAGCTCTGGCAGTAATCAGGCTTGGGTGTGGCTAGTGAAATCGAACTCAGCTTTCAAACATGCGGTTAATCACAGTTAATTCATGATTTAACAAGGAGGGGGCAATTACTTTTTCACATAGGGCCAGGTTGGTTTGGACAGCTTTTTTCCCTTAATAAATGAAATCATCATTTAAAAACTGCTTTTTGTGTTTACTCAGGTCATCTATGTCTGATATTAAAATTGGTTTGATGATCTGAAACATGTAAGTGTGACAATTAAGTAAAAACAGAAAGAATCTGTAAGGGGGCAAATCACACTACTGTATATTACACAGAACAACTAATTATCATCATAATTCAGTGGTACCAGATAAAGGATCTGTCCTCTCCTCCCACATAATGCCTGACAGGCCTACTTGCCCACACACACTAGCTGAGGGTACAATACAGCACATTCAATCTGTCTTTTATAGCCTTAAGGCTACAAATGATATGACATAAAAGCTCTATGAGGGGCATAAAGCCATGGAAACATTGCAAACATTGTTTTATATCAGCAATTTGGACAGCGGGGGAGCTTTTCAACTTCAGGCTCTGGTGCCATATTTAACCTTTTGGCCAGCAGGGCCAAAGCAAGTGATTCAAATGTGTTATTTTCTTTAGTCAAGAGGAGTGTGGTTATGGGGTCCAGGTTTAACGTCAGTGAAGGGTTAATGGTTGTGTTAATGATGGTTTACCAAATAATCCAAAATAAGGTTTTGTAGGTGTGTTAGGTCATTGATAAAGACCATAAAAAGTGAATATGCTTCCTACCTGTTCCAAGCATAGGCTACACACACACTCACACACAGGCTACACACACAGCACTTTGGGGAAAACACCAAACTAAACATCATGTTGTTTATACTGAGGGAAGAAAAAAAGCTTAAATCCCACTGACCACTTTCAGGGAAACGCATGTGACTTCTACTCCGTGGGAAATCAGAAATGAGAACTTGACTTTCCCTTCCCGCTCCCTCTTCTCTGTTCCCCTCCCCTTAAATTCTTTCCCCTCTCACTTCCTCTTCAGCAGAGTCTTATCTTGTGTTTTATCCATCCATCCAATTCCTATATGGTCCAAGAACAAGGTTTGGGAATGTGTCATCATGTACCATGTTGCCACACTACTGTGCCACATTTATCAAAGGCTGCTACCACACTTAACTGTGCGACTTGACCTGTAGAAGGCTCATCTGCATTTAGTCAGTACAGCTAAAGAATATGTGATCTTACCTTTGATTGTGCGCCATCTTGTCTGGGGGGGCAACTAATTACAATGCAACTAAAGTAAAGTGTAACTAAAAGTAACGTCTACAGCAGCTCCAACTGCTGCTGCCACACATGGAGGGTTGCCCCCCAGAGCACCCACATTGCAACATGCCACAACATCAGTTTCCATGTCATACACATCCTGGATGTTCAGTTCAATTCCGTCAAACACTGTGCTCATACCAAATGTTATTAATCAGGTGTTATACGAGCACTGAAGACAGAGGATTTCCCCTGGTAACACACTAAACTAGTAAATATGTTGATCTCATACACTGGACCATAAGTTCAGCTGACTGGGTACAGGTTATCACAGACCAACATTACAGTTTAAAGCTTCTTTGTCAATGTCATCAAATTCAATAATTCCGCCATTTGTTCCACTGATTCAATCACAATGGATCACATCTGGCCACAGTAATGCCTGGCCTCAAGTTTCCTTAAATAAAAGTGATTCCAATAAGTTCTAACCAGGGAGGTAAACGGAGAGCACTGGTTACAGATCTTAATTTGACATCTGAACTGACGTAGGGGAACGGGAATCTGAATCAGTTTGGGAGAGAATAAGGTGAATAAATTGGACTGGATTCTAAATATCACCAGCCAGCATCACACACACCTCTAAGCTTCACCTGCTTTTTGAACCAAGTGCCCAGTGGAGATTTTGACTTCTATTGGTGCTATAGAGCAGTTTTTTTATGGGTGGGCATGAGGACACGTGCTGCCCAAGCATGTGGGCAATGTGACTCACATCCTGCTGCGAGTTTCACACTATTCCACTGATCAACTGTTGTTAGCTGTAATGCGCTGAGAGACATAGCAATGCGCCAACAAAGGACAATATGAAATACACTAAATACACAGAATACTACTAAGAAACTGCTATTTTGGGTGAGCTTATGAGGAAGGAAATGCACTCAGCACAATTGTAAGATCTCCAGGATACACACAAAGCACTCTGATAAAGAACACTGTGTTAAGGGCAACTTAAACTAGGACTGATTGAGGAGCTCTAATGCCTCATTAGCTTCATAAATACATTCATATGTTGGGGGTTGGTGGGATTTTTCTTTGGTAAATAAAAGTTAAAGAATACTGAAAATCCAGTATCTGCTACAAGCAGCTTCAAGCATCAGTCTTAAATATCCTAAACCAGTGAAAGCCTTGCCATAGCTATAAAATGACTTACAGGCTTTTGGGATGAGCTCTCCATCAGAGCTGCACTGTTGCATCATGTCGAGCACACCCTTGATTGCAAGGTTGCACGGTTCATTTTCAGCCTATGCAGTAAAGGTTTCATCAGGCTCCCAAATCCCAGGCATTAAGGATGCTGATATATACCAGGCAGTAACACCAGTCAGGCAACATAAACCAAAATAATCTTTGGTGTCAGGGAGATCAGCCTGGCATGGAGCGATGATAGCAAATACAAGTTAGCACATCTTCGGTTCAGACAAGATGGGAAAATGAAAAAATAGCTAAAACAAACCCCCCCTCTACAGTAATGTCCTCTATAAGAACACTGGCAGTAAAGCACAGTC
Organism: Pempheris klunzingeri; assembly: GCF_042242105.1. Lineage (NCBI taxonomy): Eukaryota > Metazoa > Chordata > Actinopteri > Acropomatiformes > Pempheridae > Pempheris > Pempheris klunzingeri. Next base: position 25,522,998 of record NC_092015.1, on the reverse strand, counting down.
CATAGGACGACTCCACCCGTCTCTATTACAACATACATGTCATCTAAACCCTCAGTCCCACTGGGCAGAATTACGCTACAGCTGGCTTCCAACCAAAAGCAATATGTCTGCTCCTCCACACTGAGCTCTGAATTAGGTTAAAGGAACACACCTAGTTTTGGGGGAATTTGATTGTTATGTGATGAGAGATTGTCCTGTATTCTACCAAGGACACCCCGTCCCTGGTAGAGCACTGGTTTAGGGGTCTTGATGCAACGCTCAATAAAAGGAGCATTACTTAAAGTAAGGAAATAAGAAGTGGTATCAGTTGGAAAGCTGAAAAGTGAAAAGTATCATGAATGACAAGTTTTGTGCACCACTCTAAGAATTCTAAAGCATCAGGAGAACGAGTTACACACATCTATTCTGTATCTCTATTCACTCCTCCTCGCATGTCTTTGTCTGGCTGTTTCTGTTTACTGTTACACTCCAGAAGGCCTGGTTTTCTTCCTGACACGCCGCAGGTTCTTCCACCACAAGAAAGCCAGGCTGGTAATCTGTGCTAATACAAGCCATTACAATAGCTTTAACAAAAAATATTGCATGAACTTTTGGCCTTTCTTTGCAGTGGAATATAACTGTCAGTGTGAGTTGTGAGAGAAAAGCCAGAGAGGGATCAAACCTTAACCCCTGTGGTTACAAATCAAAGAATAAAGAAAATACAAAGTGTCTCAAATTGCTGCTTTGAACCATGAAATGTCTGCTCAAAGTCTCTGTAAATCTACACGTATCCCCCACGAACCCAAACACACTGATCCAAACAAGATCCTGACATTAACCAGAGTGTCATTCCATCACCATCTCCTGCCTTTCCCTCTCTCCCACGCTATCACCTTCACTCTCCTCTCGTAATTTCCACTCTTCTAATCTTTTACACTCGCCCATCGGTGCAAGGTATCAATAATCGCTTGCTTCAGTCCTGCATCAGCCTTCAAATCAGCATACCTGGACAGTTCTTTGCCAGTATTTAAACAAATAGGGAAGGGAGGGAGAGAGCCAGGGCTGACACATGGGCATGGGACCAAAGTTGGACAAAAAAAGAAGAGAAAAAAATAAATGGCAGCGCAGGGCGGCTGTGATGTCAGAGCGAAAGAATGCAAGCCATGTGGGCGGCGAACAAGAGTTGGGGAACAGAGACAAGACGACACAGAGAAATATGATGAAAGAGAAGTATCAAGAAAGAGGATGAGAGGCAGGAAGTTGGTGACAGATGGTGAAAGTGTCACAGTAAGGAGGCATTAAGACATTAAATGAGTTTGAATGTGTGTGTGTGTGTGTGTGTTTTCTGACATAACTAGCGGTCTGTCAGCTCATGGTGGCCCAGCCCTTTATTGACACAAGGGGGTTCCCAGAGGCCAAATACACTCAGTCAAACTGTTCCTGTTTCTCTCTCTCTATGCAACCTACTTAGTGCTCCTCTCTCTTGCTGCCCTCACGGCTCTGGGTTAACTGAATCACCACACTGTGTGTCTGTGTGAGCGTGTGTGTGTGTGTGTGTGTCCATGTGTACTAGACCGTAGCAGAGTGAGATGTTTCCACTGTGAACAGATGTGAGACCGACGGACAAAAGAGTAAAGCAGCAGCCTTGAAATTAAGGTAATAAGGGAAACTGGGCTATAGTTTGTTTTTTTTTTCAGTTCACACACACACACTCCAAATATGGAGACACTCCCTGCCCTTCACACACATACACACCCACTTTTCCACTGTGGCAGCACTATGGTCATGCAGGCATTTCCTAAAGTGTCTAGCGTCTTCCATAAAGACATAATCCTGGGCTGAACTGAGTTGGCGGTTCAGTTGAATCTTTCAGAGAGACAGATTTCTGTGTGGATGAATGAAAGCTGGTACCAGCTCTCTTGCAGACTGACATGACGCTCTAATCCCAAAGACAGTGCTCTAAATACAAACCCTATTTTAAACATGGGGTGCTTTACAGCCACTGAAAGAGGTCAACAGGTCTGACACTTCATGGTGAGTATAGTTGTACAGAAGTGGTTCTATACATTCATATACACCATATTCACTGTAATGGACATTATCACGGCAGACATGTTGACATGACACAGTACGATAGGCATAGGTTTAAATGATGAATCAAATACTGGATTCCATATATTTCTTTGGCAAGAGGTCAAATTACCCAGTATTTAACTAACAGAACATCATCCATTATCTGGTGGATCAGTGGCTCCAGCATTCCATGCAAAACCTTAATATGGGCACTGTGACAGCAGGGCTCCAGCTAACAATTCTTTTTATTATCGACCAACCTTTGTTGAGTTTTTTGTTCATTTCTTAATAATTCAGTCTATAAGAGGTCTGAGAGTAGTGAAAAATCTGCACCCCAGTTTCTGATTTCAAGGTCACACCTTCAGATGTCTTGTTTTTTTTATATGACCAACAGTTAAAAACCCTGAGATATTCAATGTACAAAATATAAAACACACAAACGCAGGACATCTGCATATTTGAGTAGCTGAACAGTAGTTTTATTTGCATTTTTGCTTGAAACTTGTTGATTATTGAATGAATTGTCTATATAAAAACATGCATGTCCTCATATTGATCTGCGCAAAACGTCTTTTCTTTATGTCATTTGTCCATGTGATTGTGCCATCTTTATTCTAATTACAAAAGTTTTTGTTTGTATAAAAATGAGACAACACGGTGAGAAGTGGTGTGATCTGTATATGACAGAGGTTGACTGATGATGCCGTTTGGCTAATAGAATGTTTTGCAAACAAGTGTTATGACTGAACTTGTTTCCAACAGTGGCCAACAGCTGAGCAGCCTTCACCAGTCATGCATATTTCGCGTGGAGAGAGGAAGAGCAATAGACCTGTAGCCTAGTTTGCTAACCCCTGGCAACCAGCCCTGGCAAGTCCATAACTTGTTTTTTTACCCTCCGACAACTTCATCCTTCTCTCTGTAAAACCACCAGCAAACTGCCTGGCTCCCAGGCCATCTTCCCTGGAAGCCAACTGCAGCACACAGGCCAGATTATGCAGGTAACTCAGGAGTTCATGCAGCTTCACAAATGTATCAGTTTCAAGGCAAATCACTCTGTTTTGCTTCTGTTGGCCAAGCTTTGAATTAAGTCTCAGACTGAGCACTTTCTGCTCATTTTTTTATATACTTTCTTGTATATGTTAATGGGTGGTCACATTCAGACACTGTCTGTGTGTGTGTGTGTGTGTGTGTGTGTGTGTGGCAGGGTGTGCCCCAGTGTTGTTGTGTACCTGGGAGAAGGAGGGTTGTGGGTGGGGAGCAATACCAGCTGATCAGCTCTTGGCTTTTTTCTGCTCCAAGCCATTGTTATTATTACGCCCTTTAAAAATTCACTATCATCCTCTAATATATGATTAATCTCAGCGTAGGATTCAGGTCCTTTCTGGGTGGTACCAACGCCAGAAAGGATCCGATCTTGCACATAGGGGATTTAAATTGTTATTTACACTCTTATATATGTCTATACAGTGCTAGTGCTAGGCTACAAAAGTATCAGTGATAAAGAAGTAAAGGAAAACAGTGGGAGAACGGTGTGCGGACAAATAAATAAAATAAATCTTGATGGATTCTTTGCATTGGCAGTCTAAGCTGTGTTTTTGCTCTTGCCTTGGCCCGTATGCAGACACAGAGGGAATAGAAAACACAGACACACTCTGCTCTCTCACACCCGACAGGCCCTTCCAGACCAACAGGGCAGGTGGTGACTTGCTGAAAAGGAACTCAGAACATTAGGAGCATTCAACCTTTTCAACCCCCATTCCCACCCTTTCTACCTCCAACACATATCTGTCTTGCTACTCCTCTACTCTGTCTTTATCTCCTGGTGCTTCCCCTCTTGTGCCCTTTCTTCCGCATCTCTCCTCTGTTTTCTCCTCCCCAGTGGGTAGAGGGCCTCCCGCTCTTATTTATACCCAGCAGGCCTTATATGGAGAAGAACTTTATCTGTAGGTTAAAACAGTGCTGGCCAGCCCAGCCCATGATACAAACCAGCACAACAGACTCTGATATAGGCTCATTCTACCAATGCTAATTACCACGCTGAACTTTTGACGCCTGGTATTTGGGTTAATAATGGATATTGGGAAGCAGATATATCAGTGTATTTGGTCACACATATGATGAAAGATGAAACTTGTGACATTGCCTATAATGGTTGAAATAAAATGGCTCTTAATGGAATTTTACTGTCCTGTCAGGGCTATTTTAGAAGGCTTTTATAACTAAACTTATCATTTTTGCAACTTCAACTTCTGTTTCTCCTCTCTTGCCCCCCCCCTTACGTGCCACCAAACAACTTACAGTCAATAATGTTTGGACTGCACAAAGTAAATGTGGAAGTGTTTCATTAGATTTGGCTGACTGAGACATTTGGTCCTGTCAGCATGGATCCACTCTGCAGTTATTTTATGGAAACTGTAGCAGCTTGAATTTAGCTGCTAAATTCCCAAACAGTAAATTTCCTGTTTACTCCAAGCACTTCCTCTTTGCTGATTAGACATTAATAACAGCTGGGCTGCAGGACATAACTAAAGCAGATGATTACAACAAACATGTACACACTGTATTTTTTGCCTTTATTTGCCAAAGACAGGAAAAAGGGTAGAAAGAGGGGTCCGACATTCAACAAATCGCCGACTGGAATCGAACCGGCGACAGTTGCAGTTGATCATGCAGTCACTGTGGCACGCCCTGCCCAGCCACTTGGCTACTAAGGCACTCCAGACAGACTTTTCTAAATAGCATAGATCGGTTCCTTTACATCATGACATCACTTTGGAGCTGCTCTTACTTGTATTTTTGCCTTTGTTTTTCTTTTTCACAGTTTTTACTTTTCAGATAACATTCAGCAGCCATCTTCTTCCATCTAAATGCAACAGGACAGGATTGTTGTCATCCCCATAGCTGACATCTATAGCTGACTGCACACACACACACACACACACACACACAGTAGAGTCATTAAAGTGCTCAGCTGTCTATACTTGCAACAAATGAATGAGGTGTGTGGGGGAGGGAGAGGGGCAGGATGAGTATTTGCTGGAAAGATGGAAAAATGTTAAAAGAAAGCGTGTGTGGCAGTTTGGAGCTATGGCTCCTGGGAGGCCATCGGCTTCTCATTACAGCACTGTTGACATGTCAGCATCCACCTACATTAAACCAGACAAATGGATGAGAACTTAAGTGTGAACTGCTTGAACTCTGGGGTGAGTAACTTAACACAGACCCTCTCCCAACACAAGAGGTTAGCTCAGCAATTTGGTCACACACAGTTCCCTGGAACATCTTCGGAATCTTCTCCTTAGAGATTTATTACTATGGGCTGGGCTGCTGAGACAGAAAATATACACACAACTGCTCTACGGGCACAAACACGTGTTCATTTCGTTATGCTGAGGAGATCTTCCATATACTCCAAGTACACAAACTTCAGCCAAACCAATGCTTAACTCTGACTTTACTTCTAATTTTCATCCACAAGTGTCCACTGGAACACACACACACACACACACACCTTCTAGTAAAATCACAGCAGAGGAAAAAAAAAGGCCTTGCACACATCATCGCTGTCAAGGATGCTGTAGGTGATTCAAATGAAAGACTACATTTCCCATGTATCCAGTGTTAAAATGCTAAACATCACACCTTGATTTTTTGGCACTGATAAAAAAAACAAACTGATTTTCACTTGGGATGGATTTCGGACTGGGAACTGACTAAATTACTTTGATACTACTGAGTAGCAATTCACACTCAATCAGTGTGAGAGTGTCAGAGTGAGGCAGTAGGCTAGAGTATACATTAGGAAAAAAGAAAGAGCGAGGCCACGTCACCCCTGCAGCTTGTTCAAGTCATAGTTACAGACATGGCGAGTCAGACACGGTAGCACGTGTGGTTATACTTTTCAAAACTTGAAGCAGACAATGCTTGCAGCAGGGAGGAGATTTTATTATGTGTGGTGTGAAAACAGTTGTAAATAAATAAAAATGTTGAAATTTGTACTTATTTGTACTTATATGTACAGGACCGGTGATTTACAGAACCTGTAACAGCCAAAGAATAAGCAGATAGGTTTAGGTGAAGTTCACCTCTGTGCCACGCCTGCAGAAATTTAATCCCCCGAAGGAAGGATATGAAAGAACAATTGTTCTAACTGTTTAATATAGTAAGAGACACTCACAACACAACACTCACAACTCCATCTAACCACTTGTCATAGTCAGGCAGGGCAGGGTGGAATGTGCTGTGGAATGCTAGATAGTGAGCTTTGATTATTTGTCTTTGTTAGGAAGGCATGCAGCTCACAGCTGTGCTGAGGATAAAAATACATTAATTAGGAAACAACTGTGAAATCCTGGTGTCCTATGGGGTTTAACATATAGACACAGTGTTCCCAGTAAGTTTGTCCGACTAACACAGCTCCTCTAGGAAAGCAGGTACAGTTGTGCTTTGAGCTAAATGTTAATTTAGCTAAATGCTAATGCTGCTAACAAGCTAATGAAAAGCACCATGTTCACAACAGTTGAGTGTGCTAGCACACTAAAATTTGCTAATTAGCAATAAACAAGTACAAGTGAGGCTGATGTACAGTACTGGACAAAGTGAAATTTCGATCTGATGATGGCGCTTGCTGAGGTCAGGTGATCATCAAAGTAATCACAACACATCCTGAAAGGAGGATGAATTTGTGGCAAATCTCACGGCAGCCCATCCATTTATTCATATATTCATTGAGACATTTCACTCAAAACCAAAGATGTGGACCTATAGTAAAGTCAGGCAATCACAAACATCAGTAGGATTCAACCTCTGGAAACCATGAATGTCTGTTTAAAGGTGGGAGCCAAACCATCTTGTAGATGTGTGGACTTCACAGAACAAGTGAGACTTTGACCTTCTGGTGGAGCTAAAATGTATAAACCGCACTGCACGGTGGTCTCACAAGGATTTCACATGGCAGCATGGACGGTCTGTCCTTCACACTCAGCTGTCTCACTCGTCTAGGATGTTACTCTGCTTTACATTCAATGCATGCTGGGATACATGTAGGCATACGTTCACCTTCAATGGCCGCGAGCAAGTAAAGACAAGGAATGCGTGAATATTGCTGCTGTAGATATCAGTATCAGAAACCTCAGTCAAAGCCTAGTGTGTACCACTTATCTTAATCTCATTCACTGACTGTGTTTGCATTCCTTCAGGATCTGTAGGCTGCTTTCAGTGTTCTTTGCTGCTGGTATCTGGCTATGCTTCATGCCACATTTACTTTTTGTTCTCTCACATTCACAACACTCCAGTTGTTTATGCACCACCTTTTCTGCCATTTCCCACATACCTCCTACTGCACCACCCCCAACTCTTCCTCCATGCTACTCCTCCCTCTCCCTCCCGCCCTCTCCCACAGATCCAAGGCCACACCTGCTCGTACCGTACTGACATTATCAAAGCTCTGTGGAACGACTCGGTTAAAGGTTAACAAAAGGTACTGAGTGAGAGAGGAGGCCTTTGTATTCTTAAACAACAATGTTTGCTGTATTGTCACCATAGTCGTGGCACAAAGTTTCTTTCCACAGCTCAGTGGCATAATTATTAATGTGACACGTAACTGTATACACATAACACATAGCCTGCCTGATAAGATCCCAATATATTGGGAGAAAAATTCCTGATATGGCAACTATTAGTCACCGGCAGGGAAAAGTAAACTGTCTGGAAGTTAATTCAAGCTCATTTTATGCCATCTATCATAGTCCACCCTTTTCTCTCCCTTGTACCGCTACCTCGCTTCTCCAATTTGATGACACTGGCCACGACTGAGATATGGAGTTAGCTAAAAATAGGAAAACTAGAGATTATCTTAGTACAAAAGGAGTTGGGTAGGCGGGGTAACACAGGAATTCATTTAGTGAATTCTGCTCGAGCACGGGCGGCCTTAAAATGTGCTCCAAGGTTTTTTCATCAATCCAACACAAACACACACAAAGAAAGAAACACCAGATGCACCCTTGTTTCAACAAACACTGAGATTTGCCTCTGGTGTCATATCACAGCAAACAGGCAGAGTGGGTGTGACCCAGCACCGACAGTGGAGTTAGGAAACAGTTACAGGTAGACAGGGCAGGAGCTGTAATAACTACAGCTATGATAGAGTACAGGATCCACAAGGCTCAGCTCAGTTTGCCGTGATTACAGGGACGGATGATCACGGAGGACGGATGGTCACACACACACACTGAGTGTACAAAACACAACCCTTCCCAGCTGAACACACACCCTTCATTCAGGGCATGCAAGTCACAATTGAGTATGACAGTATAACTGAAGGTAGTCCTAATGTTTTGCTCACTAACATGTACAGGTGTCACAGGACTATTCTGGGATAGAATATACAGTTTACTTTGCACACTATCAGGGTAAGGTGAGTAGCTGTTTATTCCTTAGGCCACTTACCTACCCCATGTGTGGGAAGCAGGGCTAGAATACAATGACTCACATTAATGGGAATTCAAATAAACATCATGGTCCGTTTTTGTACATGGGGTTAAGGGTTTAAGTAATTTCCAGTAGGTTTCTGGAAAATAAGAGAGAGATACTCTTTAGTCCTTGTTAGTGGTGCTCTAAAGACACCCAGAATGTTACAACAGCCTTAAATGAAACCTATTAAACATGAACATCCTCTAAAGTGACCCAGAGATGTAGAAGCACATGTTCCAGCACACACAAGCACCACAGAGGTCCACTCCTTCTGACCCGAGGATGTGCAAGAGCAGATGAAATGGGATTAGCGGCTATCTCGTATTATCTGGTTAATCCGAGTGATGGCGTGCAGGTGAGGGTGTGTGAGAGTGTCGGATGGAACAGGATTAGGAAGTGAGCTAGTCAGCACTGTGATAAGTAAACGTGAATGAGCAGTTCTGTTCTCAACTGATAAGGGGACAATGAAACAGTATTTTAGTATTTTCTTCATCATATTTTCTGAATTTCTTGTTGTATTATGTAAAGAGAGGCGGGAAAGGCAGGGGAGAGAGGGGAGGCTGACATGGAGCAAAAGGCCCTGGCAGCTGCAGTAAAGACTCAGCCTGACACATGGTGCACACACTGTACCAGAGGAGCTACTGGGTGCCACAGGATTATTACACAAACAGATAAGCGCCTGCATCCTAAATAGTTCCCTCAAGTCAAAGATGCTGAAAGGAATCTAAACTATTGGCAGCAAAATGAAAAAAATGCATTTATTCATAGAGTCATTGGAGGACTTCTCAGCCAATTCAGTGGATGCTGGGGTAGATTTTGACTCATTTCCAGGTTGCTTTCCAGTCCCACAGCACTCAGAGCTGTAACACTGAGGAGACGCAGAGCTCAGTCACTCATAACGTTTATTCCCAGTGGGGCGGGGCTCGCTCTACCGCTGGACTCACTTTGGGATGTGGGAAAGAATCACATGGAAAAGCTAAAGCAGCTGCCCACAGCAGTGGGCTAAAACTAACCAGGCACACACACACGCACACACACACACACACACACACCCTCCAAGACTGTCTGTGAGTCATCAGCATACAGGTAACACATCGTCTGAGTCATGGCCAGATGCATGCTCTCACTCAGTGTTTCTGCATCAACACTCTCTGCCATCTGAGACATTTAAAGATTTATTCTACAGCTGGAAAGGTGGTATTTTCATAAAAACTGGGCTGTCTAAGCCCGGAATGTCTGATTCCAACATTAAACTATCAAAATGGCGGGAAGATAAAAAATGCTGAAGTACAATCTGTAGTTCTTACGACAGCTCTGCGGCCGGAAAATGCCCAGGGAGCTCTGGGTGTGGGCAACATGGAGGAAAGTTAAACATTATTCATTTGCATGCACTACCCAAGCTGTAATGACACAAAGCCAGTTGAAAATCAGCAAAGTTTCCCTTTAAAGCTCCACTAGGCAAGATCATTATGTAAAAATGCACCTGAATTGCAAAGTGGCGCTGCAACAGTGAAGAGAGTAACGCTCATTACTTGTGATAATTAATATTAGTTTAAAAAAGGGTGGGAGTGTGCTAAAGAACAGAAAAGTGAGTGGACTGAGTGCCTATTTTAAGCCGCACTATATCTCGGCTTATGACAAACATGCCCTCAAATAGTGAAACACACTCTGAAGCAAAGGCTACGTCTCGTCATGCAGCGCATCTGCGCCTCTGCTGTCAGCCTGGATCAATAACACGGATTAATAGCCATTCCTGTCCGATGTCTCCAAAACTTTCCCATCCAGATATCTGACTTCCCATATAACCATTTTTATCAGTGCTAGTCATCATCTAAGCAACCTCCCACACACACTAAAGTTCATTTTATTTACTCAATTATCACTCAGCCTGATAGTTGAGTCATCTCAGGGTCATTCTCTAGTTCTGTCTCACAGGAAACAGTGAAGCACTAAAGGAGTGTTAGATCCAAAGATAAACTTGCCGACACTGGTCTCAAAAGTTTTAATATCATCAGAATTAGACATAAAATTGATTTTTAATAACCTCAGCAACCCAACCCTTGATTCAGCCCTTGGTGTCTTAAGAAATGAGTACAAAGGCCATGAATACAATTTGAACTGCAAACTGCTGCTGCTGCATTAGGACTTTATCAGTTTTGTTCCGGGCTTAGTCTGCTGTGATATCTGTAGTTAATGTTTTCAGAGCAAAATGTCCAAAGCCCTGACCCTATCTTAACGCTGGCTTCAAACTGTAGCCGCAGATGCCAGTTTTTAAACTAGGCATGTCTAGCTTAATGTGTGTGCATGACGAGGAACAGCTGTATAACCCATGACTGAACTTATACATGGAGTTGTGCAAATGAGCAGTTAGTTGGTCTATAGTACCGCTGCAGGCTTTTCTCCTGCTCTTCCCTGCTCTGTCCCTTCACCAACTGTAAGATAATGTACATAGCCTCTGGAAAAATATTTCAACATTTTCTGCAAATAATATGCACGATCACTTTCTTGCTGAAGGTTAGATGAGAACATGAAAAACACTCTTGTTTCTGTTCGCTAAATATGAAGCAACAGCCAGCCGCTGGTTAGCTTAGCTTAGCATAGCTTAGCATAGAGACTAGAATCAGGAGGGGAAACTGCCTGCCTGGCTCTGACCGATAACAGATTCAGCCTTTTATTACATGGCATCTTGCTCAGTGGAGCGATTCAAAAACCAAAGTTAAGATACAGACAAATAAGCTAATTTCCCAAAATATTGAACTGTTCTGTTAACATCTTTAAATCATTTCCACAATATGTTTTAAACACAAGTAAAAACAATATTAAAACTACCCAGGAAGATTGCTCTGTTTTGCCAAGTGGGACTGCGTTACAGGTAGACAACAGCAATGGTGGTGGATGATGAAAGATATCTGATATTTGAAAAAGCCACCAGTATGCCTAACAACAAACCCTCCTAATGCAGGCGGCCTAATTAACCCGGAAGTTGCAAGGTCATGATCCCTGGCCAGCTTCACAAACCAATCATGCAGGCTGCCAAGCCAGACATACCACTTCTTGTCACTGAATCCCAGTCTCTGCAGTGGTGGCGGAGTGTTTTGCCCATTTCTTTCATTGTATGTGGTGTAAACTTCATTTAGCATGACAACTGTATCTTTAGCAGCCTTGCCCATTTGTTGATATCCACCAGTTTGATACGACAGGTTCACCTTAAAAGGTCATAAAATGGAAATAAATCCCACACGAGGACTTCCTATAACACAGTTCAAGTACATGAGACGATGTGAATGCATGTGCATGCGTGAGAGTCTTTCCTGTTGCAGAGGTGATGGTGGAGGTCTGGCTAACAGCCAGGCAGTCAGGTGTATCCTATGGGTTCCTCCCAGGATCCATGCCACATGCAGCTGAGAGACTACATGACCAGGAAAGCAAACCTTCACCCTGCCTGTCAACAGCAGTTCCTATCTCCGCTAACACAGAGAGCAGCAGCTCTCAAAGTAGGTCTATGGGAAGATTATCCTAGTACACTGGATTTCACTATAATGTATCATGTATTTCACTGGTTTACTACTTCAACAAAAAGGTATGTAATCTGCCGTCAAGGAGTCTACACATTACCAAAATAATGGGGGCAAAGCCAGACTGGTATTTGATCAGATAAGCAGTCAAACAGCAGGCCAGGGCCAATAAATCAACCGGCTCCTCAGTCTGTGAAACCTTCAAGGATCCTCAAATGAAATGTCTATCCGGGCAAAAGACACTCATCAGCTTTAATGATCATTACATACCTCAATCATCTAAAATACATACAAAACTATATGACAAGCAATGTGTCTTTGCTACAGAGCCAAAGGGATAATGCCTAACCGTGCAGAAGCAGGCTGACATTTGGGGTAAAAGCTCATTCTAACCCCAAACTACCCAACACCACTCTCACCACAACTCTGTGACAGCCACAGACCAGAAATATCACTGAAAGCCCAGCCCATCAAGATTAAAAAAAGGTTTGAAGCAAAGCACTGAGGGAAAAATCCTAAAGCATCTGTGCCAAGTCCAATGGAAAATGCAGCTAAATGTCACCAGGGAGTATATATGGTGGAGGGGGGGCTGCTGCTGTGGAAACATGTATTGACAACCACATATTGATGTGTGTCTTGTGCAAAGTTGGATAATGGTGCAGACCATGCATGCTGAACGCTGCGCACTGTGCATTTGCTTCAAGAGCCACCGATGACCAATACATGATAGGTGAAAATGAACAGCGTGTGCTGGCCAGTGTTTTCACACGGTTGTCTTTGCTACTCTGCAGCCCTGCTTCAAAGCCAATCATCTCCAATAACAAGCTGTCATTTAAAGGAGCTTACAACTCAACCAAACTCACAGCAGGGTGACAGTCCGCTTGGTGGCAGCTGCAGGCAGCCAGGGAATGCTGGGAGGTCCTGCCCTCCAGGTGACCTTGAAGCAACAGGTCAGCTGCTCTAAGCAGCCTGACCCCTGACCTCTGAGTATGCTGCCCATGCTTACTCATATTGTCACACATCTCTCTTCTGGTTTCAATTCCCATGTGCAATCTCCTAATGTGCTCTACTTTGCATAATCAGGATAAAAGGTGGCAGATCATGCTAAACCAATAAGTACAGCTGGAAAGAAAGGTGGGACAACCAGGACGTGAAACTACCAATCCCACGTCAGCATATCTGATCATTCATGACAGTTGCAGCATCCCACAGAAATGGGTTCAGTCTTAACATATGCTGAGCTTTCTGGTCTGTTAATACCACATGCTCTCATGTTTGGGCACCAGGTTACCCTGTACGCCAGGTGCTCCTCTTGTGTTTACATCATGTAGAAGCCACACACACATTAACAGGTGGATGGGAATGCTGACAAAGCCTTAGTGGTGGAGACACTTTCTCTACTAGAGTCTGAGAAATACTTACAGGGGAAATACCCAGCACAGACAACTTTAGCAAACTGAACACTGCTGGATGGGAAACTGCCCTCATGTTAGTGGTGATGTATACTTCCTATGGAGATGGTTACCAAGCATTCATTCACCACAACAACATCCCTCTGTTGACAGGGACACATCTAGTGACTTTACAGCAGCTTTGTACCTACAGGTGAGATATGCTGAGAGAGGTTAGCTATTTAGTTAACTATCTTAATCTGTGTCTGTCTGGCTTCTATAAAAAGGCAACCCCAGCCTGAGGGATTTCAAGTTGTAGGCTTCACGCCAAATCAGTACGTGGCTACGTCCACAACACTGCCTTCAATGAACGTTAGTTAGCCAAGTCACCGGCGCCACAAGGAGAAAACGTTGCACCAAACTTCGTTCAAAAATATATCAGAAATGTGATATGTTTGTCTTTGCTGGCCAACGGTCACCAAAACGGAACACACTGTCAGAGCTAGCATTAATTCTTTAAACCGGCACACGCCGAACAAATACAACGCTATATTTAAAAGAAAGTTTCCAATGTCTGCACTTGGCCGCTGCACTTCACGATATCCTCTAACGCCCCACAGTTCAACACTTAAATGGTGGGAAACTAGTTTTACGGTGTTGGTTCGCGGTACAGTTGGAGCATAAACGCTTAAATATTGTCAAAGTAATACAAAATTGACAGGTTGAACGTAAGCAGAACTTAACAGCGGCTCTCGCTGATTAGTCAAATGTCTTAAAGTATGCTTTACCGAGAAAATGAGTTGCCAACAAGCTGTACAGCGTTAAATTGCCATATTTTTGAATGGGATTTTGGCCTAGCGTGTTCTCCATATGGTACACATCAGGGCTCTCAGCGCACTCAGTCAAGCATGCTGCGATGTCACAAATCACTCTGCAGAAACTTTCCGAAATGTCACAACTGTAACTAAAACGACACCCCTGTCATTACAGACAGCGCGGGCGAGAGCGAAACTTAACGGTTAGCAACTGTAACATCAGTAAAATGCGCTGTAACGTTGGGTAAGCTTGGTGTTACTAACGTCAAACATACCTTAAAACAACCGGGTTTAAGTCGTCCTAGAAGTCCCCCTTCTCTCCTGGAGGTGTAGCCGTCCAGACACACCGGTGAGTGGATGTCTGTGGATCAGTGCCTCCGCTGAGTGTCAGACTGGTGTCTGCCTGAAGGTACCGCAGGCTACAGTAACACTGACACAGTCCTGCCGGGTCCCTCCTGACCCTCCCACCGCTCCCAGTCCGGACCAGCGCTCCCACCGTGGGCTCAGTCACTACTCTGCCTGCAGCCTCAGCTCCTCCACAGTCATGGTGCCACACATTAGTCACACTGAATCTCAGAGGTGAGTTGGTGGAGGATGGTGTTAATATGGAACAAAAACTGTCACTGTGTGGTTTTGTTCCCCTTAGACCCCCGTGGGAGTGACTGGGGTGGAAATTCACCCCCCCTTCCTTCTCTGTCAGTGAGGGGCAGCGCAGCCCCGTGACACCAGGAAGTTCACCAAGAACACATCCCACAGCTCCTGCACATTGATGGGGTTTATTTTAGCCATGCTGTGCGCCATGGCGTCATTGTTTTCTCTTCAAACACTTAACAGCAAAGAAGCAGGCAGCCACGATATCATCTTGTCTCCCCCCCCCCCCCCTATCCTTCCCATGCTCTGACCAGCCCTGTGGAAATATTCCCCAGGTTTTAGATGAATTAAAGCGTGCCAGGCTCTCTGACAAAGCTGCTTTGTGCTGGGCTAAAGTGGAATAATACACGGACACCTTTCATGAGTGAGGAGAAGAACAACCTGGCCCTCACACGCAAACGCCAAACTGTATTCGAAGATGTAGCCATTTATTTTTTGAGTCCTAATCTGCAAACGGACACACCTGACTGAGCACAAGTTAAAGCCTCAAACAAGTCAGCAAATCCAGGGGAAATCGGCATCCATTAACACTTTTTAAAAAACAAACTTTTAACTGACTGCTAACTCTGACTCTGGCGAGTACAGCTGTAAAACGTCATTTAAATAATCAAATATGTGAACGGAGTCTGGCGGCATTGATGCAAATTCGTATTTTTCTTCAATGCAGGGTGTTGCCACTATAGACCAGCTGCAAATGACACTACAGTGATATTGTTAAGCGCCACGGTTACGTCCATCTGCTCTCCTAACTAGTGATATCAGTTTCAAAGAGATCTCGTACCCTCTACCGTCTGCGGAGCCGCCACTGCACCACACAGTGCAGAGCTCCTCCCTGCAGCAGAGCCCAGCCTCCTCCTCCAGGACAGGTCCATCACCAGTAAGAACAGGGTGAGGTAATGAGTGACAGTTTAGACCTGGAAAGTGTTTATCAGTTTTGACTTATCACATCTTAAGTTCATAACTAAAATCTGTAAAGTTGTAAAAGAGTCTGAACGACCCTTTGGAGGGTTCAGTAAGGTGTGGTCCCTTAGACAAGAGAGACGGTATCACCAGTGTTTCCCTGCCTAGAATTCACAGTATCAGCCTGACAGATCCTATATGAGAGATTGTTTAACAGCAGCACTCAGCCCCTCCTGCACCGTGCACGGCCGGAGTCATAAATTCAACCCTCAGATCCCTTTTTTTCTTTTTTACAAAGTTAATATTATTGTTGTAGCTTCTGTATTCAGTGAACAGCCCGGATAGATTTCATATGATTAAGGTAAACTGAATTATTAAATCAGTTTCTTATTTTTTCTGGTCTAAAAGAAGTCACGTTTTAAAATAATGAGTGAATACAAACAATTAGCCAATAAAATACCCACAATGTGTAGAATGCAAATGTTTTGTTAAACCTGAAGCTAAAAATATTGAGGTCATGACCTCATAACAAAGTCAGTGTACTGCAGCTTGCATGTAAAGAAAGAAAGAAAGAGAGAGAGAAAGACAGACAGTCCACAGCGGCCTTCCCTATCATTTAAGATATTATCATTATGTGATGTAACATGTGAAGGTGACCCCCAGCAGCTGGTCAGCTGTCACTGTAATATGGCTGCACTGCCAGAGGGGGGAGTGGTCGACTCAGCCTCGGACAGCCCACCACCAAAGGCATTCGCTGACACACACACTCTTAGAGGCATACACACAGGTCATATCCTGTTGACAAGGCAATGTTAGACAGACAGGCTGTACTGGACAGAGAGGCCGGTCTTGACTCCTCACCCTTCCCACTCCGCTTCTGTGGCACCAAAACCGGGAACCTCTGCCAGAACATAGCCACACAATTAAATTAATAACGGTTAGTAAACAATAGATAAGCTTGACACGCACAGATTTCCAAAGACGAAGGGTGATTTGACCTTGGAGGAATGTGGGAAGGGTAAAAATGAAGCTGTGTACTGGAATGTCTTTGTCGTTTCCTCCCGTCCAGGCTACAGTGCATTCCACACCTCTCCAATCATCACTGACCAGCCCACAGCCGGCTGCATCAACCACATTCCTCTCACTATACATCCTAATCCTGTCAGCCCACGCTTTACTGTACCAAATGGTGCCGTATACCACGGGAAGACTGTTTTTAAAAAGCCTCCTCCCTTCATTCCTTAGATACTTCATATATGTAGACATTAGACACCAGCTGTCTTTATTACTGCCCTCCTACACAAGACAACATCAAGTATCTATCATGTCAAAATCTTTCAAAGCAATGTCTTTTCTAATTCCAGCACGCAGAGCGGGGCGTATCTGTGGCCCTGCCTGTTACTTAACCACCATTACAGAGTTTTTGTCACTTTGAGGCAGCAGAAATAAGCTGTTAACACACTGACATATTATCCAACACATCCTCATACCGAAACAACAGAATAGGTTGATATCAAGTGACTACCGAAGAAACTTCTATGAATGTTTTCAGCACCCTCCATAGGACAGATGTCCACCCGCAAACAAGCAAATGACTTAAATTGTGTACGTGACTTTAATGCTGTGAAACAGTTGCAGTTTGGTTAGGTATAGGTACCTGAACTACTTGGTTAGGGATGGAAAAAGATTATGATTTGGCTTAAAATTACCACATTAGTTACAGATGTGACGTAACTTAAGTTTCCTTATGAACGTGACGTAAAGAATGCGAAAAGTTACATTTGGTACAAGTTAAAATAAGTCAACACTGACTTTTAGTTTGACATGTGGCACGTGGGGGAAATTCCTGCGTTTGACCCATCAGTCCAATCCAACATCCCATCTACGTGGACTTGGTCGCTCTCTATACATCGCCTGACTTTCTCCCATCATAATTACCACGGTCACTAGAGGTTGCTTATGGCCGTTTCAACCTCGGCTGTTGTTGCTTTTGGTGTGAGGTCTGGGTGCATTGTCACTTCTCGAGTTAATACGGCTAACGTGATACTGATGAGAGCGGCGAGACCAGAACAACAAATTAAAAGATGCTAAAACAAAGTGTAGCGTAGAGAAGAACAGGAGAGCAGTGATAATTCTCTGTGGGTTCATCATTATGGGACACCCCTTTCCACAAAACGTGTTCCATATTTGATCAGTAAAAATACTGAATATAGCAACTTTAAAATGCAGCAGTCTGTGTGGCTGCGTTTGACTCTGTCGAGGTTACATTGCTGCAGAAATCAGTATTTCTGCTTCTTTTCTAAAGGATTCCTCCAGTGTGAATACTGACCCCGGTCATTCTGTGGGACACTAACACTTTTACCGTTGATTTGATAAGTTTCTGCTAACAAACTCAAATGCAGCTGCACTGAAAATATCTCACTGTGACATCAAATTGTCTGTGATTGCCAGGTTATTAGTAGGAATAAAGAAACTCACCAACAAATAAATATTTAAACCCTGAAATGCAAAGAGTGCTGCAGGGTCGACACCTTTAATGTGGAAATGATATCTTATGTGCTGTGGACTCTTTAAAGATTGGCCCTCTTCTGCTCTGTTTAAACACTGGTCAGCAGCATTCTTAGTAATGTTCCACAATACTGATGTCTGTAACTGATCTAGTTCTGTTGCATGGACTTTGCATAAATCCCATATTCAGGTCAATAAGTGTTTGTATCACATTCTGTACTATTAAGAGTCCACAGCCCATTTTACATGTATAATTAACTATGAGTGCTGCTCATTAAGATTCTGAGAGCAGCGCTCAGAGCCAAACGAGATTTAAACTTATTTACAAACCACATCTGCTCTGGTTTATCCAAGCAATTCACATGACAGACTGTAGAAGCAATTTACACTTCTTAAATTATGCAAATGTTTCCCAGCCTCATCCCTGTGGGAGATGAACCCTTTAACCTCTGCTGCATCAGCATCAGTCTCTACCCACTGAGCTGCATAAAACTAATCAGAATGAAAGACGAGTGGAAAGATCTGACCCCAGATCTGGCCTCAGACCTGGCCATGCTGTACTAACTGACCTTGCAGCTGTGGCAGTAGTTTTCTCCGTTCTTCCCTGGAGGAAGGATGATTTCCCCTGTTGGGATCAGCTGGATCCTCAGTTCCATCATGGTTCACTTTTTCTGGTTTTGTCCTTGTCCCTTTTCTTGTTCGGTGCTGTTGCTTCTATTACACCTCCCCCCGCTGGTCTGGTGGCAAATCCTTAGGTCCGGTAGAAACACGATGTGCCTGGACGAGTATCATGCAAAAACATAGCTGTTAGAGACCTGCACTCTTCCCAGAAAGACGTGGAAGTAGATGATCAATCTCTCTCCAACATGCACATGAAGAGAAATACCTCATCTTCTACATGGAAGCGCTCACCTGACAGAGAAACGTTACTGCCTGACATGAAGATCATAAAGCAGAGAGCGGTGAGTGCAGATGTCGAGCATTGGTACAGAGGTTTGGAGTTGGGGTGTTACCTGTTGCAGAGCGGAGAGTCACAGTGAAGCCAGCTTCCCCTTCGCTGCCGCCAGAGGATGTTGCCTCTCTAGCTGAAGGATCATGGGGAGGATATGGAGCCCAGCCTGGCCTGAGATGGATGTCACATGCAGAGGATATGTGTCTTTTGTCTTACTGGAGTGTGTGTGTGTGTGTGTGTGTGTGCGCGCGCATGGGAAGATAAAAGTGTGTGTGCTCACAGGTAGTCGTAAACCCTCTTGTGTCTTGATTTATTATGCCATGATGTATGTAATGCCTCAGCTGGTGGAATAGAACTTTAACGTTTATTCATAACTTTCAGCAAACTATTTGAGCCGTTTGAACTGTCTGTTGTTTTTAGACTTCAGTGTGTGCTTGCAGAGCTTTAGAGGTAACTCCTGAGGTACAAGTAGCCCTGGTTAGGAATCACCCATCTGTTTCATCTGGTTGTTTCCCTTTAGCTCCTATTAAGTAATTGATGGCACTGTGCCTAAGTTTAAGTTTTAACATGGCACACACACACACACACACACACACACACAGGGCAGGTCTGAACAGGGTTTCCTCCTGGACCCAGCATCCTGCCTCAGACGTTCCCAGTACTCGCCCAGTAGATTAAGTGTACGTGTGACGTAGGTGTGTGTTGGTGTGTGTGGACTACGGAACTCACTTGAGCTTCCCTGAGGATATACGAGCAAGAGGCACGCGTGTGCACACACTCTCTGCAAACAAATAAGGGTGCTTGTGCTCCCGTAGCACTGCGCTTCCTGTTCTCAAGGACAAGACTAATCAGGGCCTTGACACTCAACACACACACACACACACACACACACACACACTGAAGGGGTGAGTGACTGCAGCCGTACATTTCTGTCTTTGTGACAGTGTAGACAGGTTGAGTCTGGTGGACAAACATACATCATTTGAATGACCTTCCTGACCCGTCTGATGACTGCAGACCTCTCCCTGCATTCCTGTTTGCTCACTGTCAGCACTGTGGGACACATTCAGTTACTGACACACACTGTGCAATGTGCATTTAATCCAGACTTTTGGGGAGAAATGTGGCCTCACCACACAACAAAGGGGCCAAAGAAAAGACAGCTGTAGAGCAGTGGCTCCCAAACTAGAAGTTAGGATATTCTTGAGGGGTCCCAAGATACATTTTATGGACTGCAAGATGATTAACAGGAAGGAAGATAATTATTTTCAAACGTGTTACTGAAATGTACATTGTTATCCATTAATTACTGGACAGTTTGAAACGTATTTAAATTTATACCAACCAGGGAAGATTCACTGCCTTGTCCCACTCCTTTGGCTCATTCATTGGCATTTTCTATATATCAAACCACTGAATATCTTTGACTATCTTTTGGAAGCCAAACTGACGGTTGGCGGCCCTTTGATAACGCTGACTGGCGACAGCGTAAGTTGCTCACATAAAGTTGTAACCCTTGAGATTTAATGGTTGCTTTTGCAGCAGTAAGTGTGCTTTGAAAACTACAGCAAACACCAGCGGAGCAGCATCTTTGTCAGAAATACAACAGATACTCAGCTGATGTGTCTGTTTACAGTGCAGCCAAACAAACTCACGTTGTTTTAATAAAGAGGTCAGAAACTGTGATCTGATTTCATGCTGCACATAGTGGGAATAGTTTTCTACATAACAGCAAGGCACTGTAACAAGAGCTGGTTGCTTTTCGTGATGAGTTGGAGGTGTGGTCTATGTTGTTCCATTACTCCCATATAAAAATCTAAATTATCTGCTGCCAAAAAATGGCAAAAGTAGACACATTTTTGATGAACGGTCGCGGTTAACACCAATCTCAGAGGCAAATACATTTTGTTTTCTGTAATTACAATCACAATAAAAGCCACTAGGTGTTTGCCCAGTTCAATGCTTTTACTGTGAAGAAGCAGTGTGAACAGTAAACCTTGAGGCTTCTATCAATGAGATCTAGTTATGCGTAGTAACACTTCACATTGTTTCCTGTGAATCACTCATGTGTAGGTAAGAAATGTGAAACCAGCACAAGAATGGCAGAATCTGCCACTAATGATAGAAATACTATATAAAGGTCATTATGAAACGTAAACACTTTGTCACTATGGTGATAGTGAAAAAAGGTTGACCATAAATAGTATGTATGTTTGTATCATGACAATCATTTTAGGTTTATGTGAGCTATGGGACGAGGCCCCTACATCAATAACTCTGCCCCATTTTGCCAATAATGCATGTGGTCCTGTGTGGTAGATGTCTGACTATCTGGTGTCAGTGCATCTGATTTGCACACTCGCTAAAATATGAACTGCTTTAAGCTTCTGTAAATAATGTGTTTTCTAGTTTCCTGTCACAGAAAGCTTCACTGAAGAGCCGTCCCTGTGACCCGTCAAGCCATTTCCATGGTTTGATTCTGGCTTTGTTGCAGTTCATAGTCTTCCCTTTGGCTTCCTCTGTCAAATGTCTTAGAAAAGAAAAGCAGTCCAATGTGACCAGTGAAAAATATTACAATAATGAATCTGATGGTAAAGTCAGTTCTTCCAAACCAGATTCTCATTAACCTCCCTGCTGTTGCCAGACGTGGTTCCTGGGAAATTAGTGATGCAGCTACGAAGCCTCATGATGAACTTTCTTTGTTTAAACCAGTCATGATTTAAAGTGGATTTGGCCGCATGCTCCTACTGTGAGTCTTCTTTTTGTTGATATTCTGACTTTACAAATAACGTCGCCATGTTTCAGATTTGTCTCAGTGCTGCTGTGCAGTGCAGAAAATGATTTTCACTAGAAGCATATCTTGGTTAAAACATGTATGCCAAGAGCTTGCATGTTCTCTGAATGAATATGTGTCTTTCAGTGTAAGTGTGGCACAGAATCTGTTTGGAGGGGCATCACAGGCTGCGGGACAGAGAGGGGAAGTGACAGTGACACACATCCTTTGACCTCTGACCCCAGCTGGAGGTATTCCTGACAGCCTGGCATCAACAGGAAACCTGTGACCTTCACACACACACACACATACACACACACACGTTTTAAAAGAAGGACACACAGTTTGGAAGTGATTAACATAGACACACTGTTGTTTCTGACTGTAGAATGAAAGTGAAATGAAACAGCACTGACCACAGACCCAGACCATCTCTAGTGAAGTAATAAGGGAGGAACTCCATTTTGAATAACCACGACTGAACACACAAATTCTTCTTTAACTGCAAATCTAGATTTACAGTTGCAGGCATTCATAGCAATGTGTTTGGTAGTTGGTTGTTTTCATATTTTCTAGATAGAGAGATGAACATCATCTAGCTAACAATGAAAAACGATCCAAGTGATGAGACATTTCAATTCTGATTAAGTTGAGCTTTGGAAATATGAAGTTCCTCTGCAGTTACTCTAAATTCATGTAACAGAATTTTTGTAAAAGCATTCATTTCCCACTCATCTAGTATACTTTGTGTGTGTGTGTGTGTGTGTGTTGTATCACCATGTATTTCCTTTGCTTCCATAGACTCTGCTGATAGCTGATAACAATAATCTAATGACAATAATTAGACTATTTTTATTCCACAACTATTATTATTATTATTGTTGTTGTTGTTGTTCCAGATTCCAGGAATCAGTCTATTCTCCAGAGAGGGAGAGAGAGGTGGATTGTGGGTGTGTTTCTGTGTAACCCTCATGCACACAGGCTCTGAAACACACACTACATGTATGTTTGAAGGGCGTGGGGCAGGAAGGTTCAAGCTGTACATCACAGGTTCATCCTGCTGTGTTTTTGTGGAACAGTCCTGTAACCAGATCCCACATGGAGGCTCAGCCCAGACCAGATCAGACCAGGGCTGAGTAAATCTCACAAGTGCTGTTTGAAAATAACCCCCGGCTATTTATAACTGCTGTCTCTGCAGCCGAAGAGGAAGTTCATAATATTTCATTGACGTTTGTTCCCTCGGCCGCACTCTGAGAGCAGTAATCTAGCTCCGACAACAGAACACCGCGGCAGTTTCCAGTTTCCACAGGAAGGCAGAGGAAGCCAGAGGACGCCGAAGAGGCTGCAGATGTGGAAGAAGAGGCGGCCGACTCTACAAGCAGACACGCCCTCTGGAGAACAGGCTCTTCTAATAGAGTAAGTGGGAAGTGAAACTGTTGCACCTCGTTATGTTCCTTCAGAGCAGCATCCACCACCACCTCCTGTGGAAATATGGAAATGATTTTAGCGTGAGTGATGTGTTTGAGATAAGCTGGAACTTGCTGCCCTCTTGAGGTTTCGTGTTACAACAGGCTGCTCACTGGAGGAGAAACCATGAGGTGTCATGGTAACCTGTCAACAAATCCCCCAGAGTCTGTCAGTGTGGCAGCTTTTCAGCTTTACATCACTGACCGAGAACAGGTTCTGCAGCAGAACCCGACCGAACAACGTCTCCTTCAAGTAGAAATACTGAAAAACCTAGTACACACAGGATGTTTGTACCAGCTTCTGTAGAGCCCCCCCTCACCTCTTCTGGTGATAATATAATAGAAGATAATCTTCCACTCTAAAAGTTTAAATAGATCTATAAAATACTCCACATCAGTTTTAGAGCCACAGAGGAGAACCCAAACGCAGAAGGAGCTTCTGGCCTGCTGTGAAAATGGAATAGATGGTCTGAAAGTGAGATGAATATTTCTTTTAATTATATGAACATGTGCAGCAGGGAGAGGATGCTGCTGCAGACCCTGATGCCTGGCAGCAGCCTTCACCATGAAGACCAATGGCAGGTCTAAGACACTCCAATGAATCATGAGTAAATTCATTTTAAGAGCCTAATCACTGTAATGACACAGTTTCTGAGATCATTAGCAGCCTCGACTCAAGGCCACATTATCAGTCAGGGAAAGAGGGCTACACTGGGTCCAGGAGCCACGGATGTCTTGTGGTTTTGTTCATTTAACAACATGCACACTTGCAGCACATTTTGAAAAACAACTGGCTCCTGAGTTGAGTTATCACGTGGTAGGAGAGAGGCTGTGTAAAAACGTAGCCCTAAAAACTTTACTTATTTTATTTTAGATTCATGTAAAGATGTCCTGGACAAGGTAGCACTCCTCCTCCAGAGACCCAGAAGTAAAAAGGCTTTAATATTTAGATGGAAGTCATTGGGAAGTAAGAAACATATCCCAAAGATTTGTTTCTATTCTATTATCATAAATAATAACATCTTCATCACAGGGCATAATTTGGTGATGATGAATCAGCATGTTTTTAAATTCTTTCTCATGTGATGAATATTGGAACCAAATCTAAAACCCATTTTGAATTGTCTGACTCCCTTCCTCCTCATCTGCTGACAGCTTGATGACTGACCCTCCCTCCATCATTTTTTATTAAGTCTTTTCTGATAATGAGATGAATCCACGCAGAAAGACCCCAGGATCAAACCTGGAACCTTCTTGCTGTGAGGCAACAGTGCTAACCACTTCTAGAATCAATGTAACATAGTTAAAATAAAACAACATCCTCACCAAGACCAGAAAACAACATAGCTCTCTACGTGTGAGCACTCTCCTCCCTCGTTGCCATAAAATATATTTTAAGTTTTATTGGCGTCGCCCCTGTGTGTGTTACCTCCCTGGGTGTTCTCCTGACAGCACAGCTTGATGTTTGACTCCGAGCTCTCACACAGGACAGGGATGAATCAGCAGGTCTTAGACTGCTTGGTTTCTGAGCTCTCAGTCTAATGTGATTTGTGAAAGTGATTTCCAGGACTGACCTCTGATTGTGTGTCAGATTGGAGCTGCAGAGGGCGCTGGAGGAGCTGCTGCACAGCCATCTGGTCTGATGGTAAAGTCCTGTCTCCTCTCATATGAGAAAAGAAATAGAGTCTTATGAATGAACTGGAGAGAGCACAATTACAGGAAGTAACAGGACAACACGGCTGTTAGTGTAAATCATGATGAATAAATAATAAACTTCTCGTGAGCTTCTCTATAAATAGACTCACGGATCAAATAAAAAAGAAATGAAGGGCTGACAAAATAGGACAAAAAGGTAGAAGATGAAAAACAGAGTTGAGCTGCTGATTGGTCCCTCTTGTCCCACTCTCTAATGGTGCACTAAACTTTTCATTATGCCCCCGATGTTAGAATGAGATGACGAGATGTTAGAAACAGACTCTCTCCCGTCTTCGCTGCCTTCTTCCATTTCCTTTATCTTTCTGTTTGCATGTGCACCTGCCCTGCTTTCTCCCATCAGCCCCCCTGCTGTATATTTCATACTTTGGGTACATCCCAGAGCTTCTTCCCTGTTCGTCAGACGAGGATGTTTGACAGGGACGGAGATGAACTCATAAATCATCTCGCTCCGTTCTCATTTTTCCGCCACTTTCTGCTGTAAATCACAACAATCACTGCGTCACCTCGTGCTGAAGGAAAGAAGACACGCTGATGACAGTGAGCCGTTTTCAGAAACAGTCCAACAAAAGAGTCTGAAGCCTTTCTAGTGGCTCTGTGAGGCTGCTGAGCTCTTTAGAAGGAAAAACAAACGCTAGATAGACAAATTTGAGACAAATGAAATAATAGTAATAATAACCATAATAATAACATTCCTTATTAATAGAGAACTTTTCTAAATGCACATTACAAAGTGCTTCACATGAGGCAACAATTTCACAAGCAGATGAAAAAAACAACAACAATAAAATAGGCTAATAAAAACTACAGTGTCGTCAATAACATAAAATAAAAGTCAAACGAGATGAGAGAGATCAAATAAGAGTTCAATCAAATCTGATCAAATTAAATCAGGAACATTTTGTGCCATTTCATCCCACAGAAGTTGAGATACTTCAATAAGGTAAGTGGAAAATATGACTTGCTGGTGTTAGAGGAAAAGTCAGGGGGGGGGAATCAAAAGAATTCATCCTCTGGGGAACCTGAACATCCCAATGTTTCATGTCTATCCATCCAGCAGTTGAGATAATTCGGTCTGGTTCCAAATGGAGTACCGTCAGACGGACCGATTGCAGCCCTAGAGCCTTGCTGGTATTTGAAAGATCAGAGTCAGCAAAAAAAACGATGGTTCATCCTCTTAGGGGCTTGAAAACACACAAGAGAAATATATATAACGGAATGTAAAATTATACAAATGAAATTCAGTACAGCAGAATGATATTAAGGATGTCATTGGAGAACAGTGGAAAGTGCTTAACCTCTGGGGAGCATGAATTTCAGGCTAATCTGCTGATTAGATTTTAACCGATTTTGACCTGATAGTTCTGCCAAATGCAGGTCAGAGGGGCAACTATTGCTTGCATCCTTTGGGGAGCATGGAGATTCCCAGCTTTTCAAGACGGAGGATCACTGAGATGGATCAGCGTCGCTCCAGAGAAGGAGATGGACATACAGCAGTTCATACGGCAGGAAGTCAGTCATTTTGACTGGCTGTTGGTGCACCCTGCACGCTTTCTGTGTGACCAGCTTCTCCACTTTCACCCATGAGTCTAAATTTAGGCTGGGCTCTGAGCTCAGGCTGGTATTAAGGGTGATGTAACAGTAGAATAGGCTGCAACTGCTAGAGGCCACAGGCAACTGAGACTCTGGAGGCAAAAGGTTACAGCTTCAGGGTCTTCTCAGAATAAACATGTGGAAGTGTGTTGGGAAAAGAAACAGTAAGAGGTAACGTGGGATTTCTGCGCACACAGCTAAGGTAACTGCATGGATCCATGATCAGACATAGTAGTGAACCCGTCTCTGCTTAAACCACAAACGTTTCTGTGAAAACGCTCACTAGTTTGTGTGTCACCTCCATCAGCTGCTCACACAGTAGCAGCAGCTTCAGCGTCACAGCAGAACCACGGCCATTAAGACTGCATTTGTCTCTTGCACACTATAAATAGAACATATAAATTTATGATTACACTCACAGTTGCCATCTTTTCCAGTAGCAGCATCTGCTCTGTGGCAACACTGTGCAAACGCTCCAGTTTCAGAAAGACTGAAGAAACATCTGTTTTACTGAATCCATGTCTTTAGAACAAGGTTGACATTTTAACACACGAGGACAAACAAAATGACCCAAGACAGCTTTATTTCATTCATTGCTTTGTTTGAACAGTTCCATTGATTTTTTTGTTTTGTTTGTTCTCTAGCACTGGGTCCAGATAGGAAGCAGCAACTCCTCTCAAGTCAAATGAAATAATGAACACAACAAGTCGGTTTGTAATGTTTAATTTAGATTGTTTAATGTTAATTCCATGCTGTGTTTCAGTCAGAACAATACAGATTCCCTGTCTGTGGCTTCAGTCAGATATCCAGTAGTACAAATCAGCTCCAAGTTACACATAATGAAGCAAAACAAGAACAGAAACAAAGGAAACAGCAAAGAACGAAATCCTCTGATTGTAGAGGAGCTTCAGTAAGAAGTAGGGGGAAGCAGCAGAAAAGAATATGTGTTAACTCATGCAAGCACCGACAATCTTGATTTTAGGGCTCTCTGTCAAGGAGCGGGGCCTAAACTGAGACTTGTCTCTTACACAAGTGAGAAATCTCCCAAGTTCTTTTTTTTAATTAAAACCTCCTGCTAGAGATAAGTCAACCTTCAGAGATTCAGCATGTGTGCACAGTTACAGTATTTCAGCACAAACGTACAGTCCAAGGACAACTACAAAAACAACAGAATCACTATGGTGTAAAAGTTCAGCACTTCTTTGCCCCACGTGGATATCGAGAATTTTGCCAACTTCCTCTGAAAACCTAAGTTAACAAAAAGGGCACTTGTAGTTTTCCAAATGGCCCATAAAAAAGGTCAAATGATTCGCATGACATTTCACTAAAAACAGAGATAAAATAGCTCCCATAACTAATAGTCGACATTATCAGTAATAAAAGTTAATTTCTGTAATTACATTAAGAAAAAATTCTCAATACATCCAGCAACTGATAAAAATATTGAAGAAAAAGCAAAAACAAACAAAAATACAATAATGAAAACAAAGAGAACATTTCAGAATCGCTTGTACCAGGACAAAAAAGAAACGAAACAAAAACAATCCAGGGACTCTCTTTATCTTTGCCTTTCTAACATTGTATTTCCTGTCTCAATTAAGTGGTATTTACTTGAATGATGTAAGGGCTACTATAAAAATAAAAAAGAAGAGAAAAATAAACTTGTTAACGCCTTGGCCCTGCTGGGTCATGGAGCTGCAGAGGTGGTAGAAAAGAAAAGGAGGAGAGAAGAGGAAGGTGACTCACAGAAAGGGAAAAGGAGTTGGAGGGGGGGAGGATGGAGGAGAATGAGGAGTGTGAGGAGGTGGGGAGGGGGGGGGGTCTCAAGTTGTTGGCTGTTGGTGGCATAGTCTCACTGGGCCTCGTCCTCAACGTCTTGCAGTGCCTCTTTGTTCTGTTCTTCACCTGGTCAAGACAAAAGACACCGTCAGCGATGAGGCTGCCGCTCAAACACAAGGTGTCATCCTCAGGAGGAGGCAGTGAATCCAGGGTGGAAACTGACCGAGAGCACAGCTGGGGCCATTTTATTAACTAAGTCTTGAATTAAATAAGGTTGACCCAATTTCCATTCACAGAGGCTGTATGACTAAAAGCACGTTGATACTTCAAGTATCAGAGGTGAAAGTAATCACAACGCCTGAACATGGCTTGTGTGACGCTGTTGCTTCAGAAATGTATTGAGATTATGGGATTATTATTACAGAAGCAATAATGTGTAAGTGGCCCTGCGCTGTTGGGACTGGTTGAGGTAGAGCCAATTTAAAAACCTTGATGCCAAGTAGTTTCATTTGTAACATCCCCAACCTCAGAAAGACATTTGTGTCTATAGCTGAGTCCTACAAACCTTAGATTCTTAAAA
Organism: Pempheris klunzingeri; assembly: GCF_042242105.1. NCBI lineage: Eukaryota > Metazoa > Chordata > Actinopteri > Acropomatiformes > Pempheridae > Pempheris > Pempheris klunzingeri. The sequence continues at coordinate 25,493,839 of NC_092015.1, read as the reverse complement.
CAAGTGAATTTTTTACTGAAATTCCATTTTAAAAGGAGAACTTCTATATTTTTAAACCTGAGCCTCATTCTTTAAAAGCATATGTGTGTGTCTAAATGAGTGATAGGTACAAAACGTTTTGGAACTGGTTGAGTTGACTGCCTCGTCCAGCAGCTGTAGAACAGACTGTAATTGCTACAAAATACTCCTTTACTCCAATACTTTGATACTCCAATCAAAGTACATCCACTGACAGGCTCAGATTGTTATTCTCAGTATCTGACCACATTATGGAAAGGATCCTTACAGAGACGTTATATCGCTCTCTTCTAAGTCGCCAGACTCTACTGAGAAAACAGTCATTTTACCTCAGAGCACACAGCAGCTGCTGATCTACTGCTGCCTCCATCACTTAGTTTGTTAGTTCACGATCCACTGGACTAATTCCAAAACTTTTTGTACTTACCTGCTATTTAGACTACAAAACATGTACAAATAGGGCAAAAGTTTAAAAGTACCGGAGTTATTGATTAAAAAATGATGTAGAAATACATCCATAATAAGACAGACTACTGCACTAGAAGAAAGACATTTGAAAAGTAGATTATGTTGGAATATTCCTCCAGCACTAGCACAATTTTTCACTTCTGTAAAAACATAGATTTTAAGGACTCAATTAGAGACTAAAACGACTGGATAAGAAGATTTTGTGCACTGAACAATGCATCATTATTTTATAAGCTGATTGTATGTTTTGCTTGAAAAATCCTAATCTGCTAATCTACATATAGCTCTCAAATGAATGTAGTGTTGTAAAGAGTACATTTGTTTAGCACAAGTATAAAGTAGCATAAATAGAAGTACAAGCATCTCACTTGTACTTCAGTACAGTGAGTTAATGTACTTCAGATACGAGGGAACATACAGTAGAAAGACAGAATATCTGTTTAAACTGACCTGCTCCTTTTGAAATCTGTTACAATCTCTCATTATTAACTGGAAACAAAATGCATGCTGAACCCAAACTAGCTTTCATCAGTGTTTGGGCTTGAGTGAAATTGTGTATCTGTCACTCATTCAAGTACAGTGATTAGAAAACTGACCGTGTGAAAAGTGTAAGAAATGAGAGTGAGCCGTGTTTAAAACTGGTCCAGTCAGGTGACTTTTTAAACAAAACTTCACACATGCAGGTGTATCCAATAAATCCGGTTGATGTATTTAAAGGAGAACGTTGGTATTTATAAACTTGGGCACTATTTCTACATATTTTGGCTTCGACTAGAAGGTACAAGACGTTTTGGAATCGGTCCAGTGGATCACCTCAGGTGGCAGCCACAGCAGGAGCTGGTGGCTCTTCAAAGCCAACATGGGAGCTGCTGGTCTACTGCTGCCTCAATTAGCTGTTATTGTCTGACTTCTGTGTTTAAAATGGTTAGTTTGGGGCCACAGTAATCCTGTAAGTTAAAATAACTGTTTTTGTAAGCCTGGTGGCTTTGAAGAGAGCGACAGATCAGCTGTTTCTGGTTAAACAAAAAGGATCTTACAGGCCTGTCAGCAGCAAAAACAGGCACTTTAATTAGATGGTTGCCCCAAAGGATTATGCTTCAGCCATTGCAGCCCGTTTTGAAACTACTGGCTGAAACGTTTTGTACCTACTAGTCAATTACACACTAAAATATATCAAAATAGGGCCATGGTTTAAAAATACCAGAGTTCTCCTTTAATGGAGATGGACAAATACTTCACTATTTGAGTCGTGTCATCATTTCGTTTTCTTTGCTGTACATGTCCGAACTGGGGGCTGCATGTGCTACAAAGGTCTACTGAAGTAGAACAGAGCAGTGCAAGCAGTCTGGCATGCCAATAACATGTTCTAGACCTCTGCTGCTTCAGGTTTAACAGGCAACTATAAGTGAACACTCACACTCTTTACAAACATAAGTCAAGCTCAGCTGAACTTAGTCAGGAGACCCTCTTTTAACAGACAGTGATGGAAAGATCCAAGATTACAGCCTGTTACCAATGGTTAATAATGAAAAGTCCAACTGATCGAGTGACAAAACAACAGGTGAGTGGACTGAATTCTTAAACCACGAGTGATAGTGTTAAGAGGAAGAAAGCAGCCACACACACAGCAAGGCTTGGGTGAGCAACACTTACAAAGTACAGTTAACATGGGAAATGAACAGTCAGGTTTGTTTCCTTTAGGACTCTACAGCAGAGGGAATGAGAAAAAGACAAGAGATGACGTGTCACTGAGAAATAAGACGTGTCAGTGCTCTGCAACACAGCAAAAGCAAACTGCTGGAATGAATGGAGGAAGAGAGAGAATCAATCAGAAAGGACTGAACATCTTATTGTTATTGAACATCAGGACCTCCGGTGCTCAGGGCGCTGAGACAGCTCACCCCGTCAGTGGGTGAAGTTAATGTCAGCTCAGACAGCTAAAGTACAGAGCTGTCAACGGTGGCATGACGGGCTGTCAGTGCAACACACACATGGTCACATTGAATTAACCACTGGTATGTAGTATTACTGTAACTCTCTAACGACGTATGTCTTACCAATAAATATACAAGCTTGTGTCGTACAGCACAAATGTAATATCTTAATAGCATAGATGTGAGCTGTACTGTCATGTTGTTTCATTAGGAAACTACAAGTTTGCCTACAACTGTTGAACTTTCTCTAATGTACTGGTTCTGAGAAATAAACCTTAACAAGACACTGTGTTTCTCCATCAGTAGCCCTATAGTTTACTAAGGTGGGCTACCAAAGTATGACACCACTAGTCAAGTTTAAATTTGTTTTGAATGTGAAACTATTTCTTTTATGAAAATTGTTTAGATCTGCTTATCAATTAGAGCGGAAAGAGGAATCTTCACAAAATGTACATGAATTCAGAATCTTAGTATTTGGTACGTCCTCTTTTGCTTTAATCACAGCAGCACTGGGCTGGCATAGACTCCACAGGTTTGTGGAAAACCTGATGTCGCATGTTGTCGCAGCATGATGGGACAACAACAACAGGTGAACACTGGCTGCAAGTTGAGTTACATGAGCGAGCCTCGGTTGAGTAGATCAAATCCACCTGAATGTCAACTGAGCGCATGATTCAGTGGAAGGGAGGCAACTCGAGGAAATCTGACCCTCTGTGCCAAGGAGTTAAGGTCAATGCCACAAATGTACTTAAATCCCAACCTTACATATCTGACATGTCATAACGTGGTGTGTTTTTAGATGTTTCTCAGTCAAACTTTCTGATTACTTCCAGCTTTACGTGAAAGTATTTTTCAGTGTGGTCTCAGATGGTTAGAAGCCACTGCATGTTTTTTTCCTCAACTCATTCAGCTTAGGATCAAGTGCTGCAAGGTGGAGAAGCAGGTGAATTCTGTTAGGTAGGATGGTTATGACTTTTAATTTAAGAGGGCCGACCTTAACCACATGTACGCTATTAAGACAGGCCAACTCCGTACTGGGGCATGCACACTGTGAGCAACATGATCCAGGTCCTGAGAGCTTGACTTCACTTTTCACTGTGCCCGACCTTCAACAACTACATTACCCTGTTACATGATTTCTGCCCCAGAAGATGGCCGTTGTGGAGTAGTCGCACACAGTAAGTGCACATTCCAACAACTTCAGCGGGAATTGACTAAAACATTTGAGCAGAGTAAAGGCAAACATGGGGTTAACAAAGGAAACTGGAGCCACACAAAGCTTTGTACTCTGTGTGTGAGTTGTGATTCAAGGGTTAATACAGTTGACTTTAACTGCAAGGTAAGGACCTAAGCCTGTGAGAACACGGCAGCAACAGAAGTCAAAGGGAAAAACTCTTTTGCTGAACATTGATGATCATTTTGATTAAAATCACCTCTCAAAAATAAATCTTTTTAAAAAAGCTTTTTATTAATTCCAGCCCACAGTTTTATTGCCAACCTGTTCTCCTCTGTTTTATTATTTCTCCCTATAGTAGGGTGGGTGTGTTCCATTGTATTTCTGAGTTATTTCAATTGCCTGAAATTATTCGTCTCAGGCCTGAAATATTTAAATCCTGATTTGACCATGTAAGCACTTTGTAAGTTTGTTTTGAAAAGTGCTGTATGAATACAGTCTTTGTTATTACTCAAGCAATATCTGATAAAACAAAGCTACAATCATCATTTAGATGTATGGCTTACTTTCCTTGTCTCATCTTATATGCTACCATTTTACTGCCAGCGGCAGGAACAATAGAACATCAACCAGGCTGCTCACGGTGTTAAGACATGTTATAAACCCAGTGTAAAAAGGTTTTAGGCAGGTAACAGCAGATGAGTGAGTTAGTTCATCAGTGTTTCAGCAGCGACTCCTGGAAAAAGAGCTTATGCAGAGACAAACAGGTAGATTGCAGATACAGTAGAATTTGAATACAATGTCCTAGATTAGTATTATGAATGTGTGCACTATGGTATGAACGTCTTACCCTCTCCCTGCATATCTGAAGTCCATAGTGTCAGGTTGTCACGTAACAACTGCATGATAAGTGTGGAGTCCTTGTAGCTGTCTTCACTCAATGTGTCCAGTTCTGTGATGGCGTCATCAAATGCAGCCTTTGCCAACCTGAGCAAACACACACATTTTAAAAATCATCCGACACTTCCAAACTTAAATAGGACCTCTAACTCTATCAGAACATTTATTCACATTCATTCATTTTATTTCAGGCGCATTATGGTACCTGTCACGTTAAAATAAGGTATAAGGATGTAATCTGTATTATCCGTCTGTGTGACTCAGTTCTTGTTAGCTTGCAAGACACTTCTGTTACATTTTCCTTTATGTATATATATTTCTTTGTATGTGAACATAAAGCCAAAGCTACACTGGAAAGGCTTAAAAACAAGCATGCTAATGTCCTGATGTGGCTAGCTTGATCCAACCCAGAATATGTGGCAGGGTTTCAAAGCTGCTTTCAATCTTTATTACCATGCAACCTGTCGGACTTACAGCAATGTTTCAAAGATAAATGGCAAAGAACTGCAGTGTACAAACAGGTGCCACTACTAAATGCTGACATGAGAAGGGATGACTACTATTAAGCCATTTTGAGCTAAATACTTTATCTGTACTGGTTTGTTTCACTCAAGTTTCATTGTCAGACCTCCTGAAATTTGGATCCTTCAAATAAACCTTGTGATCACATTTTGAAGGTACTATGTAAATAAAAGATAATACTCGGTTTCTCTGTAGTTTCACCAACAGAGTTAAAGCAAAGAAAGTGTACTGCAGAAACAGTAACCTGCAAGCGCGGTCGGGTGAGTTGAGGATCTCGTAGTAGAAGACGGAGAAGTTGAGGGCAAGGCCGAGGCGGATGGGGTGTGTGGGTGGCAGCTCCAACATGGCTAGATCGGTAGCAGTTTTGTAGGCCACCAGGCTGTTCTCTGCTGCCTCCTTTCTGTTGTTGCCAGTGGCAAACTCTGCCAGGTACCTGTGGTAGTCACCCTTCCTGGAATTGCGGAAAACCAGAGTGAGTGACCACATGATTTACTTCCACAATTATCACGTTTTTTTTTTCTATGAAAGTTTATGTGTAAGAAATTACAAGTTACATTCATAATGGAGCTAGCAGTGCAAATGATTACGAGTTTACACACACACACACACACTACTGGTCAAAAGTTTTAGAACACCCCAATTTTTCCAGTTTTTTTATTGAAAATTATGCAGTTTAATGTCTCATGGTACTCTGAAATGACACCATAGAACAAATAAACAATTGAAGTTAAAAAAGAAATCATGGAATGAATTTATAAACCAAAATTTATTCTAAACTTTTGACTCAAAGTAGCCACCTTTGGCAGATAGAACAGCTGAACACACTCGTGGCGTTCTTTCTACAATGGAAATCAAATATTCTTCATGAAGTTCTTCCCAACTCTGTTGCAGAAGTTCCCATAAATGTGTGGCACTTGTAGGTTGCTTTGCTTTCACTCTTCTGTCCAGTTCATCCCAAACCAGCTCGATGGGGTTTAAGTCTGGAGACTTGGAGTGCTGGCCACTCCATGTTTTCAAGCTTACCATCTTGTTCTTTTTTCTTAAGGTAGTTCTGACTTATGTTTTGGGTCATTATCTTGCTGTAGGATGAACCCCTGACCAACTAGGAGCATACCAGAGGGTACTGCATGGCGCTGCAGAATGCTGTTGTAGCCGTTTTGGTTCAGGGTGCCTCTCACTCTGTACAAGTCACCGACCCTGGATCCAGCAAAACAGCCCCAGACCACCTGCGTGACGAACCGAAGATTTCAAATTTTGATTCATCAGTCCATAACACCTTCTTCCAGTCTTCAGTAGTCCACTGGCGGTGTTTCATGGCCCAGGCAAGCCTCTTTTTCTTATTCTGACGTCTTAGCAGTGGCTTTCTTACTGCAACTCGATCTGTCAAACCTGCAGCTCGAAGTCTTCTCTTCACAGTTGAAACTGAGACTTGCTTACTACAACCATAGTTAAGCTGTGCTTGAAGCTGTTGTCCTGTGAGCCGCCTATCACGCAAGCTGTTGACTCTGAGAAACTTGTCTTCGGATTCTGTTGTGGCTTTGGGTCTGCCAAACCTCTTCCTGTCAGAGTTTCCCCCAGTTTCTGAGTGCCTTTTGATGGTGAAGGAAACTGTACTCACTGACACCTTGACTTTCTTCGCAATTTCTCTGTAGGAAAGACCTACATTTTTAAGTGTTATGATGGTCTGTCTCTCTTCTATTGTTAATTGCCTTTTCCTCGCCATTTTTATAGAAACACACTACTTTCTGCAGTACAATACTGTTCAAATAATGCTCACAAGGGCACCACAGTGTGTTCCAACACTACTTTTATGCAGACAGAGGGGGTTGTAAGTAATCAAGAAAGGTTGGGACACCTGTAGGAATTGGTAGCACAAACTTTCAAGGCTTGATCAACCTCCATTGCTGCAGAACAGCTTTAAGTAAAAGAAAAAGGCTTTTTTGTATAATTCTGAAATGTACATTATTTTTCAGTTTTGGGCCTTACCTTTTTTTTTTTTTTTTTTTTAAATCTCTGGCAGTTCACCACTTACCTTTGTACCATTTCAAGCTATTCATTGGACTTGAATTGCTTGAATTTCAATAGAAAATTGGAGAAATTGGGGTGTTCTAAAACGTTTGACCGGTAGTGTGTGTGTGTGTGTATATATATATATATATAAATATAAATAAAAAAATAAAATAAAATAATAACCACATGACTGCAGTCCTATTGGCATGGGACCAGTGTTACCAGAGGACCTCATGTGATTTAGAAATTATTAGTCCTGTGTGAATAGAGGTAATGTCCTCATCATTCTGTCTATTAATTTACATTCAGACCACAATGTTCTTACATTTTGTTGTAGAAGACCTTAGACTCTCCCATGACAGCAGAGGGGAGGAGGTGCCTTTCCAGTGCATCCAGAATGTCACCACAGATTGACTTCAGCTCATTCTCAACCTGTCACACAGACAAAATAAAGACTATTATTCAATCAGCAAAAACATTTAGGTCATTTTCCACTGAAACCCTCCCTGAAGTCCACATTATACTTTCTTCCTCTGTGTGAGTGCAATGGTCAGCGTGGACTTTACACACATGATGGCGCAAACTGTACACACAAACAAACGTGTGAATGTGTTTGTGTGCAGTACACCTGCCTTAGCTTAAGCCTTAAACTAACAACCATTTTATGATCTGCTTGGTAGCTTCAATATCTAATTTTACTAATCCAATTTAGATGCTATTGAATGTTCACCAGGTGCTGTGATAGTGATAGACCAAATGTGTCCCCAAAGAGATTAAGAGAACGACTAACTAAAAGAAGGTGCAACAGCAGGATTATCCATTGCTGAATCCCATTAGGCTACTGACTGCAGTCCAACTGCCTCTCCCATCTCTCTGACACACTCTGGCCTCTCCCAGATTAATAACCAGCTCTTATTTCCCTTCATAAAAGCAAGAGAGAGTGGAGGATTTGCCAACTATGACTCAGATGCAGTCTGTCCAGTAGCTGCTCATAATGTGTATTAATATGAGCTAGTGATCTCACATTAGTACAGCAAATCTGAGATGCTGAGATTCAAATGAGTAACATCTTTGGTACAATAATGCGTGGTGAATCCATGTAAGTGCCCCTAACAGACACTGTCAAAACACAAATGCCACACTTGTTTATGGGGAGTGACATCTGAGCCTTTACCCACTGCTTTACCGTTTGCCTGTATTCCCGGATCATCTTCAGTTTCTCTTCTCCGCCCTTGTTCTCCTCCCTCTGTTCGATACTGCTGATTATCCTCCAGGAGGCTCTCCGAGCTCCAATCACATTCTTGTAGGCCACTGATAGTAGGTTCCTCTCCTCCACTGTGAGCTCCACATCCATGCCTGCCACATTCTTCATAGACACCACCATCTCTGTTGGGGAGACACACAGAACAGCCCTTTAAGAACTCTGTTACTTCATATAAATGTTTACCCATCAGTCTTGCATCAGGAGCGTACCCCTATCGACTGGTCAGGTGCCACACCAGGACCAAACCTATGTACTAGCACCAATCCAGCAAAACACACACACATACATATGTAAACCATTCACCAAGACAGGGTGGTTGGTCTTGAGGATATTTCACAACCAACACAACACCCTCAGATGGGACAGATACATTACTCATTATATTTATTGGGTTTTTTTGGTCGCATTACACCCCACCTCTCCCAGTACTTGTCATCCACCATATCTTGCTTTTTTAATTATTGCAGGAAGCACAAGCTTTCCACATGGCTTCCTGTAATATTTTATTTAGTGTCCTATACTAATTTGTCGGCAGGCCTTTTGATCTCTTGTTGCAGGAAGGTTTGGACAGGATTCAGACAGCCTCTCTAGCTTGAACAAAGTATACCTCAAGTGCTGCTTTCAACAATCAGCAGCACTTAAAAGATGTTAAAGTTGTTATGGGTGATGGCTCTGCGCTTGAAAGTAGTTTCATGTGTTCACGCTGTCATAATGTATCGCTGTCCAAACATCAGACAGTACTGCCAAGATACAATTAGCAATGTTGCAATGACATTATGAGAGTCCTTTTCCCAGTGGTGTAATCACGCCCCCTGGAATGCTGTGATTTTATTGGCTCAATGAAATGCACATCATGAATAAATTAAGAAAGTGACATCATCAAAAAATGTGAATCCTGTATATCAGTTCCTCACTGAATTCTGCGCAACAATGAATATAAAATGAAACATATTATAAAACATTTTATAATTTCCTATAATCGTCTTAATGATTTACGGGAGGCTTAGAATTGGGGGGGGGGGTGGCCCGGGGAAATCGTATGCCCATTCAGGAAGTTTCCTGCACACACACAAACCCAATTAGCCACTTCACTAAGATGTAGTGAAGTGGCTGGCTACCCCCTCCAAGTAAAAAAAAAAAAAAAATGGTGGGATTGTATTGTACAGCACTTTACAGCTTTAAGATGGGACTAACTTTGTTGGTCAAATCTGTCTGAGTTACCATCTAGTGTACATTTTAGGGAATTCATTATTTTCCCACGGTAATTCACAAGGCCCTTTGGAATTTAAATAGTTCAACATTTCATAAACTAGTGTAGAGTAACACCGTGTTTTCGACTACATTCCAGTAAGGTAACCATTTAGCCAGTAAACCATAAATCACTCTGTAAATACACCCGGTCCAAATCCCGTGAATGAGTCATGGCACATTCACTTAACGTTACCGGGCAACGTCGGACCGGTGGCAGAGGGCGCCGTCTAAAAACAGCCCGTACAGGACCTGTAATGGTATGACTGTCTGACAGGAGTGCACCGGAGAGAGGAAGAGGGGGGTCATTCTGGCCAATCGATCCGTACAGCCTGCTTGCAGGGGAACACCCCAAGTGAACAGCTGCCCTCCCACTCAGTGCTAACACACCAAAGCTAACCTTCAGCTAACGCCTTGCAAATATTAAAGTCGGGAACAGAATCACGCTAAAAAAAACAACGTAATAAACGTTAATATAGTCACAGAGACAGTGACATGACACTGGGCGTCACTTAAAGTAGCAAACAGAAGCAGTAGCTCAAGTGTTGGGCTACTGGGGTAGCATGGTGCAGGGGAGGCAACTCCTGACAGCTCACGCTCCAGTAATCCGCCATTTTGTTGTAGCCCCTTCGCTAACGTTAGCCACTGTCAGCCACAGCCATACAATTTTACTAAAAAAAAAAAAAAGACCCTCCCTGGCATTGGCTCTTGTTTTAATGTGGCACTAGTTTCTCCCAACAAGGAGCCACCAGCCGTGTCAGTGATCAGTTAGCTGAAAGAAGGCAGCTGTAGCCACGTTAGCGCTGTAGTTAGCCACGGCTAACATTGAGCTACCTAGTTGAGCTCTGTTCTGTTACCGTTAGCTAGCTCACAGAAAAAAAATCCCTGCGGCGAACATGTCCCACTCCGAACCGGTCCAGCCCTCAAAGTGTGTCTTACCGTCGTATCGCTCTGCCTGCTCGGCAAGCTTTGCTTGATAAACTAAGTCCTCTCGCTCTCCCATTGTGTTTCGAGGTGCAGGTAGACTGGTGAACTATTCAAAGTGACTATTCTTCAGTGGAAAAACACGGCGGTGTGTCAGGTCTATCGGCGGTTCCTAGAAATCAACTGGGTCGATGAGTGGTGTTCCGCACCACCGGCAGCACTGTGCTGTGATGGAGTAAAGATGGCGACCACCCTCATCCGCATACTGCACATACGCACATGAATCACAGGCTCTGATACGATACGTCCCCCAGCAGTTCTTAACTCTGTAGAGATACAGAGAAACAGCAAGCTGAACCTAAGCACAGACTGTAAATGTATGGAAGTAACCGCCACTAAATACACTTCTTACATTTATGTTTTATTGTTTTACAGCCATTATGTTTTATTAGCCGTTGATTTTGATCCTTTTCAGAAAAATAACTGAATCATTGTTAAAAAAAAAACAAAACAAAAAAAAAAAAAAACACAAGCAACAAACAAAAATCAGTAAGATTGGAGTGATGCTGCCTTGTACTCCACGCCCTCAAAGGACAAGGCAATGTAAGTGCACTGGTGCTCAAAGTGTTATTACGTATCATTAGAAAGGAGTAGGAAATAATGGCTGAAAAAGTTACAGGTTACTTGGCCAATGCTTGTTTTCTCTGTTTTTATTCTCTGCTTTAAAACCACTCAGTTTAAGCCCTATTCCGTTCCACGACTGTCTGCAGTTTGATGTTTATTCTGGGCACATCTGTGCGGCTTGTGAGAAAATGTTATGTGATATGGGTGACTGGATCTTAACGTACAGTATCTTAACATTTAACAGGAGTGCGCTGTTGCTACCAGAACAGCACACACCCTAATGGGATCAATAAACTACTCCACCAAACGCTTTTTGAGATCCTACACATCCCCTTAATGACTTTGTCAAAAAAATATATGAATGGACTACCTTACATCGACTTTAAAACTTGTGTCGACTGATGTGAAAACCAAGACTGAAAACATAGATGTTAAAACAAGCTGATTCTGACCAAAATTTAAATTAGCATCGACAATCAGCAAAAGCCAGGTCATGTCAATGGCGTCTGTGTAATTTACCAGTGTGATCCTAATCATTTACTATGTCTGTCATTTACTATGTTTACTACTGTACTAATGTCTGTTGTGCTTCTCAATGTGAAATAATGCTTTTGGAGAGAACATGCACTAGAGTCTGGAGTCTGCATTAGCTTTAGTATGCTGATAGCGTTAAACCTAAGTGTACACTGACACTACAGTAACCCAACTTCATACAGTGTTACTAAAAATATCTCTTAGCAGTATGAGTGGCAATCATTTCTGTAGCTAGGCAACTCCCATATGTAGCATGAATGAAAGAGCAAGCATACAAATGTATGTTTGGCTCCTCAACAGTATTTTTAAAGTGATCTGGTTCTGAATGGCTAAGTAAAGCTTACAGACTCTGCAGCACATAAGACAAACATACAAACATTAGACAGATCATTTGTCATGGGTTTGACTTTATTTACTAGTATATTAACACATTACATGCTACAGAAAATAAAATGGTAATTTCAATTGTCTTGAAAGAATATAGTGTTATAATAAAATGGCACATTTTGATATTAACACAATTTCCACTGGCATTCTGCCACCCCTTCCTTTTTATGAAAGGAAATGAATGACTTCATGCAGGGCTACTAAAAAAATACTTCTTGGTGGTTTCATTGGCAACACAATTAATAAGATAATGATTTATGTAGCTAAGCACCTGCCATGTGCGGTGGGAGTGAAAGCTTGATTTGATCATAACACAGATAAAAGTGGACTGTGTTAAAAGCTGGCAGTAAACACAAATGTTACTCTGCTAGACCAGATTCTTCCAAGAGGTCAACCAGATGTTTTAAACTTGTAGCTATTTCAACATGGGTTTAGAAAATGGCCAACTTGAAAATGAAATGTGAAAGCAGGACAGAGTTCTTCAGGCAAAACTACAAAGGTCACTGAAACTAAGGTTGGGAGCAATCGTGGGAAATTAAAGACCATAAAAAGGAGAGCATATATCAATGTCAACTCATTGTAAAAGCAGTAAGTGCGTTCTATTTAAAATCTAATTTCATCTCCTTTAATCTCAAAAGCACTGGCAGAATATGCTTCTCAGAAGCTCCCTGGCTCTGTGAATGCCGTTACAGTGCCACCTAAAGGTGACATGGTGTGTTGGCCAGAAATGCTGTGCCATATGACATCTGAGAGGACGCCCTCAACTTGGAGGAGACGGCCAGTTCTCACAGCTCAAATTCAGAGTGGCCCAGGTTCACTCTGGCAAAGGTCTAAACTACACACCCCAGCCTGCTTCAATCCAAACCAGTCTGCATTATGATACATGAGGGGGATGATTGTCAGGTGTCAACAAATAGATTGATTCAATCTCAACAGAAAACAAACTTTTGAGTAGGGGGAGGGGAGGGGCAACCTGGACTACAACATACAGTAGATCGTTGTTCTATTTGCCTGATCTCTTGACAACACAGACATCGCAGAAGGTGGAGATAAAACAGTAACATAAAAAGTCCATGTTGGCTTGTGCATCATACACGGGCAAGGCTTTAAATAAAAGAGGCAGAGGATTAAGTGAGAAAGCACAAAGGAAACACCGGCTGATGAGCCAGAGGATTAAAAAGGACAATATGGTGCAAGGCGGCAATAAGATTATTAAGGTTTAAAACAAAGGGCAGGTACCAAATAATACCACTTTCTCTTTTCTTAGACACATTTGACAAGATGTGAACACAGCGGTTTGTTTTGCTAAGGTATATTTAGTGAGCTGAACGCAGAGCACTAACATGATAAGACGGTACTAACTAACATGGTGAACAGCCTACATTCACTCCGTTTCACTTCATTCATGTAGATCCGATGCAGAATGAGAACTCGTGTGGCCGTGTGAGGGCTGGGGGCAAACAGATCGACCCATCGCTCCCTCCCTACATGCAGCAGTAAAAAGTGTACATCAAAACCATTTCCTCCCAGACAAAAATCAGCTATGAAGAAAACTACAAAGATAACAAAAACAATATTTTAGCATGTAATGATAATCACATAGTACATCATTTCATAACAATATGTTCTTTTTTCTTACAAAAGACTACTTGGTGGTACTTGGTCATAATAGATGGGTGGATGGGGCCGAGGTGAGCCGGGGGGGGGAGGCTGTGGAGAGGTTGAATGTAGTGTTGCCTTTATCTCCACCTCAACATTAGTCTTCTTAGGTTCACTGCTGGGGCCTGCTCTACGGCTATAACTACACAAAGTCGCTCCTAGCTGCTGGTCTCCACTTTTGTTTTCTCTATTTGATATTCGGCGTGGGGAGTTGGGGGGTGGGGTGGGTGCTGGACCGGTCCTTGAGGAGAACTGTACACGTTGACGTAGCACTTTCTTTTCCTCCTAAAACACAATGTTCCTCTGTTAAATGATCTTCCCAGTGATAAAATGCTGCAGCTGTATTTGAGCCTCTCTGCTCTTGTCTCTCACAGTCTTGGGTTACCCCAAAATAATGCTGCATTCATGTCCAATAAGAACAACAGTAGATGCATGCTTTTCACCTACAAAATACCATTACCCTCATCTTGGATAGGCAGGACACACTGCCAGAAAATATTGGTCAGTCCAGTTTTTCACGTTATGTGTTGTGATTCCTTCAATAACATTTTAGAATTAAATATTAGTCAAGACTCCTGTGTGTTTAATTTCCTGAATGAAGACATCACCACCAAGAAGTTTGGACAATCAAGGGAAAATGTAGAAATAAATAATTCTGCCATGGCAGGTTTGAGCCAGCAACAGTGTGGATTCCCTATGCTCATAGTCAATCACTGCATGTATGTCTTGAAAGTGTGAAATGAGCAGATCAGGAAAGAATAGTTGGGAAATGGGCTTATTTGCTTCCTTGCTGAGTTAGATGAGAAGAATACTACTGTAAATATGAAGGAGCAGGTGGTAGCTTAGCTTAGCATAAAGCCTAGAAGTTGGAGGAAATGGCTAACCTGGTTCTGTCCAAATGTGATAATATCTGCCTAAAGGCAGAGTAGGGCTGCAACTAACAATTATTCTTATTACTAATTAATCTGTAGAACATTTTCTTAATCGAGGAGTTGATAAATGCACTGGATTATATGCTGGATGGGCACAGGGACTTCCTGGAGTCCCTGGTGGTTGCTTGGCTACTGCTTCTGGCCAAGAAATAGTCAGCAAAACATGTTTTTTTTTTTTTTAAACTTCTGTTTTTTGTATAGATTAAACAAGACATGATGGTTTAATTAGTGGGCTTTAAAGATGCTAGTAGGTGGATTCTGTTTCCTTTGCACAGAGCCAGGCTAGCAGTTTCCTCCTGCCTACAGTCTTTACACTGAGATAATCAACTGCTGGCAGTAGCTTCAGGAGAACTGGCACTTTAACAGATTTAAACGTGACAAGACACATGAAAACTGTGCTGTTTCTTCAACTTGCTTCTCATCTGACATGAATGCAGCATATGTGATCCTACAGCACAGTAACCATGACGACGGATGAGGGGCAGGGATGAAAAATGACACGGTGCTGAGCAGTTATCTACTGGCTCCAACACAGGAAGAGGAAGTGGTTGAACTCTGCGTCGAGGAGTCTCCTGAGGAATGAGAGTTGATAACGTGTCCATGGCAGGGACATGACGAGGGGAGGAGCTAAAGGGTGTTGTCACATCCCTGGAACAGGAGATTCAGTTTACAGTTCCACTGTGGAGTATATGAACCTGTTTACGTCAGTCAGTCAGAGCAGGTGGTGGAGAAGGGCAGGCACAATTATTCAGAAGGGTAGAAATGGAGGGTGTGTGCATTACAAGGGTCCAACAAGGGGCGGGGGGCATGTTTGTTTTGTTCTCAGTGATTCTCTGAAACTGTTCGTGGTGCAGGTAAAAGCTGGAGCAGACGTAAAGGGGGATGGGGGAGCGGGTGAGTGTACTGAACAGGAAGGGAGGGAGGAGTGAGGAAGGGTCTAACACTAGTGTCCAGGTTGCAGCCCGGCTGTCCGCTCTCAGCTGAGCTCGTCTTCTGCGTTGTGCTGGTCCAGCAGTTTGACGTGTGTGAAGGGAAAGTGGCCACGTTTGCCTTTACATTCACCCTCCCACTGGCCATTCACGTTGATTTTGGTCACCTTCACCATGTCGCCCACCTGGGGAGGGAAGACAGAGAGAGAAAGAGAAGAGTTCAACGGCAGAACAGTCTCCATTAATCATAGTAAACATACACATCTATCCTCTCAGCTCCATTATTGGAAGGAAGAGCTGAAACAGTGCATCAATAAACAAAAACATGTACATTTTTGATCATTTATTTATTGTATTCAGTTATTCATCAGACATCATTAGACTAAACAATCACTGGACTTATTGAAAGAAATCCTAGTTAGCTAGTTGGTTGCAGGCCTGCTGTTGGCTGTTCTAATATATGGTTACAGTTGACCTAGACAGGGAGAGGAGTGGCTGTTCCTGTGTCACTGAATTTGAGCAAACACGAACCAACACAGAGGTCCAAAGTTCAAGTCGATGTGAGTGACGGCTGAAAAGCTGGGGGTTAAAGCCATGTGGGCGTGTTTGGAGCTGCACTCTTCCAGGGCTCATCTTATCAGTTTGATAACTTGTTTCAGCAATCTTCCTTGTGTTAAATGAGTAACTGGCAGCATGTGCACGACTACAGATGTCAAATGAAGACTAAGAGTAGAGCTTGCTATTTTATATTGAACATTTCAATACATCCCTTTTAGCCACAGAGGGGTTACGATGAGCGACTGTATTCACTACAGTATGTTCTTAAAAGCTGATTGTAATAATAATGTGTTTTCTATCCAACACACCAAAACTCCATATCCTTATCCTCCACATATTTATGTTGCCATCACATCAGATTAGGAGAAACACATCTTCACATTTGAAAACCTGAAACCAGGAAATGTTAATCACGCTCGCATGCCTTGCTGCAGCTTGTGGATATAATTAATTGAAACTGCCGGCTGCTTTTCGTTTGTGTGTTTTCTGGGTCACCCAGTCTCAACATTGTTGTGTTAGGAAACAGTTTCAGCGTTTTAATGGGAGTAAAATGAGGTGTTTTTCACAAAAGCTGTATCTGAAGCACAGTGACCTAAGGATTAGTATTGAATAAAACTTTATACTGCACATAGTAATGCATTAGTATTGTATACTAATGCACTTCACTCCTTAGGATCAGCTCAGGCTGGGTATTACATTTAGGATTCTTTAAATCGACGTGTTGAAATGTCTACAAAGTGAGAGCATTACGCCACAGCCATTTGACACATACTGGTCACAGCCGTTTATTGATGCAGTGGACTGTAAAATACTGTAAAGTGTTGGTGCTATTATTTGTTGGCTGCCTAGACACAATGCAGCACCATCACAAGCTACGGCTCCAATATCACCACACAGATGAAGCAACACTCCTTACCACCTACAAAAACTGAACAGCACAAGCCTCTATGAAAGAGCTGAAACGATTTATTGATTAGTTGCTCAATGATAAAATCATTTGCAAATATTTTGGTAACTGATTTAGAATTTAAGCCCATTTCAAGCAAAAAGGCCAAACGTAACCTAGTTCCAGCTTCTTACACGTGTAGGTTTGCTGCTTTGTTCCTGGACTGTTACAGTTAATCGATCACAATTGCACAGGTGTTCACGTTATCGTGCCCAATGCTGCTATCTACATCAACTACATGCATAGACTCCGACCTTGTCTTGCTACCATTACTGCCACAACTTTGAGATACTGAAATGTTTTCAGTGTCTCTGAATCTAAAAACAACTCACAGCATTGATACGTACAACCATATCTAGTGATATGGACAGACACAGCCTGATACATGATATTATTCAATTCAACATACATGAATCTGAGTCAGTTTCAGTTACTAACATAGAGGGTGATCTTTATAACCAGTGGGTTTTCAGAAGATAATGAAACAAGGAAATGTGAGCTAATAATTAACTGTCCAGTGACGCCTTGCTGAATCACAACTGGCCAACTTGAGTGGAGAAAACGTTCAGGCTCACATAGATCACAGTCAGAAAAGTCTAGCACAGGTGGGAGTGGCAGAAACCAACTCATGCAAAGGCCCTACCTGTCATACATAGTGAGCAAACCAAAGCTTTTCTATCTGACAAAGGAGCTGGCGAAAGACAAATCAAGCAGCAGCAGATGGGTCCAGATCTGTAGAGTCAGAGGGTGGAACTCTATTGGTATCTTTAGCATTACAATCCAGCAGCACAGGAGAGACAAGAGCATACTCCGACTAGTCTGCCTTCTTGTCTCACTCCTGGCTCAGCTTGACTCCTGGCTTCACAGAGACCAGAGGAAATGGTCCTGTTCCTAAACACAAACTATTTCCTTCCCCCAACGACCTGCTTCGTGGGAGCCCCGCTCTCGCTTCCGGACAGTTTAAGAGCCCAGCCATCATGAGCAGGGAGCAAAGCTTGATGGCAGTTTTAAGGCTGGGGTACCCTGCTGGGGTTAAAACTGAAATGCAAGTCTCGTCCAGGAGGATGCCGCCAGTGAGTTAATAAACACTGTGGGTATATTTCATGCAGATCGATGCGTAACATCACTACCATGATCTGTGCAGAAAACATTACATGACCAGATTATCTGAGCAACTAACCAGAAAGCTGGCTGAACACTTTCTGATTTGATCCCTCTTCATCCTTCATAACAAATACTGAAGAAACAATAATCAAAAGCACAATGAGTAAGAAAAGCGAAGGAATGTGAGCTCAGTCTTGATAAGCGTAAAGGGCTGGCCCTACATCCGTCTTTGCTAACTGTCTCCTTTCCTCCAGCACATGTTAAGAGGATGCATGCAGTCAAGAAAAAAACACCACACACATATTCATATTTACCTCTAAAGCCAGGGCAGTCTTGTCATAGGCATTGGGCACCCTCTTCTGTATGGCCCTGGCATACACAGGTCCATTCTGGAGATTTGGGAGGGGGGTGGGCTGGGCATACTGACTAGGGTCTCCCAGCAGCGGAGCGCCGGACTGGGCTGCTGAACCATCAGAGTTCCCTAGCATCCCCACTCCTCCTGGCGGCCCCCCAGGTACACCGGGCCCTGCCATCGAGCTTGGAGACGCCGGTCGGTACTTCTCCACATACGGCACTGGGATCATCCCGGCCCGGCCTTCAGAGTTCTGTGCGTTCCACCACTGCTCCTCTGGCTTCTCGAGAACTCTGAGAACATCACCCTTCCGGAATGGGAGATCCTCCTCATCGTTGCCAGGGAAATCAAAAAGTGCTCGGACATACTCATCTTCCAGGCGCGGAGGGGGGCCTCCGGGGCCAACGCTGATGAAGGAGGTGTGTTTGGACTTGTTAATGGGTTCTATTAGGGTGGTGGTGTCCAAGTAGTGGATTTTATAGAACTCTAGCAAAGCAGGGAGAGCATCAAACTCCTGGTCCCCAATGCGGAACCTTGGATGTGCCAAACCTGGTGAAAAGGAGGGAGGGAGAGGAGTTAGAATGAAAAACAAAACGGTGCTATTCAAAACCTGCTCTTGCATGAAGTGTGGCAGATCTGAAGTCAGTCTATTTTTATAACAAAGCATGATGATGGTTTCCAGAATGACCAGGAAGGATTTTTGTTTCCTTATTTTACATTTCTTTTCCCTTCCCCTTTGTTTTGTTCCTTCCAATAAGAAGTCGGTGCAGTTTTGAGAAGGCATGAGGAAATGCAACAAATATTCTCCTTCACAGGGAAACCACAGCAGAAGCAGGGGTCTGGTCAAAGTCTATTAAATCCTGGCCATAGACAGACAACTCTCTCCAGGTCAGCTGGTGAAATGGGCTCATGTGAATGGTGCACCATGCGAGGACCTAATGAATACAGTGTGCCATCAGAACAGTCACACCGCCCACCACGGTGTGTTTTAGTGACAGAAACGTGCATCAACCTTTGATTTACTGAGACAGCGTGTTGTGTAATACCGAGTGAGGTGTCTCTCTGTGGACTCCTACACAGTCTGAAGCCATGGCCAGAAGTATGTTTGCCTTTTCACACGCAAACATTAAATTGACACACGTTTAAAAGCGTGTGGCCTGCCAGACTCTCCTTTGGTGCAAGTCATGCAAGAATGGTCAGCATCTATATATGCCAAGCCCCTCCGTTATTATCTTACCTGGACCGGATTGTCGGTTGTTGCTGATGCTGTTAATGATATAATGCGAGACTTTGGAGTTCTCTGACACCGAGAGCACGTAGTCGCCGGGGCTGGTGATGGAGTCCCGGACCAGAAACACGCCGTGCCTCTGCCCCTGCAACAGAGACACAGCCTCCTGCCTGCTCAACCGACCCCAGTACCAGCTGCCACGGTCCTCCGCGTCAAAATTTCCGGCCATGATAACCACTCCAAAGCCGAGGCTTCACCGGGCCTTCCCTTCTCTCCCTCCCGTTATCTACAAGCAAAGCCTTCAACTCATACAAAAACTTTAGCGCCTAGAGCACGTTTAGTAAACAGGCGACATCCGCAGCTAGCCGTTTGGACATCAATTCGCCGACACAGACACACAACCACGAATTAAAAAGGACTCTTATGTGGTTTGTGGGCGGAATTAAGCTCTAATAATCCCGTAATGCGTTTAGGCGACAGAATTCCAGCTACAATCCAGCGACCGATGACAACTAACTTCAAAAACTGAAATGGCGGATACGGGAAAACAAAAAAAGACCCCACTCACCGGATGTGACGTAGTAATTATGTGCGCCAGACAAGACGCACCACTGTCAAACTAACACACAACTTCCGGTTACGGCCAGACAATATTGTACTACTAAACACACACGCGTGTAATTATCAGGTAAAGTCTAAGTATAACAATAAAAGTTGGTAAAGCTTCTATTATTAATCTTGGTGTCCTTTACTATAAAACACCGTTTCAAAAGTAGGACATTTGTTAGCTTTAATTTTGTAGATAAAGCAAATAAAGTGCTTTTCCTGTTCAGACTAACTCTGTTGAACTTGATGGCCCTGTCCGTCATGTTGGTGGGTTGTTGTGAAACCTAAACCTTCCCTCTCTGTCGTACCAGATCAGCAGCACTGCAGTGATTCCACCGTGGACACAAGCACCAGGAGAAGCTTTTAGCAGCTCTCATGAAGACATTCAGCACTTTTAACACGGTCAATAACCTCTAGCTGCAATTTGTAACTGTGGCCACTAGATGTCAGCCAAGTATTATTAGAACTCCTTAATCATTTCAGTATGAATGTTGTCATGTATCACCTTTATGGTTTAATATCCGCCATCACATCCTTTGTTTAGCACAAATAACCCTAATAACTCCTCTTAACAACAACAACAGCATCAATAATAATAGTAGTTATAATAATGATAATGCAAACTAATGGATTTGTTGATGGTTAATACATGATTTAATGCTACATAAATCAGTTAGAAGCTATTAATAAGAACATCTATTGGGTTGCCATGCTGTGGCTGTGTATTTATCCTCCTCCCACGTCACACTTGCTTTATCTGTTTTGAAATTTTAATCATTATGAGGCCATCCAATGGACAGTTTGAGCCCTGATCTTCTGGAAATTTATTCACGACTTATTACCCACAGTAATTGCAGAAAGCCTTTACTAATGATTTCACATTTCTATGTACAGACAAGTACGAACTTTTGTTGTTTCCTTATGAAAAAGTGAGCAACTTAAGACCCTTTGTTAATGACCAACTAACATTTAATCAATGATTAGCTTACTTTTATAGATACTCTTAATGATTACTAATAATTTTAGCTGCAGGCATCCTGACCAGATGTCTGAACCACCTCATCTGTCTCCTTTTGATGCAAAGAAGCAGCATCTCTCCTCCAAGCTGCCTCTGGATGTCTGTCTTTACCCAAAGCTAATGACCATAGGTAAGGGTTTGAACATAGATCGACTGTTAAATTGCTACCTTTGCTTCCCAGCACAGCTCCCTCTTTACCACAATGGTCCAATACAGTGCCCACATTACTCTTGATCACTGCACCAATCTGTCCATTTCCCACTCCATTTTACCCTCACTCGTGAACAAGACCCCAAAGTGTTTGAACTCCTTTGCAGCAACTGACTCACTGGAGGAAGCAATCCACCGTTTTCCTGGAGAGAACCATGGCCTCAGACTTGGAGGTGCTGACTCTCATCCCGACAGCTCCACTCTCAGCGAATGGAGATTGCAGTCTGCACTCATCTCACCTTTGGTTGCACAGGGATTGGATGGCTTATAGCAACGTCCCACTAATACTCCTGCAGTAATTCCAGCAGGATTCCCTGTGGGACATGGTCATAGTCCACCAAACACATGTAGACTAGATGGCCAAACTCCCATGACCCCTTGTAACAGTAAAAGATCCAATGTTCCACAAACACGATGGAATTTGCATTGCTCCTCCTGAAACTGCTCAAAACTGACCGGAGCCCCCTTTTCAGGTCAGCCAAGACCAACAGTGTCCACAGCCTTCAGCATCTCAGGGCGAATCTCATTCACACCAGGCACCTTGCCACCACGGAGCTTCTTCACAGCCTCGGAGACCTCTGCCGCAGATATGTGATTCAACAGCAAGCAATGGTCACCCAAACATTTGGCATGTAAACCATTAATTACAACTTACAAACATCTATAATCACAAAGTGTATGTATATGTATGTTGTAACACACATTATTGATTCTTAGTCATCCCAGACACTAACCATATACAGCATATATGCATATGAATAAATGTCTGTTTGAAAAGAATTACTAGAAGTTCGGACCAAATACTCCCAAATGTTGGGTCTGGAAGTCTGGAATTTCACAATCTGATGTAATGGTTTGAAGTGAATCACTGCTACTCTGACAGCCAGGTCCACTCCTTATGAACACGGCCTACACATAGAATTACATTGTGAGTTAGCAATTTACCAGCTATGCAATATAAGATACATAAGTGGTTATCATATTTTGTTAAGCTCCCATACTACCTTGTGTTAGAGGTATTGCAATAAGGAGCACATACTGTATGGAATACAACATTTGAAAAAATGTAATTACACATTTTCCAAGAAGGATGAATAAATAAGTCATTCATTACTTCATGTTTTAGAATGAGTCAAACACAACTACGATCTATCGCCCAGCTGAACCAGCAGATGCTGATGGATGCTTCTCCACATTGAGGTCTCTGTTGCTGTCTGGGCCCCCACACTGGATGGAGCAGATGCCTACAGTCCAAAAACCTTTCCTGGTGAAGCTAACAGATCTCAAGCAGTCATACTACTCAAACACAAAAGTAGGGACAGCCGGGATTTTTGTTTGTATCATAGAATTTATTGGGATCCATGGTAAAATGGAAAAGTATACATTTAACATTTTCATCTGTAAATGAATGCACAGAGCATTCTTCACCTAAATTAGGTGGCATTGGAAATCAAAGATCCATTAGTGACAGTGGAACATATTGTATAGAGAATAATAGAGGTATACTGTAGATTAAGAAATATATAGAGAAGAAAGACTCATGGAGAGAGAAAATACCCAAGGCTACACAGTCATGTCTTCAGATTCACATCACCATGTTTCTTTTTACTTCTCACAATATATCAGCACAGTTCTCCAGGGACATCTTCACAACTGTGGTCACTCCAAGCGTTCGTGCCCCCCCCCTGCTCTCGGAGTCACAGGTAAACACAACAATCGTCTTACGACTTACCACGACATCTTAAAGGACTAGTCATGCTGTCTGCAGCGACGAGCAGAGAGTCTTCAGTCACTATGCCTGACTGCTGTACAAAGAGCCAGTGGTTGAACGGAGGTATACAGCACTCTGGGAGAGGAGGTCACCAAACAATGCACATGGCTACAATTCACACTAGTCTACTAACATGGAGCTGCAGTTCTAGAAGCAAAGCAGAGCCACGTGTGAGTGATACCATCAGAGCGAACAGAGGGATTGAAGCCAATTAACTAAATCTTATATTTATCTTCAAGCATTTTCTGGGCAATGAATTCAAAAGGAATTACAAGTTAAGTGATGTAAACACACTTAACTCTCATGAGGATAAACAAGCAGTGGAACAATTTTGAGAAACCGTGTTCGTGCATTCTGGTGAGGAATCAGATCAAAACGAGGCATCGCTCCAAGTCAGTGTCTGAAAAAGCACAAATCCCTCATACCAAAGGTGGATGGCACTGAGTGATGGATCAAAGATTTCAAATTAAAAGCCTACATCTCTGTTGATGTATGCGTCTAGTTACAGTTGTGATCCCTTTGCTTTGATTCGTAGTGACCTTAACATAAAAGCAGACAAGTGCACGGCTGCAGCTCATCACAAACGTGTACGCACGACTCTGATCTCCACTGTCCAACTCTGTCTCTGCAGTCAGAGGGAGTCCTGTTACAGTAGGCAGCAGAAAGCCACAGTAAACCTGAGAATAGAATCTGTAGGCTTCCACAAGAGCTCTCGGTGTAGAAGTCACAGACAGTCTGACTTTGAGTATTGGGTCCAACCACTGACTGTACACTGGGTCTAAACCAGCGATCCACACTGACCGGTAGCTGATGGTACACTCACATTAGAAGCTGAAGTCACTACACAGCAATCAATATACAGTGCGTTCTTTCACACAGTGGCTTCAATTGCTGAAAGTAACTGTGGTTTTCAAGGACAATCGTCCTCTGTCTCATTAACTATGTCAGTAATATGATGATGCACTCAGCTGAGCCCCTGCTCTTCAGCACCACAACCTGCATGCCTCTGTTTTAAAGGGTTCATTGAATGAGCTGTTTGCACAGCTGATTTTGCAGGGACAATACAGTAATAGCTTTTTGAAAGGTAGCTTAAAGGGAACTTTCTGTTTATAATCAGCTTCAAGTGTAATATCACTGTTCGCTTGTATGGAGAGCTTTCAGGTGGCACGTGTGTGTGATCCACATCCTGTCTCGCTGTTGCCACGAACCACATCCACCATGTTCACCCCGTCACTGACGAACAGATACAGTACAGGGAACGTTAGAGCTGACTGTGGCTTGAAGTGGACCTCAAGGTTTTTCCAATGATTCATTATATGAAACATTCAAAAATGTATTAAACAACAGTAGCTTAATTTATGCAGAGTTGTTTTCAAAATTGCATATGCTAAATTAGTGACTCCCCTGTGAAATCTGTGGGTAGCTGTTAGAAATGTACTGGATAACCTTTAAATGGTTTCTGGCCTTGGTTTTAGTGGCTCTGCTAAATGTAAATGTAACCATTTCTTTTACTGACATCATAACTAAGTTATTTATACAGATCAAGACTTTTCCTTCAAATCCTCCTTTTCACACATTCCCTTTTAAGTTTCTAGAGATTATATCTTGCTAGAAGAAGCAGAATGTGGATTCAATAAAATCTTTGTCCTAAGACAGACATTCTAGTTCTCCATGGTGGATTCTCACCATTTTCACCAACTGACCTTTCCACAGTCTGAGAGGCAATATATCTTGCTAGCAGAAATACGTAATGAAATGAAATCATGGCTCCCATCCAACATCTATTGATGGAATCCTGCATCAGCAATGACTGCCATATTACAGAGGGTTACTCCAGCAAATTAGTATTACACATGCATACAGCTGGAGGATTTGCAAAAGACTAAAAGATTAAAGGAGAACAGTGAAAGTCGATGCAGCAGGCCCGGATATCCTCACTTTTAGTCCCTAATATGGGTCAAGATCCAAAAACACTGACTCCTCCAATTCCCATCACTCAACTCCACACGGTCCATCACTATCACTTAGACTCACATTACTAAGGTGAGTGATGATAAACAATAAATAATCTCTAGGAACTAAAATGAAATGTGTGAAAAGGAGAATCAGAGGAAACAGACTCATCAGATCTGATCAGTAAATAACCGTGTTCATCTATATGAATTTTGGCTGACAACGTGCTGCAGCTTCAAGCATCAGGATGTCATCACCTGGCTTCGTTTGTGATGGCAGCTGTCTGGGGAAAAGTATATTTGCATTTACTCATTTCCAACTGCTTCAAGACGAAGCCTCCTTCTATATGAGCCTCCTCCTTTCCATATCAGTCAAAGCAGTGCCTTTTTAGAATATATCACAAATGAAGAATCTGGTTCGCCCTCTTGCCGGCTTATTCGTGTACACAAATATTGCTTGGACCATCCCAGACCACAGAAATAGCATATATGAGTTCCTAGAATTGAGTGGTATCCTCTTTAAATAGATAACCTACAATCTAAACCACTGTCCCTGCACAGATCAAAACAATATATATATAGTATATACTGTACATCCAAAAATATAGCTCGTTTCTTAAAGCTTTGCATGGACTGGAAGTGACACATGAATGGAAAGTACGGGCTGGGTGAGAGCTACATACTGCAGAAGATTAGAATGTGTTGGAACCAGCAGAGAACTGTGATCATTGCTGGGGCCTATATATAAACACAGCACTGTAAGCATGTGATGCACTCCAGTGTGCCGTACCGTGGAGTGAAGCGTGACCTGGATTATGAGAACAAGGCTACTAAATATTTCAATGTGATACCCCACACTTTGCTTTGGGACACATGGCAATTATTTCATCCCATCTATCTGTAGCACTGTACATGGACACCTTATACTGACGGCTTCCACACGACGTCCTTAAACTTTACCGCGTTCTTGTCTTCATCAGTTTTTTTTTTGTTCTTTTTTTGGTTTCAGCTAACTAATTTCATCGTCAGGGCACTTCACATCCACTAACACACGGTGCATCTGTTCATTTCTTAAGAGGCAACTGGTGTCCACAAAGCTGCTGGCTTGACTTCGAACCCCGTCCATCTTTCAATCCATCTGGGTAACCGTCAATGTTTGTGGGAGGGAAACATTTTTATACATTTCCACTTCTCGATTTTGGCTTAAAAACATTTTTCCAAAGCTTTAAGGGCCCTAACTAGTTTGTGTGTATCTCTCTTTTTATACCTCCTGGTGTCTTTATCTCTCGACACACACTCTTAACCAGTAATGGGACATGTCACAGGCACATGTAGGTATTTAGCAGGGTTACCAGGAGGAGAGGACCTGAATAAAGATTAACATTCTATACATAAAAGCCTCATGTGATATAATTGATCAGCCTATTCTATTCAATAGCATCCTCTGGCTATTTGTACTTAAAACAACAGACAGTTATAATAAACAGACGTCCTGTTGGGGATTGTCTTCTCATGTTACACTCACTGAGAGTCACCTGGGTTCAGCTGTCACTCTGCCAGTATCTGAACACTGCGGTGGCTGGCTGGTCACAAATCAGATCAGTGTATCGAGTGGCATGTTCATATGGATTACATCCTTCCAACACCGCAGCCTGTTTGACTTTGAGCATGCTCAGTCAGCCCCTGCAGGACACAAAGTCTTCTCTCGCCTCCTTCCACACAGGACTCGACACAGGAGGGGAAACAGAAGCAGAGCAAAGCAGGGAGCAGCGATCAGGTCAAGTGGTCTGAGTGGTCGCTCGCTCCGTCTAAGTCATCCTCCTCCGCTCTCATTGGCTCGACAGCTCCAGAGGAGTGCTGTGACTGGCTGGAGCAGGACATGTGGGAGGAGCGGCTCTGCGTGTCGTCCTCGTCCTCCACCATCGTCGCCCTCCCTCCCAGCCGCTTCTCTTTCCTCTGCTCTTCCTTCTCCTGCCCGTCCTCCTCCCCTCTCCTCTCCCTCCTCCTCCCACCTTTCCTCTGCTCCCCCACTGTCCACATGCTCTCTTCCTCGTCCTTCCCCTGCACCTCCCTGTCAAAGTCCAGCAGCTCCTCCATCATCTCCTCTATCTCCATCTCTCCGTCCAGCTCTTCCTCCACCTCCGACCGGAGCTCGCCCATGCTCTCAGTCCTGTTGGTGTCGTCTGTCTCCTCCTCCTCCCCGAGCCCCCTCAGCCTCTCGGGGGGGTCGCTGGCCTGACTCTCTCCGAATTCCAGGATGGTGGGCAGGTTTCCCTGCTTGGGACAGCGCTTCCTCAGGCTTACTAGGAAGGGTTGTGGCAGGGAGAAGATGTCCACGTTGTTGCCCAGGTCAATCCATGTCACGCTAGGGAAGCTGCCTGGATCCTAGAGTAGAGAGTATCAACATACTGTATTGAAAACATCATCATCATCTCTTGTCAAGGAAATTACACATTCAGAAAGAGGTTCCTTCATCCATGACAAATGGTTAAAATGTCCCGACCTTTGCTGCACATCTCCCCTGTCTCTCTCCCTCACCTCCTGCTAACTCTCTACCTTCAAGTCGATAGTGAAGGCATAAGGCGTTTTCCTAGAAGAAATGGCGGCCTAATAGTTATTCTATATAGATTTTTATTTGGTTAAAATGTGGCTAGCACGCCTGTTTGCTACAGTGCCATTCTTTGGTACAACCACCAGGTGGCACAAAGGAGGAGACATTCTGAAAATATAAGACTCGCACGTTTCCTAAGGAACCAAGTAAAGTTTTGGAGTGCCTCTCGTCTGTGATTGGTCAAACAAAGACGGTGCAGCACCTCTGTGCTCTATGTTTCCTTCATATCCATTAATTACATCTATTCAGACATCAGAGTCACACAACAGCAATATGTTGCTTTGTCCCCAAGTATGAAAATTGCGTCTCCAACATCACCGTCACTTTAAATCTGTTAGCAGTTTAAGGTGCCTGATTTTCATGGTTCCTCAGGTGTGGTGGACCTGGACGTGCTGTGTCAAAAGGGGCTAATGGTGACTTCAGCTTTATAAAAACTGATTGATTGATTGATTGAGTTATTAAAGCTAAAAAAAGAAGTATATTTGGGATCAGATCGCAGCTTCAGCACCTGGGGTCTTCTCTTTTGCTAAATTTGGATTGTGTGGCTCCAGTGACTACAATAACTGTGCTGTGTGTGGATAGACAGTCTGTGGATTATACCAAAGACAGATGGTGGAATTAGTTAAAGGTTGAAGTGTTTCCAAAATGGTTGCCCTTCAGAGAGGACAAAGATACGAGTGAGACAGCATTCTCTGCAACAGAAAAAAAGGGATCTCATTTATTAGAACGATATTAATACTAGAATCATAATATTTGATGGCTTGACAAATATATGAAAATAAGTCCCTCTCTGACCTTGAGGGCATCGGTCAGCTCCTTCAGAACAGCTCTGGTCAGCCTGTTTCCATTCAGTGCCAGGGTCTCCAGGTGTGGGAGGGCCGCCAGCGTGGGCAGGAGCAGCAGGAATGCCTCGTCTGTCAGCTCGCTGAAGCCCAACTCCAAGCTGACCACGTTGGAGGCGTGGCGCTGTAGGTGAGCACACAGACGCTCCATGTCCCGCGCCGTCAGAGGGATCCCGGACAGATCCAATGTCCCGCTGGACAGAGGGGCTGACAGCACCGCCTTCAAACTGCAGATGGACACACGAGCAAATGTATTCATGCCACTAAACAGAGCCAAGTTTTCAATTTTTTGATCATTATTTGCACTGTTTATCAGTTTACCAATAAATACCAAGAGCTTATAGTGTTAAAGTTTCATAATATTGCATTATTACACTGCATTTGAAACATTTCAGTGGCTTCTCTCCGTACTAGTACATGCACACAATAACTATATATGATAACACCACACATTAACTCTGATGGACACATTTACTTTCTCTGAGTGTGAGTATCCTTAATTATGGGTACAGTGAACCATAAAACATCAAACTTTTTGGCCAATAAATAACGGTGCTGGTCAGCCATGCTAGCAGGATGTGGGATGTCTACCTGACAAAAGAAATCAGTTAAACCTTCGATCATTCATCAAAGTTCATTCTTATCCCTGATAACTCGACTCAGCTCAGCTCAGCTCAGCTCAGTTCAGCTCAGCTCAGCTCAGCTCAGCTCAGCTCAGATAAACTAAGCTCAGCTCAGCTCAGCTCAGCTCAGCTCAACTTATCAGTTCATTATCACCATTTTTATCATCACATCATAATAAGGAGCGGGGGATCTGCAGGTAAAATAAAGCTCACTAATGAATGTGTAAACACTACTGTTAGAGACTAAATGCAAAGACAGAAAGGAAAAGAGTGCACACTCTAATGTTCACAGAGGACATGCTTTGTACCTTGGCAGCTAATGGAAACTATATGCACAGCACACTTGAGACCCACAAACACTGAAGAGCAGCTCAAGGGAGTCTGGACACACACACACACACAAAGGCAGAGAGACACTGAGGGGATTTAGGGCTTAAGAAACTGAGGTTTGGGGAATGAAAAATGGCTGTTGAGCAGCAAAACACTTAAAGCTATACTCTAACCACATGGTTGGAGCTAAAAATAAACCCAGTGGGGCGCCTGGATTTTGCAGAGAATTAAGCGAGCCAAGCACAAAGGGCTGATCTGGGGTCTGGTCCACAAAAAAGAAAAAGAAGTTGAATTTTTCCAGCTTACAAATGAAAACAATACTTGCAATACACACTGGACAATGACGATCACCCACAAATAACGCCCATGCACATAAGGTTTAGGGACACACACACACACACACACAAAGAAGAAGAATACTTCACGTAGGATTAAGAGCTGGTAATAAATCTGCTCCCCCAGCGACCACACATTGACAGAACATGAGCTGCAGCAGAGACCTGCAGCTTGGATTAGCACAGAGCTGGCCAGCAGTTCACTGTGAGGAGCGACTGCAATACAAACTGTGGGATTCAACTATTATCCTCTGTTAACAGCTGAGTGTGTTTATCTATTCACATACCAGAAAGAATCTAGGCCAGAGCAGCCCAAAGCAAAGCAGTGAACGTGGGTCAAATTTAGCCTTCCACAAATGTTTAACTCTCTCCCAGAGGTTACGGAGAGCCATCCGTCACCGCCGTATATTTTAGGTTTCATCTTTGGGGGCTAAGCACGCAGCTCGTCAATATACCAACATGAGTGGGTGGCAACATGGGGGCTGAAACAGGTAGGGATGGTGTGCATTTTCACAGAGGACAGCAGTGTTGGTCGGTCGGCCCACCACTTGTTCTGATGTTCATGATTCCCAGAGGATGTTTCCTAATGACTTTGGTGATCGTCTGACTTTTCTTCAAGTGTCGTCACATGGCTGCAGTTTTGAACACTTTTTGCTTATGAATATACTTCTAACTAACTAATGTTGGCATGTTAGGCTCATGTTTCATGATAACAACTATTTTCATTACTTGATTGGTAAATGGTCTGTATTTGTATAGCACCTTTCTAGTTATTTCAACTACTCAAAGCGCTTTACATGACATCCTCATTCACCCATTCACACATCATTCATACAGGAGGAATGTAATTTGGAGGAGACTATTCTTTCATACTCATTCACACACTGAAGCCATGCTTCAGGAGCAAGTTGGGGTTCAGTGTCTTGCCCAAGGACACTTCGACATGTTGACCCATAGGAGCTGGGGATCGAACCCCGACCTTCTGATTGAGGGACGACCCACTCTACCACTGACCCACAGCCGCCTGTGATTAATCCTTTGGTGTGTAGAAAGAAAATAGTGAACAATGTCATTTTCTCCTAGAGTCTTTTACTATGATGTCCAAAGCCCAAAGACATTCAGTTTATGGTGACATAGAACAGAGAAGTTGTCACATGCATTTTTGCTTTGATGATAAATCGATTATCAAAACAGTTTAATTTTCTGTTGATAGACGTATTGATTCATCTGCACGTGTGCGGCCGGGTGGATTATCCCCCATAGATACACCTGCCCCACTTCTCTGCCACATGCTCTGTTGTGCGTCACAGCCTTCTGTTTGTCTGTCTGCTTCCATAAGGGGCCGGTTTATGGGCTGCCTGCTGCCAAACCTGATTTTGTCCAAATGAACCTGCCTGTTGAGGCCGTTTGTGGTTACTGAGATTGGAGACGTTTGATGCACCATAAGGTTGTGTAGGCTTTGTATTCCTCATTATGTGTGAGAAGTCATCCTGTCACAATACGCATACCACAAGAAAAATGAATTAGGGCGGAAAGTAACAGTGATTCATTCATTCATTGGTGATTTATTCAGCGAAAAACCCAATGATGTGAAATTTACAAGCAACATATGTTCACTTATGAGACGTTAAAGTCAACAATGACTTGAATGAATCCCATCACTTCTTAAGTACTTCAGTGCATCCTTCTTGCTTGCAGTTAATTTAGTTTCAACAAATGTTAACATTGCGAACTTTAAGACTAGCACACTGCCTTCAAACTTCACATCAAAACAAAGTGGAGACAAGGTTTGCTTTTACTTCTGAACACACAATAGTCACCTTTCAGTTATGTAACTTGTTTGGAAGCACTGAGAAACAGCTTGCACTGCTTACTCCGTACTATATTCTACTGTTTTGCACGGTTTCATCTTACCAGAACACAACCTGTTTGTTCTGCTAAAATCTGCACTCTTTTTTGAACGGCCTACTCCCTTATGGCTCTAACAAATAAAACTACATTAGAAAACAGATGCTAGCAGTATGTTTTCTCAGCCTCTGGAACCCTCACATCACCGATGACATGTTAAAAGTCTGGAGAGCTCTCATGTGGTTTCCATCCCTTTCACATCACTTATGTGTTTTCCTATTATGGACCTCCTTCTCTATGATGGGGTTTGAGGAAGTCTCTCATGAACCAGACAGTCAGTGATCTCAGGGGACCACAACATGGTGCTACACATTCTTTTGCAGTTTCTTGCATCTCCAGTGAAATGGTGACCAAAGAAAGGCGTAGTAAAAACTCAGTGTACTGTGTTTGCTGCACAGTAAACCAAGCAAGCCAATAAGAGGCAATAGAGAACCTAATGTAATTAAGCTGGCTTGTTCGACACCAGTCCCTCCACCCTGCATCACCGCTACCTTAACACATATCCTGTGGGAAATGTAAGTGTCCACAACAGCTGTTCTCTGTAGCATCAGGATGTGCCAGCAAACATCCACAAACAGTACAATGTTTAGGGCACAGTTGCACCAAAGGATCACGTTGCAGCCATGGCAGCATGTTTCCTGGCTGCCTGAGGTGATCTACTGGACCAGTTGAACCCCAAATATGTGAAAATAGGGCTCTGGTTTAAAAATACCAAGGTTGTTCTTTAATTCTGATATGTGGGCCACTCGGGGGAAGCACATACTATCACCTTACAAAACTGAGAATGTGTTTGCAAACAGTTGCTCATCTACATATCCAGCAGACAGAGAAACATTACCACACATTTTGAGTCATGTTTCTGTCCGTGGTGAATGTGAATCCAATCTTGATTTTTTTTTTCTAGTCTAATAAATATATATATATATATATATATATATATATATATATATATATCTGAGCATCTATCTGAGATATATATCTGAGCAACTGGATGTTGCGACTGAATCTGTGGCCATGAAACCAAAAGAATGAGCTGAAAAATGCTCAGTAGAAGTGAGGAAAAAGATAACTGGACTGTTCAGAGGCTTGCTAGTCTTTTCGAGTGCTGAAAGTGCTTTAACACAACACACATTCACAGCCACCCATTCACATGTCATTCATACAGTGATGGCAGGTTGCCGGTTTGCCATGGAGCTAACCACTCACACACATTTGGTGGCAGTTTCAGTGTTCACTGTCGTGCACATGGACACTTCGACAGGTGATTCGGAGGAGCTGGGAATTCAGGTGGCAATCTTCTGATCTTCTGACGATTGGTGGATGGTGGATGAGCCTCTGAGGCTGTCTTAACTAAGGGAAACTACAGAGCCGAGTGATAATTCTGTGTGGGTTAGTCACTATGAGTGACCGCTTCCATATAACACAAAGGGATCTGATCGATCGTTTATATAAAAGTGTGAATTATAGCAGCATTAAATGAGATCAAACAGTTCTTAAGTTGTTAACTCTGAAACAGTTTGAATTGGAATGTATTTGTCGTGTTTAAAAAGATTTACTGACTGGCTGGGGGGACATATTGTGCAAAATGTTCCCAACATTGCAAATCTTCATCGGAAAGAGAGCAGCACTAACACAGTTTACATGATATCTATATATTTCAAAACAGTGGAAGCACTTTTCGATGAGATCACAGCCGTTCCTGTATAGTCATATAGACGGAGGGTTTGGCAAGACTTTGCATTAAGTCTCCTGTGAAAATGTAAATGACCTGAAGAAAGCATCTTGAGGCTGGTGAGCTGCCCATCATTGTCTGGGTAAGTGGTCTAAAACCACTTCCCTCAGAGGCCCTGGAGGTTTGTGCACCAGTCTAACTCCATGTCCTCGTCACTGGGTGAAAGTGTGCTAATTAGTTAACACAGCTTGTGCAGAGACGCCCTGTTCTCTCCATTACATGAGGTTTGAGATCACTGATCTAATCGTTACAGCTCATATTCTCTTCCAATGCACGGCTGCTGCACCCTTCTCCCTGTCTGAAGTGTTTTCCTGCATGATACCAGACAAGTCAGAGCAACCTGCAGACCATCTTTCAACCTTCGCATGATGTGTCAAAAGCATGACGAAACGCTTCTGGACTTCTTTCCCATGCTTGACCCCCTCCCTAGACAAGCTTCTCTCCAACAGCCCTCCGCCCTCCTCGGTTTAAAGCAATAAACAAAATAGGCAAAACTAGCACTGAGAGCAAATGAAAAGGAGATGAGACGCTGAGACAGCTTATGATGTATTTGGCTTCAGACCAGAATCCCACGCTACAGAGAGAGAGACACACCCCCAGTCTGAGCTGAGGTCATCCCCCCCCCCCATTTCTGGATGGCAACCAGCAAGACGATGGGATGGGAGGGAGGGGTGTGTCATCTAGGACAACCACAGATATAAACTGTAACTTTTTACACATGTTATATTGTTAGTTATATATACTGAAGAAGTACTCCGATCCTTTATTAGACCGGTGTAATACTCCAGCAGAAGAACAAGTCCTGCATAAAAAACCCTCAGTAAAGGTTTTAAGTAGACATACATAAGTATTAGCTGTAAAGTACATTTCTTGCAGTTATTGGTTTCTTTACGAAGTAGCTGATTCAAGACCTCCCATCACTCTGTCGGGGTTGGTTGTGCGATAATAACCAGCTTGCTGAAGCTGATCTCTTACATAAACTTTGGCAAAATATAACAGAAGCTAAAATATGGCTGCATGCTTTGGGGACTGTTATTTGGCTGAAACAAAAGCCCTGTAAGGTCCTTTAACTCTCCTTGTACGTCTGTGTGATTTATGCTGCAGTGGGAATGATTTGTTTGATTTTTAATTCAGTACGTCACTCATCTATAATGAGATGGAAATGTTCGGAAACCCGTCTGGGACCTTTCAGTCCACCCTGATAGTCTGATGACCTACAGCACATACTTGAATTTACCACATTGATGAAATAATGGTGTGTGAGTCATCAGCTACTCCTCCATTTATCTACAGAAATGTAGGGTGTATGAAGACACAGGGACGTAGCTGTGAAAATGTCCTCACTTCTCCTCCAGCTGTCTGCCTGCATTTCTGTCCCCCCCCCCCCCAGAGATCATTTATCACAGAGTCAGCTGGTGCGTGTGCACACCCAAGACTGCAGGCCTCCTTTTGTCTGCTCTCTCCTCTCCTCACCTTCTCTGTGGCAGAGAAGGTGAGAAAACACCCCCCCCCCCTCCCCTCCGGTGCAACAAGAGTTTACACAGGTGGAGTAGAGGGTGTGAGCTCTGAGGTTTATGTCTGCCTGACTGATACCTGAGCGGGAGGAACATTTCATCCTAGACACAGGACTATTCTTCATTTGAACTGTCGTATTTCAGGACGTATTTCTCATCTTTCTCTGTATTTTCTGTTATATTTTTCTGCATGACACTGGTTTGATATCTTTCTCCCAGCTGCTATGTCACCTCCCCATGAAACAGCATCAGGACTGTTGTTCCCTCTTGACCAGCTGACCCACAGGAGGATTGAAACTGGGAGACAGTGCAACACTATGAGATGGTTTATCTGCATGTTTGAGTCCCTTTCAATTCTGTAAATTGGAAGAAAACTATTGATAATCCAAAAGGATTATAATCCTAGTTTAGTTTGAAGCTCTTTTGCCTTGTCTTCATCATACGTTCCTAACAGAAGTGGTTTTGTGATACTAATATGGACTCAAATGACGAATAAGAAGCTGTTGCTCATCGTGCAGAGAGCACTACGGGCTCTCACTGCTCTCACCCTCTGTCATCAATGGTGACCCGTAAAAGTAAAATCTCTGATAACCCTGCTAGCAGCAAACAGCAGACAGACAAAGTTAGGAGCTAGCTGGTGAACGTAAGGGAGCATTTAGCAGGAAACGCTCCTTTATGTTCAACTACCTACAAAAACAATATCACCACTGGAACTAATGATTATTTTCATTATGGATACTTTTATATTTACACTGTTGCCCTTAAAGTTGGAATAATTGTACCCCCAATTTTGTAAAAGCCTGAATACACAGTTTGCAAAGGTTCATTGTGGTTTAAGTTTCACTGCGATATGTTTGGAAGAGTTTGATCAATAAAGTTGAGAAGATATACACTTTATTTATCAAGAATAAATCACATTGTCACAATCATTTCATGAGAAGAGGTAAAAAAACATTTTATTCCAACTTTATGGGCAACAGTGTAATAGAAATACATTTTTACAAAATGATTAGAAAGTGGTTCAGACAAAAACTATTACAAATGTATTTTTTTAATTGTTTTAAAAAAAAACATGAGTCATAATTTCTAGTCTATAACCTTTTCAGTTTTCTGTCATAAATGACACATTGGAGATCGTAAAAGCAAAGAATATGTGGCATTTATGATTGATTGATCATTGCTGTAAATGAATTTTCTGCCCATGACCTAACTGACTTCAATAATTTATGCAGCTCTAAACAATATACTGTAAAGATTAGTATGCGCTATAACAATTAGTTTAATTAGAGCAGCGATGGGCTATATGGCAAAAAATATGATTTTTGTTGTCGTATTTTGCTGGTTCCAGTTCCCTCTGCTCTGGAGGACAACATGATGTCATGGTTATGTGTTTTTGTGTTGCAGTGCTGGAGTGTGGGAGGGTCGGAGCCGACCTCTGCAGAGGCAGCAGGACACACCTGATGGCAATCAGCCCATTAGGACTCCTCTTCTTAAGCTGGCCTCACATTCACTCCTTGTCGAACTATTTCCCACATGATCCCAGAGACAGTGTTACCGATCGGCCTCCAGCTTCCTGCCACGCTGCCTCAGAGAGTGACTGTTCCCCTTGTGGTGATTTTTGGTTTTTTGGATTGCCTTTGTTTCTGTGTTTTTTCCCTAATGGTGATTTTTGGTTTTCGCTTTGTTGCCTTATAATAAACTCTCTTTGAAATTCTGCATTTGTGTCCACGCCTCCCTCGTGCTTCGTAACACATAAGTTCACTCTCACGTCGTGCTCTGTGGTATGAAATGGGCTCAGTGTCACGTTTATTCCAGCTATGTGATGCGCTGCTAGATCTGCCAAAGTTCATTACTGTTATCAGCATGAATTTTATCACGATCCTGTAACGTTTTATCGTTGTATTTGTCAGCTTGTTCTGACATGTTTCTGCCCCCTTTAGTGGCCAATATTTGACTACTACATCTTTAAGAGCAGCGTATCATGAGATGCCCTCACCACCTGAAATGCACAGCAGGAAAATGAGAAACTTTTTGATGCGTGGGAACATAAAATCCATTTAAAATTTTGTTATAACCAATATTGTACAGAAAAGAATTTCTAACTCTAACTAGACTTCAATTATCATCTTTCAGCTTAATAATGCGTCACAGTGCCAAACTGTGACTGAGGCAGTTGGCTTCTATTCAGCTATTCATCTGCAGCATACACTGGGAACAATCAAGAGTTCCTCTGTACAGAGTGTCTTTATCTGTGTCAAGCAGCAGTGAAGCTCAGTGGGTAATGCCATTATTCACACAGCTACAGGAGGTCACTGGTCCACTGGGAACAAACATGAGTCACACTGAGGCACAAACAGATGACGGTGTTGCATTGTGGAGGAGGCTGGAGATGGAAATGTAAACCATCGGTCCCGTTTTAATCTGATTCAAACGCCCTCGTGTATTCATATTCAGCCATGCCAATGCATTCAAAGTAGCTGACCGGTGTCTCCATACAGCAGTGAGCTTTACATCACAGACACACACTGCAAAGGTTACATTTGAATTTCTTTGCTTCGCCACGAAACCCTATATGACTGTGTGCTGCATAACATTGGGGGAATCATCAGTTTCCT
Organism: Pempheris klunzingeri; assembly: GCF_042242105.1. NCBI lineage: Eukaryota > Metazoa > Chordata > Actinopteri > Acropomatiformes > Pempheridae > Pempheris > Pempheris klunzingeri. The sequence goes on along the minus strand of NC_092015.1, from coordinate 25,456,057 downwards.
TTGTGGAAGGGAATGGAACATCCACAGCTTTTTGGTATTTTTGTGCTTATTGAGACGAGTTGACGCAAGAGGGAAGTGGTAGGAGTAAAAAGGTGTGCTCAGCCACACCACCACCGCTCACACGGTAAAAACTCCCAGTTTTTTCCTCTAATCGCTGTCACAACAGATCATTAAAACAAATCAAGAGCCCGATTCGCCTGAATCACCTTTCCTACCGAATCTGTCATTGTCTCCTACACACACAGCACAGTTGGTGGTTCTCTCATAATCTCATATATTTTTAGAAATGGTGTTTCATTGTTTTCCCTGCTCTCCTCCTTGTGCTTTACAACACAGAGGCACTGTGAAGCCGGCAACAGCCTCGGGGTAACTGTGCTGTTTGGAAAGGCAGAAGGGTACAATTTGGGACCTGCGATGGAGGGCAGAGAGAATGATTCAGAGGACGAGTCAAGGGACAGAGAGAAAATGATTTGGATTAAAACGAGAAAAAGGAGAGAAAGAAAACTAATCCAAGTGCTTTTGAAGCGCTCTGATTAATTCTGAAACGTCATTATCACCAGATTGTAAGTAATAGTCTGCATCAATATTTGAAGTTCCCACTCCAACTCATTTTGACAACGGTGACCATTCAGACTGCTCACATTCAAAACAGACTTCACATGTTTTTGCAATGAATTGAAGCAAAACAAAAAGACAAAGAGAAAAGTCCTTATTCGAGTTGAGAACAAATGTTATTTGTTTTTCCTTTTTATACACAATAATGCAGGTCGACGGGCTCTGTGGACACCAGTGAAGAGGGAGAAAAGGACCTTGTGCCGAAGAAAGCAGCATATCAACACTTTAACCACCACAGGACACAAATCCACTGGGGAATTATAGCCATAAGGAGGGATTTGCACTGATAACAGTAGTACAGGAAATAATTGTAAAGAGGCAAGAGGGAGTAAAAGGGATGGCAGAGAAAGACAAAAAGGAAGCCAGTCTGTCTGAAGGATAAATCTGTGTACTTTTCTTATCCCCATTCAAACAGAAAAACTGACATGACATCTAGATACATGTGATGCAACACTGAAGTTTGACATTAGAAAAAGTTCCAGTTAACATTCCCGGGACACAAAAATAACCTTTATTGAGAGTGATGTTTACACACTGATGTTTTAACTGGACCGTTTACAGAGTTTAAAATGTTAAAGTGTTGGTGACATTATTTGGGCCAGATGAAAGCTACATGGTTGCTGGTTGGGTTTTATTGGTTATTTTATTTGTACCTTGGAGGGAAAAATGCTTTAAAGCTGCTATAATCAAACTATCTCAGCAATGAAACCACAGACAATAATCATCCAATTCTGCAGTTCCTCTCAGCTCTACGGAGTGTTTAGGCTCTGTTTGGTTTTATAGCCCTCGGCTGTTTTGGGTCAGTCTCAGTGGCAGACGCTGCAGGGAAAACTAAGATGTATACTGCCTCAGTTACTGTAAGTTTAAAGGCTCAGTGTGTAGGATTTGGGAGGATCTATCGGCAGAAATGGAATAAAATATTCTGAATTATGTTTTCAGTAGAGTAAAATCACCTGAAACAAAAATTCATTTTGTTTTAATTAGCTTAAAATGAGCCCTTAGTGTCTATATCAAAGGGAGCAGGTGGTTTTCCATGGAGCCATATTTCTACAGTAGCCCAGAAAGGACAAATAGGGCCTTCTGCAATTTTATATTGGAGTGGCAGCTTGAATTTGGTGGTGTGAATGGAGCAGTTGGAAGACAAAGAAGAAAGAAGAGGAATATCATGTTGTCTTGTGACAAATGGAGGATTATACTAAACATGAGAAAAGCAAAAGAGTGTGAATCCCCGTCGGACACCTGGTTTGATGTAGTCAATCAATCAATCAACCAACCAACCAATCACTCAATCAATCAATCAATCAATCAATCAATCAATCAATCAATCTCTATATAGTTCCAAATTATGGCAAATGTTCTCTCAACACACTCTCTGTAAAGAGCAGGTCTAGCCCACACTCTTTAATAAGACGTGGTGTGGTCATTGTTTAACATGTGGCCATTAGAGGGGTTGGATAAGAGACTCTTCACAGGTACATCAGATTTGTTGAATTAGTAGTTTTGTCAATAATCACCAAAGATTCAATAAATGGTTTAAACTGTAAAACGTTTTATCTAGGAGCCTCCTCTGCATCGCTCTGCATCTGTGGGTCTTTGTAAAGCTTCCCTCTGCCTCACCATGCTTTCATCACCAAATGATCCTGAAGACATCAGACTTCCTCCAGAGCCCCCCCCCCCCCAGATTTTTTTTGAGATTCCCAACAATAGCAGCAGTGGTTGAGAGGAAGGATGAAAGGATACAAGCTGGCCAATCGATGACTTCCTTAGAAACTAAAAATATTGAATTTACACTCGTTTCTTTTTGCCTGCTTCTCTGTGGGACATCATTCAGGCTCTTCATATCTTCATCATATTGTGGAAAAGTGGATTTAGGAGTATTAAATGTTTGCTGAGTATGTGCTGCTTCAGATTAAAACAGTGGCCCATACAGTTCGAATCTCGTTTCCATCTTAGCTGGCTACTTGATACCCCATGTCCTTCACTCCCACACAGACAGGAGCATCTACATCTGAGCTGATATCCTCCCTGCCTGCTTTCACCTGCTGCTCAGACCCAGAAGAGAGGCAGCACTCAGCCTCTGTCTCTGCTGGACGTTGGGTAGGACTTGGTTTTCAATTATTACAGTGAGTACAATGTTTTTATAACTGCTTGTAATGACAGCAGAAACTACAAAGTTAAGATCCAAGCTGTAAATATAATAACTGCTTGAAGTAACTGGTTAGTAACTCCACCATTACATCTGGCTGTCTGATGGTTATATTTGGGAATAATGCCCGAGTGTTTTTCTTGTCTCCATCTGCTCCTCTGTCTCCTCGCCTCCCTGCTTTTCATACCCAAAGCACCACGAACACAGCTGATGGGCGAACGAATAAAGCAAATTCCTTTCTGAGGAAACACGTCTCGTCCTTATGTGGCTAAAATAGTAACCCTGCCCTGAGAATATGTGCTGTCACACTGTTTACCTCACAGTTCTCTCTGCAGGGGTTCCAGAACTTGTTGCAGACAAGAGAGGAGATCAGGTCTGCTGGCTGCTCCTCAGAATCAGCTGTGCAGTTGCCTCATTTCCAACCACTGAGTGTTCGTGTTGAGGACACTGAAAGGAGCTGTTGTTGTGCGGCCAGACAATGAACAGTAAGCCTTGTTAATCCTGCCTCTTTTTCATGATTCACAACCACAACTAGTCCTCTTAAAGACACAATAACAAGCTGCAGGCCAGTTGATTCTCATTTCATATACGATCCTTCCTTGACAGCAACAATGGCTACTTTCACCACTGAAATGTCTTTCTTGAGTGTGATCACTGGGATCTCAGGAAAAAAGTTCAGATCAGGTTCAGAGGCAGAGCTGCGAGGCCCAGCTGGGTCTGATCACGCCCCCCTTCTTGTGTCCAATACACTCGATTCAATACAATCAAAAGAGACAAATGATACTGAATTACTGTTTGTTTGGTAGAAGATGGCAGTCTTCTTTTTCTTTGGATTAGCACTTGTTTTTGAAGTTTCATCGTCTGTGCTTATCGATCTTTTCTTTTCTTTGTTAGGCCATAGTAGCCGTTTACCGACACCTCAGCAGAGACCATAGAAAACACACCACTTCACCCCGCTTCACCCCCCTCTCTGTTCCAGCCACACCCAACATGGACCCCAACAGAAAACCGCTCACCTCTGAGGAACCAGGTTCTGAGGTTTCTTCCTGTTAAAGGGGAGTTTGTCCTTGGGAATTCTTGAATCCCTAACTTAGAATTCTTGAGTTTGGTCTAGATCTGCTCTGTTATGGATTGGCATTATTTAAATAGATACTGATTGATCGAATGATTCATTGATTTATTGGGCTTTAGGCTCATTTGGTAACAGATGGTGACTTAACAGGCAGCCGGATTGTGGCAGAATATAATAGAAATACTTCTCCTCACTTCTTCTTTAAAAGAAATATTTGATACTGAACTATTGTGAACATTTTCTATTTTTCAATAAAGATGAAGCAGTTTTTGGACATATTTGTGTCTAAGCCTCTGGGTGGACACATGTCACTGCAGTGGTTGATTGACATCTGAGAGCCAGCATTGCCGGCAGATGAACTGTCAATTTCCATGGGGAGTGACTAACAGGAGCACATCATAGCCCTGCATGGTCTACAAACATTCAAACAAGACCCTTTTCCCCATTTTTCAACAAGCCTGCACAGTGTTGGTTATGTCCTGTTAGTGATCTAATCTGCCTCTTCATGCAATGGCATGACCCAGTCTGGGGTTGCTAGCTTCCACTTGAGTCCCAATAGATGTGACATGTTGAGCCATGCTTTCAGTGAGGGGGGAGCTCAGACATACAGCAGTCACAGTTCACAGGTGGGATCTATATGAGATAACTAAGGTGGATTAGATGGTGTCGATATGGATGATAAATGCAGCCATGGAATAGGAAAAAGAAAAGTTAGGTTGGAGCCTGTAGTGATTTAAAAGTTTGATTAAAAGGAAATGACAGTAAACACTTTCCTAATGAGAGCATGACCTCAGTCCTTAGTGTCACACCTTCAATACAGCATGAATAATAAATGATGGTTTCATTTAGAGTAAAATAGGCAATAAATCAGGCTATGCTCTTAAGGTGGGACTACCTCATGATTGACAAATCAGAGGTGGATCATGCCTTAGCCTGACCAATCAGAGATGAGGGAAAACAGTTGACACTGTGTCACTTCTGGCTCCAAAATCAAGATGGCAATAGCCGTTAAACAAAGATGGTGATTTTGAAAATGGTTAACTCGATGCTTCAAACATTAAATGTTTTGGGGCAGGATGCATCACATCTGTGCCTGAAAGAAGCTGCAGTAAGTTGGGACTTCAGTGTTGTGTTCATCTCACTGAGAAGAGAAGAAGGGAGAAAGAAGTAGGTCTAGCTAGTGCTGGCTGTCTCTGTTACATGGGTCCAGTTGTGGTGATGGCAAAAGACAAGACCAAGCGGAATGTCAGCATTCCAAACGCTACCCTGTGAGTCGGATCCCTGCACACAGTAATAACGCACAGAGTCATGGAGACACATACAGATGACTGGAACAGCAGCAGCTGAGGTTAACTGCCTGTGAGGCTTTTAAACTGAAGAGGTACAACAAATCACTTTTAGTATATATGAATACAGATACACTATTAGTACACATATTGGTCCAATCCAATTACAGTACTGACATTTCCAGTTGGAACCAAAAGTTCACACCCACAGGAAAACACAAATGTGGGAGAGCTATCACAGCAGAAAAATAAATAAACCTTTACTTCTTCTTTTTGATAATTGCAGTTTTGACCAAATACAAAACTACAAACAAAAACCAGCAAGCTATACAGTGAAGTGATTAATAAATGTGGATGCTGTAATTAAGCCTTACTTCCTTTGCTCTGGTTCAACTTGACTTTGAATATACCGATTGGACAATTAAAAACTGAGGAAGTGAAACATAAGTTTTGTAAGACATTAAAATGACATAAACGAGAATGAAGATATACCGACATTAAAAGGAGTTCATACAAGATCAGCGATGTTGCTTTCTGTGTTTAGGTTCGTCACTCAGTGAACATTTCATGTCTAGATATTTCAAATACTATATGTGAACTGTCACTTTAACGGTGGACATCTGCGATGCACAAGGCTAAAAGCAGCAGACCAACCCCAGAGTAACACTGCTGCTACACAGTGGGGACACACAGCTAACAGAGGTCACACACACACACACACACACACACACACACACACACACACACACACACTGACGCTGACTACCATCCACAGAGCAAATGAACAAGTCAGACACACAGACACACACACACAGGTGAAGAAGACAGCGTATCTACAGTATGTAGGGCTCAGTCTAATGGTTCGGTCTACAACACATTAGAAAACAGTAAAGTACATCCAACAGCCTAAGGTGACCTCACCAAATGTTTTGATTTGTCCAACAAATAGTCAAAAACTGAATAACATTCAATTCATCAGAATGCAAAACCAATATTATTTTCACAGTTGTCAACCTGGAACAATCAAATTGCTGGAAATTTTGCTCAAAAATGGCTTGAATCATTTGTCAGTTATCAAAGCAGTTGCCTATTAGTTTTCTGTTGGTCAGCTACTTGATAAAGTGGCAATTACTTGTTGTAACTGTAATAGAAAGTAAAGTCTACAGCATCATTTGTAAATTGTATTGTAGATTCATCGTAGTTATTAAGACACAGACTCACAGTAATTGACAGACTCTCAAGACCTTTGTTATTCTGACATGAATTCCTGTGAGTCGATATCTGTTTCAATTACTTCAGGCTTAATTAGAGATCTCTCTTCATTCTCTGCTTTTTACATCCCGGCTTTATAACGATTTAAAGCTGTTTCTTTTAAAAATACCTTATTTTCAGAGTCTCACTCTCAAAGCAGGTCTGCCTGTGTCATCAGTGTCATCAGTGTCATCAGTGTCATCAGTGTCATCAGTGTCATCAGTGTCCGGCTCTTTCTAGGGTCGCCAGCAAGAAATGTGGTCCAGCAACAAGAAATAATGACCCAGTGCTTCAGAGCATTTGATGGCCAAACTCATCACCAATTCATCATAGCACTGCCAAGACCCAGTCAGACTGACAATATACAGTTTCTGAAAAAATGAGATATCTTCTTTTTATTCCATGAATTTTTCTTCCTCGTCAGAACCTGGTGCCTACATTACCAACAATGCAATGCACTGAGATATCTTAAGTATTCAATATAATGGTAAATACAAAGACACTGAGTGCTTAAAATAATGCGTGAACAAGTATAGGCTAAAACACGGGGCTCAGACTGTCAGTATCAACATTTTGAAAAACATTTTTCCTTTATAACCACACCTGTGACTGCAAGGGGCCACAAGAACCCAAAAAAGTGTCACAGACGACCGTCAGTTTGTCCACAGTTTTTCATCTGTACACAAACATTTTTCATTTGAGGGCGTTAATGCAAAAACATGAGTCAGCCTCATCTTCTGCCCTGAGACTGAGAGTACACAGGGCCTGTCTCTCCTCCGGCTAATCACTCAGACTGGAGTTCATGACAGCCTCAAGTGCTGACTGCAACGTTGCGTTAATTAAAATCCGTCCACCAGTCCAGAATTACTTAACATAATTATCAAATTCATTTTGGTTTTCATCTCCGGCTATCATTTAATCCCACTGTAGGTGAGACACTGCCACAACAGACTGTGTGTCTGGGCTCACTGTTTGATGAAACAAAAGCAGCCGATGGTTCTGTCGAGAGTGAAAGCGCCGACAAACACCCAGACACTCTCTGCAGGACACAGTCTTATTTTCCTAACTGTGCTGTAGAGGAGGAGACACCTGGTGCTCATGCTAACGACTGAGGATGAGAGATCTTTCATTTCCTGCTGACGCTCCATTCACACAGCAGTGGGAATCCTCTCTCCCAATGTGTCCTGCTACAAAGTCATTTTTCTACCATCTGCTCCCATCGGGACGTGTTTTATAGCAGCTCTGGAGTAGACTGAGCAGTAGAGTGATCAGCTTTACTGTGAAAGCCTTTTCATCCTTTTAGAGTCACTGTATATGAATATGTTTGTAATGTAATATTGTATCATCTTCTGACTGATGACTTCTAGCTGATTTCATAGAATTTTAAACATGTTATTGTTTAAGACCAGTCAAATGTGAAGCCTACACAAAGCACAGGTGAAGTTGTTTCATACACATCACATCAGGCGACCATGAACTCACTTACATTGATCAAATAGAAATCTTAATGTCCGTCATGGCAGCATGGTGGTGCTGTGGTTAGCACTGTTGCCTCACAGTGGGTTCGAATCCCGGTTTGAACCCGGGGTGTTTCTGTGTGGAGTTTGCATGTTCTCCCCATGCTAGCGTGGGTTCTCTCCGGGTACTCCGGCTTCCTCCCACAATCCAAAGACATGCACATTAGGTTCATTGGTAACTCTAAATTGCCCGTAGGTGTGAGTGTGAGAGTCTCTGTATGTGGCCCTGCGATTGGCTGGAAACCTACAAAGCCATGATAAGACATTCTTTCTCTTTAATTTCCAAACTTGATGTAACACTTGGTATTTTTTCCACTTCTCTCTTGGTAGAGGGCTAACATGGCGGTGTGCTGATTAAGTGGTCCTGTTGTCACGGCCACCTGCTCATTTGTCTGGTAGATTGATTACAAAGTGTTGGGGGGCAGATCCCCGAAGGAGAGGATGTGGAGAGGAGGAGGAAAGACAAATGAGTTGATTTTCAGTATTTTGGTTTAGCTTCTGTCTTCACGTTACTATAACTGAGATCAACAGTGAGCTTCTTGCCATCAGAGATGCACCAGATGGGAATGTAGCTCAAGTGAGTGCACATGGCAGCAGATGAATGAGTCGACTAAAGAGGCGAGTCAAGCCTTCAGTTCATGTTGTGGCCTGTTAGTGGCTGGTGTGGTCGGACCACTGTTCACACTGCGGGTGACAAAGTCAAGTCATACAAGACGCTAATGTTAGCTTCTGCATCTCTGTGTACGGTGCAGTGCACACAGGGATGCTATGGGGCGGAGAAATATGATGTTTGTCAATTAAAATGGTACACAAGCCCATAATAACATAATCATGTCAACGAGTGCCAACAGTTCAACTGTGACTGTGTCCATGTAGCCGGCCATGCTTGTGCATGCTCGTGGTATTGTTGCTTGTGGTGTGAACACAACAGCAGGCTGCTCATCACAGCTCACTTCTTTCTAACTCCCTAGCAGCAGGTTCGTTTTATTCCCAAACCAGTAGGCCGAACACCTGTGGACACTCTAATGTGTTCGCTCATATTGTTAAAGTTAAAACTGCTGTCCCTAAAGGCTGTATCGCATCGCTGCGTGGGAATCGCCCCGACAACTGCCTAACTGAAAGGCAACTGCAGACCTACTGTACAGGAGTCTGTAATATTGCACCATTTCAACCAGCTTGCAAATCAAATCAAAACCCACCCATTGAGTGGTGGGACACCAGCATTATCACCAGGGATGTGCTGTCAGCTCCTTCATTGCTCTTTTTGACCCACAAAGCTTGCCTCCTTTGCTGTGATCGGCCAAACTCGGGCAGTTACTGAATATTTTGCTGTGCCGCCCAAAGCTCAGCACTGTGGTGAACTTTGGGGCGCACAGCAAAATCTGTGTGTGTTCACGTGAGCAGCAGCTGCGCCGTCCCCCTAACGCTGTGACTCAAACTGATGACGTCCCCTCATTGAAGTGACAGGAGGCGGTGAGTTAACGTACGGTGGTGTGAAAGGCACTTAAGTGATTCCCCATTGGTTTACACTTGGGGATGATCAATCTATGTTACCCCAGGAAATAAAAGACATTTAATTACGGAGGCAGATGAGGATTTGCAGGTTGAATGGAGTGCTTTGCATTCATTATATATCCAATTTAGAAAGCAGCTTTAAAAAGCCTGAGGATAATCCTTTCCTGGCTGTACATACAGAGCTACATATGGATTAGTTGTTTATAGTTCTCAGCACTGCTTTGCATATTATGTCAAGCTGCTGTAAATTTAAAATCCATCAAAATTTCCATTTTCATTTGGCTGCAGACTTTCAAAATGAGGTCTCTACATAATGCAGGTGCTGCGCGGTGGATAATTAAAAATTACAGTCACAGCTCAAAGATAAAAGTTTAAATGTAGACTCATCGAGTAACATTTATCTGTATGATCGGTGCTGAAAGTCACACTGAAAGAAACGCAGACAAAACTACGATTTACGAGCTTATGCATAAAGATGTGACAGTAAGCGGGAAACAAAACGGCAAAGAGAGATGCTAGAGGTGACCCAGAAGGAGCTGATTTCATCAACAGTGTCCATTTGAGGGTGAGAAAGTAAAGAGACAGAGACATCAGTGGATTTTTCCATGGCAGCAAACGGGGCAGCAGACGATGACACATTGGTGACACACTGAGATGTTAACGAAAGAGGCAGGCTCACACACACACACACACACGCACACACACACAGGGGGACACTCACCAGGCCTGAGGTTTCCTCTTCAGCAGGCCCTGTCTCCTCCACTGAGAGTGGGGGCTGAGATGGTAGGTCAGCTGCCGACAAACCTTCTCCATCGCTCCCAGAGAGTCCCCCTCCTATTGGACACACACAGACAGACCCAGACCATCAGCTCAGTTACACAGGACTGTCAGGTGATGAGAAGAACCCTCTGGTGGACATGTCGCAGGCAGTCAGCACTACAGTCAGCTGTACATATAAACAGAATCTGAAAAATAATCATGGGGAGTACACCTCAAAATACCAGCACGCACCCTCACTTTGTGGATAGATGTTAGATCCATTTTATGAATTATACTTGAAACAATATGTGGAATAATATGAGACATTATTAAAATGAAACTCATTACTATGAAATGGTATTTTATCATTTCATCATTTTATAAGCTAGATATTTTAATTTCTAGATGTCCTCCAAAATTCAGGCATTTTCCCTATAATACTTACACTTCATGTGAAGTTACTAAGTTGTCAATAAAACCAATTTAAAAACATTTCATAACAATTATTACAATAATTGTTGGCTCACTCATTTATTTTAGACAACATGAATATTTACAGAATGTATTTTTAGGGTTCCACACAAAACAAAGCTACAAGGAGAGTGAATATTTAACTTCCATTCATCAGGTTGCCAGAAAACCAAATGAATGTTAATATTTCTGTCTGCTGTGAAACGGAATTGCAAATGTTTGCCACTATGTTTGCGAGAACAACTTATTGACAAGTGACAAGGTGCTAGCAGTGCATGTGTCAGCTTGTTTCGAAGCTTTTGTGAACAGATAATGAAAATGAGCACCAGCATGGATTACTGTTACTCCTACATCTGGAAACAAGTCTGCCATCCCAGACCAGTCACTTGTAGCTATAACATGATCTTACCCCATCACACTAACGTTTTTGTAGCTGCACCAACATCAGCTGTAACTGCCTACATGTGCAGTTTGCTGTTTAACACAGACATTTTTACAGTAACATTGGAAAACCCTTTTGTTTAACCAGAAAACCAGCCGTTACATCGCTCTCTTCAAAGTCACCAGACTCCACTGAGAAAAGCAGTAATTTAACCTCACAGAACACACGAGTTGCTGGTCCACCGCTGCCTCGGTTAGTTTGTTTGCGTTAATGTGTGACTTTTATGTTTTAAACAGTTAGTATGGTTCCAAACGAATCCTTTGAAACACCAGAGTCACACAAACTCCTGTGTTCTGTGAGGTTAAATTGCTGTTTTTGCCAAAGGAGTCTGGTGGCTTTGGATTCAGCCATATAGCAGCTGTTTCTGTTTAGAAATAGGTGACAGGTACGTATTGTGTATACAGGAACATATAGAGCTTAACTGTTATCACAGTTGAACACACGAGGGAGTGGGAAGGGGAGCAGAAATGTCCTGTTGGACACGACGTTATCACAGAATAAGACAGAGCAGTGAAGTGTTACAGCAGCAACAGACAGCAGAAAGACTGAAGAATATAATTAAAGGATTTAAGGTCCACTGGAGCAAAGAAATAACAAACACACCTGTCAAATTCTTGATATGACAGGACACACACACACACACATACACACACACTCACACAATGTGAGGCTGGTGAATTGATGACTGTGTAGCGTGCTGATTGGCTGTCTCCATAATCGCTCCCTTTGCTACCTGGTGTGCCATATTATTATTCACTTTGTACCCTTTCAATTGAGTGCCTCAATTTACAGAACACTTAAACATTCAACATTCTGAAATGAAAAATATCATGTAGAAAGCATGTGCACGACTCTCCAACCATGAAATGAATGGCCTCAGCAGCTCAGATGACTGACGTGTAAATTACAGTCGTGTGAAACTACATCTGTTGGCTGTGACACAAAGCAAAGATGAATCAGACATGTTTGACGTCTCATTTCACCACTCGGCATAAAAGACACTCCAGAGTTTTTATCACATATAGGTAGCAGCCAGGTAAGAGGCACCGAGCTGGTGACACACCGCTTCATCTCTACCATCTGCCTCAACGTCACCACAACCCTACACTGTAGCCTGAGCTTTCACCCAGATTAAGATGCATTTATTCAGGTGGTGAGTCAGGTGTGCAGGTCCCCAGAATCCAGTTAAAATCAGTTGGTGAGGGGAAGAAGAGCTATCAACAGACATCAAGGGTTCAGGTGTGTGTGTGTGTGTGTGTATTTTGGGTGGGCTTGGTGAAACACTGAAGGGCAGAAAATGGATAGTAAAGCAGAAAAAAAACATTTTCAAGCAGACAGGGTATGTGAAAGCGAATGAATGGAGAGCCAGAGGGGAGCAGAGAAGGAGGTCTTTCACTTCCCGGCTTCTTGTTTTTCTAACTGAATGAAGCTTCAAGGTTTCCAGCGGATAAACTGCGAACACTTGTAAATGCATCTGTGAGGTCAAGCATTACAACAAAGTTGATGACACATATAATTTGTTGAATAAATTTCCGTTTGGAGATTCACAGTGAAAGAATACATTTACATCTTTTCTTTTTTCACTTCTCTTGTCTCAGGGCGGCCCTGCAGCTCTGCCAACTATTTTAACAGTATAATCCAGACACTAAATAAATCATTTACATATGAAATAGTCTTGGCCCCAAAAGAAGACCAAGACATATCAGATAAGTAAGTAAGGAGAGTTGACTGGCTGGTTGATGGCGGAGGATTTGGTGTCAAAGCGAAAAGAAAACGCCATTATTTGGGAATTTCTTGGATTTAAGGTGAAAAAAATTCAAATTTTCATAATTCCTGAACCAGAAAACATAGAAAAACACACTACACACCTACCTTTGGCAGGAGTTATATTTGCGGCTGGTGATTCCAGTGATGAATGATCAGATGTATATCTTTTAAGTACTAATCAGTGTTTGTATGATAAAGGTGTTTAAAATGACTATGTGTAATGTGGAAGTGATAAACCCTGAACTCTGCACTTCTCCTCAGTATTTCAGCATCATTACGCTCAGAGTGTTGGGTTTACACTGTACACTACCTACATGGCACCAGAGAGACGGCGTTAGTGACTGACTGGTGAGCGCAGTGGAGTATTTAGCTTAGGAGTCAGAAGCTGGTGGAGACTAAACAAGGAGCTGGATGAGAGGGAATATTTCACTTAGCTTCATCAACCTGGAACCTTGTAACAGTGCTAATGACCATGCTGCCCCTTCATTAAATCAGCTTTAACGTTAGGAGTGGTGGCTGATAAAGCTTAATATCAGTGGGGTTTAAATTCTAAAGGCAAGACAGTTTACTTAAATGGGAACTCCAGTCTTTTAAAACCTGGGATCTATTTCTAAATATGTTGGGTTTGGAATGACTGAGGGGCACAAAAAAGTTCTGGAATTGGTGCTCAACCAAAGAACATCCTCCTCCATCCTCTCTGCACACTATGTAAACAGACATAACAGAAGCTTACCCTCCCTGTAGATTCAGTTGTACATATTTACTTTTGTGATATATTATCATATGAACACATGATGTTCACACATATTCATTTTCATTACACGTCATCCTCATCTTATGTTATCAAATTCATCTTTTTCGGTTTTCTTTTTTTACTTGTCCTGATACCTGCAGTGAAATAAATTCCGTGTGCATATACTTGGTGAACTGAGTGTCTTATTCTCATGTCATGTTCTGCAATCCAATAACGTCTGTCTGCTAGTTTCCTTTAAAGGTTGAGAGAGTCCTGCCTGATGAAAACCTTTTAGAAGACACTGGATAACCTCAGACATGCATGGATGTCAAGCTAAAAATACAACAGCCTGGCTGCAGAAACTGTGATGTTTTGGAGATGCAAGGTTTCCATTATACGGACATATATTCCTCTAAAGAAATGATCATATAATTGGAATTTGTAGTTTTTTAAAGATCGATATCTAACAACTTTAGTTATTATTTTGTATTTTAGATGAAAAAGATGTCAGACCTAAGTTGCTGTGGTTCTTGCTGATGTGTGTAGTCTCACTTGAGTTGCACTGCTGCTGTGTTTGGTCCGACCCTCTTGGTGATGAAAGTTAAGAAAGGTCTCATCGTGTCAATAAAGCCTCATGAGCTGAACTGTGTTGGAGTGACTGAGGGAGCGCAGGTCGATGAGAGCAGCAGCTGCAGCAGCTGGCTGGAGCTTCGTGGCTTCACCGTGGCCTTTTCTACATTTCACAGCAGCCAGCTCTCACTCTCTCTCTCACCCCCCCACCCCCTCCCCTCTTCTCTCTGTCTTGCCATCGCTCTCTAAGGTTCTCTTTAGCTCATCTATTTTTCTCTCTCCATCTTTCTCTGTTGTCCTGCCTCCCTCTCTCTTCCTCCCCTCCTCTCCCTTGTTACATTATTGCCACAGAACACATCTATGAATCTTTCGTGTCTCCAGAGAACCGATGACCTCTCCTCTCGCTCCCTCTCTGTCCATCTGTCTCCATCTCTCTGTCTTATTTATCTGTTTGCTTCATCTCTATTCCTTCCCCTCAGGCTAGCCTGCTGATAAAGTTAGTTTGCACAATACAAATGGAACCATCACTTTAGTCCTATTTTTCAGCACATGCCCTGCATGCTCTGGTAAATTACTGCAGAACCATCCCTCCGTTCTGCAGATGAATTGTTCGGATAATTAAATTCTATTGCTTGTCAGCGGTGAAGAGGTGCAGGGAAAGACCTTGCTCAGGAAGGAGTCACTGCATGTGCTCTGCAGAGGCGTAGATGTCACAGAGGACACTGGTATCTGCTGTACCAGCTGGACATGGTTTGGGTGCACTATCACAAAATGACTGGTTGTTTTTTTGCCAAGTAAACCTCATAGACAGACACACACACAAATGAGCTATTAATTAGAAGAAAATAAATAGTTCTTCTTTTGCATACAGTTTTGCTCATCTTTCACCTGAAAGATATGACTGTAGAAGTACACCATTGGAACATTTGACCATAGTGGAATTTATTTTGCTGGCACAGACGATGATCAGCAATCAGTGGATCCTGCTTCCTGCAGGGACTGCTCAGCGTTAACTAACGATATAGTATACTGTATTATGGGGTACTATTATATTCCGGAGAATGAATAGAATAGCCAGATGGTCATGTTTGGTCATAATTATATCTAGTACAATTGTCTGTATTTAAATGATAGGTAACGCTATGGGACATTTTCTGACAGCTGGTAAACATATATATTGTCTCACAACACTTTCCATGAGTACATTTTATTTCTATGTATTATTTAAGACCCAAATGTTAACCCAAAGGCAACTAATGATGATAATAAATAATGATACATGTTCATTTGTCACTTTTTGTCTGACATAGCATGACATGGGTCAGTGTAGGCGGGGCTGAAGTGTCAAGCTCCGCCTTCCCGCTGACCACAGCTGGTTCTACTTGGAAACGTGGAAGAATGGCAGGCAGATGTGAGCTAGTTTTATTAGGTAAGCTGGAAATGAATGAGAACAACAGGATGAGCGTGTGCTTCCAAAGAAGCACTGTATTTTGGCATAATCATGTTAAGTATGAAGTTTCTATAGATGCTTTTATATTCTCCTCTGATGTGAAGCGGGGTCGTTGGAATCCATTCTAACTGTTGCTGTTGCTGTCCGATACCCAAAACAGGTTATATGGACAGTAAATGTGCTTTCATTTAGTTTTTCGGCCACTTGAGGGCAGCTGTAACCACCGCACTGACATGTAATTACCTTCTAAAGGTGCCGCACAGCAACATTAACATTTCTTTGGAGTTGTTGGCCACCTGACAAAGATGGTCCAATATTCACTCTCATTCTAGCTCTAGTTTGATTTACCACCTTCTGAGGGAAATATCTTTAGCTGCTAAATGTTTAGAAGTAAAAAACTAACAGTTTCTTTTGATAAAAGGTCACTGTCAAGATTAAAGCACAAGCTGACAAAAAACAAAATGCATGAGTCAAATAGGACTTACATGTCCATTGTCTAGAAGTGGACACAATTTCAGAGTAAAACCAAACTAGATGTAACAATAATAAAATGACTAAATATAACTGAAACCAGTTCACTGCCAAATGCAAAATTTAACACTTCTGTCAGCACTTGTTAATCTTCAAATCTGGACAAAGTGACCCAACAAAACCAGACTTTTCTTCTTGCCAGTAACAAGAAGAACAGCAAGTGAAATATTTTACTGCACAGCTTTTTCTCAGTTGATAAGTGCTGTTTCTGTCCTGCCAAAAGTACAGTCAAAAATGGACAAACACTGAATCCTGATTAAATCTATGGAATTATTTGGGCATGACAATCATCAAATTAGAAGGTAAGGTTTAAAAAAATGGCAGTTTTGGTGAGTAGTCTTCAATAAGATGCTTCTCATAACCACAGGACAGCCTCTGATAGGTCACGTAAGACTGAAGAGCTTCAACACAGACACCACGATGGATAGGCTGCTAACTGACACACTGTGTGTGTGTGTGTGTGTGTGTGTGTGGCCCCTGTCTGGCACCAAAATCGTGGTGATTTACGAGTAAACGATAACTTAGGAGTATTCCTCTTTCATCACATCTATTCATCCAAATCCTTCATATCTCCTCCTGTAAATTACATCTCTCACTGGCTCGATTTCAAGCATTGAAGTGGGATTTCAATATGAGTTTGTCAATAATAACTCTGAGTGAGAAAGAGAGAACCTGAGTACTGACAATATCCTGACTGTCCTGACCATCACATGGTGTACTGAGCCACTCTTTGTGCGTTAGCTTATGTCCAACCTGACTTCACCCTCAGAGATAATATAACTGTTCATTACTTAAAATACTTTTTCTATTTCCTCTTTGTTTCTGAGGTACATTCAAGGTTTATTTTGTTCACTTTATCTTAGCCTGAGGTGAAAATGTCAAGTTTGGTTTAACACTTTGAACATACTGTATCTTCTGATTTACTTGCAGCTATCTATTGGAAAGAGGGGCTTGTTTGACTATGTGAATATAGATACTGGTATGAGAACAGCTTGGGAAACACTGTATGTTGTAGGAAGACATATGGAGGAGTGGGCAGATATTTGTTAGTGGTGCCTGTTGCCTCACAGTGTTACATAGGAAATGGGAATATTGTAGAACTGAGTGTGATCTGTGAGAAGTCCATTATGGTCTATAAATGTTACAAACTCTGCGACTGCACTTTCAGATGCATGCTGGGAGACACAGTTCCATGTTTTAACTGCTTCGTTAGTTCGACAAGCTGAGAGAGGCTGGCTACATTCTCCAAGTTTACTATAATAAAGGATTGTCACCCAAAATATCTGTTTTCAATCAGCTTTGGGTGATAATTGGGCTCTGTGACATGGAGGAATAAGCTCTGGCTGTGGATGCACAGACAATACTTGTGAAATTAATGTTGTCTCTTTCTGGGAGTTCTTGATAACAACAGTAAAAAGGGACAAAAAGATACAATAACCCTCACTAGCTTAAACTGACTAGTCCTACTGGGGGCCTGTTGTACGTAGCCAGCTTGGGATCATATTGATGTGGAAACAGATTAGAAACTGTGCGTATGAATTCATCTTCATGATCTCAGCCCTGCCAGAAGTTAACTAACAGGAATAATATGTATAAACCACTGGCTACTTACTCTGCAGTAGTAATGATGGTGATCTATCACTGGGGGGCTCTAACTGTCTTATCTTGCATCGTGTATGTAATGTAACTTAAGTTATGTCAAGTCTGTAGTGTAATTTCACCTCTGTAGCCAAGAGACGTATTTCAACCCCAACCATCATCTTTCCCAAGACCTAACCACATACTTTTAGTGCTGCAGCCTAACCAGACTGCAACATTTTCACAATGTTAACTTGTGTCACATGTGCATCATAATTCATGTGCTTGCCTGTGGCTGGTCTCCTGTTCTGTTCTGTTCTGTGTTAGTGTGAGGATGTGTGCACATGACCCTCAGAGTGATGACGGCACTCCTGATGAAGGGGTTAATATGCATTGGTCATGGCTTGCCTGGTAATTTGAGGAGCCAAATAATCAAATAAAATAAAAGAATAAATAACTTGTTTTTTAACGTATTGTTGCAGCTCTTAGAATATCTTTAAAACTCCACACTCTTTAATACTGAACAATATTCTTATCCACTATTTGAAGTAGTTCTATCTGATATTTTGCAGCCTGGCAAAACAAAGAAAGACATAAAATAATCAATAAAATAATTGATGCTTCTTAATGAAATCAGATGCCTTATATGAGCTGGTGCTGACTGGCTCATATCGGACATGGAATGAACGGTCAGCATCAGCAGGGTCGAACACGCGCAGACACACGCTCTGGTGGATTCACACTGACGGAGTGACGGAGTGACAGAGTGACGAAGACGATGAGTGAGAAGCAGAGATGGCTTCAGAGCTGCAGAGAGGAGGCAGAAGAGGTGTGAAACGGAAGAATGAAAAGATACAAGGAAGAGAGGTGGAGAGAGACAAAATAAGATGGTAAAGATAGAGATTGAATCCCAGCAGCTGCAGTGACAAAGCGGTGAGGCTTTTAGCGCAGTAAGTATAGATTCACAAACCACCCTGCTAAGCTGGAGCCACACTGCAATGAATAGACCTTTCACACTCCCTACGGGGGCTGCTGTGCACGATGTGTGTGCGTGACGGAGGGAAAGCGAAAGGGAGAAACTGTGTATAAGCATGTTTCTGTGTGTGCACACAGCAGCAGAGAGTGACGATTAGTGACTTAACAGGATGTGTTGAACCTAAATTTAGAAATCCTGGATCTTCTCTTCCAAAAGATAACCACCTCAGGTCTGAGCTGCAAAACAGACTGCACTTAGGAGCTGGTGATCAAACGGCCGATATTCCGATTAGCGGACAGCCTGCTCTACCTCGGAGCCACGATTTATTGTGATAATATTAATTTCCCCTTCAGCCTCACATCAGGTGACATCACTGACCCACTACATTGTGGGACAAGTCATGATGGCCTCTCCCCCACCTCAGCAGTGTCCTTGGACTAAACTGGTGTGGTCATGCAGGCGACCAGAGGGAGAAAAGAAAGTCAGTGTGCTTTAAGTTTTCTTTCTTTTCTTCCTCTCATCCAACAATGGAAGCCGCAGAGTTCACTGATTGCTCTCCTACAGATTTATTTGCACACTGCTAATGCAAAGTTCTGTCTCCCGCTGCCTCATATTACTTTTGAACCAGAGGGAGGCTTTTATTGTGAAGCAGTTACAGGAAATGAACAATTACGTGTCATCTTAGCCATCTAGGATATCACTCCCTGGTGACTACTATAAGGCACTATAGCATCTGCACTATATCATACACAATGGAACAAACAGAGCAGTCTCCACAGCGTGAACATTACTTTCTGCGAACAATCCCAAGATGCAAAAGTCAGAGCTGATGCGAAATGACTGTAAATCATAAATGTTCAAAATCTCAGTTTAGCACTCACTGCAGAGTAAAGCACTGAGAGCGGGTTATACAGGGATCAATGAGCAGACGAGGCCGTGATGTCACACTCAGATCAGCTGCTGTATGAGGGCCACATCCACTGATGAAGGCCACAAGCTGAGCAGCACTGGTGTCACAGGACAGGTGTTCTTTGTAGTAAAGACTTTTCTCACAGACAGTTTCTGTGGGGAAAACAAGAACCGATGAGGGAATAATGGACACAAAAATACTATAATGGTATAATTTTACTACTAATATAAATAAGAATGATCACTGTTTCGGGTGCACAGTGTTAAAGGCGTGTGCTGGCCAGGGGCCTGCGTGGTACGTCACACACACACACACACACACACACACATCTCTCTACTCTCACCTAAAAATTGCCCAAACATTGATACAAACAGGTTTTTGACTTGGTGAATTATAATTGTGACCCCCAAAGCAACGTTACTTTCCAAATGTATTTTTCTGTTTCTGTCAGAAATGGATTTTCACAGCTACTCACAGCTATTGTTCATTATAAATGCATGTTTATGGCCCAGTTTTCTCAGCAGAGCAGGGAAAGATTGCATGACAAAGCGACAGTGAGCTGGTTAGATAAAGACCTGCAGGCAAAATGTGCTTTCTATACACAAACAACACCCTTCACAATTCTGTCCCGTTGAAGGAACAGAAAAACACCCAGCGTGCATCACGACCAGGGATTCAGTGGATGACATGGACATTGGAAGTGTCATACTGTAAATGATGTCAAATCACTGCATATGTTGCATAGAACAACTTGTTTAGGTATTGAAATATAGAATATGTTGCTGCTTTTTGTGGCATATAGAGACTTTTTTCTTTGATAATGGGGGATTGTTGCTTGTTCCAGGGTCTCTTCTTATCCTTGATACTTGGAATATGGCTCAACAACTCTTTAAGCCATCCTCATTAGTTCCACTGGTACAACCCCGAGGCTTAATTGCTAATCTTATCAATCGTAACTGTTATTGCTTTAATTTTTTTCTAATGGTACATATTCATATGGGTCTTGCTGATTTATTGTGTTTTATCTACTGATATAGTAATGTATTTCACTTTTATTGCTATTTGATTGTAGTTCTGTTTGCTTTCAATGTACATACCACAGCACTACTGAAAATAAGGGCCCTTCCTCCATGTATTTTTCTGAGGTTTTACATAAGCAAATGAACGACCGAATGAATGAACCAATGAAAGAATGAATGAATGATCCAGAAATGTAGCATAACGAGGATTAACATGAATAGAATGAATGATTACATGTCTATTTAGGCAGCACCTAAACAGACATCTACTAGTCCCTTCTCTTAACTGAACAGGTTTTCAGTCTCTTTGCTCATTTGTAAAAAGGTGTATTTAATCCCCCAGCAGTTTCACTGTGTTTGCATTAATCAGACAGATTAATCAGGCTGTGAGGTGAGTATGGTTCATTTAATCAGCTCTCTGTTCTCTGGAGTATCGACTGAATCATAGGAGAGTGGACAAGGACGCCCATATATAGTCACAGTGTGCATCCTGTCACAGTGGTTTTGCAGTGGTCATGTTTGCTGATCCCTTCATGTGCACATTAAAAATCACTGCACAATGTAACAGCACGACTTAAAAACAGCAGCATCCACAGCTGCAGCTGTACAAAATAAGTGAAGCACACAGTGCGGAAAATGGGCAGCAAACAACATCCTTAAAACATGTTCCCTCTGCACAAATGTGGTGTCATCAGCCGCCTGAAGGCAGAACAGGTTGTGTGTGTTGGGTGTGAGGGGTCTCTGAGAATACGCTTGTGCTTTTATGGCACTGCATGCTGATGGAAATGTCCTCTTCGGAGGGAAGCTGTCAACCAATGTGTCTTTGTGGGTTTGCACTGATGAACACAACTCTAGTGACTTAAATCCACTTCAGTAGTTAATACTTAGACATATAATCACTTCATTATCATTGATTGTGAGTGTATAGTGTGACTTAAGAGAACATTTAGTACATTAAAAAATAAATGAATGAAATATCCATAATCCATCTGTAAGACTTCCTCATGCTCAGTGTCTCCTTCCCTCTGCTCTGTGCTGGGAGGGTTTCACGTAAATTAAAGAGGCTCTTCTCAATGTTTTCACACAAACAACAGATCAGATGACCATGTTTAATGTGAAAGGTGGCGCTTGTAGTGACAAACCTACAGAGAATCATCACCTGACTCTGCAGTTCCCCTCAGCTCTGCAGACGTGTCGGTCTACTAAAAGGCTCTACAACACTCTGTGCCCTACTTTCCCGGCACCTAACGGCAGACAGACACAATTAGCATCCAGCCGGTCAACATAGTGGAGCGTGTAGCAGCCACAGAGGCGGATGTGATACTGGTCGGATAATCTTATGGTTACCAGATACATGACTCCAGATCGATGCTAATGTAGCTCAACACGTTAGCAGTATTAACTTAAGGGTGATAATATGTCAATATTGTTTTGCTGCCCCCACGTGGCAAAAAAAATCGATTCATGTAGTTTTAAGTTAATGCAAGTAAAATATTTCAACCTAAAATATTTCAACCACAGCTTTAAAAAATGAAGTAGTATTATTGCCCAGAATTGCTTCTTTCAGCGCATCCGTCATTATTTAACACAAAACAATTCAAGATCTTGAAATAATAACTCTGCACATGTTCCGTTAAACAAAGCCATACGAATTATTGCGCCAAGAAAAACAAGACTTTGTCAGACTGAAAATGTAAGTGGATGATCTGACAACAGAGTGAAGTCTAACCGCTTCTTGATTTGTCATTTGCACACGTCTCGATCTACGATTTCTCCGCAGCGAGAAAAGAAATGATTATTCATAAGAGGCTTGTCATCCTGTTATCCAAAAGAAAATAATTAGTTGTCACACTTCAACATTTGTCACAGAGAAGTGATTTTGCCCAGCTACATGTTACCACAGAGCCTCACCTGCTCAGTGACAGTGTTCCAAGTACTAAATGATGCTAATTGCCGACAATATGATTGATATTTCTTCTGCAGCGCAAATTGTGCTGGAAGTAAATGTCTGACATGCATTAACATTTTATGACAGGCCATCAAAAAAGAGGCATTGAAGCCTCTAATGTCTTTGATGGAGAGTTCAGGAAAGTAAAACAGAGCAGCAATGAGACCTGTCAGACAGTACGGACGGAGCAGAACGAGGGAGAGAACGTCTCTCTCTCTCTCCCTGTCTCCCCCTCTGGTGTTTCTCTCATTCTCAGCCTCTCTCCATACACCATCATGATCTGTACACAGAATCCTTCTCTTCCATTTCCTCTGCAGCTCCGGCACATGTGCACACTCTCTGGCAGAATGTGGCTTGCACATTGATAACCTTTTTTTTTTTCAGCTCCTGCAATGCATTCTGGGACTCACAGTGTGATGATTAGGTTGTTTCATGTTTATTCATTCTTTATTTCTTTCCTACTTCTAGTGTAGTTTTAGTCAACAAAAGTTAATTAACAGAGACAATGCTGCTGGTTAGTCAAGCAGCTTCATCAAGCTCTAAAGAAGAGATGTTTTTCTGATTTGGATATTTTTTAAATTGGTTTATTTGTCCACACATCCACTTTTCACAATATCGATACGTTTTTGTTTCCAGAACCTCCCTTTTCTTTAGTTTGGGCCTCAACAGCAGGTAAAGAATGTTTTTGTCATAGTATTTGATGGTGAAATTGACATTTGCAGGGATATTTTTTCAATTTTCATGCTGGAATTGGTTTGTTTGCCAAATGACTTTAAATAACACTAATGACGCTACATCTCCAGCATCCTGTTTTCACAGGAAATATATCAAATTAAGGAGGCAAGATGGCGTTCTATGGGGTCTTGGAGAGGTCAGGGGATACTGTACACACATCACCCACACATATTAGATCAATTTGCTTATCATCTCAGATATGCATTTGTATCATTGAGATGTCATGTGGAAGTCTGGAAATAATATGATTCCGCTGCTGTGTCTTATATCTAAATGAGTTTTTACGGTAAACAGATTAAAACTGGCTCAGTGCTGCTTTAAAATGAGCTTTTAAACATAGCCAGCTCTGGGCCAACAGTGTTTCAGCACAATGCACCATGCTGCAATTACACATCAGGCCTTTTAATTCCTATCTTCATCTCCATCACTCCTCCTTTCTCCCTCCATCATTCATCCAGTATGGCTGCTGTCACGCTTTCTCCCCCTCTCTCTCCCTCAGTGGCACACTGGATGACATGAATGAACAAACACAAGGAGCAGTAGATCCCTCAAGGACACACACATCACACAACCACTTAGAGCACTTCCGTAACCTAATAGTGTCAGACAAAATGAGTCAGGAGATCATCTGATAGCAGCAGCCAAATGAATCACATTGGTGTGTGTGTGTGTGTGTGTGTGTGTGTGTGTGTGTGTGTGTGTGTGTGTGTGTGTGTGTGTGTGTGCATGAACAAGCACACGTGTGGTTACCGTTATCAGCAATATTTATTCAGTATTCCTCATGTTAAGATTATTGGAGTGAGTGTGTGTGTGTGTGTGTGTGTGTGTGTGTCCTACCGTCTTGGGGCAGTGAACATATCGTGCCAGGCTGATAATCAGGTCATGCGTGATGGGGTCAACCAGGTTCCTGAAGCTGGCGTAGCGGTACAACACGTCATCCAGAGATGTTGACTCCATGCCCAGGTCCTACACACACACACACACACACACACACACACATTAAATAACCATTATATCCTCACTTACGCGATTGTACATACAGTACTCATAGAGGCGAGGCAAGAGGATCTATTTATAAACCACATTTCATGCACATGGGAGAATTCAATATGGCTTCACGTACACACTACATATTGTTTCCTTTATAAGCTAATACAGAAAGGCACATTTACTGTACACATACACATAAATGTGTGTGAGTGCAAGAAACACTTGAAAGGCTTTTACATTTTCTACGCTGCTTTGTAAACTCGCTGACCCCCCTGAGCATTCCATGAAAGCCTGTTGCTCTGCTTCCCTGCTGGTGACTGTCTGCTTGCTGGTGAGGGGAAATCAAAATTTGTCACATCTCAGGCTCCATCAAAGCTGACGATGCATAAACCCGTTAGCAGAGCTTCACGCATGAACAGCGGTCTTGTTGAATCTTGAAAAGTCAACATGAATGACACGTCTACTGAAAAAGAAATTCAGGTATTTTAAGGAGCATTAAAAAAGCTGCTGTCACCAGCGCTGGCAGTACATCTTCAACCTGAAGCCAGACTTATTTCATTTAAACAAGACTACAAGTCTGAAGCACCGTTAGCGCCCCCTATAAGCTGTAGTGTTCCTTCGTACCACAAAGTGTCGGACACAATGATTGATGTGACAGGCAGCTATTATGCTCCTCCAGCCTTACAGGACAAAACGTGAATGTGAGTGTGGGAGTAAAGGAAAGGTCACGGGTTCCCTCGGTAGCATGAATGTGTTGATTTCATGGTGCCTATCAAATGGTAAATGGTCTGCATTTGTATAGCGCCTTTCTAGTTATTTCAACTACTCAAAGCACTTTACATGACATCCTCATTCACCCATTCACACATCATTCATACAGGAGGAATGTAATTTGGAGGAGACTATTCTTTCATACTCATTCACACACTGAAGCCATGCTAAAATACAGGTAGAAAACGTATCCCACAGAAAGCGTTACCAACTGACATTCGTCCTCTATGGACCGTGTGCACGCTCAAGGCTTCAGCTTCAGCCATGCTAGCAGCCGGGCTCTATGGGTGGATCACTCTCTCTCACACTCACTCTATGGATCACTCTTGAAATATCTAATGGATGGGCCAAAACTACTGCACAGACACCTGTGGTTTCCACACGATGAATTCTAATATTTCTATGACTTTTATCTAGCGCCTTCATCAGGTCAAAATGAAAAATGTGTCCACTGCTTTGGTTTATAACAAATGACCTAAAGACACTCCTAAAAGCCTGGCTGTACTTTGCGTTTAGTGCTAATTACCAAGTGTTAGCATGGTAACACACTAAACTAAGAAGGTGGGCGAGGTAAGCGCTATGCTGTCTAAACATCTGCACGTTACCATGGAGATTTTCTCGACACCAGCTATAACGCACTTGTTGGTCATGCTGCGCACACTTCAGGCCAAACCCCAACAGCTTCCATCTGTGGCAGTAAGATGTTAATAAGATGCAATACAATAATACCAACACAACCATTTTAGCTCATTTAAAAGAAGCTATATACTATTTATTTGTCTGGTTTCACAAATACGTAACAATAAAAGTAGCAAATTTATGGGATTTATCTGACCGTCAGCACTTCATATGACCGTCTTGTTCAGACTTGCAGACTTACAGATTTGCAACAAGACAAGTTGAAACTTGCAGCTTCTTTCAGTGCACCAGTCTGCAGCGTTCTGAAACCTGCCAGTTTGCACCAGTGCAGCTAGATGAGACGGTGTATCTACTCCGCAACAATGACTCTGTACCTCCATTCTAGCTGCCAGCTTTCAGACTTTTCTGTAGCTGAATAGAATTTGTTAAATCTTAACATATCAACGAGGATAGTGAGAGTGAGTTATCTGCTACAGTTGCATTTCTAGGTAAAAACATACAGGTTCCTGACTTGAGCAGCTCACTTTGCTACAAGCTGGGCCAGACGGGCCAGTTTCCACTGCTGCAACGTTCTGAAACGGTTTGGACTCGTTTTGAATCTTTGGTCTGAACTGGACTTAAGCTGTGAATGCTCCCAAGGTAAAGATGTTTTTCTGTTCTTTCAGTTCTGTTGACAATGCGTGAATGCAGCACCAGTTGTCATGGAGATGGTTTGGTTAAGCAACACCACCTGCTGCTGAAGGCCATGAGATGTGGTCGAAAGGTCTAGAATGAACCTTCAAAGTCAATTAGAATACTTTTATAGACTATATTCTGACCGATGCCTTCTTGATTTGTGTGTTTTGTAAAGAATTATGGATCACTTTCCTTTCAGCATAGTTTGAAAATGATCATTTAGCCTTTTGGGATTTTTAGATATCTTTACTCAGGGTTTAGCACCCGCCTCTGTGTAATCAAAGGTTGTCGTGGTTGCAGTGGGCTGCTCTCTATTGTGAGGCGTTCATGTTAATCTGGCCGTACCCTTTATTTGTCTCAGTAACCAGCCAATCAGACAACAGCCTTTACGACCAGCTCTTGGATGAATGACACACATGTACTAAGACAAACACACACACACACACACACACACACACACACCGCCGAGCGCTCTGGCACAACACTCTGTATACACAATATGTAATGGGTCTGCTTCTCTCTCTACACCTCTCATTTGGCTGCCAATGACACTTTCTGAATGCATTTTAGACTGTTGGTAAGTGTGCAGGCTCTGCAGTGGCTGCACATAGATTCTTGTGTGTTTGGGTCTGGTTGTGCAGACGGTGTGACAGGGCTGAAGAGAGGTGTGTGTGTGTGTGTGTGAGAGAGCCTCCTACAGAAAGGTATGACTCACTGAATCAGATTCCATGCTGCTTATTGTTTTGCGTAGGAAGGGCAGTAAATAATGACACGCGTCTTGACTGAATCACATCACACACACACACACACACACACACACACACACACACACACGAGAGCAACATGAATAGCTACACGGCAGGTGAGAGAGACCTGGGATTAGTGCATCGACAGGTGGGTGTTACGATGTGTCCTGTTGGTGACCAGGATACAGACTGAGTTTCCAGTTGAGATCAAACGGCTTCACCTGATGCATTGTGGGTGCATCGTGTCTCACATCAACACAGCAGCCTTACACCCCTTTCTGGTGGCCATTTGGTCACGCAAACATATTATAATTGGAGGCAGAGGAAATAGCATGACAATATTCGGTTTTAGTCTCCATGTAGGTTATGAATACAGACGACAGCTGTGGTTTCTGCTGTGTGTTCAAGGGCGACTACTTGAGGCGACATGAGGGGATACCGTGGTTTATCGGTCAAAAGTTAAATGAAGAGATTGATGTCATTAAGGTCTTTATGCCTAAAATGTCAAATCATTTCCCTGAATAGCTGATGAAGAAATGAACCACACTGATTACATTTTCTTGGTGGTAACATGTCCACTGTTCAGTAAACAACAAAACATTTGGATGCTTTTTTACATTTTCATGCCTTAAAAAATGGCACAGGTGCCAAAAAAACTGAAGCAATACAGATGAATTCTGTGTGTGTGTGTGTGTGTGTGTGAGGGTGAGTCAGAGGAGCTCAAAATAAGTCTTTCCTCATCGTGTGATGAGGATTTGAGGCACACTACAAATAGATCAACCATGAATGAAAATGAACCTTTCAGTTCACTCTAATCTGAGCCCAACGATTCTTGTGTGTTTACCACGTATTTCTCATGCTGTGGGGAGTCGCCTTCCTTTTTGGGGACAAAATGTCCCCCAAGTCCCCATAACGTTAATCATTCCATTTTTGGGTGAGGACTTGGTCTAAAGTTAGGATTAGAGGGAGGGCAGGGCTCAAGGAAAAGAATGTAAATCAATGTAAAGTCTTCTGAAGAAACTGTGTGTGTGTGTAAGCGTCTGTATTTGAGGAGATGGTCTGTGATGGTAAGAAGTAAAAAACTGTGAAACATATTGAAACAATAACAAATAAAAGATGCCCTCCAGTAAAGCCATACATTATTAACAGTGCGCTCTCATGAAATATACATGTGGAAGACAAGATAAAGCTGCATAGTCTACTTCCTTGGACATTAAGAGCGATAGAGTGTATGTACACACACACACACACACACACAATTTTATGCAATGAGGAAAACGGTGCAGGCTTTTCTTTCATTAGGAAGCACCACCCACACTAATTAGAGCCGGCCACATGAAAGCGGTGGTCTGAGCCCAGCTGAACAGGAACAAAGACCGAGCACACAGCAGCTCAAGTGCTCAGCGGCTCTCTGGGGAATAACGCTGACCAGCGGCAGCAGGACACATATATGAAGCTCATATTGACCTTTATTGCAGATCACATCCTGAGCGGGCAGAGCCATTTGCCCCTGATGCGATGGAGGTTCTTTGATCATGTCAATAATGAAAAATTACTTTTATTATTAAGATTTACATCTTAAAGGTCTGACAGAAGAAATTGCTCCAGGTTGTACAGATTTAAAAGTAGCTACTGATCGCTCCATGTTAGAGCCCTGTGCAGCCACACAGGTGCCATCAGTCATTCTGGCTAATTCAGCTTGATATTTTGATACGTCACAGGACGAGATGCACAGCGTGAAACAAAGTTAAATGGATCACTGTATGAAAACTGCACTTGGAACAGACTGTACAGACACACCGTACAGACAGACTGCACAGGCTGCAGGCAGCACTCACACGGCAGTGAGACCAAAAAAAAGAAAAACCCCTGGGAACATCTACACGACGAATCCCAGCGTTGGCTGCCAATCTTTTCTGTTTTTTTGTTCTTACGATTTTATTTGCAAATTTCAGCACAGTCACTTCTATATTATATATATATACAGTACAGGCCAAATGTTTGGACACACCTTCTCATTCAATGCGTTTTCTTTATTTTCATGACTATTTACATTGTAGATTCTCACTGAAGGCATCAAAACTATGAATGAACACATGTGAAATTATGTGCTTAACAAAAAAGTGTGAAATAACTGAAAACATGTCTTATATTCTAGTTTCTTCAAAGTAGCCACCCTTTGCTCTGATTACTGCTTTGCACACTCTTGGCATTCTCTTGATGAGCTTCAAGAGGTAGTCACCTGAAATGGTTTTCACTTCACAGGTGTGCCTTGTCAGGGTTACTTAGTGGAATTTCTTGCCTTATTAATGGGGTTGGGACCATCAGTTGTGTTGTGCAGAAGTCAGGTTGATACACAGCCAACAGCCCTATTGGACAACTGTTAGAATTCATATTATGGCAAGAACCAATCAGCTAAGTAAAGAGAAACATCATCACTTTAAGAAATGATGGTCAGTCAGTCCGGAAAATTGCAAAAACTTTGAATGTGTCCCCAAGTGCAGTCGCAAAAACCATCAAGCGCTACAACGAAATTGGCTCACATGAGGACCGCCCCAGGAAAGGAAGACCAAGAGTCACCTCTGCTGCTGAGGATAAGTTCATCCAAGTCACCAGCCTCAGAAATCGCAAGTTAACAGCAGCTCAGATTAGAGACCAGATGAATGCCACACAGAGCTCTAGCAGCAGACACATCTCTAGAACAACTGTTAAGAGGAGACTGCGTGAATCAGGCCTTCATGGTCAAATAGCTGCTAGGAAACCACTGCTAAGGAGAGGCAACAAGCAGAAGAGATTTGTTTGGGCCAAGAAACACAAGGAATGGACATTAGACCAGTGGAAATCTGTGCTTTGGTCAGATGAGTCCAAATTTGAGATCTTTGGTTCCAACCGCCGTGTCTTTGTGCGACGCAGAAAAGGTGAACGGATGGATTCTACATGCCTGGTTCCCACCGTGAAGCATGGAGGAGGAGGTGTGATGGTGTGGGGGTGCTTTGCTGGTGACACTGTTGGGGATTTATTCAAAATTGAAGGCATACTGAACCAGCATGGCTACCACAGCATCCTGCAGCGACATGCCATCCCATCCGGTTTGCGTTTAGTTGGAACATCATTTATTTTTCGACAGGACAATGACCCCAAACACACCTCCAGGCTGTGTAAGGGCTATTTGACCAAGAAGGAGAGTGATGGAGTGCTGCGCCAGATGACCTGGCCTCCACAGTCACCGGACCTGAACCCAATCGAGATGGTTTGGGGTGAGCTGGACCGCAGAGTGAAGGCAAAAGGGCTAACAAGTGCTAAGCATCTCTGGGAACTCCTTCAAGACTGTTGGAAAACCATTTCAGGTGACTACCTCTTGAGGCTCATCAAGAGAATGCCAAGAGTGTGCAAAGCAGTAATCAGAGCAAAGGGTGGCTACTTTGAAGAAACTAGAATATAAGACATGTTTTCAGTTATTTCACACTTTTTTGTTAAGCACATAATTCCACATGTGTTCATTCATAGTTTTGATGCCTTCAGTGAGAATCTACAATGTAAATAGTCATGAAAATAAAGAAAACGCATTGAATGAGAAGGTGTGTCCAAACTTTTGGCCTGTACTGTATATATATATATATATATATATATATATATATATATATATATATATACACACATATATATACACACACACACACACATACACATATATATATATATATATATATACACACACACACACACACACACACACATATATATATATATACACACACACACACACATACATACATACATATACATATATATATGTATGTATGTGTACATATATATATATATATATGTATATCTAGTAGCTGGTGCTGCCTCTGGGTCTCTACGCAGGTCTCTGTTAGGGATCACGCTCATGCTCCAAACAATGAAACACCACCAACCGTATGCTATAATGTTTCCCATCTAATACCTCCATTACTGTCACATGACCGCCTCTCTAATCTCACAAACAAAGTGGTTCCTTCATCAGTTTAAAATGATCGATTTACACCAGGTTTGTCCAGTTCAGACTGGAGCTATTGACTAACGGCAGCGTCAGGCTTCAAATATTAATGGCAACCACAAGACAACAGCCTCTCATTATCTGACAAAACACTGGTCACATACCATGAGATGAGTTAAAAAGCCCATGCAGCTGTTTACAGCAAACTAAATTTAGAGTTTTCCACAGACTGTTTGTCATTGTTTAGTGATGTGCTTCCAGGCAGCCCAGGGGGAAGTGGGGAGGAGATGCTAGCTTTGGTTTCAAGTTAATTGAAGGCAGTGATTAAGAAGGTGGCCTCCCCATTAGCTCTTAACAGAGCTCCTGCTTGATTAATCAATGTCTATTTAATCTGAGCCGTCCGGCCATCGCCATGCTTTCCATGGTGACGTGGAGGAGAAAGCCACTGAGGAGAGACTCTGACATCCTTCACAAACAAGCTCTCTCCTTCATTTCATTCCTTTTTCTTCTGTCATTATCTCTTTCGTTTGTCTCCAAGTGTGTCTGTCATCGCTCACCACCTCTTCCTCTCTTTTTCTTCATCACTGTTTGTTGCACTCACTGTGTGTTTTTCCCTCTCTGCTCTCTTTATCCTCAGTAATTGTCTTTATCCAATTCATCGTGTGATCTGTCCGTCATGCACTGTTCTACCAGAGTAAAAACCCTCCACAATATGAAGCGACTGATGGTTATGTCACTGCTTCCAACCTTGTTTTCCTGACCCAGTATGAAAACCTGTTGTTTTCATCCTCAGTTCAGCCTCCTTTGGCCTGCAGCTCTCTGCTGATGCAAAATAAAGGGCGCGCATTCCTCCTTCAATCTGAAACATCGCAGCATGTCACCATATTGTTAACTGGATGGATGACCTAGTTGGAGAGCTCGTGCTTGTGGACGTTTCCTTTTCTGTAATCCCCAGCTCCACAAACAGCAGCAAGGACAAATCCTCCAGAGGTCAGAAGAGCTTGACCTCAACCCGTCCCCCGCTGGATGAGAGCTCAGTCAATGTCTCTTTTCTGCCGACGCTACGACAGACCGCTCGGTGCTTCACTAACATCATACATAACAAGATCAGTTCAACAGATGAAACAAGAAACCATTTCAAAACATTTACAAGGCATATGATGGCAGGACAATGTAGTCCACTGAGTGCTGATGAAGCAGGGTATGACCCGATGGCCAGCGACGGCCACCGTCTGCGACGTGAGCGCGTTTTAGAAATGCATCGTGACTTGCTGAAACACATGTAGGCAAAAGTTATTATGAGTTGTGCTACTCAAAAAAAATGTTAGTAAAAGAAACGTATGAGTCTACAAAAAGAAAGAGGGGAGCAACAAAACTCCAAAACTGGGTGGAGAACAGCGACTGGTATGTTTTGGACAGGTCACTGGCGATTCTCTGCAAATTTAGAGAATCCTCTATTCATTCTATATTGTGGTGGAAGCGGACATCTCCGATGTGGGGGTGGGGGGGGGCGTTTACATCTACCAAATACCAAATTACTTGTTTCTACGACTTGTGTGAATTGTGATTTATGAAGTTTGTTTGCACCAGTTTGTGACTTAACTTTGATTTCATGTCGGAGTCCGACAGGTGCACCCCTGATGGGGAAAGACTCGAGCCGCTCTGCTGTTTTGTTGCGCCTCCACTCAGACTGACTCTCCTCCTCCTCTGGGGTCTGACACAGAGAGTAATCCCCTACTCCTAACGATGAAGGATGGAGAGGTGTCCTTCGTCTTTAAGCCACTTTGCCTCGCTCCTCTGTTTGCCATTGATTCATGGATTAACAATCTAAATGGGTTTGATCAGAAAACTGTAAACAGCAACAGAGAGGAGCTGATGGAAATCTCCAAAGCTCAAACACTGAACTGTGAACACAGTGTGTGTGTGTGTGTGTGAGCTGGAGGATCTGTTCCCTATGGGTGAGTCATGGGGGGGATAAACAGCGAACAATGGCAGCATATGGATTCACCTACAGAGATGATAAAGCTGCTTCTCCTTCACTATATTCTCTGCATTTCCCCCTAATCCCAGTGATGAACATCTATTCAGATTTCCATAATTTCACTCCTGTTACGCTCAGATCCTCCCTTTCTTTACAGCTTTCCAAATGCTCCAATTCAACTGGTGGCATTTTAATTTTCCTGCTTCTCTTTTGTTTCTCACCACAGCAGATTCTTTCAGTCTGCTGCTGAGGCTTCTCCTTCTCTCTGTAGCAACAACAACAACAGCAGCCGAGCGCTGCAAACGTCTTGAAAGACGGCGATAAATCGTAGCAGTCTCCACATTGTGTGAGTGCAGCAGGGCCAGGCTGAACACAGCAGGTGGGGGGGGCTCCTGTTCAGCCGTACAGCCAGAGAGGCCTTCATCAGTAATGTAGGCAGTTAATATCTGAATCTGTCCAGTCAGTGTGTCAACAGTCAGTCAGTCCGTCTGAGCCTGCAGGCTTCTGTATCAGCATCAGTAATGACATCCACTGGGGAGGAAGCAACATGTTTAGGGTGAAAAGAAAACATTGACACCCACACACACAGAGCAGCTACCTGTCGGAGGGTCTTCAGCATCTCTGTGGCCTCGTCCTGCTTGCCCTGCTTGGCCATCAGCATCATCTCCTGGATCATGCCAATGCGCCGCTGGTAGGGCGGCGGAGTCCCACCACGGCTCAGCCGGTCCCCCGACTTCAGCATGAGGGAAGCCAAGATGTCACCCCGCTCTTTGGTGGGCGTCCGCTTCCAGCTGTGCTGAGGGCTGGCTCCCCCAGGCTCCTGGCCTTTAGTCTGCTTGGCACCCATAGCGCTGCGTCAAGGGGAACTGTGACTACAAGAAGAAGACTAGTTCCACCAAGCAGTCATGCAAAGGCTGGTTTGACTAATGTCAGAGATAGTTGGCTCATTCAAATGTCTGCAGCTGATCACATCTTTCTACAAGCCTGACAGGAGAAGCACTGAGAGCAACACATTCAAAAACTGTTGAAGAAGTCCATCATCAGTCAGCTGCACACAGAGGAGCCACTGTTCCAGGAGCCCAGGATAACACTCCTATTCATTAACAAGTGGAGCTACTAGTTTTATGCTTTTGGAAACTAATCCCACAGAGTGAAGCTCAGGTCGGGAACAGGTCGGAGGATGGTGCCTGCAGCATGGCCGCAAAACACGGAGGGAGCGAAGTGAGGATGCAGGACAGCAGCCCGTGGCCCGCAGCAG
This sequence comes from Pempheris klunzingeri, assembly GCF_042242105.1. Taxonomy (NCBI): domain Eukaryota; kingdom Metazoa; phylum Chordata; class Actinopteri; order Acropomatiformes; family Pempheridae; genus Pempheris; species Pempheris klunzingeri. The sequence continues at coordinate 25,421,727 of NC_092015.1, read as the reverse complement.
CAGCAGCAGCAGCAGCAGCCTCCTCCTATCCCGAACACAACTTCAGCACGTCTCCAACACGTTCAGCGTCATCTTCCTCTTCGGTAATCCTCTAAAACAGAGCGCTCGGTCCTGGACCGGAGGAGGAGGAGGAGGAGGAGGAGGAGGAAGCGGATCGGAGGAGGTGGTGCATAAGGCAGGGCATGGCAATGTTTACGTCTCTAGAAGATCAGCAGTGTCTGTCCATCTGTCCGTTCCCCGCTCCGCTCTGTCCTTCCTCCGCCGCTGGAAGTCATGCACAAGCTGCAGCAAACACCGCGTTCGTCCTTCTCCAAGGTTGATTCTCCATCCTGGAGCTGGAAGCAGCCGCATGGGCGTCTGGGTGCACGGGCTGCAGCTCCGGCTGGCAGGAGGGGCAGACTGGGGTGTTCCCTGGCTGGGACTGAATTATGTATCGCACCCTCTGTTCAACTGTGTGGGGGCGCGCAGCGAGTGCACGTGAGCACAAGTCCTCAGTTCTCAGTGTGATGGAGGGAGAGAGAGAGAGAGAGAGAGAGAGAGATAGAGAGGGTGGGGGGGTGCAGGAAGAGCACGAGCAGCGTGCACTGCCAAGTTCCCAGTCTCTCTGCTCCTTGGCACTACGCACCGATGTCCATTTAATAAACGCATCATTTAAATGTTGCCCTGCTCCTTTCCACACACACACGTGATCAAGATGGTCCAGGATACCTCTCAGCATCATGTATGGTCTTCTGGCAAAATCGGCTGATTGTGAAATGTATTTATTTACAAAAAACTCTTACAAATAGAGCTAGTTGATTAGTGTTGCTTCCTGGCACATCTTATTACACATTTTATTATTGTAGCTTGTTTTATAGTCTGTGTTCCTGGCACATTGTGGCGGAAGTATATTTTCATCTTTCATAATGCAGTTTCACCTAGCCATCAGATGTAGTGGGACACTGCAGTTGAGCGTAGTGTCCAGTTATACTGACACATGAATATGGAGTCCATCTTACACAGGAGATAACATGGCAATAAGTTAATCAGCATTCAGTGCAGTAGATGTGATCACATGGTACACAGGTGGAGCTGGGCTGGCCAAGGAGATGCCTGCACTGACCTCTGGTGGTGGCTCTTAGGAAGCCATCAAGCAGTAATTACACTGAGCTTCAGTCACTGGGATCCCATTTGTCAAAATATGTAGAATGAATATCATCCCTTCAAGTAGTAGTGGTAGTATCTGAGTATGTGAAGAGGAACCAGATGTGCCGTCTTCTGATGCTTTCAAAGGAAAACAAAATAACCAACATGCAGACATGTTTCCACATACATAAAATGGAGAACTTACACAAGAGGTTTGTATTTTTCAAAAGGTAGATTTATTTGTTTTGCCTTTATTACATCTCTATTTACAGTAGTATTCCAACCATCAAATCACTTATCAAAACAAAGCTGTTAGTTTCTTTTCTCACTTTACCAGAGAAATGTTAGGCTCACAGATTTCCCTGTCACAGAGCTTGCAAAGTCAAACAGTCAGCCTCAACCAAAGACATCCAGCATGTGTGTACAGGATGAAGACAGCAGGGAACTAGGGACACATTTTACACAACAGCTTGGTATGATTCCTTAATGGTGTGCTGCATTTGTTACTGACCCACAACTGAAACCTGACTCTCCTTTCCAGCAAAGACAATCTTTTGGCTGTCAACACACACAGTTCACTGCTCCTAAAAAGAACTGACCTCCCCATCACTTTTATTGTTCAGTCTTTCACAACATCACACAGTGCATGTAATCAGGTTCTGAATAACTGTTCAAGAGAATAGGACTTTCAAACCAGGTCTACTCAAAAAGTCATTACAGTGTCATATCTGAATCCTAACTGGAGCAGCTGCCCGTTCTCAGGAGTCAAATTGACATCTGAATAGAGATCGGTGTGTAGCCAAGGTGTGGCTAGTGATTTTAGGGTTAAATAGGTCTGTATCTGGTGGCTACGATGCTGGTTTTTGTGTCTGACTATAACTAGGCTATGAATGCTGTCAAAGGTGCCGCTAGTAAATAATGACACAAATCTAAAAACCTTTCCATGTATTTCTTACTTTGATGATTTTGACATTAAGAGTCTTTTTCTGTTGCTCAGTGTCAAACAGAACTCAGATCCATCCACTGTGCTGCAGCGCTGTGAAACAGTTTAACATGAACACTTACACTGAATGTATATTTCAGTCCCATTTCCCCCTCTTAAGTGGCCCACTAAGGTCTGACATAACTAAGCGGTGACAGGGTTGTATTATAATTAAAAAACACGACAGGAAAATAGTCCAGGATAAAAGTCATGTGTCATGTTTTCAGAAATGCAAAGCAGGACATCATTAAGGAAGGAGAACATGAAGGATGGCTTACTTGATGACATAAGTATCCAGCTGAGGCCCCAGTATGACGCTCAGCTGGGGCTGTTGCTTCTTTCATGAGCACAAAGCTCAGCAGGATATACACCAACTATAAAAACAACCAGGTCAATATTTCAGTTATTGGATGCACATCATGTCCAGCTCTGCCTGGCAACATTAACTCCCCTCCTTACCTCCCAGCACTCTTCCACTAGACTGAAAGCCTCTTCAAACACAACATGCAGCGAAGGACTGCGGATCATTTTCCTATCATATATGATTTAATCAGCGACATCCTGCTGTTGGGTGCACTCTGACAGGAAAAGGGAAAGGTGGGCCTGCAGTTGGATGATACAGAGAATGCAAAATTTTCCCTTTGCATAACCTGACTCACGCTAGTCTTATGCTGAAGGCTGAGGCAATGTTACGGGGAGGGAACAATTCTAGACAACCCAGATGGGACCAGGACTGACAGCGTGTCGGGGGCCTCACTGGGAGGTGACTACTTATGGTTAGAATGTGTAGCCAGCAGGCGGAGCTTTGTCGTCTTTGTTGCTCTCCAGGGAGAAAGGAGGAATGCGAACGTCGAAGTGGGAGCCATCAGTCCTTTCGATGCGAAATGTTCCCCTGAACACAAATAACAGAATGAGCTCAGCACTGCAAGCAGTAAATTGGTGATTGATCAAAACAAACAAGAAGAATATTGTGCACGGGGGGGGGGTCTAAAAATGACAACCAGCAAATCTAATAAGCCAAAAAGTTGTTAGGCCTTTAGAAGATGCACTAAACAGATGCACTAAACAGCAGACATGGGATGTGTGCAACAGTAAACTGGTGTAAGAATGAGTAAACTCACCACATGTGACCACTGGGGGCTTGAAGGGACACATGGCTGCTGTATTGAAAGGCCGGCTGCTCCTTAGACAACACTGGCTCCTGTGATGGCACACCAACACAAGTACAATGTGAAAAGGTTACACAAAGTGCAAGACAACAGTTAGTCAGAGTTCACTTTACTGTTGTCGATGTCATCTTTGCATTTGTGCTGTAGAGCTACACCGGTTCTGTCTACAAAGCAGCAGATAAAAACCACTATCGGGTCCCACATCCAGACAACCTCCTGATTCTAAGCTGGTTTTGAGGTTGTCGTGAGTTCACACTGGAAAGGTGACTAAGTAACGGTGAAACAACACTAAAGAAAATGAAAAATGAACTATTAGATTCTTCTCTTTTGAAGTTTATTTGCAGTGACATCTGATTACATGTATTCTATCATGTCCTGATATTTTTCATACTAACTGCTGAGACTATATGGTATGATACAGTACTGTGTGAGTGTTCCGCTAAATTAGTGATATTTAAAACATGTTAAAAAAGTTAAGAGAGCCCAGGTTAAAAAGATAAAGTAACATAGTGTCCACATGGTCGTGGTCTTGGTACTGGATGTGTGTATATGTGGGTTGTACTAACCCTGCCCACAACCCCACGGCCCCGGACCGTCTCCAGGGTTCCTGACAGGCTGAAGATCCTCCAGTGCCTCTCTCTCAGCTGAACCACCTCACTGCCCATGTTCTCCAGACGGATACAGTATCGCCACTGCAGGAAAACAAACCGCACAAATGTGTTCATACACCGAGTCTGCCTGAACAGGCGACAGTCAACATGAAATATACCAGTGCCAGACTTGCAGCTGGTGTTAATTTCCCACTGTGACTAGCTCCACATGATGTTCCCCACAGATAAAACAAATCTGCTACTCACCCAGTAGACATGGGAGTTCTGGGCCTCCTGAGAACAAGAAATCATTTCCATTAGTGTCTGAGTAGACTGCACAACTAATCAAAACAGAAAAAAAGGCTACAAGAAGGCTGCAGGCCATGGTTTTGATTGGCAGACCCAAAATGACACCGATGCCATTTAGACAGGCTTCAGACTGTGCTTTAAGGCGATCCAGCAGGAACTTCATCTTTCAGAGGCATAATACTGATTCCTGCGTGTCAAGATGCAGTGCTCACTCACCCTCATGCCCATGTAGAAGGGGATGACAGTAACTCGAATGTTCTCGGTGGTCTCCCTGTGGACATCTGAGAGCTCCAGCCAGGGGTGGTTCTTCTCCTGCCACGCCTTCAGGGTGTCTCTGGCTGTGAATGGAGGAGCTACAGGGGAGGAACAAAACACAAAACACTGTACCAGCTACAATGTCAGTGGTGCCCTGGTCAGATCTGAACCAGGGGTGAAACTCCATATGACTTGCTGTATATCATAATCATTCTTTTATGAATATGGTGGCTTGTTCTATTGGGTCATAAAAACGTCCAGCACCACAACTGACCACCACAGCTATTAATCAGTTCTAAACACCTAAAAGTACATAAACTGCATGGAAGATCTGCATGATGCCATCTTTGAGAAGAAGGTTATAAGTTGTGTTATTTACAACTTAGAACTAATATTTGACTTGGGTTGTTATGACTATATAACATCAGTGAAGTAAAAATATGTTTGTTATGAGAATTACAGTAGAAATGTGGCTGTTTATACAGACAGTCACGAGAGTGTCTCTCTGGGCAGTGTAGAAGGTGATGAAGAGTGATGTTGAAAGCTGAAGTGCAGAGTGTAGAGAAGTGCTTACATTTGGCAGGGTTGTACATGAGGAAGCGTTCAAACAGCTCGTGCTGAATGGGGGCCTGCTCTGCAGAGTTATAGGGCAGGATGTCTTCATGGCTCACATAGTCCAGACCTGTAGGAAAGACAAAGACACACAGTCACATGGGCACGGGACACAACGATTATACCGAGCTAGACCGCTAAATGGGATCAAACTTTAAAAATGGTTAACTGGGTGCAGAGGTAAACCATATCCTCAGTAGGAAATATCTTCAGAGTTTGGTTGTAGAAATGAGATATACAGGGCCCCCCTGTGGTATTGTGTGGCCAACATGTCAGTGATGTATCAGTCAAGTCTGTGCCTTCAGACAATAGACTGTGTGTAAAGATGGATGACATGATAGCTCCCCTAAAGTGAAGCCACAACATCTGGATTGCCCCTGGTGGTTGGCTGCAGTAAAGACCATGAACCCACATCCATTCCATGTTAGCAGGCAAAACTAAAAAAATCCAAGTTCACGACAAATGCATTTTTTTCTGCAAGGAACTCATTTTACGTAGTTCTTATTACGCTGGCGTATGTTCAAGTGGTCGTTTTCCTGAGCAGCCACAACATGGGGGTGTGACATCATGATTGACAGCCAACTCTAACCCACGATTGGTTCGGACAGGTGTATGGGTGGGACCACAATACCACAGCCCCGCCCCCAATCTCGACTGCGCAGACTCTGGCTCCAAAAGACTGCGGTGGAGATGAGTCGGCCATCTTTATATGCAGTCTGTGGTTGTGAGTAGTATCTATATGGGTACATACCTGGGATGGCGTACAGGGCTCTGCTGTCATCATGGTTGGCCAGAAAAGTCACTGCCTCCGTTTGGGACCTCTGAGACTGTCAAACACAAAGCAACAGTCACACACCTGATGACAAGGACATGACTGAACCACAGCTAGATTCTACCACAGTGGAGGGCTTTGCTGTCCTGTAACATTTCCACTCAATCTGAATGTACTTACACTGGGTGTCTGCTCAATACTGAGGTCTATTACAACTTCTCTAATGGCAGTAGGAATGAACCTAAAGACCAGTTACATGCTCTTATCAAATATCTGTCCAACAGGTCTGTTTGAATGTGAGAGGAATGTTAGGACTTCATCTGCGCCAGTATGTGTTAATAAAGTGCCCATTATTCATTTAATTTTATTGGTTGGCAAGCGATCATGATGTGTGTGAAATGTCGGGTAGGAGTGTGTGGTCCTGAAGAAAAAAACATTCTGACGTACTATGTGAGGGCAGTCCCTTGTGTCAATCAGGACTTGATAGTAGGTGTGGGTCTTGCCCTTCACCTCCTTAGAGCCGTGGGCTCCTGGGGGTTCAGGTTTGCTGAAGAAAGAGGGCAAGATGGACAAAAATCTCAGTTACACAGGTACACCCACAAACCAAGCCAACAAGGGGCTGTTTGGTGCAGTCTGCAGCCAGGGATGGAGGTTTACCTGTCAGACATGGGAGGTGTGATGTCTCTGTCGTAGAGTCGGGCATGCCAGGGAAACAAGACGATGCCTCTGTAGCCAAACACACTGTGGAGAAACAGCTGAGGAGAGCACAACAACAAGGAGTAATGAGCTATTGTGAGATTATGGATGAGGTTTAATAAAAGCATAAACTAGATAGGATTACAGTCACTTGACAGGATCACGCAAATGTGCTATCATAACAATACAAAGTTACTGATTCATCAAACCTAAAAAACAGATCAGAGTACACGCATAGGACAGTACATTTTATTCATAAATAAGTCTAAGATTGACCAAAATGGTTCTCTAATGAGGGAGAGGGATCCTAGTGAGCTGGAGGTGTGTGTGTGTGTGTGTGTGTGTGTGTGTGTGTGTGTGTGTGTGGGGTGACTGAAAGTGAGTGCGAGTCATACCTGTCCCGTTTCATATTTGCCGTGCTGCTTCACAGCCTCAAACACTCCCACCGTCTCCAAAATCTTCCCTTCAGGCCTGTTCCTGCCAAAATCAGGCAACACCATTACACACTGCACACTCTGTGTGTGTGTGTGTGTGTGTGTGTGTGTGTGTAACCTACTTTAGCCATCAGAAGAATAACATATGATCATCAACATAAAAAGGTCTGTATTCACAACAAGGGGACTGAGATCAAAACAACATGGACCAACACAGCCCATAAGTCCCTGAGGAGCCTCAACAGGAAATCCCACAGCTGTGAACAGAGGCGGCGTGTGGATTTTCCTTCCTATAGAGACGATTTACATTCTGCCCTACAGGAGGGAAAATCCTGCTGCCTCGCTGCAGTCCTAATCTCAATCACAACTTTGACAAGATTGAATAAAACACCTCGACTTGTCAGATGTCAACAAAGAGGAATACTGTTCAACTTAATCTCTATGTCCTCGCAACGACACACACACACACACACACACAGAAAGTACATATTACCACTGACAACAGCTGGTCACTTCAAATAAATAACACGCATACTTCCCTGCTCCCTGCAAAGCTAATCTTCACCACATAGATGAAGAGCAGGGATTAACGAGGTGGATATATGGGCAGGGGGATTTAATATTACACAGGAGGTTGCTTTCAGGTTATTTTCTTATCATGGATATAATGCAAGAATAATCACAAGGTAACCTGATTTTATGACAAGTATATATACAGTCCAACTGAAATTAAATTGCATTTTTTGTCTGCTACGAATATGAATCTGCTGTGGAAACCACTTGTCCTGTGTTCTCCTTTGAGCTATACAGCTAATGTGAGAGAAATGACATTTAGACATGTTAACAAGCATGTAATAATAACAATTAAAATCAATCATTTATAATTGTCACAATTCTCTTATCTATGCATCTGCCTGTTATGGAGCCCATTCATTATTTTGTCAGAAAACAGTACAGATAAAACAATAGCCTGTTTTGTCTGGAGCAACAATCCAAACCCACAGGAGATTCAGTCTTCAAGAAAATAGACAAAGAAATCCAACAAATCCTTACATTTGAGAAGCTGCACAGAAGTGCCCCAAATCATACAGTTGCACCTAAAATGTTTCAACCTCCATTGTAAATTAGGTGCATTGGCAAAATGTATAAACTTCCATCTGTGTTCAATGAACAACTCAAACAAGAACAATTGAAATAGCTCAACAACTAATATTACAGTTTCTCAAAATTCAACACAATATGCCAGTTTTAATGACTACTGCAGTCTGAAAACCATTCAACCCCTTCCTGATAAGCATTTTTAGTACTTACAGTGCATGTACTGGAGTTCAGGTATGGAGGCCCTCAGCATTTAGTATGCCCCTTACTGTAGGAACTGAAACTGAAACCTGATGCCACCAAGTCTTGCTGCAGCTCTTTTGCAGTCACTTGAGGGTTCTTGGCCTCCTGCCTCCTCAGAAGTCTGGTGGCAGCCGTTGACAACTTCTTCTGCAGTTGTCTTTGAAAGTGGCATATTGTGTTGAATTTGTAGAAAGCACCTGTAATATTAGCTGGCTTGAGCTATGTCAAGTGTTGTTATTTCAGTTGTTCATTGAACACAGCTAGAAGTTTATACATTTTGCCAATGCACCTAATTTGCAATGGAGGTTGAATAATTTTAGGTGAAACTGTAGATTGGCATTGTAAAAACATGGTACCGCAGGGCTTTTACTGAGAAGTCTGGATAAAAACTTCTTGAAACATACAGACCTTCATTGAGGCATGTATATTTCATTATTTTACAGATGTGATAAATATAAGATTCTAAAAGTTTACAGTACAAAGTAAAGAACAGCACAGACACCGTGCAGTATTCTCTGAGGATGTTATAATCAATGTTGGCTGATAACTGCGATCAGAGATTAGGTCTATTTCTGCATTATTGTATGCCATCTTAAACAAGAGCTTCCAGTATTTCTTGAATGCAGTATTATAGCTAATGCTATTCACAGGATGTCAAGTAACACTGTGTTCTCTCCTGAGGTGCTGCTGCGGGTCTTTTCTATAGCAATGGATAAAGACAGTGCTGATGTAACTTACAGAGAAAATGGGTTGTTGGATGCAACAAATCTGCTCCTCCTTACTAAAGCAAATGCTGTAGAATTATTGCAACAAAAAATGAGATTGCATGGCGATATACATAAAAATGAGTCTCACATGTCCAGTATCAGCAACAGTTTACTCAGCACAACTAATTTACCAACGCCTGCATGTACTATTGGCTCAGGGAAATATTATTTGTCATGTTTTTATACTAATTATAAGCCCTGGCCCAAAGCCACCTATTAGTGAACCTTCCATTTAAAACTGTGCTCAGTGTTAGAAAGATGTGGTCCTTTGAGTTGAGATGGAGGACCAACCCAGGCCAAGAAGCCCAGGCCCAGCCAGCACACCAGTGACCATAACAAAGACCCAACATCAGCTCAGCCAGACCGTGTTCCAGCTCAGAGCTGGTTGTGATCCTCACCCCTGTTCTCTTCTGACTTGTAAGTCGACTTCAACTTGGGTAACATTATGTACTCTTATCTTATTCTTTTTGTTATATTTCTAGGAAAATTACATCCATAAAACAGGAACTGATCTTCGCTCAATCGACTGCATTAATTATTTTTTCAACATAAGTCACAAAATGTGGCTCAAATACAATTATAGCCACATTCACAGTTTATACTGCTCACCCAGCTGTGCACACCTCTGTCTACCCTGACGGCAGGCACAACGCCATTCCCTCATTGAGCTCACACACTCAGTAAGCTCATATTACAACATTAACCTGCTCTCTGCAGCTAAAGTACGAGTAATGCCTCAAAATGTCAAGACTGCTCTTCAAAACAACTGCTATCAAAACTTTCCCACACTGTAACTGTTCTCCTCTCAGTTTTATTCAAGGACTTCTTCCATGGACCAAGTTAAAAAATGTCTGATTTTCGAGGTATTCCAGTTCTTCCTGAACCTCAAGCACCTTGTGTGGACCCCAGAATCCTGGTATATACCCCACCATATGGTAAGGCACAATGGCAAAGACAGGATAGTCTTTAATTGCCGTGTCCAGTTTGATTGTCCTCCTGCACTGCCCTTATGTCCATTCCTGCTAGGCATCCTCATTTCTGTCAGTAACCTGTTGCAGTGAGCGGGGGCACCAAAGGCACACTACAGATACACCTTCTGCCAGCAGAAACACCACTGCTACACTTTATCTGGCAAAATATGCAGAGATCTGAGGAGCCAAGTGGCAAGTCTGGCATCTTGGGCACAGAGGGATTGGTGTGCCATGCCTGGCACTGCATGTAGGTGGCTGTGAGGCCTCTTGATTGCTTCCCTCCCCCACAGGATCCAAAACAGGCAACGCAGTTCAGCCAGCACTGTCTTTGGGTTTGAGTTTCATCCAAGTCCTGGATGATTGGCTTGGTTGGAGAAAGTTTGAGAACTGACAGTCTGGTGGATAGAACCCAACTTAACTGAGTCATCTATGCCATGCAGTGATATGTTCATGTTCTCTGAGTTTCAGGCCATTAATCTAAACCTTGTGATCCACTGAGATACTGTTCATATTTTTCAAATAGCTTGTTTTGGGTCAGTGCCCAAGGGCACTTCGACATGGTGACTTATAGGAGCCGACCGATTGAGGGACGACCCACTCTACCTCTGAGCCACAGCCGCCCCAATACAGGAGAGACTGCATTAGATGTAAATTATTTCCTACTGAAAGTTTGTCGATCCTTAACACTGTATCAATTATGTGCATCAGTTATGTACTAATGTTTTCACTGTAAATTCTACATATCACAGCACATGGCCTTAGCAGCTCTTCAACACATTGTGAACATGGACTTTTACCTCTGCAATAATCTGAGAAATGCCAATGTCAGAAATACACAGTATGGCCAGAGATAATCAGATCTAAATATAGCCAACACAAAGCAAACCCTGGAACCAGCCGTGGCCAGCAGTTACGGGCATAACAGCAGCTTGTCCTGCCAATAAGTACTGGAACTACTTTTTTTTAGAAGAGTGAAGGCAGGTCATGGTGCCAATGAACTGTCATTATATCGGTGAAAGGTTGGCAACAACAGCAATAAGACTGGAGACATGATTACACAATGGGAGGGTTATATAAACTAAAGTGAGAAACACAAGCTGCTGCTGCTGAGTCACTTCTGTTTTCCAACTTCTGAGGGGCACTCGTCCACCCACCTTAAGTTTCTCTCTTAGAGGATGTATTCTTCAAGTACACTCGGTTGCTCTCTTTCAGTCAGGATCCAACCTGACTTCTGACAGCACCGTCTGTCCCCTTCATTGGCCTTTGATCCATCACAACTTTGTGCTGCTGGTGTGAACGCCAAGCAGACAAGAGCGTAGCTAACAAACATTTCTGCACCACCAACACCCACACAGCAGAGAAAGTCTCTAAAATCTAGACCTTCTTTTTAGAGCTTGTGTCCAGGCTAAATTACTAAAGGATTGTGGGTAATGAGCAGAGTCAACATGGCTGTCCCCATGTTTCTAAGGATAGCACTAAGTCTGTAAGCTCTAATCACATTTCCTGGCTGAGTAAAGCAAAAGAAACAGCTTGGTCATGGTGTGTGGGGTGGATTTCATTTACACAGCAGTCTGAGTCAAAATCATGTGTGGGTGAGTATTGGAATCTGTGCTAATTGTAGATACAACAGCATCCTACAAAACTTACGAGAACAGCTAGACATTGGCATTTTTCGAGATGCTCCCTAAGAAACATTCTCTCTACTAGGTATTTTTATTACATTTTTAATGTAATGTAGAGCACGGGTACTTCTCTCACACACACCAGAGTGACTCGCTTTCACAAAACAGCTGCTAGACTATCACTCACACACACCAACACACACACACCAACACACACACACTAACACACAGGGTAACACAGTGCAATTACGCTCCAAGTGTGGGGTGGAAGAAGTATTCAGGTCCATCTCTTAAGCTAAGGGGAAGATCATTATATATTAATATTGAAGACATCAAAACTATGACAGAAGGCATATGGGTTTATATAGTGAACAAAAAAGTGTTAAATCAGAATAAGTTTTAGATTTTAGATTCTTCAGCTTTTCCTTCATTGGGGGGTCATTGTCCATTGTCCTGAAACAAATGATGGTCCCACTAAAAGCCATCCAGATGGGATGGCATGTCGCTGCAGTACTGTGGTAGCCATGCTGGTTAAATGTGCCTTGGATTTTGAATCACTGACAGTGTCACCAGCAAAGCACCCCCACACCATCACCACACATGTAGAAACCATTTCTACCTTTTCTGCGTCCCGATTTCCACTGGTCTACTGTCCGATCCTTGTGATTCTTGGCCAAAGCAACTCTCTTCTTCCTGTTGTTCTTCCTCAGTACTGGCTTCTTTGTAACAGTTCAGCCCTGAAGGCCTGATCACACAGTCTCCTCTGAACACTTGGTGCTGAGATGTGTCTGCTTACTTGAACTCTGTGAAGCATTTCTGTGGGCTCTAATCTGAGGTGTTCATTGGTGGTTTCTGAGGCTGGTAACTAATGAACTGATCTTCTGCAGCAGAGGTAACTCTTGGTCTTCCTTTCCTGGGGGGTCTTCATAAGAGCCAGTTTCATCATAGTGTTTAATGGTTTCTGTGACTGCCCTTGAGGATACAGATTGACTGACCTTCATTCCTTACAGTAATGGACTGTTTCTCTTTACTCAGTTGAGAGTTCTCGTCACAATATGGATTAGAACAGCAGCCTAATAGGGATGTATAGAGCTGTGAACCAACTCTACCCGTGAACAACACATATGATGGTCTCAAACACATTAATTATTAATACCTACATAGTTTTGATGTCGGCAATATTAATCTACAATGTAATGAACCATTAAGAAAACCCATTGAATGAGAAGGTGTGTCCTTCTTGACTGGTACTGTATTAAGTTGCATAAATTGGAAATACTCAAAGTACGTGTACTTGAATAAATGTTCTTTGTTACAGTCCACCAGTGGTCCTAACCTAGCTTACTGACTATTTACTGCTGCCACTGAAAGATATATTACATCAATAAAAATATTAGCGTAGAGCGTTTCAGACACACAGTTTCAGACACACAGTATTCCACTAAGTTAGACTGGTGCATTCATTTTACATTATAATCAATCTTGAATTATAATCATGCTACTGGTTTTTTTCTTCTTAAACATGGCAGATCATTAAGAATCTTTCCTAACTGGTGTTTGTCTGACTGTGTGCTTTATGCCTCAGCAGGTCCGAGGCAAACAGATCAGGCTAAGTCAGGTGTTGCTCAACCCATGCTGGCTAGTCAACTTGCTAGCTAGTAGACGAGCAGAGGACGACTGTCCTTTTCTCGTTTTCTGCTGCTTAATGTCAGCTCGTCTTTGGACATCATGCTCATAATGCAGACACCAGCGCCAATTGTCTGTCAACTCGACAGCAACGTGGCCAGTGTCTTTATGGTGCCATCTTGAAGAGGTCGTACTTAGCTCAAGTCTTTAGCATATTAGCACTGACATAGCAGGACACTGGCTGCGTCGCTTACCGTGACGACATGAACCTCCTCTGCTGGACGCCGCCGGCCAGGCCGCAAGCTCGGCATTGTAACCGCGGTCTGTACACCTCAAAACCGCTGCTGCTGTCCACGATACTCAGTATTCTGTGTGTGTGTTTCTTGTTGTATTTACTGACGCTGCTCAACAACCCTCTGCGTATTGCACAGGCCGCCATCTTTCCAGCCATGGCACGCTCACACACACACGCACATTTACAGCAGGGTACTGATGTTGCTTTCATGAACGGCCGAAGAGTCGTATTTATAAAAACTATATACTTAGGAAAAGATTTTCTTGCACTCCTTTATTTTTTAATCTCGCTCAGTAGATGGGGTGTTTTCTCTATCAGAGCTATTATTCTAATAGTTAATTGTGGTATATTGTGAGGTTTTTCTGTAGTAAAGTTTTTTTAATTAAATATACAGAGACTCTTACGAGGAGACCTTGAAGGCACCAACGAACCTCACGTGTGCTGCAGCGAGCAACATTTGAGTTGATATTCATATAAAAATAATATTATTATTATTGTTCATTTCTCGTTACTATCAACAGTTTAGGTTGTGAACGAAATCTGACAATTTTCAAAAACGCGCAGAGTAAAATACATTTTCACGCAAGTGGTCACCTGAGTGTGTACGTCATCGTGTCACATGGCACACAATATGGCGGCTCACTTTGCTGTACGGATATACCCCTAGCTGTCAAACGCCAAATGCAAAGTTTATCAAAAAAGAAAATCGTTGAGGGTGGTTTTGGCTGTCTTTCACGATAGCTCATCTACTCTGGCCTCTTCACTGAGAACAAGCTCGACCAGGGGGCACATTTATCTCACCTAGCTGGACCTCCCAGTCACAGCCAGTTGGATTAAAATCATGGCTTCGGCTTTCGTCGTCGGGGATAAATTCAGGAATAAGGTGACGGAGTTATTAGAAAAGACTGACACTGACTCGTCTCTGCCCCAACAACTCAGAGAAGAACTGGTGGAGATCCTTGAAAAAACAGAACCGACGACCCTTTCTTTCAGCACGGCGAGGAAACTCAAGAAATACCTACAGGACAAAGGTGACGTCGTTATATTATCAGTTCCTGATAAACGTTATGCCAGTAATATGTGATGTTAATACATGGTGAAACACTTTCTTATGGCTACAGGGCATCCTTTCTACCTGCATGAGCTGTTGGAGGACAGCTCTCTGCACCTCCCTGAGGTCGTGAAGCCCCCCAGGGTGAGTGAAGCTGTTTATTGTGTCACATCATATTTTGTCATAAGAGACAGACTGCCTCCCTACTTTGAATAACATAACTTAACTTAGGTATTTTTAAACCTGGGCCCTACTTTGGTGTCTACATGACATATTGTTCTCTTCAAAGCCCAAACTTCATTGACAAAACCAGCAGTTTTACCTAACCAACCGGGAGTTGCTGGTTTACCGCAGCCTTGAGCAGCTAGTTTTTTTGTGTTATTGTGAGTAAGACAGATATTGATTTCTATCCAAACTAACCCTTTAAAACACAATAACATAGTAACACAAACTAACTACCAAATGTAGGCAGTAGTAGACCAACAACTCCCATGTTGTGCAAGGTAAAAGGTTTTTGTCAGTGCAGTCTGGAGGCTTTCAAAAGGGTGATATACACAACATCTTCCAGGTCTGTCTCTGGAGGGGTCACTCCCATAAAGTTGCCAGACACTTAGAATAATAGTCTGAGCCTGTCAGTGGCTAAATGCACACTTTGGTCTGATGCAGTTCTAGCCATCGCAGTGTGTTTTGTGGCTGCTGGTTGAGACGATCTACTATCGTCATTTAGCAGCTAAAATATATACAAATATGACCCAGGTTTCAAAATACTGAAGTTATCCTTTAAGATTTTAGGTCATTAAAAACTTCCCAGAGTCTTGGAATTTGTGATCGAGCCCATTTTCTGTACCGTATCCCTGTATCCCTCTATAATTTCAGCGCAAAGGAGGTCAAAAGGGCCTCGTAAAACCACTATCATCAGTAACCAATGAAGAGACCTCTGCTGAAAATAACTGAAATTAGAATGTGACTTTTCCCTTTTCACCCTAGAACCCCGAGCTTGTTGCTCGTCTTGAGAGGATCAAGGCCAAACTGGCTAACGAGGAATACAACAGAATCACACGTAATGTCAACACTCAGGTACACTGTGATCCTCTTTATATAGTCTATGGTGCATCACGGGCCCAGTGTGGCTTCATGTTATGAGATATGATGTCAAATGAGCAATATTTCTTCTTCTTTTTCTTCAGGAAATCAACCGCAGTGGAACATTGGCAGACTTTGGCCTGCAAGGTGATGCTTTTCAATATTTTATTACAATTTAAACGTTTGATATTTTCTCACAATGCTGGCAAACAGGGGCTGGATTATATATGTACTGAAACTCATTCTGAACTGGTTTTCCCCTCTTTCTCCAGTTCGATCGGTCAAAGCTGTGGTGGTGACTGTATTCAACTTCCTGGTCACGGTGGTTGCCACTTTTGCCTGTTCATATATGGGAAGTCAGTATCTGTTTACTGACACCGCAGCGGTGAGAGAGCATTTGATTTTACATGTAGTAAAATGTAGTTCTGTCACTTCAGGCACACCGAGATAGATGCAGTTCAGTTCAGCCCTGCAGCGACAGGGTTCATACAGCTGCTGGAAATCCTTAAACATGTTAGAATTTTGAATAAAATGCATGAAGCTGAGACTGAACTCACTATCTGACTAAAGAGTTTGCTTTTTAGACACGAATATAAGATAAGTCAGAGAGAACATCTGATTGATGTAGTAAAGTAAAGTGTTGGAGAAAACTTGAAAATGCAAACTGAAAGTGCTTTAAAAGTGCTTTAGAGAGGCGTTTGTGTAGCTCACTGGTTTACACTGAAAGGTGTCTCTGATGTTTCCTCTTTAAGTCGCTTGTGTCTCACTAAAGGTCACCTAACTTTTCGTTTCTGACACTTGTCTTCCAGCGAGTGATATCAGCTGTGATCGCTGCATCTGTAGTCGGGCTGGCCGAGCTGTATGTGCTGGTCCGGACCATAGAGGGAGAACTCGGGGAACCGTAGCAACTATGAGAAGACAACCAGTCATCTTTGGAGGGCCAAGCAGCAAACTGCAGAGCAAAGCTTTGGCAAGCCCACCAAGCCCACCAAGCCCACTGACCCACAGCAGGTGTCTTTGCCTTGTAAACTTTGTGGACTTTTTGCTTTTCTATTTGACAGGAAAATTGGTTGAATCTCTATATTAAGTTACAGAGAATGTGCTCACTGATGGCACTAGTGGCACTAAGACAGCTGGAACTTTACAGAATATCTCTTCTTTGATCGTCAGATACTATTGCTTTATCTTTAATGACATTCAAGTTGTTTTTTTTTATGTAGAAGGAAGGATAGAATTTCTTATTTATTTAGTTCTTTTGTATTTCATATTTTCCAAAAGTTTATTTCTCCCTCTCTTTCTACGTGGCACAGTCCTATGAAAATAAATGTTCACTTACCTATGATTTCTTCCATTATGCTCAGGTCTGATCTTATTTTTGTGTTCAGTAAATCATCAGCGCTAACTAGCTACATAGCTAATTCATGAAGTTTGTGATCCTCCAGTTTGTGTTACCTTCCCCTATATATCTTTTCCTCACTTGCATTTTTCACATGCTTATGGAAATACTACTGGGATTGTGGCCCATAAATGTAGGCATTATTAATATAAAAAGGTGGTGTAATTCGTTTTTTGTTCTTGTAAAACACTTCCTACCCTGTCTGTGCCGCTCAAACACTTTCATTTCAGCTGAACAGGTTGCTTAGACAGAAGTAAAATGCATTTGTCGTGGACCATTTTAGCTGTGGATTGATACACATTTGGTGTAGTGTTGAGTATGTGGAGCAGTAGGCCTGCGTGTCGGAGTGAGTCCAAATAAACCACAGCGTCTGTGTTCATGGTAATAAAGAAACATGTCACCCAGAGCACGTCTGAACGTCTGCCCAGAATCAAAGATCTGATGGATCGCCATGAAATTCATGGTCCTCAGAGGATGAGTTGTAATCACTTTAGTGATCCAGCACCATTTTATCACCAGGTCAAAACTTAAATGTGTTGGTGACCAAACACCTGTTATATTAATGACATTCCCATCAGCCTCAGCTGAACACGGTGTTCAGTGCTAATTAGCCAATGCTAGCTACATGCTAAAGTGAGACCATGAGATAAGGTTGAAAATCCAGAAAAAAGCCAGTAGTTTGACCTTGAGTGAAGTTATTTTGCTTTATTTTGCCGTGTAGCTGCCCTGTTTTCACTCTTCCAAATAAGCCACCAGCTGTGGCAGCAGTTACTAATACTGTTTACTCTACTGGTCCTGAATTATTTTATCATCCGTCTCCACCTGACAGATGTGGTAATAGCTGTCTTCCGATTTGTGCTTACACTTTATTATCATACCCCAGAAGTACAGCAGCTGTGATAGAAGGCTTATCATCATCGGGACAATAACTGCGTGTATCTTACTTCAAAACACTTCCCATACGACACAGATGATCTGTCCTCTCTGATCCCTCCTCCAGATATGAATTCATGTTTTTTTGTAAACTATCTCATCCTCCTCTTATAGGGCCTTGTCATATCAGTGGAAAGATTAAAAGATGTAACTACATCTGGAATACAAAAAAAAAGTATCTTCCTAAGATCTGAGATTTGACACCCGGATTAAAGGTTTATTGAAAGATTATTTGGTATTAAAGATGATTATGATATGCAGAGATCTCTGTCCAGCACTGGACGAACAGTGAGCACTGCTGTCTGTCATGTTTGCCTCTGTATTATACCTCTCATGTAATATTTCAAAACTTAAATCCAGGCCGAATTACAGAGCCTGTAAGCTGATAGACCCTGAGCTCTAGCTTTAATTTAGTTCTTATTTTTCATTTTTTCCTTCCCTCTGTCCATCTAGCCCTCCTGGTACTTACAGTACACGGAGATATGAAAAAAATATATTTTGACATAGAAAATAATTATTCCTGTCATGGTATCTTACCACAAGGAATCATTTTAATCAGGATGTTTTGAAAGATAATTCTGGCAGGGTCGCAGCATTAAACATGTCACAGTTCAGCTCACAGCAGGAAAACAGGAGCCAGCCGACATCCGTGAGAAGAACCAATGCCAAGTCCATCAGTGGCAACGCTGGGAAGACAAGTTTATGAGTCGTATGAATCCATCGATTAGTCCTTTATTTAGTTAGAGAACGTCAAAATGAGAGTAGAAACACACTGTCCTGAGCTGATACACGCATGTCTTTCATCCCTCTGCACTACATGGTTTGCAGCTGCTTCGGCTCACAAAATGCTGGTGTCTTCATTTTGGCCTCTTTGGCTCACAGCACACAAATCCAGTGACACGGTAATACATGACATAGAACATTTATCAGGGCATCACAACACTGTACGCACATGTTCATCAGTGAAACTGAACCACTGTAGCATTTCAAAATCACATCAGCCAGTCCATGCTCTGACTCTGACATTGGCACACTGCCCAAAACAGTATTACAATGCACCATACAGTGGTCAGTTCCTCAAGATTAGACAAATATTCGCAAAAAGAAAGATTTTTTTAAAAAGAAAATCTGAAAAAAATCCTCAGAAGTCAGTATTTGAAAGAATGACTTTTGAAAGTTGTCATTGTATTTGATGGATATGTTGTGTCACTGTAAATATAGCCTAAGTCTGATTTTAAACTACACTAAATCTACATTTCTACAAAATGATGATTGTTCTTAAGTTTACTGTTTCTGTTCTGTAAAAAAAAAAGAAGGTTAGTTTTTATTCAGGACACCAAACCTTATATATTTACATCTCTCATGGTCTAATCTTCTAACAGACAATCCAAACTGTACAACACTTATATGGCAATCAAAAGAAAAGGAATTGCATTTATCTATCCACCACGGCCATACGCTCCGGTTAACGTGTAAGTCAGTAGTGGTGAAGTAACTGGCTATGATGTAGCAGTGCTGCTGTCCCGCTGATGTTAAACATGTTTAATATCAGGTGTCTGTGTTCTGAGGGCTGATCATGTGACTGTGTGCAGTGTGTGTGTGTGTGTGTGTGTGTGTGTGTGTGTGAGGACAGCGATCTGTGTGGAAAGGGCAGAATTTAGCATTTGGATTTACACTTTTGCACATTCAAACACAACACAGCTACTGTGAAATATCGTCAACTGAACTGGGATGGAATGAATCAATCTCTAACGGATTAAAACATGAGTGAAACATGCTTAAAAACAAGACGAGGACAAACCTGCAAACAGCTCTGTAGTATTTAGAGGTTTAAGGAACAGTCTGGTGCCGCAGGACAGATTCAGTCACAGGAGGGTTGGAAAGGGAAGGAGGCCTTGTTCAGTTATAGAAGTGATCCAGTGTTAATATTTCCCACTTTCGCTCCACATCCAGATGGATCAGAATTCCAGGAAGTTGGTGACAATGGCGGCATTGTAGATCAGATCTGAAATGTAGCCCATGGAGGTCTGTGGTCCCATTTGTGGGTGGTGATGGTGGTGGTGATGCGGGTGGTGGTGTCCTTGGCCCTGAGTTACCTCCCAGTACACTGGCTGAGGGTGGGAAGGGACCACCTGGTCTACAGAAGCGTGACCCCCACCTCCCGCGGTGCTGCCTCCGTACATGGCCTGATGAGCCCCAGACGGAGCCACGGTCTGGGGTTTGAAGTTCCTGAAGGCCTGGTAGGAGCGGGAGGAGGCCGAGTGGTGAGGCTGCCTGGTGATAGGCTGAGGAAAAGAACCAGGAAGGAAACCGGGGAGCGCTGGTCCAAGATGCTGCCGCTGGTGCTGTTCCTCCTCCCAGAGACGAGACTCTGGAGGTTTCGAGGAAGCCAGTGTGGGCTGCTGGTGGAGAGACGAGGAGGCCGCTGGCGACGGTACGGGGTTGCCGTAGATTTGGATCCAATCGGAGTACATTTGCGGGACATCCTCACAGGAGTGGTTCTGCTCTGGCCTGAATATGTCTGCCAGGGTGGCTGAGGCCAGGAAAGGAGAGGCCACAGGGCCAGGAGAGGGGTCTACAACCCCTCTACCTCCCAGGACAGGCTTGGTGGACTTAGGGAGTCTCCCTGTTTTGATGCTTCTGGCTCTCCTGTTTTGGAACCACACCTGTGGAAAATGGCATATTACTTATACTTTTCATTGGTGGTAAGAGAATAAAATGTGGATTCACCAAAATTAGCTGGACGAATATATTTTAAAGAGAGCAGCAACAGAGAATCGGGTCGGAAAACCAAAACAAAGCCGGACAGAGACAGTGCTCCTTTAATCTGCTCTAAATATCCACAGATCTTCTTTAACAGGCACCTAATGAAGAGTTTGGTCCTGAGCAACAGACTCACCTGTATCTTGCTCTCGGGCAGGTGTGTGTGCGCCGCCAGCCTCTCCCTCAGGGTGATGTCCGGATAGGGGGTCACAGCGAAGGCCTGCTCCAGCTCAGAAAGCTGGGCCCGGCTGAAGATGGTCCTCTTCCTCTTCCTCTGGCCCTCCATCAGACCGGCGGCCCGCTCCGGGTCCGGCTCCGGGGAGGACAGCGCGCTCTCTCCACGGGAATCTTGTCATAAAAGAGAGAAAGTGAAACGGTCCACGTGAAATAAAAACACGGGCACAATAAAATAAAATCAAATAATTCTAAAGGAGGTAGAGGATATTCAACATTTAAATTTAGAGTTAGTTCGATTTCATCAAAATGAAACCACAAAGCCACTCTGACCAAGACTACACCGTAAAAAAAACATCTTGTGGCAATTTGGGTTCATTTTATTTCCCCATTGGTTCATTTTCCTGACGGATCTTTACGAGGGTCTGTTGGAGACTGGCTTCTAGGTGTTTTTAACTTTTTATTTTATTCTATTTTATTTGATAATCCTGTTGGCCCAGTTTCTGCTGTGATTTCTATGACTGTTCTATTTTTCTCATGTCTCATCTGCCCAAGTTATTTGTAAAACAAACAAAACAAATAACGAATTAATTCCACACAGAAGAGTTTCGTGGTTTTTCAGCCATTCGTTCATATTTACGGATATTTAACAGGAAACAAGCTATAAAATCATTTTTAAAAATGAAAGATGATGATATCAAACTGACCTTTACAGTGATCCTGTTCTCCAAATAACGCCTTAAAGTCCATCGTGTCTTTCTGCTGGTTCTGCTTGAGCAAAAAGTAGTCTGAGTCCATGAACAGAGCCATAAGTCCGCACACACACACGCACACACACACACACACCGCCGCAGGAGGAGTGACCGCTTCTTATACCCTCATCAGGCGGGACAGCCCCGCACCCACCGCCCCGCAAATCCAGGTGTTTTTCACCTCACCTCCGGGGGGGGGGGCCGAGCTGCATCTGTTAGTCTGACAATCAATAGAGATGTGTATCAGATCAGGCAACAAATACATCTCTACAAATCTATTTATTTAGACGATGAATACATTTATTTGAGCTTCTAACATCCAGCTGAAAATATGTGAAATACTTTGGAAATGATTTTAAATTGTGCTGAAAGTAGAGTAATGAGTCAGCTGAGTCACCACAAAGGTCCCCTTTACACAGATCTTTTTTAATAACTGTCAGACTCACCAAATGTTTTTTTTAAAACTTATTTTCCACAAAAATGATTCCACAAAACGTTCCAGTAGATCCAGCTTCATCAGTTAGTCTTAATAAGAAAGACAAAGAACAACCTCTGCATGGTGGAGTGATCTGCCTCATCCTCATCTGTTACTCAGCCAGCTGATGTATGAAGCTGCTGTATGTGACAGGACTTCTCTTCATTTGACTAAAAAGATTACATGCTGTTAGATTAGATACTTGTTTGCAGACGGTGTGTGTGAAGATGACTCGTCCAAGAAGCAGCGTTTCATGCAGTGTGAGAACATGTAGGCTATTATCCATGAAGTGTCACATTTAAATCCCCAAAGTCTCCTGTGGAAGTGGTTTCTGTCTGCAGCAGGATGTCACAGGTTCATATTCAGAGCCTCTGAGCTGCAGCAGCAAAGGGTTAACTGTGCTATTAAACATACCTGTCTCAGTTACAGTGATGATATAATGACAATACACTGTAGTAGACCAATGCACCAGGCTTCACTACCCATGTACAGAACATTACACAGCACCATCACTGCATATAAAGCTTATAGATTTACTGTATGATCCCAGTTTTCCAATTTTAGCTCAGTTTCTAGTTAAAGATTTAATCATTTCTTATCTACCTCAGAGTATCCTAATATCTCTTTGGGATTAATACATTAATTAATCAACCTATCAATCAACCAATCTATCTGTTATATAATATAATATAATATAATATAATATAATATAATAGGTTGAAAGGAGATCGGGGATTCCAGCTCATAAAACGTCAAAAATAAACACTCTGAAGAACGAATTCTGTTACATAATTTGAAATACTTTTGGTTCATAAAATGATGCCTAACAGGTAAATTACAGGTAAAAAAAAAAACTCGTTATGTTGAAACAATGTGCTTTTTCTTTTTTATTAAAATGCAGAAATGTGTTTCTCTCGTGCCCAGTAAGGAACACAATGGCTACACTTAGATGTCAAACAGTACAGTTTATTGATTTCCTTTTCCCACATTCCAACATCAGCTTCATTACTAATATCACAGCGTATGTGGATGTAAATATCAGCCAGCAATCGGCTGCATTTTACAAACACACTCTCTTATTTTCCATAATGTTTGCTTCAGATATTGTGCCCCACAGCACGCTCTGCCTCACCACTGTGTGAAACATACATCCTGTACTGTGGTGCAGTGTCAGTGGGGTGTTAATGTGGACGCTCACTTTCACACACGTGTGGTGATAATATAGATTTATACAACGCAGCAATAGGTGCACTCTGTGTCCAATATATCTCAACTACACACACACACACACAGAAAAAAACTACTGAGGGCAAACTAACCCTGACATGTGTGTAAATTCATCTTCTTCATTACAGTTAACATCACACACATACACAGTGTCCTCCCCCGTGAGTCCACGTCCACTGTGTGTCTCTGATCTCGGCTGTGAGCACTGATTCTGCAGCATGAGGAGGAAGGTTCACTAATCCACCATTGGGGGGCAATGTAGTCCTCTCATACTGCTCCCAAGCCAGCCCTGGATCTCCTCACGGCTCAAAGTTTGGTACAGACAGTGAAGAAGACGTTGAAAAGGGGTAAGTCTAAAAGAAGAGCCGTGCTGAGCCTTATATCCTGAGGCTGTTGAGCTTCACTCAAACTTGCGCAGGTGGTTGTAGAGGGACTGGACGTAGGTGAAGACGCACATGGGGTCTGGTTTACGGCCCATGATCATCATGTCCTCTACCTCGATCAGCCGGTCACAGCCTGCCTTCTCTCTGGACACACAGGCAGAGAAACACACGTTAGGCGGGAATGCTTTGTGCTGTAAGAATAGATTTCTATTAATAACTCCTACTCAACTAAACCAGGAGTCGGCATGTTGAAAAGTCAGAATTTCATGAAAAAGCTTGTGAAACATGATGAAACAGCACACATTCATGCATACACATGTAAAAATGGGTCCACGTGTGTCAGCTGAAACAGGTTATGGCTTCTTTGGTTTATTGATTGATCTATAAAATGTCTGGAAATAGTGGGAAAAAGTCAGAACTTCCTAAAACCCAGGGGGACATATAAAAATCACTTGTCTTTTCCTTGAAAAAAATCACTTCACAGTCACTTATCAAAATGTTTGCCCTTCTAGTCACATAATTATCAGCTCTATGTTAGAAGAGGTGAGACTCAATGATTGAAAATGATCAATCAATGGTCGTAAAAAAGCCGATATCAGCCTGATGCATCAATCTAATCACACTTAGCATCCATTGTTGCGTATTTAACAGTTCCGATGAAAACACCAACTTCTCTTTCACATTCCAACAAACATGTTTTGAGGGGTTACAGAACAACAATATGCATGTAATAATTCATAAGCATTTATTGTCCTATAAGTCTCTGCTGTGTGATCTCTTTAAGAGGTCAAATCGTAAGCTGTCACTATATATGAAGGATTAATACAGTCGCCAGTGCTCTCAGACAAAGAAAAACACATTCTTAAATGGAGTGGTAGTCTTTAAGCCCTGACGTACAGTATATACATGTCCCTACTGTAGGCCTGTCTAATGTCTGGGGTGCCGTATGCAGCCTGAATGTACCGTCTCTGTCTGTGAAACCATGGAGTCAGGCAAAAGGAATGCACACCTTTCACCAAATGTGTAAAAGCAAAGAAAAGCATGGTTTAACAGATAGGATAGGCAGGAATGTGGCCATATAAAAAGTGTGTGCTGCACTCTCACATATAAAATAATAACCTTGCAGAGGGCTATAAAACAAAGGCAACAAAGAAAACACATTAAGAGACATTCAGCCACAATGAAGTTCAGACTGCCAGTGTTGATGCAGTTTAAGCCCATAAATACTTTAAAGCCACTTCAGCAAACTTCAGAAACCACAACTGACTAACAAACAAGTGTTTGTGCTGTTGTGTAATGAGACCACTAAGTTAAGTTGCATGACAGTTCAAGTTCTATTGTGGGTTCAGTTCAACATTTTAGGGAATATGTTCATTTGCTTTCCTTCTGAGAGTCACATGAGAAGATTGATGCCTCTGTGTTAAGAATGGAGCTGGAACAGTGACTAGCTTGGCTTAGCTTAAAGACTGGAAGCAGCCTGACTCCTGTCTCTGTAAACCACTTGTTTCATCCGCACACAGACAGAAACAATAGAGGACAGGTTGTGGTTTTAGGGAGGGTTATACTATGTGTGAATGTTTCTAATCGTTTATTCATCTGCCCTCCGATATCTTTGTAACTCGGCTGTTGTTAGCCTAGAAATAGTTACAGTGCAGTAACAGTCAGTAACAAACTGTCATTGTTACATTGGCGTTTTCACTGTTTTCAGTCTTTATGCTAAGCTAAGTTTTTATAGAAGGCTGTGACGCCAAGTTTGTTCCAGCATTCATAGGACAACAAAACACACAAAAGTTCAAATTCCAGAGCAGATTTATGCCAATACAGATTGCAAATTAGATAATAGTTTTTCCTGAATATCACTATCTGTGATTTCATGACTAATTAATGTTAGAAAAAACTATTTTTCATATGTAGACTTTTATTTTTGTGAATTCTAATGTTAGCTCTCGAACCCTGTGTTAGAAGGATCTTAAAAAAAAAACTAGAACTAATTAACTGACTGAAACTAATTTAACTGCATCATATCTGTTCAACCTGTTCTCATTCAGTCAGTGGCCCCATCCTCCAAACTATGACACTACAGCTTTCCCTCTATCGTCATTTCTGGACGCACCCCTCTAATTTAAAGTTCTACGCTAAAGTCAAGTGACATAAAGCGAGAAAAGTCCACACAGGGAGGAGTTTGGGAAGGTTGGATGTCAAACAACACCAAAAGTAAACATTTACTTCTTTTTAACTTGTATTTATGTATTTATCATAAGTTACACAGCTAACATACTTATTTTAACCCAGACTATGATCTTGTCCTTAACCTAGCCAAATAGTTTTGGTTCCCTAAAGCTGACCAAACTGCAGCCATGTTAACCATTGATGTTATCATGATGACGACGGTCACTTGACTTCGTCCGTTCCTGCACATCAACAATTAATAAAATGTGAAATGTGTCTCAGAAAGCTACTTTGAAAATCTAACGTCGTATTAAGTCATTGTAGATGTTGTATACTGGTTATTGCTAACTTGACTACGGAGCCCTGCACATGCAAAGCTGACACTACCAGTGACCAAGCTGCCGCATGTGACAAGCTGGGAGTGACAATGTGTTGGTTGATGACATCAGAAACACAGAAACACCTCTAAAGAGCTGCCCTGGCTCTCCTGTCACATGTTGCCATCACTCACTCTGCAGTTCCAAAGGCCAGTTCAAAGTTGTGCTTGCGGTTGGCAGGCGACAGAGAGTTGTAGTCAAACTCAGTGGGGAAGAAGGAGTGCACCAGAGCGCAGAAAGCCATCCCATCACTCCAACTGGACGAGAAGTTCTGAATGTCAATGTTCTACAGAGAAACAGAGAAGAAGAAGAGTGTGTTTCAGTGAGTGAGTTCCTGAGTCATGGAAGAAGCTGACAGACTGAAGAAAGTAAAAGAACATCACTAGTAAAAGTGACTGGCAGCTTGTTGTAACTTCATAAAGCCATCTCCCTGTTTACTGTCTGGCCCAGAATAATGATGGATAAAGCAGACTTTCCCCTCATTTATCTTCTCCAGCTTCTGGTCCTTTACATGCTTTTGAAATCATGTCATTTAAAGGCTGTCCTTTATTAGTCTGGAGTCTGCTCTGAATGAAATGCAACATGTCAACAGATGAACATCTCTCTCTCCCTGTGTGTGTGTGTGTGTGTGTGTGTGTGTGTGTGTGTGTGTGTGTGCCTGCATTTTTACTCCCAGTTAATAAGAGTCTTGGCTTTGCCTGGCTTGACTCTAACCAAAGCCACATGGAGCAGCTGGCACAGGCTGCTGTGAAGGAAAGGGTACGAGAGTGCAACAGTGTGCCGGTGTACCTTAACTCTGCACCCCCAGATCCAAAACACACCCACATTCACACAGCCACTTCTGTACACCTCTATGGCTGAGGAGAAGATCATTAACACATCAGCTCTGCCCTGTGTGCTGACAGGTTAAAACTGTACGAAAGACCAACAACACACAAGTTGTACCTCTCATTTCATACATGTGGACATGCTCTAATTATTTCTCGGCAAAAAACAACCAGGCGTCACAATGAGGTTACCAGACAACTAGCAGATTTTACATTTCTTAATTAAACGATTAAACGAACCAGATATAACGTGTCAGTTAATGAGGTTTACAGGTGTTGATAAGCATGTCTTTAACTCTAAAGAGAGCCAGCTTCGGTCTAACTCTGCGTCCAGTCTGCATGCTAAGCTAGGCTAAACCCGCCCAGGTGCAGCTCCTCAATGCTCTCAGAAAGAAAGTGATTAAGCATATTTACTCAAATTTCTTTGAATAGACTTAACTAACAGACTTATCTTTTTTGTCACAGTTACATGTTATAATGGCACGATCTTGCAGTTGAAAGCCTGAATGGGTAAAGTCGGCTAATTTGGTGTGTTCATGTGCTGGGATGCAGTCCTGTTATCTGAGACTTAAGATTGAGGAACAGCATTACATTTACAAGCCAGAACGTCAAGCACAAGAGACAACCAGCTGGAAAACAGCTTAGAGAAGGATAATGTAAATTTATTAGCTTCTTGCGTTAACATTGCTGCTGCTGATTTGCTGCAGACTTTAAAGCTCTCATGTTTAAACTTCCCCACAGGACATGCACATGGCATCGGATTCCACCACATTACTATGCAGCAATAATAATAAATCATTTTGACAAAAATATCAGCAGACACATTGGATGACCTATCTCATGAAACTATTTCCCCGTTGATTTGCAAGCTATAGTGAAATGAACTTATGTCAGTGACTGTCTGGAAGGCAGGAAAAAAATATTTGAAAATTTAATCAACTGTGATCTGCTTTGGGAAATGGTCAACAGTAACATAATATTCATGAAATTTGTAGCCAAGGGTCTAGAACCAGCATAGTACTTTAAATTTGTATAGAGCCTAATGGCAACTGATAATATGATATACTGTATGAACCAAACATACGTATGAATATATGATCTGAAAATGCATGCGATGCAATAAATAACATAACCATTGCCTGGAATTGTGTCTGCATGTTTGTAACTCCTACCTGGTAGCCTATGGTCTTGGAGCGGCACCATTCAAGAAGGATCTGTTTGATGCTGCTGGCACTGGACACCCCAAAGCTCTGAGACCTCTTCAATTTGGGTTTAGAGTCCACTGGCTTGGGGCGACTGTAGGTGACCACAAGCAAGGCAATAATACATGAGAGCGCTTCAGTGTTTAGGGTACTTTTAACTACCATAATTCCCATAAGAATTTCATTTACCTATTATTTGCTTCATTGTCCAGTCTTTCAAAGATAGATCGACGAGCCTGAGCGCCAATGTTCCTTGGCAGGGTCTGTGACCTCACTAGCTCCCGCCTCCTCTCCCTCTCTCCAACCTGCCCCAAGGACCTGTCACTGATTACATCAGCATCTCTGTCGAGCGGGAGCACAGAAAGGTCTCACAAAGACAAGTATATTTCACCTATCCTAAAAGATGTCCTTCATGAGTTTCCTTACACTCACCTGTCACGCTGCAGTAGCCCTGAGTAGGTCACAGACTTAGCGGGGGCTGAATTCGATTTCTCTGCAGACAAACAGTCACTGTAAATCACACGCATGATGTTGTAGTCTCAATGGCGTGTGTGTCTGAAAGCATGGCTCACCTTGGAGGTGGGGAGAACCCAGAGCTCTGACAGGTGTGGGGGTCCGTGGAGAAGATTCTAACAGCAACAAAGTTAAAGGACACTGTGAGCTAATAGATTAAGCTTGAAATTTGGAATGTAAAATACGTACAAGGCATGTTTATTTGAAAGTAGTGAGAAATTAAAAAGAAACAGGCAGTTCAGCTTTGTGCAGCCCTGATTCAGGGTTATTATGAAGAAACTACCACAACACTCTAATGTGGTAATGATGTCACCAACCATTTTTTAATCCAAATATTATTTCTATATTCAGTCTACTATTACCCAGATAATCAAATTATTATTACCCTGTTATGATTCAAATGTGATATATAGAGCTACCAATGAACTTTGTAAATATTACATTTGAGATCATGCATTACAGAAAAAAACAAATAACTATGAATGAACAAAGGATTAATTAAAAGATGTCTTGACAAGCTGAGATAGAGTTGAAACCATCAGTCACCTGGTTGAACTGAAGACTCCCCTATTGGTTGGATCGGGTTGGTGCTAGCAGCTGATTGGCCGGTAGGTGAGGCCTCAGAGACTGGAGAGGACCGGGAAGCAACAGGGCTGCTGGGAGAATCAGGCCCCTTAATTTCCGCTGTCTTGGTTGTAGCTGTGATGGGGAGATGGGGCATCCGCATGGCGACAGGGGCTGTGTGCTCATGTGGGAAGTCACTGGGCAGAGTGGTCTTTCCGTGTCCCAGCGCTGAATGTTCTGCTTAGATAAAAGGTGTTTAAAATGTTCATGTCGATGAAAAATCCGAAAGCAGCATCAAGTTATATTTGTGTACTAACAATGGAATTCCCCCAGCTTTATGGAGCATTTCATCCTTTTCACGCTCACTGTTTTGGGTTTCTTGACCCCCAAAACAGCTGTTTTTCAATCGTTATCAACCAATAAAGAAACCATACCTGTTCAGTAAATACCATAGGCATCCTGTGACTATGTACACAGTGAACAGTATTTTGTAATACTTGTTGTATTTAATGTGCATGCTGTCTGTACTGGAATACAAATCAAAATTAGCCTCTGTATAATGCATCAGATTTCAAGTATTGTAATGTATGTTTATTATGCCAGTCAAAGAAACTGGTAAATGAATAAATAGAATAAATAACTTCCATAAAGACAGATCATATGAATAACAAGGTCAATAGAAGAAGGTCGACAATGATGTTGCAGAGGTGAAGCTATTCTGACCTTTAGTGCCTGTATTCATTTAACATGCATACAGAATGCAGCTCAGTAGCATATTTTATTAGACACTTCCTGTCTGATAACGTCCAAGCCTTTCAAAATCCATACCTTAAGTTTGTAACACAGTCTCTGAGCCCAAGCTAACCTTACCTAACCGTGACATCATCAGCAATATTTTCTCAGACCTGACGAAGCTCCTCCAGAGCCACAGCTGACAGTACACAACTGTTTTCACAGGCTCATGGCTAGTAAGCTGATCATTACACGTAAAGTCAGTGGATTTGCCCTTTAAGACCGTTTCGTGTCAGAGCTATTGTAAGTGCAGACAGCCTTGTGATGTGGTTACCTGTGACTGCAGCGTGTCCATTCTCCAGTCCAGTGTGTGTCGGGGCGGGGTCCACCTCTATTGGCTCCTCTCGCTCAATACTCTGAAACACATGAACACATAGAGTTAACAACAACACACTGGCACCCTTAGTTATGTTTAAAGGAGCATGAAGTCATATTTGACCTTCACTGGAGACCAGTAGGAGAGCTGCTGGTGGAGGTTTTTACTTCCAAAACAGACTACAAGCTGGAAAATTAGTTTTGAAAGCCAGAAATGTAAGCACCTGGTGAATTAATTCATTGTGGTATTGATCAGTTGAACTGTACTTGTTGCCCTTGTTATGTCATGTAAGTTCTGTTTGGAGCCATTCATAAACCAATATGTTGGGTTTGGATCAAAGAGTCAGAGCACCATGTTCCTCTGGTTTGAACAAGAAAAGAAATCCAGATGTGCGTAGCTCATTAAGTCATTGTTGGAACATTTCTCTCTTTTCAGGTTTTGGACTTTTCTCTAACATGTGGGCTTTTTTGACACAACTTCAGAAAAAATGAACCAACAAACCGGCAAGGCTTGCCACAACTAGATGCTCTTCAAAGTTGGCAGGTGTGTGGAGTGTGGTGCGTGTGCAAAGAGTATGAAGCTGGTCTTTGGAGAGGCGTGAGAGGCACCGGGGTCTGTTCAATGTGTCTACCTCCCCTCCTGTGATAAGACTCCAGATTGTTTTTCACCACTGTCACTGACAACCTCAGTGGTGGAACAGCTGCCAAAGTCTGGCTGCTGATCTGGCAGCCTGACTGCTAAAAAGATGGAGATCAAGTTTTAATGTCAAACATCATCAGTATCCCCAGTTCACATTTCAGTGTCTATGTGACTCTGTCTATTTCCTGTCTCTGTGATCAGCACAGCCCTCTCTCCAAACACAATCAGCTGTCTGGAAACAGCTAATCGCCCTCCTGGGCAGATACTTCTATCTTGAACTCTTAAACACATGGCGCTACTGACCCACATAGGCTGCGGGTCAATCTGTCACTTTCCATGTGGCCCTGTCATACAGCTTGGTGATAGTCAGCCTCACAGAACAACACTACTCAGGTCAATAGTGCAGCGCCGATAGCCACGCACGTTTTCGCACGAAGGTCAGTATCAAACCACATGTCACATTGTATCTGTGTTGCTCTAACAGATCCTGACAGCTTTCATGAGACGTAATGTCCCTCAGGCAGCCATGTTGGAGATGCTCAGTTCTTTGGCAACAAAAGCCTCTACGCAGCTGGTTGTGTTTCAGACTTGGCTGTCAGAGTGGAATTAAATAGACAAGGCAGATTTCTGCGATGTGTTTGACCAAGAACGTTATTTCACCGCTGGTGCATCCGATGCATCAGTTCTGTGTTTACATAACGTCAGCATGTTTGGAAGCAGAACCTCAGCATCTGGTCAGCTTGTCTCTGCTGTCAGAGACCAGCAGGGAACAGATGAAGCATGTGACCATACAGAAAAACAATCTCAACTATACACATTTATCTGCAATTGCTTGAAAAATGAGCAAAAGTTGTTATTTGGGGCGTTTTGTCAGTCACATGCATTGTAGTCACAAGTTCCTGTTAGCTCTCGTCAAGTTTGTTAATGTTAGTTCAGGTGTTCTGTATTTCCTGTTTTATTGTGGCGTTCAATTTTCCCCTCTTGTTTCAGGCCCCTTGACTTCCTTCCTTGTGCCCCACCCTGATTGTTTCCACCTGCGCTCCCTTCCCTGTTCCAGCATCCTAGTCAGTGTTAGTATCTTGAGAGAGTCGTGGTGCCTTGTCTTTAAACGGCACCTTTTACCATCTGATTTCCTCGCGATGGGCATTTGAGTCCGTCTTCTTCTGAGAGCTTCTGGTCGTAACATCCTGACCCTTTTTTAACACTGTTGAGACGGTGAAGTGTTGCATTATGCAGAACATTTCCTGACTGCGAGTACAGTGAAAGGTGACTTTAATATGGGCCATGCACTGAGAGAGCCAGAACACTGGCAGGTGTCTTTAGTGATATAAGAAAACGGGGAAAAATAAGAACTGATCCAGAGAAACTCTTAGAACTATGATGTAAATGATGTGAAATATAAATTTGACATCATAAACTGTATTTGAAAGAAGTGGATGTTGCTTCTGGGTCTGATGGTTGAAGCCAGTATGGCAGTGCCTTAAACCTGCATTCCTTCTAATGACCACCAACTGCAAACTGAGGTCTTTGGATTATCAAAGTAGACAAGGACATAGTTCCTGGAAAGCAATATTGTTGTTGCTATTTTTAAATGTAATTTTCAATGCTGTGATAACCACAGAAAAACCTCTAAGATCTGATTAACTGGACTCAATTTTCTGTCACCAAAAAGTGTCTGGCGAGGCTGAAACCTAAAACCACTTCTCCCAGGTCTCCCCTCCTGTCTCACACACACTCATAAGAATAATATGCTGCTCTTGCTGTGAGATAACATACTGCGCTCACTTCAGGGAAATGGTTGAGCGTGTGTAAATGTGTGTGTTTGGCTGAGCTCACCATGTAGGAATGCTGGTGGGGTGTGTGTGTGTGTTAAAATATGGCAAGAAAAGAAAGAGAGAGTGAAAGTGTGTGTTCTTACAGAGTGTGGACACTTTCGCTGGGGAATAAGGGGAAAAGTGAGGACTTCTGGAGAAACGTTCTTATGGTGAGGAAGGCTGATGGGAGCAGTTGTATACTGCGCGATGAGGCAGAGGTAGTGAGGTAGAAACAGCTGGGTGTCCAGAAGGAGGGAGACAAATTGCAGAATGTCTGGCTTTGGGGAGGGGAGCTTTCTCGGCTTAAGTAGTCAGATCATCAGACGTCCAGAGTGGGTCCGAGGGGGAAACATGATAGCGGAGCTGCTGAGGTTCCTGTAAACTCTCTGGTATCTCGTGGTCTGTTTTGCTGGCAGAACACGCTGGTGCTCAACACTTAACATGGCACAGCAATGATGCATACACACACGCATACAAAAACACTTGAGCTCAAGAAGCACATGAGCATGCACACAAACGTCAGCTGATATTTGCTGGATTTACTCTGCTCTTGATGTGCTGATTTATTGTTTGATGTCAGCACGACAGTGTTTCCAGCAGCTCAGAGGCAGCCCTGCATGGAAACAGTTTCACCTTGCCTTACAGTGATGTTGGACTTGGTGTCATCTTCGTTGCTTTATCATTCTATCCACGAGACCGCTTCATTATGAATATATGCACAGGACCAACTGAGAGAAACCTTCTGCACTATTTAGTGTTTGTTTTCAAATGCAATGAGGTCAATAATGGTGCTAGCAGCTGCTCCACAGCAAATATTTAGACATCATGTAGGAGTGGGTACATACGTCTTCACCAGCAATTAAAACCTGTGTAAATACACAGCTGCTCCAAAGTGACTCAGTGTCCACAGTAATCTATCTGCATCATCTAAAGTTGCCTTAATAAAGAATATGTTCATTGAGGTCAAACAAATGTGACACAGTTTACAGAATTAGACAAAATCTCTGCAGATAAAAGCGCATTGAGCGAAGATTAATTTACTTCCAGATCTGTGGAGCTGAACTTTTAGCCTGCTAGCCGCGTGGCTCTGGGAATAGCAATGTCTGTCGTTTCAGTTCTCCACTTTGGTCCAGAGTGAGAAATCTCTACAAATATTAGTGGGATTGCAGTTAAGTTTGATTCAGACAGTCCTCATCCCTGCAGGATGTATTGTAATGAATTTAGCATCATTTTCATTTGGCATCATCATCAGTTCCAAATTTCAATGCATTCCCATGCCTTTCCCACCAGCCTCAGCTGTACTTTGTGTTTAGTGCTAATTATTAAATGTTAGCATGCTAACACGTTAGGCTAAGACAGTGACTGTGATAATTTAGCCCGTCCTCACACCGTTAAAACTGTTAAAGCGACCACTGTTTATGAAGAAGACCTCTGGTGTCCGTAGTTATTATGATGGGAGCAAAGGAGGACATCAGACGTCATAGTATGAGGAGTGACAAAGTCTGCCAACACTGAATTTTACATGTGTCAATATAATTTATATTTTAACATGTGTCACATACGAAATGTGTATACGAAAATCTACTGTACCTATTTTAACCTAGACCAACATCTTTTCCTAAAGCTAGCCAAGTGGTATTGGTGCCCAAACCGAACTATGAGTGTTTCACAATGTTAACTTGCAGCACATATGTAACGTGACTTCAGTTATTTTCTTGCTTGTGGCCCCAGCTGTCCTATAGAGGGAGCTGAAAACACTCATACACACTGTTATTGGAAACAGACCTATTCTGTAATCTAGTGTTGTGACATGTTGGACATTAGCTCTGTGCCTTCGTACCGTGTCACAAAGTTGCGAGCACGACTATAGAGCTTATTACCACATTGTGGACTGCACCACCTGGATTGACAATGGTTTTGGCCACTTTTAATTATAGTTTTAATCATTTAATTCCCAGCAAAATGCTGGCTTAATAGGGCACCTAAAAATGGGATCAGTAGTATTTTTGTCCCAAAAACTACAGCTGTGCCAAGAGATGAAACGCTGTATCCTTGCAAATTAAGAATCAGATTTAAAGATATCATCACCTCAACCTATTAGCTTGTGGCAGCTTCACAAACCCAACACCACCCAGTCACATTTCTTTTAACTGGCCAACACGTGTGTATTAGAGCTTGTTCTTTACTGATAAGTGGCTAAAAGTAGAAACCATCATGTCATGATGACTCTAAAATAGGCCGCTGTGCTGTGTACAGAACCCGTGATGGACATACAAGAAGTGAGTTTACATTTAGCTTCATCTTAATTTGTCCCCGTCTTCTAAGAAGTAAATCAGACAAAGTTATTGAGCAGTTGTTTAGGTTGGGCTGCTATTAGCAGCTCCCTCCCTCTTACTGCACTACATACTGTAGAAGAACCCATAAATGTGGGTACATGCAATCTCTCTCAAAGTCTCATAATGGAGTGACAGAAGTGTAAGCAGACAAAAGCTCCATTTTCTTTCTTCAGGGTACAACAAATCCCTCACTCCCTGAGAGTGCGTCATTGCATCGTGACTGAGGAACTATAAACTGTTTGGACGAAATGAGTGAAACAGAGCAGAAAATGTGGAAAAGCCCTTGGCGTGCGTGGTAGCAGAAACGGAGGAGGAGGAGGAGGAGGAGGAGGAGGATGAAGATGAGGGGAAAAAAGGGGTGATCACAGTAATGTTTTACCATCTTTCCTGGGCTTCTCCCCCTGTCCTTTATTTGCACTCACTCTGAAGTCAACACTGGACCGATGTCCCGTCTCCAACGAGTCCCAGACTTGGCTTAATGGTGCAAATAAAATTGTGGCAATAGGACCACTGGCTAGAAATTTGCCAACAGGAAAAGATAAACCAAAATTAGCTCAGAGGTTAGCTAACTTTCCATCTGAGGTAAACTGAGATAGTAATGTTATAACCTCTGCATCACCTCGAGTCCCACAACGCCCTGATAGATCTTCATATTTTAGCTCCAGGGAGTTTGTAGGTTACCAAAGATGCTGCCAGTAGGTATTGGTAATGTACTCTTTGAGCTACAAAACATCAAATGGTGACATTTATGTTTAATAGTGCACATGTTCCCTTACTACTCAATTTACACAGTGTTTGTCCTGACACATAAGGTCAGTTTAAGGTAACAGTTTCTAGTCTGAAACTAAAGACAATGACTGTTCCTCCTCCAGTGTTAACTCGGAGGAGGTTTGGACCTGTGATGAAAACAAAATATACCCCAGATTATTTGCAGATGCCACAATGTTGGCTGTCACTGTGGGACAAAGTGCCCCAGGAAAGCTGTCTGTTCAAACAGGAGGAGCTAGGAGGGTGCTGGGTGAGTGCTATGTCCTGTGTTTCCTCAGAGGACATTGTTGAACTGTCAGACGCATCTTCATCACTGACACTTTAATAAAGACTTTGTATACGAGGGGCCAAGATGTGGATGGGGCGACTTGGCAGCAGGAGGATGAGTATTTGGTGAGGGCACTCTGCAGCCTGCTGGGAACCATACGGTGCCAAAAATATCATAATGGTAATGTTACATGCCAACTCTAAGCTTTAAATTAAAAGTGTTACAGTAACATCCACGTCAGATGACCAGAACAGAAAACAAGTTAAGTTAAAAGAATAATTTCACATTTTGGGAAATCCGCTTATTTGCTTTCTTGCTGAGAATGACATGAGAAGATTGATACCACTGTCAAGTATGTCTCTGTCAGACAGAATCCTGAAAAGTGAAAAATGACTGGTGTGACCTGGGACTGGGTAACCAGGAGTCTGTCTGCTACTTCTCTCTTAAACCTGTGCTTTTCTTTCATCCCTCCATAGACTGTCCCCAGGCCTGCAACTTCAACCTGTTAACATTTCTTTCCCTCTCTCTGTGCTCGCATGACATTTGAGCTGCACTGGGCCTTTGGGTGGTGGAGGAATGGAACATCAGAACAATGGAGGCAGGCTGGCGGCCTTCCAATGACTGCCAGTGTGTTTGTGTGAGAGACGCTGTTCATGTGTGTCACACAAATACACACTCTCTATTATGAGTTCCTAACTTTAATACTCATTTACGCAATATTCATCACTGGGAGCTGTAGTGAAGGGCAGTGACAGCCCGTGACTAAAAGCACCAAACACAGCAGCGGTATTTGTGCAAATGTGACATGAGAAGCAAGAAGGCTGCTCTCGTGTACACACAGCCACAGTGAAGATATCAGCTACCAGAGGAAACACTTAGTGACAGAGGACTCCAGCTCTGTAATTTCCTTCCAGAAGTTTATAGAGGAATCCTCTCGGAGGAAGAAAGACACAGTCAGACCACCTGTTCTTCAAATACGTTCATGCAGCCTGCAATTTCTTTGCTAGAAAAATCGCAGGGAATACTACTTTGGGTTGAAGGTGGAAAATATGCTCAGCCTTTGAACTGAGAGGATATAAAAACCTAATTGCAGGTGAGAGCTACTGCTCTGTGACAAGCTTGCTTCATAAACACAGCACCACTGAATGTACTGTAAGTTACGGTGTTGGCCAGTGACAAGACGTGACTTCATGTGTGCACAATTGAGAGCGCATTCAAGCTTTTGTGGTGTTTTCAAGGTTTATAACAATCTTTTACTAAATAAAAAAGCATCCAACTTATATACTACAGGTCTTATATCAGTGGGTGCAGTGTTGTTTGTCTCTGTCAGTCAAAAAACATGTATTTCTTTCACCTATTTCTTTCACCTTGATACAAACGATTATTCCTAATGTTATGAAGACCTGTTTCAGACTCCCTCTACCTATGACACACATCTTGGTTACATAAAGAACATTTTAACATGCTCTGTATCTGAGATCAGCGGTGACTGTACCTTTTATGCAGCACTAGCTACTAAAAACTCAAATACGTTCCATTTGGACTTGGTTGTTGGTTGGTTACTGAACTTTCAGAACAGAGATCCCACTAGCTCCGGGGAAAATATCATTTTTCACTCTTGTACCTCTCTCCTCGGTAACGTCTAGCTCTAACATATGGCAACAATAGAAAGTGACTCTTCCTTTTTTCCCCGTCCACCTCCCTTCCCTCGTCTGTTCCCGGCAGTGAGGCAGAGGGGGGCCGGGCAAGGCAGGGGGGTTTGACCTACTGACCTCAGGTAGGTTAGAGGTCCAAGAACACAGTCTCAGGACAAGCTGACTACACTGGACAGGTGGTGTGTGTGTGGGGGGGGATAGTCACAGTGACTATCAAATTGTATTTTTGTGCACATCCCTGCAGTACATAAAGTAGATTTGCCCAAAGGTTTGCAGTTACACAACAAAGCGTTTATGTTACATATCAGGGCTTTGCAGTTATGCTTCTATCTGTTTGTGGGTGAAAAAAGTATGTACTGTACATGCTGTATGTTTGAATCCAAAGTTTACAGCTACGAATCACATCTATGACAACAAATACTTTGACACCTCCTCCTGAATAGCCAATCGAGATGCTCAATCGAATTATGAAACCTTCACACACTGAAATATGGTGAATCACA
This sequence comes from Pempheris klunzingeri, assembly GCF_042242105.1. NCBI lineage: Eukaryota > Metazoa > Chordata > Actinopteri > Acropomatiformes > Pempheridae > Pempheris > Pempheris klunzingeri. Next base: position 25,383,181 of record NC_092015.1, on the reverse strand, counting down.
GCTACAATACTTTTGACCCTTTTGTTTCCACAGAGCGGCGCTCTGGGATGGCATTGTTGAACTGTAAGTTCCACCACTTTGGTCCAGACTGAAATATCTCAACAACTTAAAACATAGAACTTTGCACAGATGTTTATGGTCCGCAGAAGATGTCTCCATGAGGTTCACAGTTCACAGAAATTGGCTACAAAAACTAGTCACTGTCTCACTTGAGGTAGGAGAAGAATTGATGAAGCAGTTCCCAGCCACGTGTCTGCGATATCTTCACACCAACATACATCACCATCACCATACAGCACCAACAAAACACATAAACACACATAAAAAAAGATGGAGAGGCCCGATGATCGCCTCACCCTGCGAGTTTCATTTCACACTTCCACAGAGGAAGAGAGAGGACGAAAGCTTCACTGCTGTCATACATACTCCAAAAGTGGCTTCAATAGTTGGTCATTAAACTGTGGTGATCATCTTTAGGTTGAATGTATTTGAAGTGAATATATGTTATGCCTTTATTTTTGGATTAGACCTGGTTTGTTCATTTCCTACATGCCTGCCACGCTCTAGTGTTGAATTGACCGGCTGTGTTTTATGAAAATGTTAGCCATTTTATTTTACATTTTTACTCACTGTTTACTGTTACTATAGCTGCTGTAACTCCCCAGTGTCCCTGCAGGGCTCCTCTTGTTATAAACAGATCTACACTCATCTAACCTCTGCAGAGTTTAAATTCTGAATTTCATCCCCACAGTGATTGACAGGCAGCTAGATTAACTCGAGGTCATGTTCCCATTTCTCTTGAGCCTCCAAATACCTAAAGTAGCAGTTATATCTGGGTCACCCTCCTGTGGTGGGAGACTTAATTTCTGACAAAACCTAAAAACTCCAGGAACCCCAGCTCTCTCACCCATGACCCTGCACACTGTCACCCAAACTCTAAAACCAATTTTCCTTAAAGTGCCCTCTTGGCATTTTTCCAAAAACTGGAGTGCAGCTAAATGAAATTGTAAAGTATTCCCATGGTGTACTGACCTGACGTAGCCAAGCAGCAACCTTTAACTCTACTTCTGAAGTTGACTTCCAGTAAGGCTCACTGGTTCCAGAGGGCAGTGAGGGCGCACCGTCCCACCGGCCAGTCAGTTATTAACCTATTTCCAAAGAAATGATGATGGGAACACGACCTATTGTCTGGAAGTCATTAAGAGAGCCAGGGGTAGCCAGGGAGTGGCCGCATACCTCTGTTAAACCCCCAGCATGCGCACACACACACACACACACACACACACACGCGCGCTCTCTCTTCAGCTGTGCTCTGTTTTCAGTTTCATATCAGGCCAAATCTATTTTAACTTCTCGAAAATACAGCACACGTCTTTATCAGAATAATGCCAAACCCACATGCAAAATGGCCGTGATAAGGAGTTTGTATTGTCAAACCACTCAGGGAAATTAATACCAGAGACACAACAACAGTGCAGAGATGATTGTGAAATAATATTTGGTGAAATGAAAGGTGTCTAGATGACAGCTATGATACAAAAGCCAGTTCACACACTTAGTAAACACTGTACTTGTATTTGTGTGAGCGTGTGTCTGATCACAAAAGCATACTTGAAACTCTGTTTTCTGTCTCACTCATGGCCGTATTAATAGCTACAAAGGGGGGGTTGGTGCCAGGAATCCAGCCTTAAAATGCAGCCAAGCTCTGAGGGGGGAGGGGTAAAAGGGTGAGGAAGGGGCCACAGAGGCAGGGAGGAGTACATGGATGGAAGGATGGATAGACAGATGGATGGATAGATGAATGGTTGGATGGACAGATGGATGGATGGGTTCTGGCAGAATCAGTGTCCACCGTAGGTATGTCACAGTAACAGAGACAGTCAGGGCTGGCTCAGCCTGGGGAGTCTCCACAGACAGACAGGGTGTAAATGTCAAATGTCTTTGTCGTGGAGATAAACAGCACACTGCAGTGTAACAATCCGTCTGGCTGAGAATGCGCACTAAATCAAACACTCTCATTCAATTATCTTTAAAAGTGAATGTGACCGGCTTCAGCTGCTTCAGCTGTTTGGCAACCGGCTCTCGTGGAACGTCCAGTCATATTCATACGGGTTCACGTAAAAGTGTCCCTTACAAACTGTGCTAATACTGGTATTAGCATTTACTGGATGTGCACAACAGACCGTAAGAAACTTTGACTGAAATTGGGGTCTCTGGGGATCACTGTGTGGTGAGCACGCGCAAAGTTCGGAACAAAGAGGATAAAAACATCTGTGCCTTAGTGTTTCACATGAAGTAATAGTTCCCACCCCCTCTAGTTCCTATCTCTATGTTGGGACCCTTTTTTGATCTGTCTGGTCTTGTCAAGATATCTAAAACATTTCTGACAATTCTGCCATTATGCAGTTTTTTTTCAGTGTCATTCGCTGCTACTAAAGGATTAACCTCACATGAACAATAAATCAACATAAAGTTATAATAATATAGTAATATAATAGTTGCAAATTGCTTCTTGCTACTGGCCTAAATGTGTGCTCTTATGTTGGATTTACATTACTTTAAAAGAGTTTACTTTAAAAGCTGAGGAAAGATGTCTGCTTCACTTCTACTCAGGCAAGAGAATCTCTTCACATGGAGCAAAACATTATCAGCCAGCTGCTAGAAGACCAAATATGGTGTGTGTACCTCCACATGAGAGCGTGCACTGCAGCAAGAGCACAATTGTGGTTTCACCTTTTCCACAGCTAAATGCTAAAGGAGGATAAGCCTGTAATCACAGTAATTCAGTTTGGACTGGCATCAGAACATTTTAGCGCCCTGAACACACAATTCATCCATCACACTACTCTCCGACTGTGACTACACTAAAACGCTGCAGTGGTCTGCTGCTCATGTGTGTGAGCGTGTGTGTGTGTGTGTGTGTGTGTGTGTTCATTTGCAGATGAACAGATCAGATTAGGGCTGTTGGGTCAGAGGGTTATCAACTGTTTTCTATGAGTGCACAGAGACTGGGTGCGCTTGATTTATGGCTTAATACAGCGATTGCATCACATGTTGTGTAAGAGGTGATTTCTTGAGATTGAAAAGTTGAGTTTGGGGCCGTTGTGGTTGAGTTTCTTGTGCGGGCTCAAAGGACAGGCTGTACAGATGTCACCAGTTTCCAATTAAGAGGAGATACATGCAGTAGTATAACATCAATAAATCATTACCGTGCACATTGTGAGGGTTTCCCCCTGTCAGCAGCATGGCAAAAACTTAGCAGAAGTTTTAGTTGGTGGTGGCTGACAGGAGGCAACAGGATTTATGAAAAATGTGGTTTTAATTTTGAGAAACATCTGCACTCACAACACCACTGCTGTGATACAGGAGCGACTCATTGTTCCCACACACGGCTCCTTTTTAAGCGCACCAAACTACAAAAAGTAATTTGACAGTTATCATATACTGACGCTCTTCACCTGTCTATTTGTAGTATTAAACCTTTAAGATGTTATTTGATGTGTGTAAGTTGGCACAAATTACATCATTCACACACAACATTCTCCCTCCATCCCTCCCTTAATGCACCCATTAACTCCGTCTCCCACTAACATTACACAACTCAAGCTTTATGCTATCTGCTTCTTATCTGGACACACACACACACACACACACACACACACTGCACTAGAGGAATGTACTGTGTCTAATGCTCTGCAGTAGTGGAGTCTTGAGTAGTACAAGTGTGGTTTGGGAAGGTCTTTGTGGGTATAAAGAGAAAATTAAAGTTTGAGTGTTCGATGATAGAAAACAGAGCCAGAAAGAAGATTACAGTAATTATATTAATTGCAGTTGCACTTGATTGATTGCAATTCTCACCCAGACTGAGATAACCCTGATGACATCACTATGATATCATCAGGGTTATTTTTGCAGGCCTGACTAAGCTCCTCCAGAGCCAAAGTTTTGCAGCTCCGAGGCTGATTGGTGCTGCCCATGACAAGTAAACTCAACTTGTATGTAAAATTGGGTGTCCCTTTAACTCAAGGTCCACTTACTAGGTTTTTTTATGGAGCTTTCAATCACATGATTGTTAACTTTTTCCCCCGATACACAACCAGCTGTTATATTACAACATCTCTGTGATAACTGAGTAAAATCTATCCACTGATGACGACAGTAAGATGTGAAGTGAGGATCTAACATGGTAGAACTATATCAAATAAATTGCCAGCTTATTATAAACTACTTATTAGGAAATAGATCATAAATATCCAGACATCTGTTTGTAGTGTCCTTGCTTATTATCATCTACTTATCAGAAAACAGTGGATGTGGGGCTTTTCTTTACTTTGCTGAAAACATAATAAATAAATTAGAAGCTACTTATTACCTGCTTACTGGGAAAAAGCAGAATATAGTTATTAAATAATGTTGGTGTCAGTTCCAGTAAATTTTGAAATGAATGTTGGGGTAATTTGTAGGTAATTTCAACTTTCTTATGAATTAATTACTTATCAACTACTTACCATGACATTTACAGAACTGTAAAAGAAAGTGTTACCAAGATTTTGGTTTCTTTTTTCTTTCTTTTCAATCTTAAAGTGTGTCATATAGTTGTAAGAAGGTGATGAGGTTTTAAATCAGTGTGCAGGTACACGGAGAAGAGATGAGGAATGAGCGCAAAGAATGAGTCAGAGAGGAGGAAGAGAGGAGGGTTGATTCTGTAATCCTTCCACACTCAATGGACTTCCAATGAGGCACAAGATCCCACACAATGGACCATTGAGACGGCTGATTTGGCACTGTAAGTGGCAACAGCGGCGTTGTCTGCTGACTTGTGAGTGTGTGTGTGTGTGTGATGGGGGCTGAAGGGGGAAAATAGAGGAGGAAGAGGACACATTCTTGAGGAGGAGGAGGCTTAGGTCTTTGTCCTAATCTTAATCTAGCCTAATTCCTGTTGCCCAGAACCATTACAGAATATAAAAGAGCCACACAGCTGCCTCTTTACAAACCTCAAAAACCTTCCAGATGGAAACACACACACACACACACACACATGCACTCGCGCACGCACACACACACACACACACACACAGTTACGCACACAGCTGGATTTCCATTCAAGTATTTTTATGCGAATTCTGATGTACTGAATCAGAAAGGTGGAAGGGGGGTGGCAAGTTATGACGAAAGTTTTCAAGTATTGCAAAACATTACTCATCACGTCGAAAGGTTTTTGTCAGTAAAGATAGAATGACATTAATAAACTGATGATTACAGGAGACAATTCACCTCAAAAAAGAGACAGATCATCAGAATTCATTCACACACAGTACGTGCTGTTTTAAATATGAAGATCATGCTGATGTGCAGCAGGTGTGTTCTGGAGGTCTCTGTGTATGTGTGTGTGTGTGTTTGCAGGTGTGTGTGTGACAGCTTGGCAGATCACAGTGAAGGTGCACAGTACCAGCTGGAGAGCAGGCTGGAAGACAGACACACCTGTGTATGTGTGTGTATGTGTGTGTGTGTCTGTGTGTATCATGTCAAGCCTGTTTGAACAGCCAACTTTTTTTTCAACCGTATCACGCCTATCTCTGACACACAGGTGAGGATGTGGTAGGAAGAGCAAGCTGCAATTATAATTCATGTGTCGGGACCTGAACACGTAGACAAAAAATGAAAGCCATCACCACGATACGAGCAGAGGAGCAGCAGAAGCACAGTGAACCTTTGTGCTGCTGCATTATTTTTGCTGCGTATTTGAGTATTTGCTGCATCTCATGTTTGATGTGATGTGTGTGTCTCTGCAGTGGTGTGTTTGGCTGACAGCGGGGGATCTCCCACAGCAGACTCAAGCAGACACAGAGGTGCCCTTGTGTTGTTCAGCTCTGACCACATGATTTCACAGGAGATAACATTCCTCTGTTGTATCCTCCACAGAGTGAAGTAATTACAGATACAGGAGGAGCAGCTATTTGCATAATGTGTGCATGTGCTTATATGTGTTTTTTTTTACAAATTGTGTGAGTCTTATCTGTATCTCCATGACTGTGTGAAGACACCGTACAAGAAGTTTGATAGTGAAATGAATGCTGAAAACCTGAACATAGCATATGGAGCTGATGCTGTCTGGGGTGTTTCCAAAGCTGCACCCTCCATCAAAAACACACTCCGTATGTATATATGATGAGGGCAAGAATACAGCTGTGTGTGTGTGTGTGTGTGTGTGTGTGTGTGTGTGTGTGTGTGTGTGTGTGCGTGTGTGTGTGCCCCTGCTTCGTATCAGCTGTGACTTTACAGCCGAGACAAAACACAGAGCTTCACCAAGGAACAACTTAGCTCTAAATAAAAGAGGAGAATCTCAGTACTGAATCTCATAAATGTCATTCTTTCCACAGCAGGACGGAGTGTGCTGGAAGTAAATAACATCCTCCGTAGACTTCCTCCTGCCAATCAACTTGCCCACTGTGGCTTTGAAGTACTTGTAAAGCTCAACAGTTTGACATGTGATTGCACGTCTTCGGTTTCGCTGTTTACTTTAGGTAATAAATAAAAGCCGTTATTACCAACTGTTGACTGACAATGGTGGGACGAGCTATAGTCAGCTCATGAAGGCCAAAAACATTTGCTTTGTTCTGGTAGAAAAAATGGCATGCTGATATATTGGTCAAGTTCAGCTTATTGCAGATATATCAGTGGACCGTCCGTAATTCACATACTAGTGTCACCAGTTTGTCTACTAAAGAGACCTGACAAGTTCATTGTTAAGCGGTCGGTATACTCATCAGCAGTGCTTGTGGGATGGTGGAGTAGCACTGGAACCCTCCCCCACAACCTCTGTTATAAAATGTGTGCTGTTATCCACGCATCTAAACAATATCTGTTCACTCCACCTCCTTAAGTGTCTGTTCACACTTTTGATTTTGCAACTACTACTAACGTGCTGGCGGTATAAGAGGTATAATTTGCCTTTTGAAATTTGACTGAAGAGTACAAATTCCTGATGGGGCTGAGTAACAGCCAACTCAATCCCATGTATACTTTGTGGTTGGTGTCTTCACAGGTCTATTCAAACCCAAGACCTGAACAGGGACCCAACCATTACCACAGGTCCTGCATCTGTTTATAATTATGTGCACTGGAGTGGATCCCATCAGTGCTGACCATGAGAGAAACACATCAGCGCTGTGTGTGTAACTTGCGTCATGACTAGACTGATTTAGAATCAGATTACAAGAGCCAAAGTACCATGCGAGCTGGAGGTTGAGCGGAGGAAAGATGGATACCTTCTTCACTGAGATGAAAAGGAAGCTAAATGATAATAAATGTAAAAAGATCAAAACAAGCGCACATCTCCTGTGTCCTTCTGGCAATTGCGGAGAAAGACAACAAGAAAGTCGTAATACATGTGGTGGACTGTTGACACGTGAACTGGCGGAGCTGGGGATCAAACCACTGATCTTCTGATTGACAGATGACCTGCTCTACCTCTGACCCACAGCCAGGTCTGTAATATCCCATGCAAAAACTGGTCAAATTATCAGGCCCAATCGGTTCTTGGAACTTATCTTCAGATGCCTGATTTTGGAACAGTGAAGACCTCCACTGTGTGGCTCATGTACACATATCTCATTTTTCGAAATATTTAGACAAGTAGGACAGAATTTCCTTTCTGCATAAATCTATGATCAGGAGTAGGCCAGGAAAAGTGCACACTCATCATCAACTGGCTGACTGATGCAGCAACCACAGGATGGACAGAAACCATGAGATTCTGTTTTTGTTTTATCAGAGGAAAGACAAGCCAAGGGAGGAAACTAGTTCACCTCTGCAAGTCAAGTATACAAGTCCAACAGCAGGCTATACTTCAATGAGCAGTATCCCAAGACAGTAAAACTTATTCCTGCAAATAACCACTGAGGACCAAGACAATGACATGAGCCGTCTGGTCCCCATCGATGCAGCGATTAACCATCTGATGCAACCCAGGCACAAACACAACATAAAACTAGTTCTGATACACACTTGGTATCAAGAACCATGTCGGCTTTCCAGGAAATTAGGAGACAGGCTTGTTTTTAGTTTGACTTGTCAGTTTCACATGAGCAATAGTTGTATTTTTTTCAAATAAGAACCATGGAATCATTCAGGTGAAGTAAAAAACAGAAAATTCCCCCAAACTGGACACTTAACATTTGCATGGGATGACAGCGATAATGACTAACCAGAGCCTACATTTCACAATGCCGATTACACATTTTTGACTCAGGTCTGAAAACCACTTAACCACAGTAACCTCACCTCCCAGGAGTCTGCTCGACTCATGTTACTGTACTTCATAAATCCTTAAGCATCCTGCTGGAGGTCTATTGTGCAACCGCAGTGACACAGCCAGTGCCTCGTATGACACATCCACACGGCCACAGCGCAACATGGCTTCAGTCAAACACACATTCTGCCTCTTTACCACAGCAACCCTTTCCCAACCTAGAAAATTACATTGCAATTACTGGATTACCTATTCTTCTATTATAGTATATTACATTTCCATCTATGTGACAAAGTATCTGGTACTGCAGTGTGAAGCAGCGGGTCTGTATGAATTTGTCAAGAGTTACTGTGTGCAGTAGCCTTGTAGGACACCAACTACAAAGTCTGCAATAAGCCTCATTAAGACTTGAGATTTAGGCAGACATTCTGGGTACTGCTGCCCCATGGTGTGCTTATGCAGTTGCATGATGATACATGAAAATACTGTAGCTGAACTAATTTTAAAAATGGAAATTATTAATATATTCACAAACTGAGCCAAGCTGTCACACCTGAAGCTTGCGTACCGCAACTGAGAGTGTAAGAAAATTTGTGAGCCAGTGAGAAGCAAGTCTAAACAGTTGGCTAAAAGAATGAATGCATGGTCACGAATAAGCAGCTACAATAGTTAAAAGTATTGACAGGTAAAGTAGGTAACTAAAAGTTGTGCATAAATGGTTGAAATATCCATCTTCTGCAACTCCAAATTTATGAAAAAATAACTTGACTTGAATTCCTTTGACAGGGCTGTGGATACACATCAGACCCCTGAAACAAGGCTGGGAGAAGCTGCTGCAAAGCATCCACCATCTCCTCTCTACAGGCATGCAGTACTCACGTTAGTCTTGCTGGACACAGCAAATGTTGCTCGACTGGAGAAGCGGGCAGTGGAGGGGCTGCTGCTTGATACTGGGCCTGTCACCATGGAGGAAACTCTGGAGCCAACGGGAGGACTGCTGGAGCTGGGGGAGGATGAGAAGGTGGCAGGAGGGGATGCAGGACCAGAATGGCTGTTGAGGCTGCTGTAGGTCTGGGTTTGGCTCCCCAGGCTACAGGGCTGAATGTTGAGGTGAGCCTGGCTCTGAGTGTGAGTGTGAGCCTCACCCTTCCCGTAGACCACCTCCTTTGTCTCCTGGTGGTTCTCCAAAATGTCACTGAGGTGATTCTTGTGATTCTGACTATGATTGTGGCTGTTGTTCAGTAAGGTGCTCCTGTCACATATCATCCCACTCAGGAGCTCCACCTGTCGGGTGAGAGTCTCCAGCTGACTCCTGAGCTGCCGGTTCTCCTGCTGGAGCTGAGCCACGGCTCGCCCCAGAGGCCCGCTCAGGTTGGCTGTCTCCTCCAGACGACGCTCCACGCCCAGCTTAAAAGCGCCGACGTCCACATGGATGTCCCTGATGGCATCCCGGAGAGTGTTCTCATACCGGGCTAGAGCTGCACACACCGTCTCCCCCTCTGGAGAGGAAGACCGGGGGTGACACAAGTCTCCCATCTCAGCCAGGGTTTGGGCCTCCATCAGCTGCAGCCACTGGTGAGCCTTCCAGGCCAAACAGCGTCTCAGTGTGTGAGTTGACGCCTGAGAGTGAGAACCTCTGGCCACTGGAGAATGTGTACCTTCAGTCAAGGTGTTGAGAGTTTGGCTGCAGGGGGGCGACTAAAGGACAAGGGTTTGGGAGGTGAAAGTTTGAAGGGGAGGGGGAGGTCTGGTCTGTTTTATCCACACCCCTTCAGCTACGTACTGGGCTGCCTCCCCTTAAAAAAGCTCTGCTCTTCAGGCACAGATTCCTCACTCTGTCCTCCGTCTGAAAGCACAAAGGGACAAGACTTGACCTTTAGCTTCTACCAACCAACCGAGGCAGATGTGACGACCTGTGCTGCCACACTGAAAACCTACAAGACAGTAATGATGAAATAAAAGCTTGCAGTAAATTATTTCATTCAGAATCTACAACAGAAGCTGAAACATCACAAATTTCATTCAAACGTCTGCTCTGCCTGACTTCACTGCTCTGAACTGAACAAGACAATCTTGAATGACAGACAGAAAGCATCCATCTCTTTGAGACAGCTATGTTTCATAACAGCCATAAAACACAGCAGTGAGGTAATCTTCACTCACAGCTGCAACAAACCTTCCTCAACTTTGCTCTCCGGCGTGGATCACTGGAGTTTCCTCAGCGCTGAGCAGCTGTAGGAGTGTGTGTGTATGTGTGTGTGTGAGCTCTGCTCCGCTCTGCGCTGCCCTGCTGCCTCTCTGGTTTGTTTAAACTCTCAGGTTGATCACTCCTCTCTTCTGGCCTGGAGGAGGGAGGAGAAAGGGAGGGGTAAAGGAGGAGGGGGTTGGTGGTGGAATGAAGAAACAACATGGAAAGAATAGTAAATGTGAGGGAGGGAGGGAGGGAGGGAGGCGGGCCATGCAGCTTTTATATCCTTGCACTGTGTAAACTGGGGACTCTTTCCTTCTCCCTCCCATTTTCTTACTGCTCCTCTTCCTCCTCCTCTCCTTTCATCGTCATTATCTTAGACATGTCTTCCCCTGCTCAGTGCCTTCTTTTTCTCTCTGGTTCTTCTCCTACTTTTATTTAGAGAGAAACACACTCTTAGAACCAGAAAGGCATATTTGCAGTGCACCTGCGTCATCAAACCTCGTATGTGTGATAAGGGTAAAAGAAGGCCTGCCAGATGTGTTATCTTAGTTTATCATCACCTGTATGGCATGGCCTACAGTGGTGGAGAGTAACATAGTATATTTACTCAAGTGCTCTACTTCAGCACAAATTTGAGGTACTTGCAATTTACTTGAATATTTCCATTTTATGCTACGTTACATTTCTACTCCACGACATCTCAGAGGGAAATATTGTACTTCTCACTTCACTGGAGTACTGGAGTACTTCACTGGAGCTGGAGTACCGGGAGAGAACCCACACAAGCCCCAGGCTCACACTGCAAACCAGCTGGCCAGCAGATTTGAACCTGGAATGGTGCTGCTGTGAGGCAGCTACAACAGTGAAATGCTAATTACACATAAATGCATCAGTCATCAGTACCTGTGATGAATTTGTGTCTGTGGAAAAGAATTTGATCTAGTATGTAAAGAATATAATAGTATCATAGTAATGGTAAACGTCTTTTAACGTAATGCAAAGCGAATGTGTTTGTCTCCATAGCAATGGTCGATGAGGGTCATTGATAATGACGGAAAAACTTGATTGAGGAAATAATTCAAAATGATGGCCTTAACGATTGTTGAGCGAGCAAGGACACTGTCGTGTTTTTTGTTAAGAAACCAGAAAGCAAACAGAAACAGAAAAGAAATTTGTGCTCAGAGACACAAAACAATGAGAAATTCGTGTCCAAGGACACAAATTCACAGAGTAATACTGAAATACACACAGTAATGTCCAGCATTGAAATGTACAGATGATGTCCAACACTAAACACACAGGACACATATTCATAACCTGGTTCAGTTTGTGGTGTTGTTAGAAGTTATTTGTGTCTTTTTTTCTTACGCAAGTCTGAACACACACTTAACCTTTTGCCTTTCTTCCACTCAATCTCTCCGTCTCTCTCTGGTCTCTATCTGTAGTCCTGTCTCTCCATATCATTATCTGTCCATCCCCATGCTCTAACGGTGTTCTGCTGAGATAAGGACTGCAGCAGGTCAACAGGGAAAGTCTGACCGCTGGGTTTGTACACAGTTAAGCTGTGTTGAATAGAAATATAAGCTCTCGCCAGTGATCATCATGTGATGATAGTCTACATCTAATGATCATTTTCGTTATTGATGAAGATTAACTGATTCAATTAATCAGTTACTGTTTTGGTCTGTCCCAGTTTCCCAGAGCTGCTGGTAACTTCTCCAGATTGTTGTTCTCTTGTTTTCTTTTATTGAAAATCCAAAGATATTAAATTTATAATGATAAAAAACTGAGAAAAGCTGCAAATCCTCACATTTAAAAAGCTGGAAGCAAAAGTTTTATGACATTTCTGTTTGTAATGAATTAAATCAAATGATTGGTTGATTTTCAAAATAGTTGCTGATTAAATATCTGTGGACAGATTTATTGTTTCAGATCTGCTACGTTAATTCCTCATAGGCTGTATCTTCATACATACATATATATATATATATATATATACACACACACACACACACACACACACACACACACACACATATATATACATGTTTCTATGCTCTCTATATATTCTCCTCTAGCTGTGTCTTTGATGGAAAGAAGACACAGTCAGACAGATGGAAACAGAGACAGACAGACAGGTAGGCATAGAGACAGATGGACAGAGAGACGGGCAGACTGACAAGCTTGCTGCTGAGGACCACCGCCCTCCCCCTTGTAACTGGACCCCAACAGAGCAAACATTCAACACTAGATAGCAAGTGTGTGTGTGTATGTATATGTGTGTGCGTGTGTGTATGTGTGTGAGTCTGTGAGTGTGTGTGTGTGTGTGTGTGTGTGTGTGTGTCCATGTAACAGACAGACTCAAATACAAATACTTAGACATTCCACCGTCTTGCTTACTGTCAACAGTGTATGTGTGTGTTTGTGTGTATGTGCGTGTGTGTGTGTGTGTGTGTGTGTGTGTGTGTGTGTGTGTGTGTGTGTGCGTGTGTGTTTGTGTGTGAGAGAGACAGGCAGCGCTGGGACATGAGGAGGGGGCTTGATGAGGTGATTTACTAGAAGATTGTCTCCCCACCTTTCCGCCTCTGTCTCACACACATACTCAGCACCCCCCCAGGGTTTTATGTGGGTGTGCCTTGGGGCTGTACAAGACAAAGGCGGCAGAAAGCCAACACAGAGGTCGAAGCTCACGGGTTTCAGCTTCGTCATTTGAGGTTTTTAAACATGCAGATTGTTAGATTATAAATCTGTGAATGTGTATTCTGCTCTACTGTCACTGTTTTCTATCAATGGAAATTGAGCGTTTTGAAAATGTTACATAAATACAATGATAAAGTTCTTGCTAGAAAATACTTAGCATTTAGCAGCTAAAGAGCCAGAGATTTTTCTTAGGAAATGGTGGAGACCAAAAGCAGAGATAAAAGGAGAGAAAATTATTACACGGAAATGAATCAGGGGAACAGAAATGAAAGTCCAAATGAATGTCTATGTTGCTTCATGTATGCTCAGTGAATGATTAAGGGACTGTTTCAATGTGTGACATCATTATGTGGCTCAATTAGCCACTCTGAATTAGAGTTATGAAATCAAATTAAGTGTCATTAGTGACATGAAACTAGTGTTCATTTTGCTTGAGGCACCCTGTAACCCCTGTGTGGGTCCCTGGGGCCCACTTTGAGAACCACTGCTTTCCAGTAACAATGAGTCAGCAAGTAATGTGCTATGATGCGTATGAATCAGAGTGGTACAAAATGAAAAACTTCAGCTGTCCACACAACAACAGAGCTCTCCTTCTCCCTTCCTGAGCTGCCTCCCACGATCCTGGTTGAGCTGTTTCACTGTTTTGATAATGACTGAATATGTTTTACTCCTCTGATGCTGGTTCCCTCTGTGCAGAGCTCTGGTTGTAAACGTCCAGCGTGATTACTGAGGAGGAGAAAGAGGTCACACACTTTCCACACTCATTTTCTTCTCATCTGGTCTTCAACCAGTAAAACTGTTTGTTGATATTGCAGAGACATTTGCAAACACACTTCTTGCTCTGTGCAGGGTGTCTGCCTCGACTGATTGAGTGTGGATTAGGTCACGTAGCAGGCTGGAAGGCATTTGGGGTTTGTGATATATAGCACACTTATGGACAAAAATATATCACAGTTGTCAAGGGCCAGACATCTGCAAAAGGTAAAGAGCAAGAAGAGAGGAAAAGCCATTGTTATTTCCTCACTTATGCCTTTGTAGATTCTTAACAGATCTGATGGAAACAGTCTATAAAGACTATAGAGGTAGTGTGTGAGCAGAACATCACCAGTCATGTAAATCCCATAATCAGCTGGGGAAATGTGGATACACCAGTATATAGAGGTCTGTCTCCCATACCACAGTGAACTACTGAAGTGGAAGCCAATTGTTGTGGCCAGATCCTTCTCATGAAGCTCCATTCTGCTCAAATGTAAGTAAATGATTGCAGATGTCCTGAGCTGAAAAGGAGCCTTTTGACACCTTTCAGCTATTTGTTTTGGTTTTATGGCCCTAAGCTTTACTGTTTTGGTTCAGTTTCACTGCTCCCATCAACCTCCTGTCCACCAGCAGCAACTGGTTACAGTGAGATAAGCTCACCGTGCGCTACCTGCTCAGCAGCAAACTACCGACAAACAGACAGACAAACAGAGCAGCTAGCTGCTGAAACATACTGGAGAATTTACCAGGAGAATAAAAAGGGCTAAAGAAAATCAGCTAATACTACTAGTTCCATTTAAGTTGTTATAATGACATACAGTACAAAAACTAATAATTATGATGATTGTAAACGTTTATTTTCTACATTCATTGGTTGTTCGTACTGCGGTGTGCCCTTTTCATCATCTCATATGCATTTGAAGACATTCTGGTTGAATTTTACATGTATAGTACCTCTGTGATACTTGATGATAGTCGTCATTTCATCAGCCAGTGTTTGGCTGTAATGGAACACAGCAGTGACACCAAACTGAAAGACTACATATCTAATCAGTACAAACACAGACGTCTGACTGACATCACTGCCTTCAGGTGCACCAAAAGTTACACAATAAGCCAAAACACTGGCTGAATGGATGCCACATTCTGATGTAATACTGTTTCTCACACTGTTCCCTCTGCAGCTTTTACGGGAAAACATGATGACTGCATGATGAGCATCATAAAGAGTCAACATGTGAAGACAAAACTAAACTGTTGCACCTTTTTGTATTCACAGGAAAATTGCATAATTGCTTATACACTGTTGCCCATAAAGTTGGAATAATTGTTCAATACCCCCAATTTTGTTAAAGCCTGAATACACAGTTTGCAAAGGTTAATTGTGGTTTAAGTTTCACCGTGATATGTTGACTCTACATTCGATCTTTAAATTTGCATCCAGTCAGGATGCATGGAAATGCTAAATGTAAATCTTATTCAAATCAGATTTTTTAGAGAGAAGAACAACTCTCTAAAACACCAACATGGTTTCTGTCTCCTTCTGTATCCTGTTTCTTTCTTCCAATGAAACCAAAGGTTTTATTTCAACATATTTTTGGCATCAGTTTATAACTGGAAACATGAAAGGAGAATTCAGTGCTATACTTAAGTGAATAATGTTTGGTTGATGGTCATTTGGGAATAAGTTGTTTATAATTAAGTTGTTAATTAAAGGTATGTTAGAATGAACATAGTGAAACTGTAAAGATGCCAAACTCAACCACATTCAGCACTGGTCCTCTAATTTCCCCTCTGTCATCATCCACATCCACATCCCCCCACCCCATACACTTTGTGTTTGGGGGGGTGAGGGTACACACTCACACTCACACACACACACACACACACACACACACACACACACACACACACACAGTCAAACACTTACAGTACCCTTTCTGCATCAGCGTCATCCTCATATCACCAGAATCCATCTAATTTACACACACGCACACGCACTCTGACTGCTGGTTACAGACTGTAAACATTAACAAGAGGGCTTTGAGTTCAACCACAGAGAACAGAATACGTCACAGCCTCTTTAAACAGAGCACAAATATGTCTCTGCTCCCTCAGACCCCCATAGACACACACATACACAGATGCAAACACTGTCTGCCGAAAGTGAAGCTGTGTTAGAGCAAACTGCCAAACTGATCCGTGTCTTAACATGAAAATGAGTCAGGCTACATGTGGGTTAGCCTAAAACTGCACTGCTACTGCTACATTGTAGATTCTCACTGAAGGCATCAAAACTATGAATGAACACATGTGGAATTATGTGCTTAACAAAAAAGTGTGAAATAACTGAAAACATGTCTTATATTCTAGTTTCTTCAAAGTAGCCACCCTTTGCTCTGATTACTGCTTTGCACACTCTTGGCATTCTCTTGATGAGCTTCAAGAGGTAGTCACCTGAAATGGTTTTCACTTCACAGGTGTGCCTTGTCAGGGTTACTTAGTGGAATTTCTTGCCTTATTAATGGTGTTGGGACCATCAGTTGTGTTGTGCAGAAGTCAGGTTGATACACAGCCAACAGCCCTATTGGACAACTGTTAGAATTCATATTATGGCAAGAACCAATCAGCTAAGTAAAGAGAAACATCATTACTTTAAGAAATGAAGGTCAATCAGTCCGGAAAATTGCAAAAACTTTGAATGTGTCCCCAAGTGCAGTCGCAAAAACCATCAAGCGCTACAACGAAACTGGCTCACATGAGGACCGACCAAGGAAAGGAAGACCAAGAGTCACCTCTGCTGCTGAGGATAAGTTCATCCAAGTCACCAGCCTCAGAAATCGCAAGTTAACAGCAGCTCAGATTAGAGACCAGATGAATGCCACACAGAGCTCTAGCAGCAGACACATCTCTAGAACAACTGTTAAGAGGAGACTGCGCGAATCAGGCCTTCATGGTCAAATAGCTGCTAGGAAATCACTGCTAAGGAGAGGCAACAAGCAGAAGAGATTTGTTTGGGCCAAGAAACACAAGGAATGGACATTAGACCAGTGGAAATCTGTGCTTTGGTCTGATGAGTCCAAATTTGAGATCTTTGGTTCCAACCGCCGTGTCTTTGTGTGACGCAGAAAAGGTGAACGGATGGATTCTACATGCCTGGTTCCCACCGTGAAGCATGGAGGAGGAGGTGTGATGGTGTGGGGGTGCTTTGCTGGTGACACTGTTGGGGATTTATTCAAAATTGAAGGCATACTGAACCAGCATGGCTACCACAGCCTCCTGCAGCGACATGCCATCCCATCCGGTTTGCGTTTAGTTGGAACATCATTTATTTTTCGACAGGACAATGACCCCAAACACACCTCCAGGCTGTGTAAGGGCTATTTGACCAAGAAGGAGAGTGATGGAGTGCTGCGCCAGATGACCTGGCCTCCACAGTCACCGGACCTGAACCCAATCAAGATGGTTTGGGGTGAGCTGGACCGCAGAGTGAAGGCAAAAGGGCCAACAAGTGCTAAGCATCTCTGGGAACTCCTTCAAGACTGTTGGAAAACCATTTCAGGTGACTACCTCTTGAGGCTCATCAAGAGAATGCCAAGAGTGTGCAAAGCAGTAATCAGAGCAAAGGGTGGCTACTTTGAAGAAACTAGAATATAAGACATGTTTTCAGTTATTTCACACTTTTTTGTTAAGCACATAATTCCACGTGTTCATTCATAGTTTTGATGCCTTCAGTGAGAATCTACAATGTAAATAGTCATGAAAATAAAGAAAACACATTAAATGAGAAGGTGTGTCCAAACATTTGGCCTGTACTGTATATATATATATATAAAGTACTAGTAAAAAGTTTGATCGCACCTTCTCATTCAATTATGTCTACATTGTATATTAATATTAAAGAGACCTTAGACCTTAGAGAATCCTATGAAGGAATTTTATCACATTTCATATGCAAGCAAATGTCATACTGATTAATAATATAGTGAACTATTGATGAGTGCTACCTGTGATTTAATAAAAGGCTTCTTTTACAGCCAGTGTGGACAAATGGCCAAGAGACTCTACAAACATTCAGCAGTTCAGTGAGCATCACGGCTGGTGGAGGCAGGGTAATTGGAACACAGGACCCAAATGCACATGACTGAGGCAGGCTGAAGTAAAGCAATTTAATGCAATCCAGTCGAATGCGAGATAACAGAAGATGTATGGGATAGTGGGGTTGGCAAGGGTCAAACTTGGGAGAGCAGTCCAACATAGGCAAAGAAATCCAAAGTCCAATAGACAGGCAAAAGGTCAAACAAGCAGGTCAAGAAGACACAAAACAGCTTCCAGAATAAAGGTCTCAAGTAAACAGATAACCTGAAAACAGGCAGGAAAACAGGTACATAAACTATATGTTAACTTCAGATGAACTGGCAAGGGAGCAAGCATCTGGGTTGGTATTTACAGAGAGTGTTTGTTGAGGGAAGTGAGCAGGTGAATGAGGTAGTTTGGTGGAGATGTCTGAGGGCATCTGGTGGACAGGTAGGGATTGGCAATTAATGGTTTGAAAAAGTAGCTTAGGAGGGGCACAGAGAGGCAAAGTGTGACAGTGAGAGCAAGAATAACCTTGTAAATAATGCAGCATTCAGTGTTCTTGCTCAGCATGTAGGTTCCTGTGACAAAAAAAAAAAACACAATGGGATGTATAAAGTCTACTTGCTGTTCTAATGTATGGCTCAATAAGTTTGCACATACAACATATCATAATATTTCGCTCATACAGAATATCGTCAGGAAAAGCCAACTGTTCAGTTTGGTCTCTAAACACTCTCTCCCTCATTAGACAACCTTTTATATCTACAACACCTTGATACTAATTTCCAAAGCACTTGATTAGTGGACGCACTAATCTAAGTCTAAGTCTATAGAAGACTCTGCCTGGCCCACCCCTGACTCCCGCAAGCAGCTACAGCAGTTCATGGGGTTCGCCAACTTTTATCCGGGGATACAGCATGGTTGCCCCCCCACTTACGGCACTGACCTCCTCTATTGTGGTTGTCCATGTGCCTTCTTTCCAGGAGACTAACTACGGCCAAGAGGAACTATGACATCGGCCATCAAACTCACCCTAGGTCAAGTTGGGGACCAAATTGACTTTCCTGGTTTGGACCGACCATAAGAATCTCGAGTACATTCCGACAAGAAACTCAACTCCCAACAGACCAGGTGGTCCCTGTTCCTCACTAGGTTCAACTTCTCTCACTCTTACTGGCCCAGATCCTGCAATGTGACGCCTGATGCTCTATCCCTCAGTTCCTGGGAGAGGAAGATTGCACCTCAGGCCCTGATACCATCCTTCCCTCCCCTAACCTCATTGCATCACTTACCTGGGAGATTGAGGAGAAGGTCAAGGCCGTGAAGGAGGATAAGCCAGGGCCCAGCTCCTGTACTCGGAACCACTTGTTCACTTGTTCCGTCACCTCTACGGTCTGCAGTTCTCAACTCACCTGCCACCCCTGGATCCAACGGACCAAGGCGGTGGTACATCAGAGATTCAGGTAAGCGACCCTGGTTGAGGACACACAAGAGTTTGTGAAAGCCTGCCCCTGGTTCCACATCTCCCTGGAATTGGTCACCGGTCTGCCACTGTCCCACAGCCACACCACCACCTTTCAGTAAGAGGGTTCACTTCGAGCCCCTGCCCAAGCTTCCTTCAGCCAAGGAGACAGCTGAACTGATATTGCGCACATCTTTCACCTGCATGGTCTCCCTGCATTGTTTCTGACCAGGGACCCAAGTTCACCTCCATCTTCTGGAGAGAGTCCTGCAAGCTGGTGGGGGCCACTGCAAGCCTGTCTTCTGGATTCCATCCCCAGTCCAATGGGCAGTCCAAGAGGATGAACCAGGAGATGCAGACTGCCCTGCGCTGCAAGGCATCTCAGCATCCTTCGTCCTGGTACAGACAGCTTCTGTGGGTAGAGTAACCCCATTGGACTCTCTGTTCCAATGCGCCTACAGGTTCCAGCCCCATTTCCCAATCTGGAGAGAGGTTTCCTGGCCATCTGTCCAGACCTTCTGGACTGTGTGCTGCATTTGGGTCCGAAACACTCTGTTACATAGAAGTAAAAAGGGGGCGCTGCATTTTTCCTCAACAAAAAGCACGATAACATTAACATTTCTCATTAGTGAGCCCTCACTCACTAATGAACTAGTTGTTTCCGCTTGTTTTCAGTCTTTATGTGACATGCTTAGCTAACCATCTAATGTCCTTAGTTCAACATTTTACATATGGCAGTGGGTTTTATCTTTCCCTTTAAACTCTCAGTAAGAATAGAAATACACTTATTTCCCAGACAAGAAGAGTGCAGGAGCATACATTTTTTAGTAATAGTTTTTGCTAGTTATTAGATAAAAACCACACATCATGTTTTAAATACATTTTTTGACAGCAGCTTTTGTAAGCATTTGCATTTGTAAAAGATCTATTTTTCCTCAGAAGGAAGACTTCTTTTCTCTTTATATTAGTCTTTAATTGACACAGTGAAAATTCAGGACAGCTTAGCAGCTGAGTTCTTTGCCTGGAAACCAACAGCAAGAGACAGTGCATTGTATGAGCCTCTAGGTTGACAGACAAGCTACCTGCTGGCTTTGATCCCAGTCTGCTGACACACAGAGCTCTTCCTACCTGTCCGCGCGTTACCACAGATCACATTTCACCAGAAAACAGGCCGAAAAACATCACCCACTTGAACTTGTCTCACCTTGATCCCGTCATGACATCAGACTTTCCAAGGGAACCTGTCATGCCTAAACAGGGCCGTGGTGACGGCAGCCAAGTCGTGACGTCATAGACACTTTAAAGTACAACTTTAATTAACTGCAGATGGAGCTGAGAGCCAAAGAGACAGAAATGCATTGTTTTTGTGAGCAATACAAATTTGCTATTACTGTGTCATGTTTATATTGAATCTTATGAAGTTCCACAAGTGTTTTGGCAAAGTAGGCTCAGTGCTGGTAAAGCCACCCAGTCAAGAGGAAGATAACATCAATAATACTGTCCCTGTTCTATGCCTCAGTGATGATGCCTCAGGGGTGGTGCTGTGAGAGTGCTCAACTGACCATTCAAATCTGTTGATTTGTAGTGTTATTTGTTATATTTCTATTGGGTTATTCAGCCAAACTAATATTTGGTTATTTTGACCCAGTAACATGTCCTGTTTATTTTTCTAAAACCAAACCAAAATTCATAGATTCTTTTACCCAGAGTAATGATATTTGTTATTCTTTATTGGCTGATCAATTAAACCATTAAAGAATAATGTTCTGAACCAACAGATCAAATAAGCACCAACACAATAATGGTTTGACTTCACCCAGTACCAATCCGGAACTGGATGAAGTTACTGGGTCATCAATTTAATCAGAAAATATATTTGATTGTTTTGCTGTAATTAAAAAAAGTAAGTTTTTAAAAAATGGAGTATCTCTCAACACTCTACACATTAGTCACTGAAAAGATTTTATAGGAACAACTAATGATTAATATTAAACATGTACATTTGAGTTGATTCTAACAGAAGGTGTCAGGACTCTTCACTCTGACCCATTCATCATTTGGAATATTTACAAAACAGATCAAAAACATGATATGACCAGAGCTGTAGATACACAAGTGAAATTTCCATCCTGAAACATCCAGGAGGACATGTCACCCTTCCCAAGGAGATGTTCAGTAAACCTTAAACTGTAATTGTTCAAACCTCAGGATTAACATTAAGGGATGTTCTCTAGACATGTCATAGGCCACCATCTGCAAGAATCCCCAGACTGAGGAACAGCAGCAGATTAAGTGTAAGGAATGAATTTCAGTGTCTGTCAAGCATAAGACACAAACATTACCATGAAAGATGAATGCAAGTTTTGAGTGATAAATCTGCGAGCGTCATTGTAGACTTCATGTGTGCCAACAGACACCATAGTAAAGTGAGTGGTCTTAGCGACCCACCAGTTGACTCTTCCTTGGGATGAATAAATGGCTCCATTATTAAATGACAGGGGAATAGGTACATGGAGGAGGATAACGCAGAGAAAGGTGAATGATGTGGTGTGAGAGCCTCTGGGAAACTTCAGGGAGGTGAAGGGTGCTTGGCGCTGAGCAGACAAAGGGAGGTGGAGGAGTGATGATGGAAACTTGAGATTTAAACTGATCCAGGCAGAGCGCTCTGGAGGAGAAGGTGTGTCTGATATACAGTTTTGGGAGGATTACAGAGAGCAACAGAATGGGATTTGTGCATATCAGGAATATCAAACAACCAGGCGGGATCACTTTGAGCTTCAAAATTTATTGGTTTTATTGGTTTATTTTCACAGCATCGTCCATCTTTGCCTTCAGAAGGACAAAGCAGCCGCTGCTTTGTGCTAATGGCTGTTTCACATTCATCAGCCTGCTGTCTTAACTCAAAGATCTTTATTACGTTATTGTTTTAACAAGAAATGTGGATGAAATTAATGAACACAAGCTATGAAGCCTCTCCATGAACACTGTGTGTTTCATACCCTATATGTAACTGGAGCCAGCAGTCAAATGTTTCATGCTTCAAATGTTTCCAAGGAACTCTCAGAGTTTTTTCTTATCAGATTGATCCCTGGACAAACCTTTGAGTAGTGCTGGTGTACAAAATGTAACAGGGGAAGAGGGGAGGATGAGAGGTAGGATATTAGCAAGGAGGAGGAGTGATAGTGTGAGGAGAAAAGAGAGGAAGAGGTCCTCACTCAACAAAACCTCCTGAGATCACCTGCTTCTCATAATCACACCTCTGCAAAGTCTGTTCCAACATACACACAAATGCATTTCCCTGCACCACTGAAGAGACTTATTTGCAGTAATGTTGCACAGAAGATTTTTAAGGTCAACTTAAATCACAAAGTGAGCTGAAACAAACTGTAAGAATTCCATCAACTTCAGCAATGAAGAAGCCCTTCTGTCTAACTCTGGAGGGAAATAAAGGAAAATGATATGAGTGAGCACTTAAAATCTGTAGTCATATAGACTGATTGAAAGAATCTGCCTGAGAACAACAAAGGACACTTCTGCTTGTAGCTCACGTCTGTGTTTGAGGCTTCTATGCACTATTGCACAGGTTAGGTCATGGGTCGATGTCCCTTCGCCATGACAGAATGACATGCAAAGCTATTGTGTGGCTGTTAAAATGACAAATACTGTCTGGACACCAGACCATACACAGGTCATTGCGGGTGACTGGTTCTCATATGTCCTGCACAGTTCAAGCTTTCAAAGGCAGTTGCAACAATCAACTCAGCGACTCAGTGCATCAAAAAAGTCGCTCTATACCTTGTAAATGTCATTTTGTAAATTGTGTGGGCCCAAAGTCCATTCACCTACACTGTACTGGGATGGAAGCAGAAATTTCTGAATACCTCAAAAACTGGCAGCAACACTCTGAAGATGACAGATGTTTTCCATTGGAGCAGAGAGGAGAGCTTTGATATCAGAGAGACAGTGAGCAGGCTGAGGGAGACACACAGAGTCTGGACTGGGTGTCCTCTGTGGGACGGCATCAGGATTAGATAGGTGTGGAAGTGGACAGGCCCCTAATGTCAACAGTACAGAGGATACTGGGGACCACTGTGAGGATGTGACCTCAAGAACTGGATGGACTTGTGGAAGTGAAGTGCATGTGGGTAAACAAGGAGACGCACTAAAACACACACTAAAACACACACTAATACGTGCACAGTTCGGCTTGATTTGACAGCATCAGAAGTTCTTTGCATTGTCACTGCCAACATTTTTCCTAGTAAGTGACGTTCTTACATTGGAGCATTCATGCCAAGAAAATGAAATAATAACTTCTCCCCAGACACCTGATACCATGTAGAAATAAGAATAAACTCACACACACACACACTTACGCAGCGTGTGAGAAAGTCCCACACATTTTCCCAGGAACCAGTGAACTTTGAACACACGCTGATAAATGATGACTGATTCTTAAAGACTGTGTGTGTGTGTGTGTGTGTGTGTGTGTGTGTGTGTGTGTCTAAGTGCAAGATGATGTCATTCACTCACACTGAGCCAAAATGCATCTCAGTCATATCCATCAATTGTTCTTTCTCTGCAATCTACACACACACACATAATCAGGCCTTTGGCTGGCAGCGTGGCCCTGATTCAGCATTACATCAGCCTTTCCTTGTCCAGCCGAGCACATACACGGTCAAGCACACACACTCACGCATACATAAACAGAGCCAATTAGCAGCGTTATTTGAGAACATCCATCACGCAGAGCCGTATTTCCTCAGAGCTTAAGTTTGGAAAGACAACATCATTAGCAGTAGAGTAACGTGTAATCTTTGAGCAAGTCTGAAAACAGGAGGAGATTTGTCAGAACTGCTGATTTCAAACAGACGTCAGACGCCACAGCACCACTGATGCTGCTGCAGGAGCCGTTCACGCAGCCGTACACGTCGGGTGTAAAGACGTCACATGGAATGAAAACAGGTGAAAGTGATGTCAGAGTGCAGCCTGGAAAGAACTGCTCTCATATGAAAAACAACATTTTAGCATGTGTACTGTTACCCATGTCACTATTGAGCCAATAGAATCCAAAATACTACACACAGCCATCTTTCTCTATTTTTTTTTAGAATGAAATGGCTTCTGAAACAATATTACAGTCAGTGGAAACTAAAAACCTTTAAATGAAGCTTAGTGAAAGTTCAAGAGTGAAATACAAAATAGAGATTTGGATTCAGTTTTGCAAACTGAATTCAGACGTCACAGTGACGCATTTTATAATCTCAAATTAATTTGTTTTTATTCAACACTAATTACCCCAAGGCAAACCTGAAAACTACACACACATTGCACAGAAAGTGGGAGGAATGGGGGTTAAAGGTGCCCAGCGGCCCGCTGTTACACCACAGACCCTGGAACTGATGTCTGTCTCATCTTTATATGATGCTGCTTTTCACCTATCTCTCTCTAGTCCTGCATCAAGCTGTAAAACACACATTAAATGCCTCTTCTCTGTCCGCTACCTGCTTATTACATTCATGTCCTTCAACCTGCAGGAATCTTCCCCAGGTGAGAGGCTGAACCTGTGAGGAAGACTGTTATTTTCTGCAGTACATCTACTTTCATATATATTTCACGACAGTTGCCATATTTAAACTACTGCATAATTCACATGTACAACCACACCACATTTCCATTGCAGACAGCAAAACAAAATGTGTACACACCGTAAATGTCAGTGATCTCATGAACCCATGAATCCAGCTGAATCAGACATAATCACAAGTAATGCTGCCTCACCTCACTCTGCATCTCTGGGAGGAATGTTGTAATTCATAGAGGGATCTATAAATACCGCAGGATCAACTGACCCTCAGTCCTCTGCTCACTGATTTATCACTCAACTTAATGGAGAAGAGGGGAGGAGAGGGGCCAGTTATATAAGTGATGGGAAATAGGAATATGAAAAAGGACAGGAGTGTTGTCTTTGACATTTCTGGCCACAAATCAGCTAATTGTATAAATATAGTACAGTTAACTGTAAAAAGTTGCCAAATAACACTTTGAAGTAATCATAAATGGGTTGTTCCAACTTTTGGAGCGCTCCTCAGGGCTGCTAGTGTCATTTTTCTCATAAACACAGAAGTGAGATGTATTATTTCAGTGGTGGATGTGATGTTAAGTTGTGCCCAGCCCCCTTTTTTTCATTGGTAGAGTTCATTGGTCCCAGTGAGATGGTGAAATGAGATCCAGGAAGTCCAGTGCAGTAATGGACACCGAGAAATGTTTAATCCTAAATTTGCATGCTGTCATGCTGTTCTATGTATAACGACACACTGTACTGAGGATCACAAAGCTGTTGCCTGTATTGTTGTTCTGAGCATGGCTGGACTTCATATTTTGTCACCAACAGACATTGGAGATAAACTAAGTGACTGAGCTGCACCTGTTTAAACCAGGATTCAGACCAATACGTGATACTCCTTCAAAAAAGTGAATGATGCATTCAAATGAATGAATGACCAGAAACCACACTAACCAGAGAGGGATATGAATTCATGAAACAAGATAAACAGGAAAACAAACATGTCAACAGCAGAGAAAACTGGGTTTCTGTGTCATCATGACAATGAGTTGTGTAGTTTCTAATTAACACATGTTGCAAGAGAAAATCCTCTCTCTCTCTCTCTCTCTCTCTCTCTCTCTCCACTCCCTCTATCTCTCCGTCACACCCAAACACACACACAGAAACACACACAGAGTCAGTGTCTGTCTCTTCCATCTTCTAGCAGTACAAATGAGGTCATTCAGGATGAGTTTTATCAGGGCCCTGGAGAGCCAATAAATCAGGAGTGTGTTGACTTTACACTGTGTGTGTGTGTGTGTGTGTGTGTGTGTGTGTGTGTGTGTGAGTGTGTGTGTGTGTGTGTGTGTGTGAGTGTGTGTGGAACAGAGACACACCAGCATAGACAGACTTGCAGAGAGAGAGCATATTCCCTGAATGTCCTTTCTTGCTGTTTAACAATCTGGGAATTTGTCTGGCTGACCTTTCCCGTGTTATGCTGCTAGGGCACTAGAACACACACACACACACACACACACACACACACACACACACACACACACACATGTCTGGTTGCTACATGCTGTATCACCACAAAGTATTCTTTCTGCTCTGAACTTCCAACCATTTCATCCCTCAGTATGGACTCATAAAATCAGCAATGGTTTCCACTTAAGTAGTATTTTGATGTCTGCTTCTAAATTATAGAGTACAACATGTGGAGAGAGGCTGTTTGGAAAAGAGAAGACCATCTTTCAGCCTTTTTTCTTTGGACATCAGTCTTCCTGCTGACGAGGCTTCTTGCATAACTTAATCAGAGAAATGTTGGATGAAGGAAGCACGAGTTAGGGCGGTTTCCATACATGTCTTGGAAAATGTATACTGGAGATATGTTGAACTCGGTTGTTCACATACTGATAGAGCACCTATTGTCAGATAAGTGATGAACAAGGAGGTATTTTTGTCCATAATTGGAACAGGTCAGAGATATAGCTGATGTTTTACAGCTGGACAGGAGACAGACCTGATTTGGTATTACAGAGCAGGAAGAGCTGGAAACTGTTGAATAAGAAACTTCAAGAACTGTGTGGTCTGTCATTCTTTAATGCAGAAATACAGCTTATATAGTGTGCAAAATGAAGCAGGTAGCACCAAAGTAAAGAAAAACTCAGATCCTTTGAGTCTTTAAAGGCCCCCCCAGATTTGAAAGACTTGCACTGTATGGTGGCACTTACAAGCACAGCAGCACAACCCTGACGTGTTATCACCTTTAATTGGAAGTGCTGAAGTTGTTGTCCTTTGTTATCTAGTTACACATCAACCAATTAATCTTGATCAGATACAGAGCAACACCAGCATTCACTTATTCTGGCTAATTGGTAAGTTCAATATTTACACCTTTGAATTCTGTTTTGGTCTCCACCAACCTTTAGCTGCTAAATGCTCCACACACCAGGCTTAGATTCTCTGATCTATTCAACAGTACAGTCATCCTTTTAACCACTGCTTAAACACTTCCACTGGATATTAGTAATTATTGTCCAGTCATGTATTGCAGGGATGCTTGTTTTGGATCACAGAGTTTGCTCCTTTTAAAATCCTTTGTTGCTTCCTTGGACATTTCATGGATGTCTGGTCATTAAAGGGCCAGTTCACCCAAAGTTCACAAGTGAGGCCTTCCACTCAAAAAGTAACCAGGACATTGTTTCTTTATAAACAATATCTTTAAGTACTGGCATGACTAGATAGAGGCAGTTCTATTTGTAATTTGGCTGAAGTGACCATTTTACCAATTTAAATAAAAAAACAACAAAGAACCAAACTACAAAATTGACTCACCTATGTTAAGTTCGACAGTATTAACGTGAGAAATACTTTTTTCTCTTATATATTAAAGAAAGACAAAAAAAATCACTAACTAAAGAATCTATTTATTTTTTGGAAAATAGTAAAAGCAATTTTAGAGAGATTTAAAGGAAATACCCAGGATGTGAAAGTGACTAAGCAACAGTAACAAGTTCCAAAGATAAAGACAGAGGCTAAAGCCTAATGTTACACATGACTTAAAGTCAGAAAAGCAACACTGTGCCTGTAAAGCAGGGTAGGTCTTTATTCACTGTTCCAGCCATTAAAATGTAAAAGCTGCATGAACATTAATGTATTAGACTTTCAGTAGTTAGCATAGCAGCTACAGTTCCAACGTTAATTATGTTAATAATGGCTAATGTGGTATAACTTAACTCTACTAATGGTGGCTCAAAAACTAGGAACGTACAGTTGCACTCAAAATGATTCAACCCCCATGGTAAAGTAGACGTGTTGGCAAACTTTCAGCTGTGTTAAACAAACAACTCAAACAAGACAACAAGTAGGGGTTTGTTGGTTGACGGTTGGTTGCATCTTAGAAATATGGGTAAGTCAAGAGAATTGTCCAAAAAGTTAAGAGAGGAGATCATTGCCTTGCACAAACAAGGAAAATGACACAAAAAGATAGCAAAGGCCCTGAATGTTCCTAGAGAAATTCAAAGCTAAAGGAACACTGGCTACACTACCTGGACGTGGCAGAAAGAGGAAGGTATCAACGGCTGCCACCAGGTTTCTGAGGAGGCAGGTGGACCTCAAGTGACCGCAAAAGACCTGCAGCAAGACTTGGTGGCAGCAGGCATTTAAGTTTCAGTTTCTACAATAAGACGCATACTAAATGCTGAAGGCCTCCATGCCCAATGCTAGACGAACACCACTACTGAGCCAAAAGCACAAGACAATTCGGTTCCAATAAGCCACCGAAGTTTTGGGATTCTGGTCTGTGGAGCTATAAAACAAAACTGGAACTGTTCAGGTCTATGGATCAGCAGCATGTCTGGAGGAGGAAGAATTAGGTACATGCTGAAAAAAGAAAAAGTCACAGTCACCTGACTTGAATCCCATAAAAAATCTCTTGTGGGATTTGAAGAAGTTGGTAGCAGAGAATATTAGAGAGCTGGAGGCTATTGCCCATGAGGAATGGGCTCAGATTCCTCAGGAACACTGTCAGAACCTGGTGTCTGGCTGTGCATCACGTTTCCAGCAGGTCATAAGAGCAAAAGGAGGCTCCACTAAAGATGCTTATCAAGAAGGGTTTGAATAATATGCAGTTGTCACTAAAAGTGGCATATAGTGGTGACTTTTGAGAAACCATCTGTAACATTAGCTGTGTTGAGCTATGTTTAAGCTGTGAACACACCTGAAGGTTTGGATTGTTTGCCAATACACCTAATTTGCAATCGAGGTTGAATGATTCGATTATTACCATTACATGAACCCCAAGCAGTCTATGAAGCACAGCCATATAGCTGTTGAACCTTGTGGATGCCAGATTCATCAGACTATTCATGACACTGTGAAACCTGGTCCTCCCCTTAGTGTTTATGTGCCCTGCAAGTGTGTGTGTGTGTGTGTTGGTGGTGGTTCACAACCACTCCAACTTCTAGCTGGAAGCAACCATTTGGAAAGGTATGACACACAGTGAAGGCATTTAAAAGGCCCCTGAGAAGCATACACAAGGGGCAGACACACACACACACACACACACACACACTCTCCAGTCTCTGAGGGCCACTATCAATTACAGTTATTCCCCCACAGTTTCCATGTAAACACAAACATAGGGAGAAACAAAAGTTAAAAATACTCAATCATTAACCTCAATATGAAGCAAAACAATTCCCTCTCAGTCACTTCCCACTTTTTGCCGCCCAGTAAGTTACCAGTGCTTATCTTTGCAGAGTCACCACATAAATTGAATTACTTACAACACAAACACACACACAATGTTTTTGGCCACAGTTTACCAAAAACTCTACCAAGTAATTCCCCTGTGAACTGATCCGGCTATTTTCTTCAAACATTTTCATGACGCTCACTGCATAGCTCTGCAATGACATATCCTTTATTTTACGATCAGACTTAAATGCTGGTTTGTGGCATGCCCTATAAATCATATTTCACCCTCTCTCTCTTATGCAGCTGTGGTTTTTCAACATGAAAACCCAGAGCGTCAATAGCTGCTGGCTGAGAGCAGCGAACTGTCAGCCAGGCCAGAAACTGCATGCTGAGCTCATCGCCCCCAAGCTGCTGCATGTAGTTTGTATTCTTTTATTACTTGGTGAGACTTCGTGCAACCTGACCTCACAAGAGAAACTGGCAGGTTGAAGAGTTCTGTTTGAACATAAACTGCATGAGTCAAGGTCTGTCAGCGAGAACAGTGACGGCAATTAGCTGCTTTGCTTTTCCAAACACCCTTTGTGTTGGAAATCCGTCTGGTATTATTCCAGATCTGTCACAACAACCCAGGAGAGGAGAGCCAGAACGTCAGACCGTCGTTGGAGCTGTTTATTATTCAAAGATCATAGGAGCGCAGCACTGTTAGCTCCGAGCTGAAGTCAAGACACAGAAACAGTTGAGAGTTGAGGACGAAGTAACACTGGGGCCTTTGTGGTGAGGAGGAAGGAGGAAAAAGGAGATGAAGGAGAGTTGAAGCCACACACTGATTAAAGCTCAAACAGAAAGACCGTAACACACACACACACACACGCTCTCAAAACTCACTCACACAGTGAACTTTCCACTAGCTCTACATGGATCTTCATGCATGCAGCCAGTGGTTTGGTCACACACACACACACACACACAGATGGGACCTTCCCTGCTCTTGACATGAAATTTCCACTAAGTTTAAGTTACCAGTTTATTGCTGAGACACAGTGTGATCAGAGGGTCAGTCTGCAAACCTGAGTTTGTGGTGACACAGCCAAGGCGACACCCCCCACATCATCTGACTGACTGACACACTGGCGGCTCTGACTAAACATGCGGTAATGAGCACACTAACACACCGGCACAGAAGGAGAAGAGGAGCCTGAAATGATTGTGTGTGACTCACTCGCTATACTTTCATATTTCTCACTGATCATCAGCTACAGACTAGAAGGCGACCTGCTCGAGGTGGATGAGTTGTTTTCACTCAACATAAAAATATAAATCAGAAAAAGGACAAACGGCTCTTTATTTAGCCAGAACTCTACAACACGTCTTCACTTACGACCTGTATGAGCACATCTAGAGACAGCAGATCACTGATAACGACCCAGCAGCCAAACAGCTAGAGCAGCATTAAATCATCTGCAGCCTCCCGCAGTATGCCAAGCTCATTGTTTTATATACAGTTACAACATCCAGGGATCAGAGTGTCTTCACTTCTCTATATCGACAGTGAAATCAGCCAACATCCAGCACTGGCCCCAACTTGCCTCCTGTCTAACAAACTGTTTTTTTGTCTTAAGATCTTTGCCTGGATAAAGTCATGGTGCTTATACAGAACTGATGTATCATTTAGTATCCCAAAAGTCGCGCTCATGTATTTCTCAGGAACAAGCATTTATGATGGACAGAACCCGTTGTTAGTCTGTGTCACTCTGATCTGAAACTACGTCACTAAATGTGTTTCAGTCTTTGGCGGCTGCACGTTTGTCATGTAGGCAACCTTGTGTAGTAAGTTTCTGAAAATCACTGGGTCATATGTAGGAACTTTTAGGCACTGCACAGAAACATGTACAGTGAGAATAGAGGCGTATTATATGGTGTTCATTTGAGACATTATTACAATTACATTATTACAGCGTCATCAAATTAAGGAAATCATCACAAGAGATTGCTTAACAGCATTAAACAGGAAGTGCATGCAGTTCATCTACAGCCTGTATGAAAACGTGCCTAATATGTGAAACATAATATATGGATGCTTGGGTTTGGGTTGACCGCTCACCGCTGTATTTGCTAGTTAGCTCATCACCTCACATCAGTTTCAGAAATTGCATTCTTCCAGTTAAACTTTCAGTCATGTCATATCAAACATTTAAACTTATCAGCTTTATAGCGTTGAGTCAGGTCCTTCAGTATCAAGTAGCATAAAAGATGTTAGATTTATTTCAGCACAGATTTCACATCAGATTTAATCAACTCTTGGATAAATATAAGTATCAGACTGGACAGACAGGCAGACACCCAATATTAAAAGACTAACATCAGGATCAAAAAACTGATCTGGACATTTTAGGGTTTCCTTTTGTTCTGTTCTCTTCTGTTTTGTCATGGTGTTTCTTTAATGACCATCAAAAGTCAAATCTGTTGTCTTTTCTTCTCCAAGGATCCTCCCAGACCAGCAGATCACTGATCTGCTGTGTTTGTCTGTGATCAGTCCTGGGCCACACACACACACTCTTACCCCTCAGGGCACGGGGTGCTGGCAGCGCACAGACAAACACACATGTGGTACCAGTCTAAGTGAAGCTCAAGTGTTTATCCCTGTAAATGGACTCAGACCTGACTGACCAGTTCCAGTGGACAGTGGATCTTAGAGCTCCTCTTCATCAGTCCACTTCAAAGCTGGAGGCTGCTGTCTGTGAGCTCTAAGGTCCACTATGTTTAACAAGCGTGGTTTTCAGTGAGTGTGTTTCTAATGAGAGAGCGCAAAGGGACGTTTTAGAAGAGACTTGTGTGTATGCAGAGTTGAGTGTGGAGAGAGTGTGGTGTGTGTGAGGAAGCGACAGAAAGAGAATTAATAAGAGCATTATTGTCTATGATGTAGGGTCTATATTTATCAGTGTTCCCAGAATTACATTTCAGATTTCACACATTCAAGTGATTACATAATTAATGAGGAAAAGCCAATCTATCACAAGTATTTGGCCTTCATTTCCCCCATGGTTTGGTCTATTAAAACATCACCACGTCTTCCCATCTTCTATTATTGTGAAAAAGCATATTCATTCTCTTTATATATTTTATTTATGCAAAATAGACAAAAGAGTAAATAAAAATAAATAATAAAATATAATAATAAATAATAAAAGCTAAAATGGAGTGGGGAAAACAACAACTAAGAACCAAACGAGTGCAGGCAGTGAAGATGAATGGAGAGTGACTGCACTTACTGGCAGCTATCTGTATTCTTGTTGTCTTTAGCCCTGAAGATTGAAAAAGAAAAGAAATGGCGTAGCCTCCTAATAAAAGTGTGTTTGGACATCAAAGCTTACAAGGAAGAAGCAGCTGCATATTGTGTTAAAACTCTTCTCACTGTCTGTCTCTGTGCTGCAGCCACAGAGGATCTACTTACAATAATTCTTAAGCCCTCTGACATTTCAATCAATCAATCATTTATTTATATAGCGCCAATTCATAACAGTGTTATTTCAAGAAGCTTTACAAAAAGAGCAGGTCCAGACCAAACTCGTTAATTATGAGACCCAATGATTCAGGAATTCAAAATTAAGGATTCAAGAATCCCCACATGAGCAGCATCATTCAGGGGCATTTTAATGTCAATGACAAGCTCCATGTTTGATTCACTGACAGGACATCTTGTTCCTGATAAGATTCCCCTCCAGGATACGTTCACATGGGAAATGTAAAGCGTAAAGGAGTGTTTATTGAACCTTCTGACAAATTAAAAAAAAAATTATAGCAATTTGCATATATATACACACACACACACACACACACACACTTAAGGTCAAAATTATTAGCCCCCTTTATGAAATCAGACAAAACCCTTGATCTCTCCATGGAAATGACCATTAACAACAAGTGTTTGTTTATTTGTTTCCAAAACAACAAAGACAAAATGTTCACTAACTTTGATTAGGATATTTTATTGATGCAATGAGTTGAAACATGAAAAGGCAAAAATGAAATGGACAAAATGATTAGCCCCCTGGCCATTAATAGTCAATAGTGTACCCTTTCTGAGCCACGACTGACAACAACCTCTTAGAGTAGTTCTTTACAAGGTTGGCACATGTCTCTTGAGGGATTTTGGCCCCTTCTTCCAATGCAAATTGTTCCAGCTGGTCCAAATTGCATGGTTTCCAAGCATGGACATTCACTTTGAGCACCCGTCACAGATTCTCAATAGGATTGCGATGTGGGCTCTGTGCGGGCCACTCCAGGACCTTGGTTTTGGTTTTGGTGTCCTTTAAGAACCAATTAAGAACCAATTTTGACGTATGCTTCGGGTCATTGTCTTGTTGGAAGACCCAGCAACGACCTAAGCCGAGACTAAGAGCAGATTTCTTCATATTATGCCTCAAAATGTCCCATTATTTTATTTTTTCATGATGCCATGCTCCCGAACGAGGCTCCCTGTGCCTGAGGCTGCAAAACAGCCCCACAGCATGATGCTCCCACCACCATGTTTAACTGTGGGAACGGTGTTCTTAGGCCTCTCCCTTTCTTCGCCAAACATAAGCAACATCCATGTGCCCAAACAGTTCCAGTTTCGTCTCATCAGACCAAAGGCCAGACTTCCAAAACTCATCTTTACCTTTCAAATGTTCACGGGCAAACTATAAATATTATATATATATATATGCGTGTGTATTGGATGTCTCAATTAAAGGCCCTCTGGTGCATGAATTACTGATCCCTGGTGGATTACCAGTGCACTGCATGTGTCTGATTGTACACATCAGGTTTTTCAGGAACAAAAAATATCACACTGATGATGTAGAGGTCTCAAAAAGTCATGTATCAAATAAGATATTCTTGGCGTTACAGGGCTAAATATTTTCAACTCATGTGACTCACAAATTCATATGTAATTTGCTCGTGCGAAAAATTCACTTCACGTTTGGTGGAAATGCACCTGAACAGCTTTGCTTCATAGTGCAGCTACAGGTCAGCAACGTTACGAGGTTCCTTTAAGTTGTGATTGTTGCATATTCACCAGTGTTGTATGTGTGGACTGCTGGTCACTCAGGAGGCCAATCGCTTGCTTCAACATCAAGTTTTCAGCAGAATCAAAGCAAAAAAAAACTAATTATGTTTCATAGAAACTCAAATTCACCTTAAAAAACAAACCAGACCCAAATGTCAGAGACATTCTGAGGTGAAAATGATTGAGGATGGAGGAGTGAGGAAGACTTCACGGGTGTTGGTCTGCTCAGTATGGTTTCTTCTGCTCAGAGCACACACACACACACACACACATACACAGATCAAATATTGATTTGATACAGTAATGGCTATGGTTAAATCAAAAGTAAAATAATGTCATCTTACCTGTACAGACCGTTGTTTTGCTGTGGAGAAAATGAATGATTATCACTCTGTCAGACATCAGCATGTCAAAATGATCTGATATGAACACAGTGGTTTGTCTGACACTCGCCTGCACTGCACATGATGACCTTTTACTAGCCTTTCTTATACCTTCTTTAATATCCTTTTTGAATCCATCCATTGTCTATACCACTTATCCTTATGGGTGCCGGAGGAGCTGGAGCCAATCCCAGCTGACTTTGGGCGAGAGGCGGGGTCACCCTGGACTGGTTGCCAGTCAATCACAGGGCCAAGATATAGAGACAGACAACCACTCACTCACACTCATACCTACGGGCAATTTAGAGTCACCAGTTAGCCTAACCTGTATGTCTTTGGACTGTGGGAGGAAGCCGGAGTACCTACAGAAAACCCACGTAAACATGGGGAAACGTACAGACTCCACAGAAAAAGGCCCCAGGTTCAAACTGCAAACCAGCCGGCCAGCAGGTCCAAACCTGGAACTTCTTGCTGTGAGGCAACAATGCTAACCAGCACCACTGTGCCCCCCTTTTCAAATCTAGTGTGTTAAAAATAAACTAAATGAAATTATGACAGACAGGCGTGGAGTCATTTCAGTTCTGTATAAGCGTCTAAACACTCACCTGAGTGCAGATGGGACAGCAGCACCAAGAGGACGCCCACCAGTGTGACCATAGTGACGCCCACAGTGAGGGTAAACATCCAGCTGCTTGATTCTGAGCAGAGGAACATGAGGTTAGGCGTCAGACATGTTTCTCTGCTGACGCTGTGTGGTAGCTCTCAGAACTACAGCGTCTCCTCCACCCACCTTCGACAGTCAGGATGAAGCTCTTTTTGATGGGCACTCTCAGGGACTGATGGGAGACGCTGCAGGTAAACTGTATCCCCGAGTTACTGAGCGAAGCCTGCAGGTAGAAGAAAGCTGACAGCGTGTAGGTCTCGTCCTGGTTGTGTTTGTGGCTGGACAGCAGGATGTTGTCCAGCACTGTTGGGAGCGGAGCGCCCACCCTCTGGCCGGACACCGACGGGTCCTGTTTGTGCCAAACTATCTCCACATCCAGAGGGTAGTAGCTCTCCGCCTTACAAACAACCTTCTGCTCCCCGCCATCCTGCAGGGAAAGAATGGGTCCAACGTTGAGGGAGACACGGGGAGGCTCTGAGGAGAGGAGAGGAGAGGTGAGGTGAGGTGAGGTGAGGTGAGGTGAGGAGAGGAGAGGAGAGGAGAGGAGAGGAGAGGTGAGGAGAGGAGAGGAGAGGAGAGGAGAGGAGAGGAGAGGTGAGGAGAGGAGAGGAGAGGAGCGGTGAGGTGAGGAGAGGAGAGGAGAGGAGAGGTGAGGTGAGGTGAGGTGAGGAGAGGAGAGGAGAGGTGAGGAGAGGAGAGGAGAGGAGAGGAGAGGAGAGGAGAGGAGAGGAGAGGTGAGGTGAGGAGATGTGAGGTGAGGTGAGGAGAGGAGAGGAGAGGAGAGGTGAGGTGAGGTGAGGTGAGGAGAGGTGAGGTGAGGAGAGGAGAGGAGAGGAGAGGAGAGGTGAGGTGAGGTGAGGTGAGGAGAGGAGAGGAGAGGAGAGGAGAGGAGAGGAGAGGTGAGGTGAGGTGAGGTGAGGAGAGGAGAGGAGAGGAGAGGTGAGGTGAGGAGGAGAGGAGAGGAGAGGAGAGGTGAGGTGAGGTGAGGAGAGGAGAGGAGAGGAGAGGAGAGGTGAGGTGAGGTGAGGTGAGGAGAGGAGAGGCGAGGCGAGGCGAGGCGAGGCGAGGCGAGGAGAGGAGAGGAGAGGAGAGGAGAGGTGAGGTGAGGTGAGGTGAGGAGAGGAGAGGAGAGGAGAGGAGAGGTGAGGAGAGGAGAGGAGAGGAGAGGAGAGGTGAGGAGAGGAGAGGTGAGGTGAGGTGAGGTGAGGAGAGGAGAGGAGAGGAGAGGAGAGGTGAGGAGAGGAGAGGTGAGGAGAAGAGAGGAGAGGAGAGGAGAGGTGAGGAGAGGAGAGGTGAGGAGAAGAGAGGAGAGGAGAGTCACTGTTTGATTCCAGCTTTAGTGAGGAAGACATCAGACTTTTCACTATTTTCTGAGATTTTATAGAAAAATGGATTAATCATTCAATTGAAAGAATATTTGAGGGATTCATTAACAATGAAAAGATGTTGCAGCCTCATACTGTAAGTTAATGAGCAGAAGCCAAGAAGTGTGAGCTAGATTAAGTAAAAAGTAAAGCAGTCTTTCTTGAATATTGACTGAAATATGCCTAAACCCTGTCTTGAGACCAGTTGAACATTTTGGGAAATACACTTATCGATGTTCTTGCTTCTCCTGTTAGAAGTGAAGATTGATACCCGTCTCATGTCTGTGCGTTTAACGTAAAGCTGGAGCCGGCAGACTGTTAGCTTAGCTTATCTTAGCTTAGCACACAAGCCAGAAACAAAAGGAAAGAGCTATCCTGGCTTACTGTCCAAGACAAAACCAACATACACCACCACAACATGTGCTACTAGAAATTGAAACCTTCATAATTCTGTTCTAGTTTTTTTTAATCTCTCCATACCTCCCCCCAGAGCCAGGTTAGCTGTTTCCACCTGTTCCTAGTCTGTATGCTAAACTAAGCTAACCTCTGGTTGTAGTTTCATATTCACTGTACAGAGATGAGAGTGGAATCAAGCTTCTCACCCAACTGTGAAGAGAGTGAATAACTGTTTTCTGTATCCCAAAATATCTGCAATTAAATTCATATATTACTCATATATTAGTAGCTAATTACCACTGGTGTAGCAGCAGTAGTAAAACCACTGCAACCCAATTTACTACTACTACCACTATTGTTACTACAACTACTAATAATGCTGTTGATAATAATAATAATGATAATAATAACTAACAAAAAAGCTCATTCTTGACCTCTTGACGTCAGAAATAGTAGTCTGACAAGATACACGCTAGCTCAAGGTCCACTTTGTTGTGGAGGAAACTGTCCATCAACTCTGTGCAACAAAGGCTGGGAGATGCAGATAAAAGTTCCAAAAATGCAAATAAATAGGCCTTTATTTAACTCTCTGGTGAAAATAAGACTCTTAATATCCCAAAGCATCCATCTAAACTGACATTTGATGCAAATATCCTGTCTTCAACTCTTCCTCACCTTCGACATGCAGACTTATGTCCACACTGGCGAACAGGGGAATCACTGACACTGAGCAGATGTACGTCCCTTGACTTTTCATCTTGGTAAAGGGCAGCTTATAGGAAGCATCCCCTCCTGTGAGGCCCCTCAGCACAACACCGGTCCCCTGGGTCGACCCCGAGCGGCTGCTGTGGCTGAAGAGTGTCGTTCTCTCCCCACGTTGTTGCCAGTGCCACTCCACAGAGACATTTGGTCCTTTGTGGTCAACAGCAAACTGGCAGTGGAGTTTCTGTTGGGAGCCCAGACCTGCTCTTACTGACGGGGACTGTGTTTTAATCACCAAGGCAACTGTGGAAACAGATGTGGCAAGACAGAGGAAGGTGAGAAGAAACATATCTGTTCTTAGATATGAACACAGATTAGGATTAAACCGAGTCATGGGACTGGTATTACCCTACCCTCCTAATACCGACTGAAGAGACTGTTACCTGTTGTGGTGAGTATCTCTCTGTCCTCAATGGCGGGCCAGCGGAGGTAGTCCTGTTGTCCTGGGGGCGGCTGGTCAGACGGGTGTCTGAGGAAGCCAGTGACAGTGAACAGGCCCTTGGTGTGTTTGAGGGTGCAGCTGAACCAGCGGTTGTAGTCCTGGGGCTCCTGGACGGGCCAGCGGACATAGATGCCCTGTGTGCTGTACCTTTGCAGCTGACACTCCAGCTGCTCTGCTTCCACTCCCTCTACATACCGCCACAGGTCCAACCTGGATCCTAGAACAGACCAGAAAGCAGTGGAATACAGGAATCTCGTGGCTGTTGATTCCACAGGGTGCAGGTCTTACCGGTCACCAGGAACGTGACGGCATTTGGGTTAACAGGGGCGTCTCCTTTTCGACCGAATTGCAGCATGGCCTGTCTGTGGATGAGCTCGGTCCGAACGTGGTTGTTATCATCCTCAAACACATGTTCATCAGTGAACTGACAGGGCAGCCATGACACCTGAGGGACGCACAGCACACCTGAGAGACAAACAGCAGAATGAACCAGTGTCACAGATAATATAGGGCATACTGAAGTGTACTAGTAGTACAGTATTGTATAGTATAGAACAATACTGTGTGGTACAGTAGTAGAATATAGTATAGTGCAGTGTAATGTAATACAGTGCAGTACAGAATAGGACAGTATGTAGTATAATGCATTATAACTTAGTTCAGCATCGAGGTCATTTCATT
The DNA here is from genome assembly GCF_042242105.1 of Pempheris klunzingeri. Classification (NCBI taxonomy): domain Eukaryota; kingdom Metazoa; phylum Chordata; class Actinopteri; order Acropomatiformes; family Pempheridae; genus Pempheris; species Pempheris klunzingeri. The sequence goes on along the minus strand of NC_092015.1, from coordinate 25,343,750 downwards.
CATGTCTTATGAACACTCCGACACACAGAAGCAGAAGCACAGAAGGAGTGTGTGAGAGCTGAAGACAGGGAACTTACTTGCACACAGATGCAGGTAAATCAGGGTGTTTCGGGTCAGAACCATGATCATTAGTCGGTAGGAAACCTTTCTTCTTGCTGCTGGAGCTCTCCTCTCATGGCTCAAGCGGGTACTTTCACTTTCTTTTTGTAGGAAAAAAAACCTTGTTCTGCCAGCCCCTCGTATCACGTGTTAGTCAGATGAAATATCACTGAACCAAACGTTTCTAAATGTGTGCAATATAAGTAATAATATGTAGTAATATTGTGTAACATTTTAAATGAAACGGTCAATAATCTCGTCACCCACGTATCGTTAAATGAGTCAGTCCTAAACTGTATGATCGGTGTAAACTCGGGCACGCCGTGTTACACACACAATCAGGAAGGTGAAGACGAGCACACACACTTCCTTCTGCAGCTCCGGTAAGTCCCCACGGAGGCAACGTCATTAACAGGTGGGTGACCTGCAGTACCACCTCCGGCCTGCGGCGGCGCTGTGGAGATGACTGAGCCCCTGACAGGGCGGCGGGCCCTCCTGTCTCTGACTGGCGCTGAGGCTGAGCAGCGGAAGCGCTCTGTATGAAACTGTTGACCGTGGATGTATTATTGGAACACAGCCGAGATGTTCGACACGCTGCCGAACACGTTTAGAAACAGGCAGCTGTGTTAGTGGGCTGTTAGTGTATGTTGTATCTTGTGGACAAGCTAGAAATAAGTGTGAGTTAGAAACTGGACTAGCAAACTAGCTTTCCTGCGTTTAGCTCCACACAGCAGCTATGACACTGACGGTGAGCAAAGGTACGTGTGTGTGTGTAACATGGTGCTGAAACACGTTCTTATGTGGAAAATAAGTAGCTACGGTTTAAAACCTTTTACTTTTTGAAAGCTGCCTTGTTCTGTTTTCCGAATCTGGATGAAAATGCTTGTAATTCGTCACACCCCGCCGCACATAGTTTAGAAGTAGAAGCTTTAACAATTAGTCCTGATTTCTTCGGGGCTCCACAGAGGGTTTAAGGAAGAAAACCAAATCAAACTGACATTTTATTTCTAATTGTTTGGAAAATGAATCGTATGCCGAATTGAAAAACGGCTACTAACGATTCATATCAATATCTTAGAACATATTCTCCCAGGTTGTTTGAGTAGAAAACAGTTTCTTGATAGCTAAACTCTTTGATAGATACTCTGATTGGGGCAGTTAGTTGATTCACTGACAGTTATTTTGACAGTCGTTTAATCTTTCAAGCAGTTAACAATCAGAAGTGCCACAAATATTCTGATTTCAGCCTCATATCTGGGGGTTTGCTGGTTTAATTCTTGCTCTTAAGGGATCTACTATCCTGTTATAGAATATCTCTTTCAAGATATTCAAGATTCCACCTTTGGCTCTGGGAGATTAGAAAGGGCCTTTATCACTAATTCATTACATTTGATACTTAAAACTATTGGACCAAGTCAGCAAATCAATCAATAATGAAGCGAATTGATAGTCACAGATGTGTTGTGTCTGTCGTAGCCCACAAAGTTCCAGAACTGGTTGGTTGTGCTTTGTTATTGATCCTAGTATTGAGTATTAAGTATTGATCCTTTCGACGCCTGTTGTTGTTCTGCTTTCAGAGTCGGCGGTTCTTCAGGGTGCTTTCCTTCTGGCCGAGAAGCTGTGTCTCCCTTCATCCCTGTCCTCCCTGCAAAAAGATGACTGGAGCCGGGTGGGACGTCCAGTCCTGGAGGCAGTCAGAGAAATCTGTAGACAGGACAAACTCAATTCACATTCCGCTACCACATCTGTCAGCTGGACAGAGAAACTGGTTTGTGCTCTGTGGCTGAAGCTGTTGTGCAGGGAGGCTGGAGAGGATGTCGAGGTGTCCTGGAGGGAGAACCCTTTCTTCCCCCTGCAGAACGGCCTCCCTGAGGTCAGCCATGTTGTCCTGCTGGAGGTGGTGAGGTCGATGGGAGCCGCTCAGACATTTGCCCAATTCCTCTTGTGTCTTCCTCGATCTCAGATTTGCACTGAGCTTGAAAGGCTTGTGCAATACACGAGGAGCAGCCCTACGAGAGAGGATGACGCCCGGCTTTTTCTGGAGGTGTGGTGGGAACTGTGGAAGGGCCGAGATGAGCAGACAGCAGGAGGGGAGGATAGCATAGGGACAATGTTCGCTAGACAGTGTGCTCGTCTTTCCTCCAAGTCTTCTGGTGAGTCTTCTCAGGCTGCCAAGAGGTTAAAGCTAGACCCACCAGACCCATCAGCCATGTCACCAACCACTGACGTCCTGCACATTCTCCTTCATGCACTTAAAGACGTGAAAGATCACATATCTACTACAGACCTTTGCCTCCAGGCCCTTTCTGTTTCTCTTGATGCTCTTCACACAGCCTTCCTAATAGACCAAGCAGCTGTACTGTCCACCATAGAAAAGATGCACATTCTGTCTAAAACTGTTAGCATCAGAGAGAAGAACGATGAGAAACTGAGTCCTGAACTCATTCGGGAGGCTCAGAGAGACCTGCGTGCTTCTCACACACCATCTCAGTTTCAGCCCAGCAGGATGAAGCTCGACGAAGCCTTGAAGATTATAACTGAAGCTGCTCAGTTCTGGCAAAGCAGCGGGCTCCTGAAAGTGAATGAGAGCTCGGATCCCAGCTACTCAGCATTCAAACTAGAGCAAAGCGTCCAGAGAGTCCTGACAGATCTGCAGAAAGCAGAAGTGCCCGCAGCTATGACTGAGAAGAATCTACTGAGAGGTTTGCTGGAGTCGCTGGCTTTCCCAGCTGTAGAGAGCAGCCCCGAGATGAACGCCAGGGTCACGGCGATGATCATCAGTCACCGCCTGGACGACCATCAGAACTATGCGCTGTTGTTTGCCAGTGAGAAGAGTTGGGCCGCCTGTGATGAGCACTGGATTGACTGCATAGAAAAGAACCAAGCTGCCTTCCAGCACCGCAGCATACTCATCAAACTGACCTCCACTCTCATGAGTAAACTCCACCGTCAGAGCACTAATGTGAGCCACTGCAGGAAGCTGATGAAAGTCATCGCAGACATTTTCTCTGCGCTTTCCTTAAAAGACAAGAACAAAGCGTTGGCTGCCATGTTGAGACTGTCTAGCAGGGGCTTCTTTGCGTGCTCCGTCCCCCCTGCCGTGATCGACGGGTTCGAACTGGAGCTCAACATGGCCTTCAACTGCATCATCCAGGGAGGGGGCGGCGAGTCAGCAGCTGCGTCGCAGGGCAATCTGAACACAGCAGTGTCTTTAGTAGCAAGAGTCGCGTTTCAGAACCCAGAGGCTGCTCTGAGATCTTGCTGTCATTCAGCTATTTTCAATAAAGGAGCTTTCTCTCTTATGGCTAAGATCTTGCAGCAGCTGCCAGGACTCATAGGACAGAAGGGAAGAGAAGATGAAGCTCAAAGCGATGAGGACGAAGGAAAAGGGGCAGAAGAAAGTATAGCTGACGGAAAGGTTGCTGCAAGTGGCAGCAGTCTACTCTGCAGGTGTCTACAGGAACTGTTCAAGACCAAATCCTTGTCAGCCAATGAAAGAGAGCAGTTCCTCAAGTGTCTGGGCCTGCTGATGATGCCTGTCATGGCAGTCGAGGGAGAAGAAGTGAAGCAAAGCTTTCTGCTACCAGAGGAGGTTGTTAACACCTTTGTCCTGTCTAACCTCTCCACTATGGGTGAGTGTCCTGTGATGGTCTGCTAATTTATCTCTTTCCAGGCTACAATATCAGCTTGTTTAAAAAGTGCAAAGTATGCTGATGATTTTGAATAAGATATCAGTAATATTAAGTTTTATATATAAAGCCTTTATCACCGTTGATGTCGTCCAGTGTGATGTGATGTGATGTGATGAGAAACCAGTACAGATATATTAATATATCAAACAGTGTCTCTATTATGTCGTTTTGTTAACCAAGAGCTCCGACAGGTTTGCCAAAGGTGTCTCTTAGTCACAGTTCTTTTATAGTCCCGTTTAAACCAGCAGATTTTTTAACATCAATCAATGAAGAAAGACATCAAGCAGCTCCATATTTATGGAGCAAAATTGGCCTTCAGAGTCAGTAGTTTGGTCTCTACCGAGCTGCTAAACGCTGCTCTGTATTCACCAGCTAGCTGCTGTATTGGGCTGTTTGCCACCATGGTGCTGGGCAGGTAGTGTGAATGAAATAACTGAGATGGCGGCGGTGAGAGTGAACTAAAACCAAAACAACGAGCTTATAGAGACTCGTACGTTAATAATCACCTGTGTGTCACATTTCACATGGGCTGTTTGGTCCATTGTTAATGTAAAAAATCGTGATTAGTGCAGCTTTAAGGATTCTGTGTCAAAAATGCTTGCGGTAAATGCAGAGGAAATAATTTGAGCCAGTCTGCTGACTTGTTCATGTCCCCTGCAGGTCAAAGCTCCTTTGATACAGAACTCAGTCTGCAGCTTCTCCACACTGCTTTGTCTGTGGACGTCCAGGAACCAGCCTCCTCTCCTCACTGGGTGATGGACTGCTCTCCCTTCCCTCTGCTCTATGTCCTCGCCCAGCTATACAACCACACTCTCAGGTCTGTGTCAGTGCTCCGGTGACCTTCAGTCCACTTCTACTTACCTTCTGTTGTTCCACAGTTTTATTCCTGAACTTTAAAACATACTGGATCTCTGCTAGGTGCTGGGAGCAGACACCAGGGGGCGCTGCCCCCCACTGGTCCATGGACACCCGGGAGCTGCTGTTGTCAGTGCTGACCACGCTGGGGCAGGTGGTGGGTGCAGAGGTGGCGGCGGCCCCCAGCAGCTGGTCCAGAGCTCTGTTCTGGCTCTACAACAAGGTGGAGGAACTGGACTGGAGCGTTCGTTTCCACCTGAAGGCCGTTTGGGGGGAGCACTTCAAAAACGAGGTTCCCTCGTCTCTGCTGACTGTGTGTGACCTACCTGAGCAGGTAAGAGTTTGAGCCTCGAGTTTCTTTCAAGGGTACTGAAATGTACAAAGATCAAGGTGTCAGCATCCATGCATAGACCCCCCAATACCAAGACTTCCTGCCTAAATGCAGCACACCTGATGAACTGTAATGGGGGCATTCCACTGAGTTTTCACATGAAATCCAGTTAAACTCTCTATACGACATTCATAACACTAATATATCATTACACAACTATTTACTATGTAAAGAGGGAGGTGCACATTTGTTTGGTCTGATGTGCAGAGATATCATTTAGAGATAAACCTGTGAAAACAGATGAATAAAAGTCTTCTGTGTCTCTGCAGCTTTGACAAGTGTGATGAAATAACTTGGATGTCACGGTGATGGCATTGGCTCACGTTTTTATCTCACGACCGTATGTAAAAAGTGGGGGTTTATCAGGTGGGGTGGATCTAATGAAAGATGCTGCATTGTGGGAAATGTAGGAACCAGTGTTGAGTACTCCTCTAGCCATGTGGTGGTCATCCAACCTCTTTAAAAAATATTACTCTCACATTTTCATCAACCGTATCACTGAGCTGCTCCGACTTTAATATACATTTAAAATGTTTTCAGACAGACAGACTGAACCAACTGTTGTGTTCTACACACTACTAAAGCACTTTAGCTAAAGGAGGCACTGTTGTTGTGAAGTGCATGGAAATGTACCTGCTTTCAGCCTCCGGCCTCCGGCAGCAGGTCTGGATCTGGAGGTTCCACATTGAAACAAAGTGACACATGGTGTCCAGCCAATGCTTTCTGTTGCATGTTTATTGCAGAAATGCAATGAAACAGTCTTTGTGTAGTTCATGATGAGCTGTATGAACGTTGCTGTGGACCTGATCCCCCCCCCCCTCCCCTCAGCAGGATTAACAGTAACTGCTGCTCACAGCTGAGACACAGCACTGTTTTGTTAGCAGCTTAGCCCTCTTTTTGTTTCTCATTCATCTGAGCCAAACTGTTCCTGATCATTTATTTGTTCCTCTGTAGGAGTGGTCCGGTTTGGACCTGCCTCAGTATGGTCAGGGCACAGGTCTCCTGGCCTGGATGGAGTGCTGTTCCATATCGGACTCCCTGCAGTCCACCATGTTGTCCGGCCTCTCTCTGGACCGGCGCCGGCCCGATCACATAGGCATGTTCAGCAAAGGCGTGCTGGTGGCTCTGACCCAGACCCTGCCCTGGTGCTCCGTCCCCCAGTGGACCAGACTGCTGGGAGTCCTGAGGGAGCTCATCGCCTCAGAGCGCCTCCACGTCCCCTTCTCGCTCGAGTACGTGGACTACCTGCCACTCCTGGATCTGAGGAGGTTTTCCTGTGAGCTCCGCTTGTCTGTCCTCCTGCTTCGAGTCCTCCAGCTGCTCTGCGGCTCCAGCTGCTCCCACTGGCTGTCGGTGGACGGCTGGGCCCACGTCGGCAGGTTATATGCCCACTCTGTGAAGGACGTGATGAACTCTGTAAGAGCCAAGCTGCCTCTTCCCTCATCTGGTGCTCTGACTTCAATGTCTCCTAAAGCACCAGCGTCTAGAAATTCCAATCCCTCCTGCACTTCAATCAAATCTCCCAAAATGTCCCAAGACATTTCCCAGAAAGACCTCAAACACCCAGGAGGCCCCCCCCTGAAAGCAGCAGAGTCGCACAGGGAGGAGGAGGTGGAGGCTGTTCCCAGCCAGGAAGTCCTCTTCGTACTCAGCCAGCTCTTCTGCCATGTTCAGCACATCCAGGTATGAATCACTGACGTCCACACCACGGCCACTGACTATTCTCCTTTTAGTAACTGGACAGTACAGCCAGACACCTGTTGGTGTTTGTTCACCAGGATTTAACCATAGATAGCGACAGCAACACTGAGGCTGAGCCAAACATCATAGAGCTAGGGTTATTTGTGTAGTCGCCACAGGTAATCTAGTGGAGAACTGTACAAATATACATTTGTTTGTCTGCAATTTGTTAGGTATTAAAAATACAATTATTTTAGAATTAAGATCCCAGTTAATGGTATTTTGGTATGTGTAGATTTCTCTGTATCACTCTTCCTAAATCTGGATCGGGTTCTCAGTGGTTGCATTTCCTCCTCCCAGGTGATGATGCCAGGAGGCCAGTGTGAACCGCTGTTCCTCTCCAGTCTGGAGATCCTCAGCCACTATGAGGCCATCATGGCCGCTTTCCCTGACAGCAGCAGCCCGCTGGAGAGCGACAACACCCGCCACTTCTTCTCCACCATCACTGACAACCTGGAGAACCGGGAGATGAAGGCCGCCCTGCAGCAGAAGATCGCTCAGCTCGTGTCGTCGGCAGCTTGACGTGTTGTCCGCTGAACATTTGTGGTTCTCGGATGCTTTAAAGACTGTGTGAACAAGTCTGCTCATAAAATAAGGATATCATTTAATTTGCTGCACTAGTTAATTTAAGAAGTTATTACAAAGTGATGAGTTAGGAATGAATAAAAAGCAGATATTTCACAGCAAATGTCTTTGTGCTGCCTGAGTAATTTTCATTTCTCCTCTGAAGCTGAGCAGTTAGGACGTGGTGGCTGACAGAGGATGCTACTTTTCATTACTTTAATTACAAATGTAGTAACTGTACACCGTGCGTTTCCATATATTAGTGTGTGTGCAGTCCCTCGTCATCATCAAAGCCTTCAGGAGCACAGAAATATTAATGTCATTTATTCATTTTATTAATTAAACAGCCTCTCATTTTTATTTAAGCAGAAATATTAACAGTAAAGCTTTAAACAATGTGCTGTCACAACACTTTAAACAGTTTTATCACATAGCCAACAAAATAAAACATGGATTAAAGCTGCATAATGATTTAGTGCAAGAGAAACTCTTTAGTGCTGAGACATCACTGTGTGATGTATGAAGGCCACAGTTCATAGAGTAGAATTTCAGAGTCTGAATGTTTGAGAATAAAATCATATTTGAAGTTGTACTTGTAAAATGTAACTGAATAACTTTATTCTAGATATTTTCTGATTTTCCCCCATAATATTACTATCTGTTCTTGATATCTTAGATTTCGGGGCAGTGGCCCAAATATTCTCATCTGGTATCTTCAGCCTAGGTGGTAAAGCAGGATTTTTTTAGACCAGGTGGACTCCTCAGTCTCCCTTGGCTCTCCTCTGCCTCAGGTACAGTCTGTTGGCTTTCTTCAGCAGCAGGATGAACCAGTAGATCTGTGGAGCCAGGATCACCAGGTTACCCACGTTGCAGTGCAGAGGCAGGTGGAAGGCCACTCTGTGCAGGGGAATCCCAAACTGCCGGCCGTACATCCAGTACATGAAGGGGAAGACCAGGATCCGACATGCGAGGAAACTGGAGAGGACGACGAGCCCGTTGATTCTGTGCAGCCTGGTGTCGTCGAGGCCCAGCTGGATATCAGGGGACACGTTAGAGGTGAGGCAGGAATATCACAACTTGTTCTACTGAAGTCTGATGTGGAAAAACTGGTCAGTGTTCAGAATAAAAACTCGTTCAGCTCAAGATGTCTTTCTCTGAAGACAGAACTTTAACAAACTTCCTGGTGCAGCATGTGTGGACAAAGCTCATACCAAAAACACAAGTAACATTTCAGCTGAGCTCAATACAGCAAGTCCTCTTTCACACCGTCACATACAATCCCTCCATCTGTGTGTGTGTGTGTGTGCATAGTCCCTCTTAGGTTACAAATTGAACATTTCTCCCCCAATATCTTTTAGAAGTTTGGCATTCAGTCCTTTTTAAATATGCGGACAATTTAACAAGTTCTGCTAATTTAATTGGACACGTTCTGCAACGTGTGATTTCTGTCTGGTGGCTTTGAAGAGAGCAATAACCAAAAGGATCTTCCAGGTCTCTCTCTGTAGGGATCCTTTCCGTAATGCCGTCACACACTTGGAACAACAATCTGAGCCGGCCAGTGGCTAAAACAAGCACTTTAACAAGCAGCATTACTTTGCAGCCATTGCAACCCGTTTACCGGCTGTCAGACTAATTGGAATTCCAAACCGTTTTGTACCTACTGGTCATTTAGACACCAAAATAGGATTTGCATTTTAAAATCACCGTAGTTCCCCATAAAGCCCATTTTTGTAATGCTACTTTATAAAGTAATATTACAGTGAACTGTTCCACTGTGGTATTGCTTCTCTTACTTTAGTCCTCTGCTGATAAGGTCTGACTAAACGGCTACATTTATTTTATACAAGGTGCTTCACAATTGGCTTCTTATTCACACACACAGAGCAATGGCAGTGACTATCCAAACTGTAGGGCTCAATTTTTTATTTCTTTTATTCTACAATGATAAAGTAAATAATTATAAAATAAAACTTCTTTTATTCTATAATGATGCTCAGATGGTTTACCTGGATAAGAATCCTTCCTATAGAGACAAAAGGAGTGCTGAACTCCGTGGTGAACAGGCAGCCGATGAAGAAATCCCCCAGTCCTCTTCTGAAGAACTGCAAACAAGACACACAGGTGGCCTTTACTGTGTGTGTGCTCATACCTTCCAGACCAATCAGAGCAGCGCTAACACTGCGAGTGTGTTAGTGATTCCGCTCCACACTCACCAAAGTGATGGGCATGAAAATAAGAAGCAGCACCAGGTGATGGAGGACCAACATCCGCTCCTTCAGGAGGAAAGCCTTCACGGTGTGAAGAGAGTGGCCGATGTCGGAGCTGCACTGACCCCTGACCCTCTGAGTGTGGTAGTGGCTCAGGTACATGGCATAGATGTCGTGGGCCATGTAGGGAGATCCGAACAGGACAAACCCATTGACCAGCCAGTGACTGCACATGTGGAACAGCAGGCACTTTAACTGAAGTCACTTATATGCAAACAATAAATATGACTTTAAAAGCAGAATGTCTAAGGTGATTCCCTGATTGTAAACTGCACTAGTGTTGGTTCACTGAGAGAATAATCTCTTCCTGGTGAGAACACTCCACCTGTCAGTCAGCACATCCTGGCAGGAAGACACAACTGTGACTCCAGCTGCAGTGGCCAGAGAGGCGTGGATGGCGGAGACGAGCCTGAGGAAGCAGAGTGAGCATGAATCAAACACTTTAGTCTGTCTGCAGAGAAATGGAACTGGGAAGAGAGCTCACATCGGTTAAAGACCAAAATCCATTGGAAACGAATGCGAGTTGACTTGTTTTGCTGATCGGCACCAATATATGCACCATGGAAGGTTGTTTTAGTACTGAACCTTCTCAGAGATCGAACTCGGCATGTTCGGCAGACAAATTACGCACATATGATAAAATATTTCAAAGAAATTTCGACGTTGCACGCGGCTTAAACCATCTCCACAACGTGCGTGAACCGACAGATGAGCAGGACTAACTGACCTCTCACTGACAGAAGTCACGTCTGCGTCACTCCACTGTGTGAACGTGTGTTTTAGAGCTTTCCTGAAGCTGTAGAAAAGCCCCGGAAACACCACAGCGCCACAGACCAGGGCAGCAAACATCATGTGAGCCGACCTCCTCCGCCTGCAGCCGCCGAGTGGACAGCTAGCGGCCAACAGCAGGCTCGGCCATGGGCTAATGTAGCTAGCAGGGTTAGCTTGTCCCCTGATCAACTTCCACTTAGACGCGTACGTTGGATTTACCGGGCTGTGATTGGTCGGAGGAGAGGCGCTTTGGACCAATAGCAGAGGTTGTCCTTAAATGACTTCTGCTTGTCTTCATGTTGAATGTAGGCAGTAAGATCATCTTCCTCAAAATGAAGATAACATGTAGCTGGTGTGCAGAAGTCCTGTACAATATGTAGATATATGTAATGTGGCTTTACTGGACATGTTCAGGGAGGGTTACATCTAAGTGCATTCAACTTCTACTTGAGTAAAACTTCTTTAAAGTAGTAAAACTTCTTTCAAGTAGTTTTACTTGAGTAAAATATTCAAATACTGAATATTGAACATGCTGATCTCCACAGCTCTCCTGTCCTCCTCTCTGAATGATGGGGCAGAGGGCCTGAGGACCTACTTGGGACCAAACAGAAGCCACCCGGGGACGTCCGCCACCATGACGGGCCGCCCTGAGACCTTCCCATGGCTGGCAGAGCTCCTGATGGGCTGCATGTTGATCTGAAACTCTTCTCTGTCCAGCATCGTGCTGCCTGCCGAGCTCCTCTCTGACCTCGCCCTCCCCAGCAGGATGAGGCCAAGAGCAGGCCTAAAGCCAGCTGGTAATCCACCAATAACACACGAAACATGAAACAACGTACACGTATTTGATTCCAGTTGTCGGCTTGCTGATCGTGGGAAAATGACTAATCAAAGTTCCCATCTCCCTCTGAGCACATGTGGCTCCTCTCCTGTGGAATCTCCTTCCAGTTTGGGTTCAGGGGGCAGACACCCAGGGGTGTCCACCACTGACATCAACCACTGGTCCATCAAATACATTTACCCACATCTAGATGTCTTTTCAACATTTAATAAGGCTAAAGATGAAAAAAACACACACATTCACACACATCTCCGGCTCTTAAGTGTCTTTAATCAACTCTCCGTGTGAGGCTGCCGTGCTGAAAGGTTGCTGGTTGTTATGATCCACAGTCAGAGTGCGAGTCAAAGCTTCACACTGAACTATCTTCTGCAGCTCTGATCCTGTGTTGTTCTGTGAAGCTGAACATGTCTGCTGCATGTGAAACCTCAGTATGATCATCAAAGTTCACAACAGAGAAGTTCCTGAGGGAATAAAAGGACACACACTAAGCTGGGGATAGAAAACACACACACACACACACACACACACACACAGCAGTTCTACAGCTGCAGCTCCATTTGGTTTGGTGATTTCATTTGAAACTGAAATTAAACAAAAAAAAATGAGGAATTGGTCTGAGTCCCTCTGAGACTTTTGCCATATGGAAACTGGTGTTATACAAATGTAAAATACAAAATCGATGTTCCAAAATAGTTTTCTCCCACTTTTGACGTGTTACAACAGAAAAACAAAACCTTCCTTATGTATTAAAAGTACATCAAATAAATAGAACACATGGATACACACAAAGTAAATAAAATGAAATGAAAGGGGGGGGGGCATGCAGTGAGAAGGATACTCAGTGACAGCACATTTCTGTCACTTTTTAAAGCAGGTGTGTGTAATCTTTGTGAACATGTGGCATCTTTATTGTCGTACAAATTCTCAAGCAATAAAATGCACCTCTGTTAAATTCAGTACACTCATCTGTACAATAAGCATTTAATTTGGTCTGGTGGTGAGTTCAGGGCACTAACATTAGCCAAGCAGACTTTTTTATGGGTTGATAACTTCCAATTTAATAATAATTAATAATTTCCAAGAAGTTTTCAGGGGAGAAGTGTGTCATTTTGTCCACTTGGGCTTAAATTTTCTGTCAAGGACACTCCTATTCTCCCTCTAATTGATACCAGCTTACAGACATACATACATAGAGTAACATGTGACATCTGGGTGACTGACATCACTGAGTCTGCTGACTGTGACCGTTATCCCATAACTGCAAAAGTTAAATTTAACTTTACTCACTTTAAAGCGTTAGGGTGTTGTTTGTTAAAATGTGAGGACAAAACCACTGAATGACTTTCTGTCTTTGTCACACTCCCACACAGCAGATGTCCTTTCATATCTGCAGGTTGGCTTCGGTTGACTCAGTCCTGAGTGGACAAAAGACAGGGAGTGTAAAACAGCAGCAGAGCTTCACATTGCCAAAGTATTATTCTGAGACTTCCAGATCTGCACATTGTGTGCCACTAAATGACACCAGTAGTGAGTGTGGTGATGTGACGCAGACTCCTCCCTGAACAGCTAATCCACACTGAGTGACCGTTTCCCCCCACTAGACCACATCTATACTAAGTCTGTACATATCTGTCTCTCTGTGTCTATTAGTTTTCTCAGATGTCTGAGCAGATGAGTCCTTGCAGTGTGACGTGGGGGCCTCCAGGGTGTCAGCCTATAGCACTCTTCCTGACTGCTGGGCCTTCTCACGGCACCAGATCATAGTATAAAAGCTCGGACCCCAGAAATAGGCCACATACGGATAATGGAGCAGCAGGAAGTAGGCCAGGCCGCCACACTTCAGTGACGATTACTGAGCGATCCATCAGAAGAAAATGTTTGTGTCTCTGCAGCGTTAAGCTGATAAAAGAGGAGGTTGAGCTGTCTCTGCCCAAGATGAGGTATTATTGCTAGTTTGACTCTGTCAGAACGGCCAAATGATACTTTCAGACAGAACTGGACCTGTATGACCAAGTAGAAACACTAGTGTTAGAAAGCTGTAATGATTATTGGTCATTGTTCAATGTTCGATATGACAAAATCCTGTCAACCCTCTAATTTAAAACAATTACCTGAAGTTAATTGAGTCTTTTTTCTTTGCCGAGTCTGACTGCATTATCCTTCACCCACCAATTCTTCTTGAGTCCTCCCTCCTGTGAGCACTGCATCTGTTAGTCACCAGGTCTGATCATGCATGCATGCTCTACAGTAATAATAATGTTAAAATGTACTAATCATAATAATAAAAATGATAATGATAATACATTTTATTCATGGAGCTTCTTGTCAGCATTCTCAGTGCACACTCCTTCCTAAAGGCCAAAAAAAGACGACAACTCCAAGTAAAACCACTGTTTTGTTAACTTTTATTCATATATATATATATATATATATATATATATATAGATTTATATATATATATATTTATTTAGTCATGTGTTTGACTGCCACTGTTAAAAAGTGTGACTCATCACATTATCACCTGTAAGCATAAATAATAACTTTTTTTTCTCTCTTGAAACCTGGGAAATAAACCAACTGAAAACAGTTATGGGTCATTTTCAGCACCATTGAATAGTACATTCTCTATATTGCATCAGGATATAAAAATATACAGATATAGTGTGTTTTTCTTCTTTAAAACATTCTTTCCGTGTTGTTCAATGGCATGAAACAAGAGAGGAAGAAAAGACCTCATACTGACGATGAGGATTGTTACCGTTCTTATCGTCTATATTATTAAACCTTAGCAGATCCGCTGGACCGTCCATTCATCCATTCACAGCACTTTGAAAACATCAGTAGCAGCCACACGTGGGAGAAACTAATGAAATAAAACACATGTTAGAGGCTTGTCCTCTGCAACATGTAACGCTCACAGTGCCACCGGCCTCCCAGCCACATGGACACAAGGGAAGAGAAGAAGATGCTGACAGAGACGTGGGAGTGTTGTAGTGCAGTGGGAGGGGAAGCCGTGAAGACCCAGCAGGCCGGTGGGCTGTAAGCTCCTCATAACCATGACCAGCCGTGTTACAGTCACACTCGAAGCACTATTTATCTACAGTCCAACGTGGCGGTGATGATGATGCTCATGGTGCTGGGGTAATAACACCCCCCAGAAAACAACAACAAAACATAAAAACAACAGAAATTCAAAGCAGATAAAAATCAAAGACTGCAACAAGTCAGTTTTAATGGTTTGAGGCAAACGAGGAGAAAACGAAGTGAAGGCGCGGTCGGGATGAGAGTTCGGTTCGCAGTGCATAGAGAGGGACTTTTGAGATGGTCACGGATTCATCGGTTGATCGGTCAGATGGGATTATTGCCCCGTGTCAGCCTCGTACACTCACACACACAGACACAAACAGAGTGAACACACACCTCCACCCCGAATGAGCAAAACACGAGAGTAAAGATGCAGAGAGAACGAGAGCAGGGCTGCTTGATCAGGCTCCTGTGGTTTCCAGGGTGTTGCCCTCTCCCACTCTCTGCATGGAGAGAAGCAGCCTCCAGGGTGGTGGGGGCGTGTGTCTCCGTTTGTGTGTGTGTCTATGTGTGTGTGATATAGATGTCCAAAAACAAGTCCAAAATAGGCCTGGCTCCGTCAACACTCTTATTTTCCATCCATTTGTCCGTCTGTCAGAGTGATGCTGAGGCCCGCTGTCTTCCAAGAGGCTTCACATCCGTGAGGAGGACGCCAGCTCGTAGAACAAGACGTAGGCATCACTGCTGCGCACTTGGCTGGAGGACATTGGCGTTACTCTGGAAAGAAGGAGAGGGGAGGTAGGCTGATGAGAGAGAAACTCATAATATGACACGTTGGCAGCTGTAGAGAGAATATCCAGGATATCTCAAATTCTGCCAGTTTAAGCCCCTGAAGCACCGCTGTGAGCTCCATGACTGTCAGAGGAAAGAATCAGGTTCAAAGGGTTATCACTGACATGTTTGATGTCAGATGTAAATATTCAGCAAGATATGAACTAACTATGAACTAACTTAAATCTATTCTGGATCAGCTGACTAAGCCATCTTTCATACTCAACAAATCAGTCATGTATGACAGCATATGTTCCTGCAGGACCTCTGTACACACACCGCCTAGCTGAAATGATTTCTTACACAGTTACCAGTTACCAGTTGTTTTCACTGGATACAGCACACATGGTACATAACACACACTAAGTCATCAATCACAAACAGCTGGGGGTCAGACACACAAACACACAGGTGATGTGTGTGGTCATGTGTATGGTGATGTCCTTAGCCACACTGGGACATAACAACAGGAAGTGGTGCGTGAGAGCTGTGATGAATATGGCTCGGTGAAATGACAAGGAGAAGTGGAGTGGTGTGGTGACTGCAGCATCGCAGCAAGACGCCTCCAGGGAGCGTCTGGAGCATCCAGAGAAGATAAAGGAGGACACCAAGATTATCTGCACCTCTGACCATTACTCCTCCCTTTAATATGCTGCTGCTGCTGCTCTCTGCAGGTGATCTATCCCACCACAGTGTGGTCATGGTAACTACTGTGTGCTCATAACAGACTGTGTCATGATGTGGTGAAAGATTCATTACATGATTCATCTCTTTCACGTGTAACCAATGTGTAATTAATAAGAACTGAGCAATAACTATTCTAAGTATCTGGTAAACTATATTTCATTTATTGTAGCTGCCATGCAGCGATATCTGGTGATCTATAGCAGCCATGTGTTTGAATGTCTGGATGAAATACCTCTGGAATAAATCATACTGCTGTGTTACATGTTCACAGTATAAACATTTTGATTTGTGTGAGTGTTTCCTGTAGCAGCACTTTCTCCTATCAATAACTAACAGGAAAGCAGCTGTTAAAAGCTTTACTGGCCATAGATAGAAACAGAACAGACTGGAGATCAGCTTTAACCAAGTCTTTTCTGAATCAAAGTACAGTTGTTTGCTAGAGGAAGTAGGTATGTTATGCTCATTGTATTCAATTCCCTGGTGTTTTTAATGCTTCTGCACAACCCTCCATGTCTTTTTTATCATAATGTAAACTACAGTAACACACTCAGATGTGTCAACTGACGTTGACGATGATGATGGCGGATGTTCAAACCTACCTGGAGTCATTGAACGTGTACCATTCTCCCGAATTGGGATTGCGACAATAGGCTGTGTAGTGACCGCCCATGGTGGTGCCTGAGTGGTTGGACACTGCATACAGGTTGTACACTGCATTTACTGCGGCAGGACAGAAGCAGAAAAAACACTTAGAGCCTGCACAGAGACCTTACAGCTTCTTCAGTCTGAAACATTTCAACTCAAACACCTGATGCTTCCAACAACATTTTCATCTGCTACACTGTATATTTGATTTCTGACTACATTTCCAATGACATCAATATTTTTACATTATTACATTAGTCTCTGCTTTTTCTTCTGACACGTGAAACGTGTTATAATCCTGTCAGTTCCACACAACTCTTCCACACTTACTGCTGTTTTCAGAGGCAAACTCCCGCAGGTCGAGGTCCTTCATGGGGAAGTTAACAAAGGTGGACAGTTTGCTGGTTCTTCTTGCCTCAGAGAAGCGTTTCAGGTCTGGACGGGGGGGGGAGTCAAGGAACCACTGGTCTGCGCTGCTCTGTGTGTACCCTTCAATACATTCAGCCAACATTTGGCACAAGTGTGTACCAGGTTTCTTGAGTTCACTGACTGAACATCAGAGGTGCGTTCCAGTGACTTCAGTGCTTCTATGTTATCAGAGCAGCTGCTCAAAGGAGCTGCCACACAAACACTTAGTGAATCTACATGGTGGTGAGTGTGAAATGAACACAACCTGCACAAAGTCGTAGTTTCTCTGATTATTCTTAGCTCTGACAAATCTAACATGATTGCATAATCATGTAAATGAATGTGGAACAGTAATGACTCACTTTTTTCATAGCTCTGAACATTTTCATGGAATAGTTCTTGAATTTCAATCAACTTGTGTGTACTTCAGTGTTGCCACAATTCATACACACTGTCCCACTGACAGACACCTGCATGCTCTCCCAGCTGTGGGCTCACTGCACGTGTTGAATACACAGCAACACATCAGTATCCAACACCATGCAAGAGGATACGCAGCACTAAGATCTTGGGGAACTTCTGTATTGTGAACTTCTTAGTGCATCTCCTCCTGGCTTTACACCTGTAGCATGTCTGTGGAGCAGAAACACACAGTTAGGTCATTCACTGCTCACCTGCTGCCAGTTTCAATCCAGCAAAATATGAAGTACACAGTCCTAAACAGAACCAATGAAATCCCTTGAATATGAATGCTACAGTCATGCTGTGGCTACGGCTGCTGGGTTTAGAATGAAAGAGTGGAGACGTTTTGAACCACTCTGACCCAGCAGTTATCAGGAGGGTGAACTGACTTCAGGAGGGGCTCTGTAGGATCTTACCGGCTTCTCATCCCCGTCCAGGACGTCTTCTTTGGTGAAGAGCCGCATGCAGTCCATTAGACTCACCTCGCCATAGCCCTTCTGAGCACAAACATAGATGCATTCACATTAGCATGCAAGCGAGCAACCACACAACACACACACGCACACACAAAGCAAAGCAAAGCACAAACAGAGACAGGGAGGAAAACAAAAAGCTCATGTTTAGAGCTGTGGAGAGATATTTATTAATGCTTCAAACATTTCAGCTTCAGATAATGATGAGAAAATAAAGAACATGTCTCACACACACACACACACACACATACACATACACACAAGGTTTCCTAACCTTGGCGATAGGTAGAGAGAGATCCCAAAAGGGGTCAAAGACAGTGGAGCAGAAACCACAGTGGCTGCAGGTCAGAGAGCTCTTCAGCTGCCCGACGAACAGGTCTGGAGAGCAGAAGACAAAACGTGAGGCTGATCACTGGATCAACAGGGACGGTACTCATATTGTTTCATGCTGTAGTCCTACTTACCGACTATCTTACTGTCTTCTCTCTCCAGATATTTACTCCACATCTTCTTCCCTTTCTCTTCATCCCTGAACAGAGCATAGATTACACATTAGACTGGTAGCATATAAGGCAGGCACACACACACTGATGATTACGGTCAGTGAAGGGTTGATAACATAATGAGTAATAGATGAAAACAGACACTATTTAGGGACCTGACCTACTTTATTATAGGTGGCATCAAATTGAAATAAGGGATTAAAAGGACACTTTTCAAAAACACTTTGTACCCTGACACATATTTTCAAGCTGGAAATAAATATTCATGTGCTTTGTTTTTCATATTTAGGCAGAGTGGACCTGTTTTGAAGTTGCAGAGATTAACTCTGACCCTTAAACAAGCCATGGTTAGATAACTGATAATTATATCCCAGAAGAATTGGAGCATTAAGCTGATCTGGGTGCCAGACAGGCATCAAGAGCTTCATGATGAAGCATTCATGATTCAGGTCCCAGGCCTGTTTACTTACTGTTTACCATACACAACATATAGGCAGGTGTCAGTGCAGGCACGCACCCACACACACTCTGTCAGACAGATTACTTACGGCAGGTGGTCCAAGTCCTCCACAGTGCCCCTCGGCCTGACAGTGACCCTGTTGACCTCGTTGTGCAGGCCGTCCAGGAGGAAACGCAGAAACTCCTGAGCATCCTGTTGGCTGCAGCGCACACACACAGTCAGTCAGACAGACAGTTAGACAGTCAGTCGGTCAGTCAGACTGAGAGGTATCAGCTGTTGTTTCTGCATCCTACAGAGCCATATCGAAAGACGATATTTTTTCATTTTGTTGGAACAAGATAATTTACAATATAGCCATATGCATCTCTATGTAGAATATAGTTATTAATCTAATATTTTCTTCTTATTCTCTGCTGTGTGGGTGGACAGAGGCTACCTTTAAATTCCCCAACAGTGTATAAACCAGTTAAAATGAGCTCCACCTCCACAGCCAGCCTACATTAAAATGCTGCTTGCATGTTAATGTAACAACAAGAATAATGGATAATGTACCATAGTATAACACCATAACGGGCCCATACTACTTAGAGACAGACACTCATTAACTCCATAGTGAATGATCATGTTTGCCCAAAATAAAACATATCACCTTTTGGGACTTTAAGGGTTCTGTAGCTTCAGCACATATCTTCAGACTTGCAGTCATGTTATAATCAGACAGAAACTATGCTAAGTAGTAGGACAGCTTGTAAAAGTCAGGGTAAAGAGTGCAGCAAAGCTTACTTGTATCCCACGAATCTGGGAGCATATCTCTGGATCTGAGTTTTGAATTCAGACGGGCTGACCGCCTCACTGCTGGATGACGTCCACATAGTCTGCATCAGCTTGGCAAATTCTACGGGCACAGAAAAAAACTCAAGTCACACTGGGACATAAAGTGCACATGGCTGACTCTACACCTGTAACAATGTTTTCAGGTTGTGTCTGTGGCAAATCCCAAACAAAGATTCTCAGGGCCAGTTTTCCTCTCACATGTTGGGACAGATGAACATCTGATCCATAGGTAAGAGGGACTGGGTGTGTTACAGCTGTGAGAAGTGTTGCTTTAGGACTGTAGGGGGCCTGCGTGACACGTCTCTCACCTTCCATGAGGGCTGTGTTGGTGCGGCTGTTGTTATTAAGGTCTCTGCGGTGCGAGTTGTGCAGGCAGTAGTCTCGCAGGCTGTGTGTGTTGCTGAGACACTGCAGGATACTGTTCATGAAACACTGCAAGGGAAAACACCACAAACAGTTTGATCTCCTTATGGATGAAGAAAACACAGGCTCCATCAGTGCTATTTCATTTGCTGGAAAGAAATGTCTTACTGATTTGCACACCCTCCATAGCTGAATCCAGCTAATTAAAGGCATAGTCTGACATTTTTGGAAATACACTTAATCACTTCCTTGACAAGAGTTACATTAAAAGAATGATATCACTCTCGTGTCTGTGTACTGAATATAAATCTATGGACAACAACTGGTTAGCTTAGCTTAGCATAAAGACTGCAAAACCTGGGAAACGGCTAGCTTGCACCTATTAGATAAAGCTCACCAATTAACACTTTATCTCATTTGTTTAACCTGCACAAACATTAAAGTGTAAAAACTATAAGCTGCAGACTTAGCTTATTAGCTGTGTTGGTCCCACCAGAAATGGTGAGGACTACTTTCTTTGTCTTCTGAACAAAGGGCTCCCTCTCTGAAAGTTTCTAAGACATGACCCTACAACCTCAGGTCAACAAAACCAGAGCTCCCCCACTGCTCTTCCTCTCTCACTTCTCGTCTGGACCCCTGAGGGTCTAGCTCTGCCTTTTTGCTTGGATGTCTCCTTGTCTGGACCACAGGGTCCAGTCCCACCTCAGCTCATGCCTTGCACCTCGTCTCACATGGGCAACTGAGGGTCCTGTACCTAGCAGTCCACCTTTTTAATGGCAGCGACATGAAGCCTGCCTGAACCAAGTTTCTCAGTGTCACCAGGTATGACCAGAAGCACTGAGCTACTGAAGTTAAGTTGATGTTAGTTCTGCTCACACAGACAACGGTCTTGCATGCAACTAACCATCCTTTCCTCACCTGGCACCTTTATCCTACACACTCACACATACAGTGGTACAAATAGGCCTTGACTGAAAGATGAAGCTAAGCTAACAGCTACAGCACATGGTTTGGCCCTTTGTCTTCCTCTGACCCACACAACAGGGGGTCTGGCAGCCATTTTGTAGGGAGCAGGGGAACCTCACATAAAACCTCACACTTGGCTTCTTGTACGTATGAAAACAAAGGTGGTTCCGGTCTTTATTCTAAGCTAAGGTAACGGCTGCTAGCTACAGCCATGCTATGACAGTGGTATTGATCTTCCCTTCTTACTCTTGGTAACAAAG